>NC_141623.1:10364440-11014047 GCF_047967505.1 Dipteris shenzhenensis
TATGTTAGACAACCTCATGGACAAATGCTACCAAGTATCTTTGAATTGGGTAGGCTAGGACACCGGATAAGGGTCCAAAACCATCCCTAAGAGGTAGTGATAGAGACCTTTGATCACATAGTACACAAGGCATCTAAAACTAATTGCTCCTTTGACTCAATAATCTAGTGATCACATAAGGTGCAGATGCGACCTTTGGTATGCCCCCCGCTTGGCCACTCTCAATATGGAGTCAGTGTGATGACACACAAAACTATCTAATCAATATCCTCAAGGAGTAAGGGAGGTGAATCTGTGTGTATCCTAGCACATTGATGAAGCCCTCTGCTGAAATGTATAGTCAATGGTCTCTACAAAAGCTAAGCCTGAGGTGCTAAGCAAGTCTTGAATGTGTGTAACTATAAGAGATTCTCTCGAATGACCTGGTTCACCTCATGATATGTAAGCGGGATGAAGGGGGCCTCAATGTTTTAACTAGAATGGAGGTAGCTTATCCATGTGGAGCCCTAGGTTCTCAAACCATTTGCATGTGCACACCTATAATCACCTTTGGCTGCCAGTGCCATGGAGAGGACAAGACCAACTAAGGAGGACTATGTCACCTTGTGTTGTAGGAGCAATACTATCTAATGTGGTAGAGAAGCATTGCATTGAGCCATAGTGGAAAGGCTTGAACTCAACTAGGCCTATTTGATATGGGACTAAAGGCTTCTTGCAAATCATTCATGAAAGCATGATAACCTAAAGCCTCTCAACTCGAGTCCAATCTATCCGTGGTAGTTTAAGGGTGGTTTTGGCCTAGGGTTCTCGGAAGTTAGAATGAAAGCACTATCGCTCATGTCTGGCTAGTGCAATGTACCTCCTACTCATTTTGGCCTGTAATTTTGGTCACATCGTGAAGATCGAGCTAGAGAAAGGGACCCCAAGTATGTGTAGGATGAGCCATCTCTAGTTGGCAACCCATCCAATGTGAAATTCTCTCTATTTATGGCTACTTGAGATGTTTTGAGGATCGTGACCCTACTTGAGATGTTTTGAGGATCATGACCTTAGTTTTACCAAGGTTGACCTTCAAGTCATGTGTCCCATAGAAACCATGAAGTGCATCCAAGTGTCATTGGAGACTCTTTTCTAAGGAGGAGAGTAATACCACATCATCTATGTACTGAACAAGGGTTGGTGATAAACTAATAGCCTTGTTTGTCCCCAATGGTGCCAAAATGCTTATATTTTACAATCAATCTTTCTCTCTCTCTCTTTCTTCGACAAATATGGCTTTCCCTAGATATGATTACTTCCTCTACTTGTTAATATTTTGATATCAAATCGTCCTTTCGAATAGTAGAAAGCATTGAAAATTGTATATTTTTCCATGAGAAACAAAGCACTACATAGTGGTTTCCTCTCTGTTTGGGCAGTCAATGTCTACACAAGATTTCCTCCTTTACTCATGGAGTAAATCTTACATCAAGCCAACAATATACTAAACAGATTATGCTACCCAATCCTTAGACTATGTTGCACATCACATGAGGTTGCCCATTCATCAAAGCACACATAATGCATTAATGTCAAATAATTGATGTGAATATAAGAGTTCCAAGCTAGATATTTCCATGAAATCGAAGGGATAATTCATGAAGTCATAGTGATTTACAAAGCTTATATCCACAAATTGAACCATGGCATGGTCACAAGGATAAAGGAAGGAATGTTTTGAGTATATCGTGTTTTTTATTTTCTACCAACAAAAGTCTCTTCAACTCTATGAATTAGTGTACAAGAATAACAAGAGTGAACAATCAAACCCTTAACTATGTCCATTATTTTTAAGCTCTGCTATGTACGACAATCATGAACCACCAAACAAAGCAAATCCATCACATGACATGATTCAATTTGGAAATATATGTAAAATTGTCATTAATATTTATAACTTTATACAAAGAGAATAATTCATAGTACTCTTGAGGTACTCTTAGATGTGAGCAATACACAGTACTCTTAGATATAAATACATGTGTTCAAATGATCAAAACAAAAAATCATAAAAAAGCAAAGGCAATTGATTGTATTACAAAATGGTGAATCAAATAAAGTCTAAGAACTACTCAAAAAATAAAACAAGCAATCAATTTACCGAAAGTATTCATCGGGCTCGTATGTGATGTTTTGGTTGAGCACTTTTCAATAATGTTCAACAGTTTTACTTTTTAGCATACCCATTTGTTTCTGTCACATTCAGAGCACTCATTGTTTCTATCACATTCCAAGCAATGTGATATCACTTCTTGAGCACATATTAGCACTTTTTGAGCACTTGTTATCATGTTTTAAAGCTCTTGTCTTATGAAATGAGGGGAGAGAGAGAGAGAGAGAGAGAGAGAGAGAGAGAGACAAAGAGAGAGACAACTATTTTGAAATAATAAAAGCCACCGCGTTGGTTGAAACCACCATGCTAGTTGCAACCTTAGTCTGCATAGGTTTTATAAATACTGTTTATAATTTGTCAAATGTGCATATAGCACTATACCTAAGATTTAAGGCTAAGAAACCTGACATAAGGATTGAGCAGAGGAGTCTCAAGCATTGTAAGCCTTGGTATACCAAGAGAGTCAAAGATAAGAATTTGTGTTGCCGTAAAACTCACATAGACTTTGAGTTAGCCCAAAAAGCTTTGAATGACCTACAATGTGGTTGTAAGTTAGTAAATTTCTTCATGGAGATAGATGCCCATGTCTCCTAGGTAAATGTCCAATATGTTGGCCACTTGCAAGTTTAACACACTATGTTCTGTGTGGGAGCCAGTGATTTTTCCAAAGTGCATTCATGGAAAATGCTCACAGTGTCATGTGAAGGATGGTATAAAGGAGAATCAATTTGTCTGCCTAAATAAATTTAAGAAAGACAACCCCATCCCAAAATATGCATAATTGTATAGCACGTTGGCAAGACAACCAATTCAGGAAGTGCCTTGCCAATTTCCCCAAGGTTACACTTATCTTTGTGATTGAATTTGTTGAAAATTAATCTTTTCAAGAACAAGATGAGATACAAAGTGTACATTGGTACAATAAGCAGAGAGCAATTTTGGTGCATATGTCCAACTATCAAATTCTATGCTTGATACTAGTCTTCCAATAGACTCTTTGAAGTTCAGGAAAGTGCAGTACATATACACACATATACACATTAGGGGAAATATGGGCTCAAAAAGGGCCTCATAAGGGAGAATTAACAAAAAATATTAACTCCTTAATCTCTAGGTGAAAAGGTCGTGGACCGCTCGTTGTAAAGGGGGAATTTGATCTATCATAATGATGGTTCACACAATGAAGATGCTACCATTTCTCCATCATCGATTGGGAACCTAATCTAATGGCATGCATGGAATGCCTATTTTGGCATGTCGATCCTACTTCAATCCATGCCAAACAATGCCTTTTTTGGATCGTTTGATCCATATGTACATGCAGCGTGCCGATTGTGGATGGTTGAATCCTAGGTCCTATCCAAGGGCTCTCCTTAATCCAAGGCAATGCCGTTGTTATGGGAGACCATGTGCTTTGCCTTGCCATGATTGCACACTCTCACGAATTGCCATCCATCTATAAGCTCCCCACAATCCAACGCCCATGATACAATCATCTCTTGCTTTAATCTTACCCATTAGATCATCTACGATCTAATGGATGTGAGTGAATAGATGAAAGGTCTTGCCAACCATTAGATCAAACATGATCCAACCATCCCTATAAAACCACGATTTTTCCTAAGGCCCTTTACTTTGGTAACTCTACTAACTTGGGGTGGGGACTTGCGACAGGAAACGCTCGTGGAACCTGCAAATCCTTGAAAAACATAGCAACACTCTTCGAAAATACACACAAACTCTCAAAACTCACAAACGGAAGAGATAGAACAAGCGTGGTGGGTACAATCTCCCCCCATAGGTGTGGTGCTCTCCTTCCACCTCCTATGTATTTATGTATATTTTTCCCAAAAGCTTTCGATCAAAAATTATACAAAAGCCTCTTATGCTTTCCTCCATGCACCCTTTTACAAAAAGCCCATCCACCTTCTAGAATAGCTGGCTTTTTCTAAAAGTAAAGCTTTTTCTAACTTTAGTTTATACACTTGGCCAAGTCACTAATATTCCAAAATTCAAATATGTACATAAGCTTTTGTAATATAAAAAATTAGGCATAAGACTTATTCATCCCCGCATCATTGGAGTTGCGCCTACGCACCCAAAATATGGCGGATCATGCTTGCCAGATGCCATCGCCCGATCAATTACTCTTCCCTTGGATTCACACGATAATAGTAATGAAATATTACAAGCATATGATAACCTTGGAATTAATCACTACAATCAATCAACCTTTTAGTATTATAGCAACGCGAAATCAATAAATCATAGATGAATGGTGCACATATGTGACACATACCACCTCATGGTGCACCTGATGCTACACATGAATAAAATCGTAAGGATGGTGCACACATGCTACACATACCATCATCACGTAAGTGGTGCACACAATGCTACACACTCATACAGCTGCAGTTGTATATCTAGCCATGTAGGAGCACACATGCATCACTACGGAACAACACACATGCATCAATTGTGTGACAAAAATGTTGGATCTCACTAAACTAAATACTAAAGGATTAAATTAATAGGATAATTCCAATTCTCATAACATCCCTCTTGCTTGAAATCACAATTGGCCTCAATTGCACGACTGCGCGACAAAAGAGTAGTCAATAAATCAGGGTACTGGCAAAAATATCGCTCCAGCATCCACTTAGCATCCTCAACAGGGTGGTTCTTAAATGTAAGAAGATAAATAGGATATGAGTTTCCATGTCTCGTTTGAGTGATTTATTGATCAATGATCTGTGGCTCTAAGAGCTGGGTCTCTCCTTGAAGCAACGGTGCATTGTCTAAAATAGGTCGAACTGGTGGGTCTCCATGGAAAGGTTTCAGGAGGTGCACATGAAAAGAATTATGAATTTTCCAATTGGGTGGTAATTCGAGCCGATAGGCATTGTCATTAATGTGCTCCAAAACTTTAAATGGACCATAGGATTTAGGAGCAAACTTAACTACAAAGTGTGTCTCAATACTCTTAAGTCTGCGCTTCTCAATACGTAACATAATAACTAGGTCACCTTCAACAAATACAACTTTCTTTCTACCCTTGTTTGCACATGCAGTATACACAGCTTGAGCATGCTCGATATTCTTTGTGACAGTAGCCAAAATGCTAGAGAAATCTTTATTAAATCGATCAGCAGCCTCTACTTGGTGCTTAAGGCGGGTCAATGGAGTAGGAATGGTCTTTCCATAGACAATTTGGAATGGATATTTGCCTGTAGCAGAGTGCTTAGTGTTATTGTTCGCAAATTGTAATATGTGTATAAATTTGTCCCATTTTCCTGGATGACCAGCCACATAAGCACGTAACATGTCACAAATAGTATTTTGTGTGACCTCGGTTTGGCCATTAGACTCGGGATGAAAAGTAGTGGAAAAATTTAACTTCGTACCAAGATTGTCAAAGAGTGCAGTCTAGAAGTTACTACAAAATTTAATATCCCGGACTGACACGATTACTTTTGGAAGGCCATGGTGTATAAAGATGTGCTTGATGAACAAATAAGTAGCCTGAACTACGGTCAAGGTCTTCTTACAAGGAATAAAGTAAGCCTCTTGCCAAATCTATCAATGATAGTCCAAATCATATCAAAACCTGAGCTAGTCGTAGGAAATCCAATAATAAAGTCCATAGAAATCTGTTCCCATGGGCCATCCGGAATTGGTAAAGGCATAAGTAAACCTTGATATTTGCCCTTGTAGCTCTACTTTTTGACAAATAAAAGTTGCAACATCAACTTTAAGCTTAGGCTAGAAAAAATCTTGAATTATAGTCTGATACATAGTAGCAATGCCTCTATGTCCCATGTAGGGTGGCTGATGTACCTCTTCTAGTACCAAGCATCAAAATGGTGCATAACACACAAGCACTATTCGTAGAATAGATAGTCATTATGAATGGAATACAAGGCCATAGGGGTGCTATTAGCTTGCTTAATCTTATGCCAAATTTTTGAAAAGTCTCAATCAATAGAATAGTCTGCCTTCATAGGCTCGAAAGGGTCTCCCTTGATGACTGAGATATTATTTATGCTAGGTTGACGGCTCAGTGCATTGGCAACTACATTGTCTTTGCCTGGTTGATATTGGATCATCAGTTTAAAACTATAAATAAAGGCAACCCATTTAATGTGTCGATCCGAGATCACCGGTTGAGTAAGGAGATGTCTAAGACTCTGGTGATCAGCCTTAATGAGTAACTCGGAACCCATAAGATAGTGTTTCCAGAATTTAAGGGCATGCACCACAACGGCTAATTATTTATCATATGTGGTATAGTTTAGCTCTATTGGTTTTAATCTATATGACTCAAATGCAATTGGATGGTTATCTTGCATGAGCACAGCCCCAAAACCTTGTCTACTAGCATCAGTAACCATGACAAAGAAGGGTCTCATAAAATCCAGCATGGTCAAAACTAGTGTATGTGTCATTGCACCCTTAAGTCATTGAAAAGCTAAAGTGTGCTTCTCACCCCAAGAGAAAGCACGAGTCTTATGCAGTATTTCAGTCAATGGATGTGCCTTGTGTGCAAAATTTCTAAGAAATCTGCGATAGAAACTACACAGACCTAGAAAAGATGGTAATTCATGGATATCTTTAGGCTGTGGCCAGCAGTTTACTATCACTTCTACCTTCTTGGGATCTACTCGAATGCCTTCAGCTGAAAAAAATGTGTCCAAGATATTCAATTTCAGGCTGGAAAAAGAACTTTTCTCCGGATTGGCATACAGTTGGTTTTCACGTAAGAGAGAGAAAACAAGATCCAAGTTTTTCTCATCTTCCTCTCAACTCTTGCTATAAATCATGATATCATCAAAGAAAACTACGACAAAGTCTTAATAGGGTAGGAAGATACGATTCATCATTCGACTAAATGTGGCAGGTGCATTGGCCAATACAAAATGCATAACAAGAAATTCATAGTGACCAGTTTGGGTTCTAAAAGCAGTCTTGAAAAAATCAGGCTTGATCACTCTCACTTGATGATATCCTAACTTAAGATCGATCTTGCTAAAGATTGTGGATCCTTTCAACTTGCCGAGTAGATCATCAACTCTCGGAATGGGGTATTGATTTTTCACAGTGATTTTATTTAAGGCACAATAATCAATGCACATTCGAAAAGTTCCATTTTTCTTTTTGACAAGGAGAACAAGTACCCCAAATGGTGAGCTACTAGGTCGAATTAGGCCTCTAGCCAAAAGATCTACTATTTGGGATTGAATCTCTTGCTACTCAGTAGGATTGTGTCTATATGGTGATTTACACGGTGATGCACTACCTAGAATAAGGTTAATCTTATGATCCTCAAGTCTAGATTGAGGTAGGCCAGGGGGTAAGTCTTCCATAAAGCAGTCGTCATAAGTAGCTAGAAAAGGATCCAAAGGCTCTTGCTTAGTTTTCTAAGTCTCAGGACTAGCCTCAATCTTATTGCCCATAACCAAATATGTCTTTTCACGTTTGCACAAAGCTCTTTTAGCTTGGGTATGTGACAATATATGCCAAGAGGGAAGATTCTTGTCGCATTCTAGAGTCATAGTCTTAGTGCCTTGAGTTAGAGTAATGGTGTGTTCAAGATAGTCAAGTTTGGCATTACGATTGATGCACCAAGGCATCCCTAGAATGAGATCTTGCTCATGCAAAGGAGCGACTAAGAAATCACGGCTCTCAACTAATGGCCCTAAAGTCACCTCAAGATCCTTAACCATTTGCAAACAATTATAATTCAATCCTTGAAAAGCTGATTTGACTTTATATTTTGTTTTGATGGTTGCGAGCCCTAACTTTTCAACTAGACATTGCGAAATGAAATCATGGGTGCTTCCATCATCAAATAAGACACTATGTTCTTTTTCATGCAATAGTGCAGTCATATGTAACAAAGAAGTACAAAAATAAGATGCACTTTTATCTGAATAACACTTACCTAAAGGGGTGTAGTCAGCATCTTTAGTGTCATTGTCCTCATCCTTGCCCTCTTGCTTGAAAGATTTATCATGGGATCTATCATCAATGTAGTTGATCCGTGTGGAGTTGTTGCACTGACTATTACTGTTGGTACATCCATTGGTTCTCCCTCCATTGCCTCCATTGTTGTTGGTAGCATTCTTTGCTTGGGTACCTATCTTGTGTGTAGCAAGTGGATTCTTTGGACATTCATAAGAGTAGTGTCCGTTCTCTTTGCATTGGTAACATGTGACAAGTTCTTTGGTTCTTTGATTAATACATGATTTAGCAGGTTTCCAATTAGACTTACCATTATATCTACCAACTTTACCACTTACACCCTCTTGCTTGAAGTATGAAATATGCTTCTTTGCTCGAGGGGTGCGAGTAGCAAAGCTTCTTCCCTGCTTTCTTTCTAACTCTAATGCCAAATCCATAGCATCAAAAGCTATAGATGGTCGAAGCATACGTACATCAGCACGAATAGTAGGGCATAAACCCTCAACAAAGGTACAATATTGCTCCTTTCGAGACACTCTCTCAATGGTTTGCAATTGAAGTAGAGAGGAAAAATATTTCTCGGTGTATGCATCCACACTCTCATTATCCAATTGCCTCAATCTTCGCCATTGCCTATGAGTATCCTCTTCAAACTGTGTAGGTAGGAAGCGCTTCTTGATTTTATCTTTGAATGCTTCCCATGTCTTTGGAACATGAGTGCTTTCGGCAACCACACTCCACCATATTGTGCATTGCTTGTCATGTGACTTGCAACAAGTTTTAGCTTCTCGATCTCTTCGTACCATTCTCCCAAAAAGTATTGATTGAAAGAACTAATCCACGCAAGTAAAGCTTGTCCATCTCTTTTACCATCATATTTTGGAAAAGAAAAAGTTTTGCAATTAATCTTACTAGACTTCTTCTTATCACGAAGCTTGAGTGCTTTCAAGATGGCCTTTCCCACATTGTCTTCATCACTAGACTCGTGTGAAGGAGTAGTGTCATGATGTCATTGTAGTGAAGTCTTCACATATCGCTTCTTCTTCCTTTGATGTCTCGTCTTGCTTCTTCCACGCTCACTATCACTAGTGTCTGATGATTTGCTGATTTCACTTTTTTCATCATCTCTGTCCTTCATATGCTTCTTTGTGACTTCAGTCATCTCTTTTAATACTCGATTTGCACATTCTTCATTGGCTTTATGCCTGTCACACATGTTGCACATGTACTCAAGTTCCTGCTCAAGGTCCTGTGCATGATGTTTCCATGCATCCAGTGAATCTGATGCATGTATAGGTTCCTCATCCTCAATCGATATAGGTGGCTTCCAAGTTGTCATCACTTGCGTAGAGCATCTTCAATCTCTTGATGTTATTGCTTCTCATGCTAATAGCATTCTCACCATTCTTCCTCAGTAAGTGTCATCGGTGTTGAACTTCTTCTTGGCCGATGGTGATCGTTTTCCACATCCTCATCATGATGTAGATCTTTAGGATAACCTATCTCTGATGGAATACGACTTCCAGATATAGTTAAGTATGTGCATGGTGCAAAGAAGAAATCACTATGAAAGGAAATACACACAAACACAAGACTTATCTTAATTCAATTTTCAAGCTTTGAAAGCGGCTATTTGTCAAATAGTATCTCTGTGGGCTCTCGAATTCACACAATTCCAATAAGTGAATCCACATTACTAGGTACAAAGCAAAGCTCGTGTCTAATAGCACTTGTAGACTACCTCCTGCTCTTGTGAACACTTGCTTTTGAGATTCTCCTCTTCCAAAATCTGTTGGGTTGCTCCCTTGTTTGCACTTTTGCCTTGAAGGATATCTTTATGACTAGGAACTTCAAAGAATAGAGCAACAAAGTGACTTGACCTAGTGGATAGTCACCAATTGTTAAGTGGACTTGAGCTAGAACAGTACTGAGATAGGGGACCTCCCAGGAAGTTTTTAAGAGCAATCTCCCAAGGCTTCCTCACACGTAGCCAACGGTGCCTTCAGTGCCAGGTATGCCAAGGACTATGCCTTAGTCGCCGCCTTTGTCACCGCCTTTGTTGTATGCTTGGAGGAGCTAAGGCACAGGTGTGCGTTCACAGTCTTTGACCTGTGTACGCACGAACAACTTCTTTTGTTGCAATTTTTTTTGCCCCACGTTTTCTTGCCTGCGAACCGTTCTGCATTGTTTGCTTTTGCTGCTTCAAACTTCATTGCACTATTGTGTGCGGTGTCCGCAACCTGATGTGTGCTACAGTTTCTTATTCGAGGATGCGAGGTGCATATGCTTCCCGTGCTATGGATGATGAAACCTTGGCTCTAATACCACTGCGACGGGAAATGCTCGTGGAACCTGCAAATCCTTGAAAAACATAGCAACACTCTTTGAAAATATGCACAAACTCTCAAAACTCACAAACGAAAGAGACAGAACAAGCATGCTGGGTACAATCTCCCCCCATAGGTGTGGTGCTCTCCTTCCACCTCCTATGTATTTATGTATATTTTTCCCAAAAGCTTCCGAGCAAAAATCATACAAAAGCCTCCTGTGCTTTCCTCCATGCACCCTTTTACAAAAAGCCCATTCATCTTCTAGAATAGCTGGATTTTTCTAAAAATAAAGCTTTTTCTAACTTTAGTTTATACACTTAGCCAAGCCACTAATATTCCAAAATTCAAATATGTACATAAGCTTTTGTAATATCAAAAATCAGGAATAAGCCTTATTCATCCCCACATCACTAGAGTTATGCCTACATGCCCAAAATATGGCAGATCATGCTTGCTAGATGCCATCGCCTGATCAATTACTCTTCCCCTAGATTCACACGATCAATAGTAATGAAATATTACAAGCATAGGATAACCTTGGAACTAATCACCACAATCAATCAACCTTTTAGTATTATAGCAACGTGAAATCAATAAATTATAGATGAATGGTGCACACAATGCTACACACTCATACAGCCACAGCCGTATATCTAGCCATGTAGCAGCATACATGGATCACTACGGAACAACGAGCACACATGCATCAGATGTGTGACAAAAATGCTGGATCTCACTAAACTAAGTACTGAAGGATTAAATTAATGGGATAATTCCAATTCTCGTAACAGGACCATTTAGTACCACCAATGAGGAAGAGGGAAGAAACCTCCATTCTTTTAATGCTTGAGCCTCCTCATTGGCCAAGAGCTAGGCCAAGAGGCCCTTTTTTAATCCCCTAATGGAAGAGGCCCTTTTTTAATCCAAAATTCCCCTAATCCATATTTTTAATCCCCTAATGGAAGAGGCCCTTTTTTAATCCAAAATTCCCCTAATGCATTTTTACATTTTAGATGATAGAGAAAACAACTCATTGTTTGTCTAGCATACTTTTCCATTTCACTGGGACTGGTTTTACAATCCCCAAGTAAAGGAAATAGTAAAACAACATTGGGTGTGGTCAGATGGTGCATCCTCTCAATTTAAACCAACCCATGGATTCTACTTTGTTGCAAGGTTTATATTCCTCACTGGTCTAAACATGATGTGGAATTTCTTTGGATCCGTCCATGGCAAGGGAAAACATGACGGATGTGATACCATTATTAAGCAAGCACTTTATTGAAATTATTTGACATGCCCTCAAGATAAGTTGCAGGATGCCCATGATGTAATAACATGGCTTGCATCTAACCTATCCATAAGGCCAGAGTCAACGTACAGTAAAGGGTCAATGTTTACTTGGGTGTAGCCAATTGCAAAACTATTTTTGGGGCCATTTTGGGGCCGCGACGCGATGCACTTCTAGGTGAATATTTGAATTTTGCATGGACCCGTACTCTTGGCGAAAATTTTTCCGATGCCATGAAGGTGCACTGGAATAATAATGAGATGCAATCTATTTATTCTAAAGACCCCATAGCTCCACACACAACATCTTTGCACTACTTCGTGCAGTGCAGTCTCTAGCCTAAGCTGCCTAACCACTTATCATCGCACAGCCTTTTGCCACATCTTTGCCAACTACCACTAGGCACCACACCCATGCAAATCATTAAAATTGAAGGTTGGCTTAGAGAGACCACCGCATTGGTTCTTGGCATAATAATTAGATGCAATCTAGATGTATCTCCATGCAACCACAACAGTGGGTCATTGGAGTTATTTTAGTGCTATTTTGGTCATAAACCAAGGAAATTGTAGTCCTTCTTTCTTGGTATTGTAGTCCTTGTTGCAATAAATATAAATGAGGGCAAAAGTACAATTTATCGAGTCAAAATTGAGCAAAAGAGATTACAATGTACATCTACATCCAATAACAGGTTGTATAAAAATTAACAACTTATACAGAGAAAAAACTAAACAGAGGATCTTATATTTATAAAAACTCAGCGATTGCTGAGAGCTCTAAAGGGCCAAAAGATTACAGCTCTAGCAACCATAACCATTCCAATGTACAAGTTAACAACAGCGCATACTAAGAGCCTCAAATTGAACAAAAAGAGATTACATAAATGTAATAAAAACTCAGCAATTGCTGAGAGCCTTAAAGACCAAAACATTACATCCATTGAGCCAAAAGATTGTTGAGAGCCTTAGAGGCCAAAAGATTACATCCAACCATTGCTGAGAGCCTTGTTTGAGCAAGAGGGAATTTGTACAACTTAGTTTTCCGCCAGTCTAGTTTGTTGCCAAAAAAAAATTTAGGGAGCCAAAGGAGGATACGATGGAGAGGTCGATGACCATGCACATTTCTAGGACACATTACGACCTTGTTCGACATCTAGGGGGAACCCATACAACACAACCATAAAGAGGCCCTCATTGAGCATGTCATCTAAGGTGGTGACATGCAGATGTGGGGGGAATCGACTGTGGTGGGAACGAAGGGTCTCCACTAGTGCTAGCATTTCTACTCCAGAATGCAATCACCTTATATGAGAAGGCAGATAACATTGGGATCACAAAGCATCCGGGGGGGTGGCAGTTGGCATGGTGAAGATGAGTGGGTGAGCAACAGGGAGCAGATGAGGGACGAGAGTTGGAGGAGGGAGTGTGGAACAAAGTAGAGTAGGGGTAGAAAAGAGTTGGAGGGGTGTGGAGCAAAGTATCCGAGTGTGTGAATGAAAGGAGTAGGGCAGGGGCAGATGAGATCAACGTAGTAAAATGCCAAATGTCATGGATCTTATATATTATAAAGTTTGAGCCACCGTGGGGTGGTTGGAGCCCGGGGTTCTATCCATATTAATTGCAGGCCACTATGGTGGAATCTTAGGTGCCACCCTAGATGGGTTGGTAATCATGAAGCAAATGCCGTGTGGTGGGTGAGCAGGCCACTCCGGTGGCTGGTAATTAACTGCCAGCCCAATGAATCTTAGCCACGACAGACATGGCTGATGAGAGCCACCACCACCAGGTAGTAATTCCCACAAAGGTAAATCATGAAGCTCTAATCACTCATTACCATGCACTCTAGTTCTCTACTGAGCATGCAAGTCTGGTGACTGGTAATTTTTATTGCACTCGTAGTGATCATGCATGCTTAAGCCTAGTGGTGGGTGAGCAGTGGCTGGTAATTTTAATTGCTAGTCCAATGGAATTGTAGCCACAACAAACATGGTTGTAATCACTCACTACCATGCACTCTAGTACTCTACTGAGCATGCGATCCTGGTGACTGGTAATTTTTATTGCACTCATAGTGATCATGCATGCTTAAGCCCCCAGTGGTGGAGCCATGGCTAGTAATTTTAATTGCCAGCCCGGTGGAATCATAGCCACAATAGATGTGGCTGATGGGAGCCACCCATTGAGCAGTAATTCCCACCAGAAAAGTAAATCATGAAGCCTAATCACCTCTAGTCCCTCATTACCATGCACTCTAGTACTCTCCTAGAGTAGGGGGGAAGAACTGGGCAAATGGTTTGAGCAGCTTGGTAATCCTCGAGGGTAGGATTAGCAAGGGAAGGGAAGAAGCTAGGTACGAGGGGCTCGTAAGTTTGTGACTATTGGGTTAGTTAAAAGTGGTGAGAGGAATGAGCAAAGAGATGATGAAGGGAGTAGATGTAAGGTTGGGAGCTCAGGGAAGGTTAAGAGGGTGGTAGCAACAAGGGTAAGTGAGGTTATGAGGTTGGCATAGTATAGTAGGGACAAAAAAGAGTTGCAGGAGGGGTGTGGAGCAAAGTAGCAGAGCATGTGGAGCAAAGTAGCAGAGCAGGGGCAAATGAGAGTAACATAGTAAAATTCCAAATGCCACGAATCTTATATATTATAAAGTTTGAGCCACCGTCGGCCTGAGGTTCTATCCATATTAATTGCATGCAATAATAGGCGCCACCCTAGACAAGCTAGTAATCATGAAGCAGATGCCATGTGGTGGGTGAGTAGGCCACTCTAGTGGGTGGTAATTAACTGCCAGCCCAGTGGAATCTTAGTCATGATAGACGTGGCTGATGAGAGCCACTACAACCAAGTAGTAATTCCCACAAAGGTAGATCATGAAGCTCTAATCACTCATTACCATGCACTCTAGTTCTCTACTCAACATGTGAGTCCAGTGATTAGTAATTTTTACTGCACTCATAGTGATCATGCATGCTTAAGCTTGGTGGTGGGTGAGCAGTGTCTAGTAATTTAATTGCCAACCCGGTGGAATCGTAGCCATGATAGACGTGGCTATAATCACTCATTACCATGCACTCTAGTACTCTACTGAGAATGCGAGCCTAGTGACTGGCAATTTTTGTTGCACTCATAGTGATTGGACCTGAGATAGAAGATGCCACTATGTACAGGCAATGGACGTTTGATTTACTTAACCATTACCAGGCCTGATTTGGGTCATGATGTGGGTCTCATAAGTAAATTTATGCAAAGTCCATGGAAGCCTCATTTGAATGTAGTAAGGAGAATGATGAGGTATGTTATGAGTATGGGAAAGACTTAGAGTTGGTGGGACATATAGATGCAGATTGGGCAAGATGTGCATATGATAGAAGGTCCACTAGTGGTTATGCATTTAGCCTTGGTAGTGCTGTGGTAAGCTAGAGTAGCAAAAAGCAACCATAGTAGCACTGTCTAGTACAAAGCCAAAGTATAGAGGAGTAGAATTAGCTGCATGTGAGATTGCTTGGCTACAAAAGCTTTTATGGGATTTGGGATTGCATATGGATCAGCTAGTCAAACTTTATTGTGATAACATGAGTAGTGTAGAGTTGGCAAATAATCTGGTTTATCATGCCAAGATAAAGGATATAGAAGTGTTAGAGAATAGGAGGGAATGAATCACTCAAACCTCCACCCAAGATCTCTCCAACTCTTACACACACTCAGAAATAACTTGGACGGAGAGAGAGAGAGAGAGAGTATATTCATCCACTAGATGGTGGGTAGAAAAAACAGCTCACAGGGAGCAATACAAAATACAGCAAAGTGCTGGAGAATACTGAAGGACTCTCTCTCACACAAAGAGTGCACAGCACAACCTTGGAAGGAGGCTTTCAGTCTTGCACTAGATACTGGAAACAATAAAGGAGTGGGCCTTTTATAGGCACTACCTAGGCCCCTTGAGTTGACCGACCAGTAGGATCGGTACCCTGTCTGGTGGCTGACCAAGTGGGCCCTAGAAAATCGACCAGGGTTGTTGGCCCTAGTCAGCGGTGGCCCTGGTTGGCTGACTTGGCCTGCCACAGGCCCCTATATAAGGGTGCCCTGTGCAGCCAGTCTGTGTAGTTGCAGGTGCCTCCAAGTGAGGCCTAAGGCCCCTATTTTCTTGCTATTGCAGGCAGCAACCAGCCCGTGTGCTGGTTGCCTATCATGCTAGCATGAGTCTCTCTCTTTCCCCAGCCCTCCTACCTCTCACTGCCCCTTGTCCCCTCAAATAGAGGGCTCATAGGTGGGCACAATGAGTTTCTAACACCCCCCCTCAATGTCACAACTGTGGGCCAATCCCCATGCATTTAATGAGGTGCTCCATCTGTTCTCGAGGGAGTGCCTTCGTGAAGAGGTCGGACAAGTTATCGGCAGTCGGGCAGTACATAAGCTCGATCATGTCATTGATGATGAGTTCTCGAACAAAGTGGTAATGAACTTCAACGTGCTTGGTCCGCACATGGTATACTAGATTCTTGCCGATGGCTATGCAACTCTGATTGTCGCACATCAGTAGTGTTGCATCCTCTGACACACGTCCATGTCCTCCAGAATCCACCTCAACCATAATGTCTCACAAGTTGCTGTACATGCGGCTCTATACTCTGCCTCTATAGATGAAAGGGCCACTGTGGGTTGCTTCTTACTCAGCCAAGAGATGGCACCAGATGCAAGTAAAAAACAATACCTGTTGTCGATCTTCTGGTGTCAGCGTCACCCACCCAATCACTATCACAGAACCCGCCTAGTTCGATGCCTTTGGTGTAGGTGATCCCATGGGTGCAAGTACCCTTTAGATACCTTAGCACCCGTAAACCTGCATCCCAATGACTCTTCTTGGGAGAAGCAGAGAACTGGCATAATAGCCCAACTACATAACAAATATCAAGTCGAGTATTGGTAAGGTAAAGCAAACTTCCTACCAATCGTTGGTACAAGGGAGTATCGACCAGCTAAGATGTGTCGTGAACACTTAGCTTGAGCCAACCAACCTCCATGGGAGTTAATGCTGTCTTGCAATCCTCCATCTAAAATCTCTTCAGAAGTTCTCTACAATATTTCTTTTGTGAAATGAAGATCCTGTCTTTGGCCTGCTTTACTTCTATCCCAAGGAAGTAGTGTAATAACCCAATGTTACTCATTTCAAACTCAGACATGAGTAGCTCCTTGACTTGAGAAATCTTCTTGACATGGTCACCTGTCAAGATAAGATCATCAACATAGAGGATGAGTACCAATCGCAACCCCTTCTCAATGAACAAGTAAAGGTTTGCCTCAGAAGGACTCTGACTTAGCCCTATCTTCTGAAAGAATACATCAATCCTTTGGTACCAAGCTCTGGGGGCATGTTTCAGCTCATATAATGCCTTTTTCAACCTACAGGCCTTTAATGGGGACCCTGGATCTTGAAAGCCCAGTGGCTGCTCCATGTGTACCTCCTCCTCCAGGGTTCCATTAAGGAATGCGGACTTCACGTCCATTTGAAAAATGGGCCACTGGAATTGGGCAGCAAGGGCAATCACTATCTGGATAGTAACCATGCGAGCTGTGGGAGCAAAAGTTTCATCAAAATCCATGCCTTCAGTTTGAGCAAGACCTTTGACCACTAACCTTGCTTTATACTTATCCAAGCTGCCGTCTGATTTGTATTTAAGTTTGTATACCCACTTAGCGCTGATGACTTTTTGTCACGGGGGCCGGGCCACTAAGTCCCAGGTATTGTTCTTCAAGATAGCATCCATCTCTGCCTACATGGCAACCTTCCATTCTAGATTGTCCTTCGCCTCCTCGAAGGTCCTTGGCTTGTCAAGCTGAGCCACCAATGCAAAATTCATGGATGGGGTCTTTTGAAGACATTGGGACTGATGCAATCCGAAACTGCTACTCTTAGGTAATTCGGTGACCCGAGAGTCTTCCAATGTCCATAAGTACCATTGGGGCAACATCTTCTACTTCTCAGTGGGAGGAGGAACTGGAACTACTTCTGGAACATCCTGCTCTTCCTCAGTATCTTGTGGAACATTAGCCTTCTAATTTTGCCACCTCTTGGATGGTCAACCTGGGGTGGGGTGGGTTTGGGGGTTGAACAATCTCCGCCTCAATCTGAGGCTCCTCTCGGGGTTCAGATTCCTTTTCCTTAAAGACAACATCCCGACTGATAAGGATCTACTTCTTTACTGGGTCGAAGAGTCGATAGGCCTTGGATTCTTCACTATACCCAACAAAGATACACTTTTTACTCCAGGAATCAAGCTTGGTCCTGTCTTCCTTATGCACATGCACCCATGCGTTAGAACCAAAAATGCAAAGATGAGTGATAGAGGGCTTCTTACCATAAAATGCCTCATATGGAGTCTTGTCCTTGACGGCCTTCGTCTTGGTCCTGTTGAGAATGTGTACAGTTGTATTGATAGCTTCACTCCAATATGGTGTAGAAAGGTTCCTCCCTCGGAGCATAGCAAGCCCTGTCTCTGTGGTGGTTCTATGCTTCCTCTCGGCTACCCCATTTTACTGAGAAGTATGTGTTGTGGTGAGTTGTCGCTTGATCCCATGCTTGGGACAAAATGTGTTGAACTCATTTGAGGTGAATTTCCCCCCCTGTCTATGCGGAACGTCTTGACATCCTCCCCTATCTCCTTTTCAACTCTGGCCTTCCAGTCCTTGAACTTCTCAAAAGCCTGTGACTTTTTAGCCAAACAATATACCCAGGTTATTCTATTGAAGTCATCCACAAAGAGAAGTGAGTACCTGGATCCTACCCACGATGCTATAGACATTGGGCCACAAATGTCGGCATGAACCAATTCAAGTCATTTGCTGGCCCGAAAAGAGGCCTCTTGTGGGAACTTATCCCTATGCTACTTGCCTTCTAGACAAGCTCTACAGACATCATCCTTGCCTGTAATTGGTGGAAGTCCATCCACCATCTTCAACTTTGACATTTCAGCCAAGATTCCATAGCTAACATGACTGAAGCGCTCATGCCAAAGTTTGGACTTTTTGTCACGGGGGCCGGGCCACTAAGTCCCAGGTATTGTTCTTCAAGATAGCATCCATCTCTGCCTACATGGCAACCTTCCATTCTAGATTGTCCTTCGCCTCCTCGAAGGTCCTTGGCTTGTCAAGCTGAGCCACCAATGCAAAATTCATGGATGGGGTCTTTTGAAGACATTGGGACTGATGCAATCCGAAACTGCTACTCTTAGGTAATTCGGTGACCCGAGAGTCTTTCAATGTCCATAAGTACCATTGGGGCAACCTCTTCTACTTCTCAGTGGGAGGAGGAACTGGAACTACTTCTGGAACATCCTGCTCTTCCTCAGTATCTTGTGGAACATTAGCCTTCTAATTTTGCCACCTCTTGGATGGTCAACCTGGGGTGGGGTGGGTTTGGGGTTTGAACAATCTCCACCTCAATCTGAGGCTCCTCTCGGGGTTCAGATTCCTTTTCCTTAAAGACAACATCCCGACTGATAAGGATCTACTTCTTTACTGGGTCGAAGAGTCGATAGGCCTTGGATTCTTCGCTATACCCAACAAAGATACATTTTTTACTCCAGGAATCAAGCTTGGTCCTGTCTTCCTTATGCACATGCACCCATGCGTTAGAACCAAAAATGCAAAGATGAGTGATAGAGGGCTTCTTACCATAAAATGCCTCATATGGAGTCTTGTCCTTGACGGCCTTCGTCTTGGTCCTGTTGAGAATGTGTACAGTTGTATTGATAGCTTCACTCCAATATGGTGTAGAAAGGTTCCTCCCTCGGAGCATAGCAAGCCCTGTCTCTGTGGTGGTTCTATGCTTCCTCTCGGCTACCCCATTTTACTGAGAAGTATGTGTTGTGGTGAGTTGTCGCTTGATCCCATGCTTGGGACAAAATGTGTTGAACTCATTTGAGGTGAATTTCCCCCCTGTCTATGCGGAACGTCTTGACATCCTCCCCTATCTCCTTTTCAACTCTGGCCTTCCAGTCCTTGAACTTCTCAAAAGCCTGTGACTTTTTAGCCAAACAATATACCCAGGTTATTCTATTGAAGTCATCCACAAAGAGAAGTGAGTACCTGGATCCTACCCACGATGCTATAGACATTGGGCCACAAATGTCGGCATGAACCAATTCAAATCATTTGCTGGCCCGAAAAGAGGCCTCTTGTGGGAACTTATCCCTATGCTACTTGCCTTCTAGACAAGCTCTACAGACATCATCCTTGCCTGTAATTGGTGGAAATCCATCCACCATCTTCAACTTTGACATTTCAGCCAAGATTCCATAGCTAACATGACTGAAGCGCTCATGCCAAAGTTTGGACTTTCCATTGTCTTCATGAACCAACATAACATTGAGGCGGTACAGTCCGTTCTCTTCAACTCCTTGAGCCACCATCTGTCCATTTGCTTTGGATGTCACGGTGACCTTGCCACCTTGAAAGAGAACTGCCATGTTATTTTTGTCCATCTGACTTACAGACAGTAAGTTCTTGCAAAGGTTGGGCACATAAAGTATTCCAGAGATATCCTTCTCCTCACCCGCGGTTGTAATGAAAGGAATGCTACCGATGCCCTTCACAGGACACGTCCGGCTATCGCCGACAGAAACTTTGGAATTCGGCTATGTACTTTCCATGGTTTTGATCCAAGTCTATCTATTAGACATGTGCTTTGAAGCACCGCTATCAACATACCAACCCTCTTTACCTTCACTAACTGCATATGTTGAACAATGTTCACTGATTAAAAACAACTGTCCTGTCGTCACATTGGCAAAATCATTCTTAGGCACTTCTTTGTTCCTGGCTTCTCTCTTCCGCTTCTGATCTACCTTCTTTTTTCGGCATTCTTTGGCAGAGTGGCCAAGCTTTTCACAGTAATAGCACTTCATTTTCTTCTTGCGGTCAGCATCCTCTGACGTCTTGAACTCCTTTGGCTTGCCTTTTCCAGGCTTATCTTTGGCCACTAATGCCTTCTCATCGGTTTGCGTAAAAAGTTTCTCTCAAGCCTCATCCTGAAGCAAGAGTGGGCCAAGCTCCTCAAAGGTGATTGGCTTAGTCCGTTGACCTGCAATGACTGTAGTCACAAAACTTTTGAAACTCCATGGCAACTTGTGGAGTGTGAGCAATGCCAATTGACTCGAGTCGACCTTTTGATCAGCTGCTGCAAGCTGGTCCCACATGACTTTCACCTTTGTCAAATGGTCATGCACACTATCACCCTCATTCATATCAAGATTATAAAGTTGATGCTGAAGAGTAATGATACGGGCTGTATTATCAGTTTCATACAACTCCTTCAGTATGGCCCATGCCTCTGAAGATGTCTTTGCCAACTAGATATGAGGAATCATAGCATCTACTGTCATGCCAATTAGCATAGCTAAGGCTTGAGCATCCCTCTCCTCCCATGCACTGAGATCATCCGCATCTGCTTCAACTAAAACTTCACCTCTTTTGTCCACAATGTCCTCCAGCTTTTTCTCGATCCCAATCACTATCTTCCACAGCTTCTGTGCCAACAAATGGCTTCAGATCTTGACTTTCCAGATTGGATAGTTTGTCCCATCGAGCTTTCCAACTTCACCAAAATTGGGAATAAATGAAGAAGGAAGATGACTGGAGAAGGAGGAAGGACGAGCAGTGGGTGTAGAGGCTTTTGAATGCTGATCCATCTCGGTGAATAGCAAACTGAAAAAACTGAACCAAAATCTATGTACTAACCTCCCCTACTAGCCTAAGCTGAAAATAGAATCGCCTTTCTGCCAAGGGACTCCTTCCTTCAGAGAGTGCTTTGATGAAGAAGAGTTGAGAGCCTATGGCTCTGATACCATGTTAGAGAATAGGAGGGAATGAATCACTCAAACCTCCACCCAAGATCTCTCCAACTCTTACATACACTCAACTCAGATAGATGATCACAGATGCAATAAACACTCACTCAGAAATAACTTGGATGGAGAGAGAGAGAGAGTGTATTCATCCATCGGATGGTGGGTAGAAAAAACAGCTCACAGGGAGCAAAACAAAATATAGCAAAGTGTTGGAGAATACTAAAGGACTCTCTCTCACACAAACTGCTCCAAAACTGAGTGCATAGCACAGCCTTGGAAGGAGGCTTTCAGTCTTGCATTGGATACTAGAAACAATGGAGTGGGCCTTTTATAGGCACTGACCAGGCCCCTTGAGTTGACCAACCAGCAGGGTCGGTACCTTGTCTGGTGGCCGACCAGGTGGGCCCTAGAAAACTGACTAGGGTTGGCCTTGGTCAGTGGCCCTGGTTGGGCTGACTTAGCCCGCCACAGGCCCCTATATAAGGGTGCCCTGTGCAGCCAGTCTACATAGCTATAGGTGCCTCCATGTGAGGCCTAAGGCCCCTGTTTTCCTACTGTTGCAGGTAGCAACCAGCCCGTGTGCTAGCTGCCTATTATGCCAGCCAAAGTCTCTCTCTTTCCCCAGCCCTCCTACCTCTCACTGCCCATTGTCCCCTCAAATCGGGGGCTCACAGGTGGGCACAATGAGTTTCTAACAAGAAGTACACTACCATTTCATCATAGAGATTGTGTTAACAAACAAGATTGATTTGCTTGGTTCATGTGAAGACCAAAGACCAGGTAGTAGATATCTTTACCAAGTCATTGAGCAAAGAGAAGCTTACTCATTTCAGGGAGCTACTTGGTGTGAAGTATCTTTCCTGAGCTTAAGGGGGAGAGTTCAGAATGAAGCTCTTTGGTTGTGCATCTATTATTGTTTGGTGTGGTGAATAAGACAGGTCACACTAACTTGACTATGTTTGGTGTCACTTATCATATCATGCATAAGTTAAGCTCACTGGTGGATGAGCGGTGGCTCATAATTTTAACTGACAGCCTGGTGAATCATAGCCACGACAGACGTGGCTGATGAGAGCCACCACCACTAAGCAGTAATTCCCACAAAAGTAAATCATGAAGCCTAATCACCTCTAGTCCCTCATTACCATGCACTCTAGTACTCTCCTAAAGTAGGGGGGAAGAATTGGGAAATGGATTGAGCAGCTTAGTAATCCTCAAGGATAGGATTAGCAAGGGAAGGGAAGAAGCTAGGTGTGAGGGGCTCATAAGTTTGTGATTGTTGGGTTAGTTGAAAGTAATGAGGCATGAGCAAAGAGACGATGAAGGGAGTATATGTTAGGTTGGAGCTCAAGGAAGGTTAAGAGGGTGGTAGCAGCAAGGGTAACTAGGGTTATGAGGTTGGCATAGTACAGCAAGGGCAAAAAAGAGCTAGAGGAGGGGTGTGGAGCAAAGTAGTAGAGCGTGTGGAGAAAAGTAGCAGAGCAGGGGCGGATGAGAGTAATGTAGTAAAATGCCCAATTCCACGGATCATATATATTATAAAGTTTGAGCCACCATGGGGTGGCTGGAGCCCGGGGTTCTAGTCATATTAATTACAAGCCACCGTGGTGGAATCTTAGGCACCACCCTAGATGGGCTGGTAATCATGAAGCAGATGCCATGTGGTGGGTGACAAGCCACTCCGATGGCTGGTAATTTATTGCCAGCCTAGTGAAATCTTATCCATGATAGATGTGGTTGATGAGACCCACCACCACCGAATAGTAATTCCCACAAAGGTAAATCATGAAGCTCTAATCACTCATTACCATGCACTCTAGTTCTCTATTGAGCATGCGAGTCTGGCGACTGGTAATTTTTACTGCACTCATAGTGATCATGCATGCTTAAGCCCGGTGGTGTTCAATGGCTGGTAATTTTAATTGCCAGCCCGGTGGAATTGTAGCCATGACAGACGTGGCTGTAATCACTCATTACCATGCACTCTAGTACTCTACTGAGCATGCGAGCCTAGTGACTAGTAATTTTTACTGCACTGGTAGTGATCATGCATGCTTAAGCTCAGTGGTCGTAAGCGATGGCTGGTAATTTTAACTGCTGCCAGCCCGGTGGAATCGTAGCCACGACAGACATGATTGATGAGAGCCACCACCATCAGGAAGTAATTTCCACAAAAGTAAATCACGAAGCCTAATCACCTCTAGTCCCTCATTACCATGCACTCTAGTACTCTCCTGAGCATGCAAGCCTAGCGACTAGTAATTTATTGCACTCATAGTGATCATGCTTGTAAGCCAAGTGATGATAACTAGAAGGTGAGTAATTGCAGGCCACTGCGGTGGCTGGTAATTAACTACCAGCCTGGTGGTTCTTAGCCACCACCACAGACATGGCTGGGAATCTTAGATGCCACCACCTCTAATCACTCATTACCATGCAAGTCAGTAATGCCACCTTGAATTAATCAAAATTTGGACCAACCATCGTGGTGGCTCTCACCTTGACAGTGTAGTCGGGCTACAACCATCATGGCGGCTCTCACCTTGACAGTGTAGTTGGGCTACAAACCGCTATTCCATTCCCTTAACTGTTTTGTCTTCTATCCCTCTTGATCGTTTCATTCTCCCTTGCAATTGGCCTACAAACTCAAGCCTCCACTATTCCATTTTCTTCACTGTTTCATCTTCTATCCCTCTTGACCATGTCTTTCTCCCTTGCAATTGGACTGCAAACTCAAACCTCCACTATTCCATTTCCTTCACTGTTTCATCTTCTATCCCTCTTGACCATTTCTTTCTCCCTTTCACTCTTCTTGCAACTTCTATCCCCTCTCATAATGAACCTTGTATAGTCTGAGAGCTCCTCACACAATCTTTCCTCCCCCTCTATAATACAGTGCAAGAGCCCCTCCTCCCCTGATCTTGAAATCGTGACATGTGAGCTCCTCTCTCGCTCTTCAAAAGCCCAATTTGAATGCTCTCTAAAACTTCACTAGGTTGGTATAGGAGTTGAATGTGAAGGAGGGGCAACTAGTTTGTCAAGGTCAAAATATTACCATCAATGAAAGAGTGATTGAAAATGCACTAGGAATTTTTGGACACAGTTTGCAAGCACACTTTTTCGAGAAGAAGTGGAAGAGACATGATATTATAGATGTGTACCCCAATGCTCAGATTATAAAGATGGTGGAGTCAAGCTTTCTACCTTGCCAACAGACCTCCAAGATGTGCTAAAGAAGACCATTCACTTCTTTCCTTATACGAGAGGAGAACCGTGAAGTTCTGGCAGGTTCAAGTAGCAGTAGAGCAACTGAAAGGACGTGATGTATCTTTCTCAAGGGCAACGATCTCCAAGAGCATGTTAACCAACCTAAAGAATTGCATGGATAGCAAATCCCAATTTTCATCTTAGTCCACTAGAGTTGCCATGCACCTGATGGCATCTACGCTCAAAGGGATTTTTATACAATAAGAAGATGTCTCATAAGGTGACCTTTCTACAAGAGAAATCTTTTTATACAATAAGAAGATGTCTCATAAGGTGACCTTTCTACAAGAGAAATCTGCCAATGCAGCAAAGGTAGCACAACTTGAGAAAATTCTCGGGGAAGGTGCAGATGCGAAGATAGAGGAGGCACTAGCGAGGGCCTTGTAGGCACAAGAGCACGCTGAGGCTGCTACAAAAATGGTTGACATGGAAAGGCATAGAAGAGAAGAAGCAGAGAAGTGCATGAAGGAGCTCCGAGATAGGCTTGAAGAAGTGAGAAGTGACGGGGACATGGTAGACAAGGAGCTAGAAATGATGCGAAAGGAGCTTGAAGATCAGAGAACCAAAAAGAGGGTCTTAACAAACGGCTTTGCAACATGCAAAATACATTGAACATTGAAAAAGCCCAGATGATGGAGGAGCTGAAAAGGGAGAATGCAGAAACCAGAAAGGTGATGCAGGAACTGCAAGAGAGATTCAAGGCCAAGAAGGATGGATAGAGAGTAGTTGGGATGGAAAAGACAACAAGGCAGCTCTCCAAGCCAAGAAGGATACAGAGAGTAGCCATGGTGGAGCAAGTTGCAGTAGTCACAGTGGAGCAATTTGTAGCAGCCATGGTGAGGGTTGTTTTTTCGAAACACTATTGGAAGTCCAAAGAGTAAGCTATAAGACCCTGTAGCTAGATTATGATAGGGTTGTGCACGAGCTTGCTGTGGCTTTTGACAGTTATGAAAAGCAGTCCATTCTCTTGAGAGATTTCCAAACTAGAGTGGAAGTCTTGGAAAACAACCTATGTTGATGTTTTTGACCAATTTAAGCAGTTTCAACAGATGTAGAGGGATCCAGATGAAGCTGTTGCACAGAGTGAGCAAAGAGTGGAGGAGATGAAGGAGAACATCCGCAACCTTAGGATGAGGAAGGAAGGAATCAAGAAGCAACTTCGTCATGTACATAGCGAGACTATGGTATTGACGGTTGCAATAGTTAAATTAGATGCCTATCCTACTATGCAACAGGGTCCGAAATGCATGGTTTGCCATACCCCCATCATAGATGACTGCATGATCCGATGGCATGCGTGCTACCAACCTGTGCACATTTTTTGCTTTGGGGTGTTTGTGCATACAAAATCGCTATGTAGAGAATGCCATTTGCCATTTCCCAAGTCATGGACAGATCAAATGTGCCTTCTTGCTATAGCTATCTATGATGAGAAAATAGATGCTGCATCTCAATTTTCCATTTAGGCAAAAGATGCAAAAGACAAGGAGCTCAAATTGAAGAAGGCCAAGACCGAGCCTAACTATGAGGAAAAGGAGCCTGAAGGGAGGAACCAGCCCCCTTTAAGAAAGGAGCAAGAAGGGCTGAGCTTGCAAACAACCAGGAAGCTCAAATCAAGGAAAGACAAAGTGGCATGAAGGGAGGGACCGGGCCTCTACAGGAAGGAACTAGCCCCATTATGAAAAGGAGCAAGGAGGGCTGAGCCTTCAATTAGGGAGATCAACAAGGAATCCTTGAGATGTAATCTATGTAATCTGTGTGTAATCTATTGAATTGTTAATATTCTCCAGAGTTTACTTGGGCAATGTTTTCTTAGCTATGTGACTCGATAGTGTCCTTTGATCCACACCAAGGACCATAATGTGAGATGAAATATTTTGATTTAAAAAGTAATGTGAGACAAAAGATTTTGATTAGATCCCTAATGTGAGACTGAAAGATTTTTATTAGTCAACTAATGTGAGATGAAAGATTTCGATTAGACAACTAATGTGAGACAAAAGATTTCAATTAGACAACTAATGTGAGATGAAAGATTTTGATTAGACAACTAACATGAGACTAAAGAATGAGAAGGTTGGGCTCAATGAACTCAAAAATTTCGATTATACAACTAACATGAGACTGAAGATTGAGAAGGCTGGGCTCAATGAACTCTCTCCCTATTTAAGGGAATGACTAGTTTTCGAGCGAAATCTTCCAAGCATCCGAGTGAAGGGTAAAAAAAGCTTCCAACTATTTAAAAATATGGCAAAAATGGATCAGAAGTAAACATAGTTTCACTTAGAAATATGCAAAATATTATAACAATTCCTCTTTTATACACAAATCTTTACATGAATCTTTGGGAATGGTGAGGAACATAATGGGATGCCTTTTGAAGAAAGCCACATGTAGAGTAGACTTCTTTTTGAAAATTCCCTTATGATCCTTCTTACAAGTTTTACCTAATAGGGGTTAACATTGAAAATCTTTTCTCAACCTATCTTCATGAAAGGGTTTCTTCAAAGAAACCTCATTGAAGCAAGCCATCAAGGTAGTTTTGCCAGTGAAACCCCTTTGAAGTAGGTCTTTCAAGGTAGTTTTGTTGGCGAAACTACCTTGGAGAACACTTTTAAAAGTGACATAACTTTCACATCCAATGTCCAAATATAGTCATTCAGCCACTCAAATTGATTGGAAATCCCCTTTTGACCACATCTACGAGATTATATTTTATAAAATCTTACATATATAGTATTAAAAATTACATGTATTTTATGAGAGTGATATATAAGCCCAAGTTAATACTTATTTATAGTAATTTAAACTTCTTTAGAAACATATCCGTAAATAACTTGTTATTTATAACCTATCTTCATGAAAGGGTTTCTTCAAAGAAACCTCATTGAAGTAAGCCATCAAGGTAGTTTTGCAAGTGAAACCCCTTTGAAGTAGGTCTTCCAAGGTAGTTTCGTTGGTGAAACTACCTTGGACAACACTTTTAAAAGTGACATAACTTTCACATCCAATGTCCAAATATAGTCATTCAGCAACTCAAATTGATTGGAAAACCCCTTTTGACCACATCTATGGGGTTATATTTTATAAAATCTTACATATATAGTATTAAAAATTACATGTATTTTATGAGAGTGATATATAAGCCCAAGTTAATACTTATTTATAGTAATTTAAACTTCTTTAGGAACATATCCATAAATATCTTGTTATTTATGCTATAAAAATTTGAGAAAGCTCTTGTCATATTGATATAAATGTGTTTAATAAGTAATTATATATGTATAATATTATTACAGTGAGAGTGATTATGAGGGATGTTTCTTACAAGAATTATTTTTCAATACTTTTTTTAAGGTAACAACAAGTGTACAAAGGGATGTTTATGAATAAAAAAATTTATCTTATGTAAAAATGAAGGAGTGACTAGTCTGTATATTTTATTGGTAAAGGGATCTAGTTCTAGTGAAAATAAAAGTGTTAAAACCATGTTTCCTAAAGAAATATAAATTTTTAAATCTCTTGAAAAACACACTCGGATAAACTTTCTCAAAGGTTTTTGCTCGTAAAATTGATGCATCCCCTATTTAAGTGTAGTACAGACACAATTAAGAGCCCATTATGAAATCTAGCCCCAAAACTCTATACACCGATCCAAACTCTATACATTGATCCACCTACTGCCGATCCACCTATTATGAATATATGACATACCCAAAAAACGTTGGAATGATTTTGTTCTATCTAAAAGCGACATTGGATGACATCCTCGCAGAAATAGACCCTGAGAAGGAGGAGGAAAATAGTTATAAGAAGGACATGCTTCGATGGTGGATGTATTACTTGGAATCGGTAGAGATGGTGAATATAAATTTTCCTGGCTATTGTGCTCCTTTAAGGTACTTGTCAAGCTCATGATGTAGGTTTCTTTTGGCAGGACATGATAGAGGCACGCAAAGATGTATAGAGTGCAAAGACTAAGATGAAGAGCACCCCCAGCGAAAGGAGGAGTTACTATGGGCATACAAGTCGGCAGAGTCAAGCAAGCAGTGTGTAATTTAAGTGTGTGAAGAGGTCTGCCATTGTGCATCAATTTGGCTTAAAGAGCTGGGAGATGCTTGCTACTATAGAGAGGCTAATAAGATAGTCGGGAGTCTGGAATTTCCTTGAGCCACAAATTCTTGGACTTGTTAACTTTCTCATGGTGCTTGTAATACCTAATTTTGTATCGACCTGCTTCCATGTTAGTACTTAAATGTTTTAAGTAGCCCGGTGGTTAAAATCCGATGGCAGTTAACGATAACCAGTCTAAAGAGCACTATGCAATAAATTTTAGGATAGCATGACACTAGTATAGGAATAGCACGGTAGTAGTGCAGGATAAGATATCGCCAGTGTGGTGGGTGGCTAGTTGCACTAGAATATTAATAGCCACCACCATGGTGGTTTGCTTCTATTATTACAAGAAGAATGGCTTTGTAGAATGTGTGGATTCGTTATGGGAAACCAGTGCGGTGGTTGTTGGGATATACTAAAAACAAGCATGGGATAAAATTTGACAGTCAACGAAATGATAAAGAGTCTAAATGGCACTATTTTAGCATAGCACTGTGCAATAAATTTTAGGATAGCATGGCAGTAGTGTAGGGATAGCACGGCAATAGTGTAGGATAAGTGATCACCAGCGTGGTGGTTGGTTGCACTAGGATATTAATAGCCACCAGCATAGTGGCTTGCTTCTATTATTACAAGATGAATGGATTTATGGATGTGTGGATTCGTTATGGAAAACCAGTGCGGTGGTTGTTGGGATATACTAAAAACAAGCATGGGATTTACAAAAATAATTTAATAAAACCAGCAAGGTGGTTGTTTGGGATATACTAAAAACAAGCATAGTCTTAAATACAAATTCCATTTTCTATGACAAGTGGACATATTATTTTCTTGCAATGGACATTTTCTTAGTACTATCTCAATCATCCTCGTCCACTACTCTAGGACACCCCAAGATATGCTCATGCATGTCTAAATTCAATTTGAAGACACTCTTGCCCTTCTTTCGTTGTGGCACAGGTTGTATCTAGAACTTAATAGCTCTTACAAGATGAGAGTACACACCTATTTGTGGACTCTTATGTAGCAGTTCATAATCGTGGCCTCTCTTGGATATTTTTTTGTATCAAAAAGCTCCGACTATTACATCCCACTTCTCATAGGTTGTTTCCCAATTATCCTTAAATGTTTTCTCAACCTTGTGCTTAGGTTTTATGCATTGCAACAGAATGATTTTCCTCGTTCTCCCTAGATGCTACGAGACAACTGCAAAGTTATCCCCCACTTCCAGACAGTCAGTGAGGTCATCGAAACTCTCCCAAGCTGTGGCGAGCCATTTGTCTCTCCATTGTTTGTCACTCCATCTGAACATAGAGGGAAAACTTGAACTTGCTCCCATGTCTTCACAATTGCAATGTTCTCACAATCATCATGATTCCTTGTGATGCACGCACTGCAAAAACAAGAAATTTTTCTTGTTTTAATCAGTTGGTTGTTCGAAAAGCCCCATATGCTGTGCAGACTATGAACTCCTTTAATTTTCTCGCAATCGTGCCGGCTTCTCCTTGCACTTCATCTACTTTCACTTCATGGAACACTCTGCATACTACAGTATTCTTAAGGCTTTGTTTACGGATGTTGAATGCACGCTTGTGGAGAGGTTAGCTGTAAGCCATGTTATAGCATCATGGGCATCATTGAGTTTTTCTTGAGGGCCTGCTAATTGGTGTTTAAACAGGGCTTGCTTAATAACAACACTGCATCCATCATGTTCACCTTTGCCATGGCTAGACCCAAAGAAATTCCACGTCATGTCTAGATCGATGAACCTTCAAATAAAGTAGAATCCATGGGTTGATTTAAATTCAGAGGCAGCACCATCTGACCACACCAAATGTTGTTTTATATCTTCTGCATGGGTATTTTCCTTTTTCAGCCATTCCCAATGCAGTAAAAAAGCATGCTATACAAATAAGGTGTCATGTTCCCTATCATCTAAAATGTAGAAATGGTACGTGCATTGCATTAACCTGGACTCCTCTGAGTTAGCAACAAGTAGATTGGCATCAGACATGGAAGAATCAAGTAAATGATTGTACGTGATATGCACAAGAATTGTTATCTGCTTGTTGTACCAGTGAGCACTTTGTACCTCATCTTGTTCTTGAATGAATAATTTTTTGCAAATTCTGTGACAGATACAATAGTGTCACGGGGAAAATTGGCAAGGCATGTCTTGAACAGCTTATCCTGCCAGCTGGCCGTAAATTTGTGAAGCACATATTTTGGGATGGATTGAACCACGTGACCTATTAGCTCCCTTGGCTAGGTGCTCTTATATGACTGCAGCCATCTCTTTTTATCGAATCCTTCAGCATTAACATTTTCAAATCTCCTCCATTTTAGAGCGACATGGTTGTCTTCCCTCATTTCATTTGGACAGACATTGAATGTCTTCTTCTTTAGCCTCAAACTACAATGCTTGTATGTGCCATGAATGCATTCAATCTGGTGCCATTCACGGTCTCCCTTTGGACAAACCACTTGCTCCCACAGAGACCTTAGGCTACAAAACCTGCCCTCCCTTGCAACACACGATGAGGATCCAGAGTGGTGTACCAAGTGGGTGGTTGACAATGGTCATGGCGGTGGTCTACCAAGTGGGTGGGTGGTAACAATGGTCCACCATGAATTCTATCCATGTCTTCAAAGATGCGTGATCAGTGCCACATGATGGTACCATACCAACATGATGGTTACAGGCTACAGTGGCATTCAACCTACCGAACACACGTGGAGGCACACACATGGTGGTCGTAGACTAGAGTGGTATGCCTGATAGTCATAATAGATCTGATGATGTTAGTAGTGTTGGTGCAATATAAAGGGGGTACAGTGATGGTGGCTGGTAAAAATTTTGAATTGGGGCCCTCCCTTTCACACCGAGAAACAAAGCTGATGAGTTTGTGTGCTATTCCACATCATCTTGACCTGCCCATCGATTTTGTAGACTCGCCCACCAACACACATCCCAATGTGCTCCAAAAGTGATTCTGTGATTGGCTACAGGCCCACTTGAACAAAATCACCTTAATAGGTTCTTCTCCTCAATGTCAGAAACCTAGAGTTCTTGCAAGATCCTCCCCTTTTCATGAACTTTCTTTTGGGTCTCCTTCTTGCATCTATTCCTAAGTGTTCCAACCTCACTTACGTATCGATTTTTGTAAATAATTGAGAAACAATACAACTACTTTTATAGATCAAGGTCTTCAAGAATTTGACTCCTATAGGCCTTTTTTCTAGACAAAGTTTTACCAATGCATATTTGCTAGAAGGAGACACAAATAAAGCATTGACAAAGGCATTGGCATAACTATCTGTAAGCAAAGAAATACAAAAGAGCAACACTAAATCGAGCATTTCAGCATACCGAGCATCCTTGAAACATGTGAATAGACATCGAGAGAGAGGGGAAGGATAGAGTGGAGAGATGAGAGATATTAGTGAGGGGAAAACCTAATCAAGAGAGGTTCTTTTCAAGATTATTGCCTTCTTAATCCTTGTGTTGGAGCCATCCAAACTACCACCCGATAACATCTGGCAAAATACTTTGATTCAAGGAGTGGGTGCATCCCCATATCTCAACTGATTTTAAGCCAACGACTTCAATCTAGACTTTCATTTAATGGTAGGAACTACTAACTCTTATTAATATATTATAGATGATAGATTATTAAGATCCATCACTAATTATAGATTATAAATTCATGAACTAATTACTCTAGGTTGATCTGGTCAAGTGGAATCGCTTCTTAATGAAATGCATGTGCTAACAATGCTGATCTATACTAAATATAGTTGACATTGGTCTCTCGATAGAACTCAAAGTTCTCTCTCTCTACTTACAAAATGAGGTTTTAAAAAACCGAAGAAAGTGCAGGCAAGTGAGAGGAATGAATGCGTATGTGGTGATTTAGCTAAAATGCACAAGGACTAGAGCAGAGAAAGCAACATTTGGTACATGCCCTTCTACACGGCTGCACATCGCTCACCAAAATTTGGCCACTAGAAAATCTCTTGCGATTGCACGAAATCGTCCTCAATTTCAACGTATTCAGCAGCAGCATCATCTAGCAGTTGCAGGCAACTTCAGATCTACACAATGCAACACGCATTTGAATTCCTAGAAAATGTAACATGCGTCTGCATTCTCGTCCGAGTCGGACTCCCTAAAACCTCTTGCAGTTGCTCAAACATCGTCCCCAGTTTCAACGTATTCAGACGCATCATCAGCAACTTCAGCCAAATCCTAGACAACTCAACATGCTTTTGAATTCCTAGACAATGCAGCATGCGTCTGGATTCTAGTCACTCAAAATCTAATCTCGGTTCCGTTACACGAAATCGTCCTCAATTTCAACGTGATATTCGGAGCATGATCAGCAGCTGCTGGCTGCAACTTCAGCCGAATCATCTAGACAATGCAACATGCATTTGGATTCTCGTCGCTGAAGATCTCTTGCGGCTGCACGAAATTATCGTCCTCATCTTCAACGTATTCAGCAGCATAATCCGCAGTTGCTAGCAACTCCCTCCTGTATCTTGCAGCCGCATCATGATCTGTTGCTGGTAAGGAGGCCGGTGCTGCCGGCAACGTGGCCGGAGTTGCTGGCAAATCACTCCTGTATACGTAATAGTAATCGACTTGCTTGATCTCTATCCGGGTCTCCTTGTCCTCCGCTTTTCCTTGCTGCTCTTGTATTGTAGCTGCTTTGGTTTCTTCATCCTTCTTTTTCTGATCGTTTTTGGCTTCTTCTTTCTTCTCTTCCATCACCTTTACCTCCACCACTTCACATCTCTTGCCAGTTTTCCTCCTCACTCGATCGCACAGCCTCTTTGCCTCCACGTTTCTTCCCTTCACTGTTGCTCTCTCGCTCTTTGCGTCGGCGTTCACTTCCATCACGCCTGTAGCGACCCCACTACATAGCTGTGATCGTCAATGACTCCCAATTTATGCGTGAATTAGTGGCTTGAAAGAACGGGACGTTCCAAAACGTTCTATAATTAGAGCTATTTCACAAACTGAAGGCCTACCTTCCACGCTGAACAGGCTCCTTCTAACCTCAGCAACACACCCTGGGCAGTGCATTTTCACCTTCAATATCACCGTGCAGTTACACAACTGCACCGAAACGGAAGTTAGTGCAGATCCAGTTCTATCTTCTTTTAGTGATAGTGATCCAATTCTATCACACAGCACAGCGTCTACAAAGGAAGAATTACGGACTGCTATAGTCTCCGAGGATCAAATATCTGTTATGAGTATATCGTCTTCGGCAATATCCCGGTAGAATTTACCTCGCCCTTCTTGTCCGCCTCCACTTTCTCGTCCACCTTCGTGATTGCCTCCACTTTCTCGTCCGCCTTCACGATTTTCGGAGACAGCAAAGCAGGCCGCTTGCCACTCTTTCTCCTTCGAGTCTCATTACTCTTTTTCACATCCAGGTTTCCCTGCACCTGGCTGTTTGGTTGAATTGGATCCTTTGACTCCATTTTATTGAGATCTGTACAAAGCACCTCCAAAGAAAGGACGTCATGAATTGAAGAATGCAAAACGAGCTGCATAACAGGCACCCTACTATACTACGAAGGTCCCTTGTCTTCGCTTACTCTACCTGCACGAATCTCAGAACGAACGCTCGCTTGAACGATTCTTTCTTGCACGCAATGCATATCCGCCTCCAAGATGACTTCCTTCTGATTTCACCGTCCACCTTCTCCGCCCGAAGGTTGCACAAAACCACGATGAATTGCAAGCCATTAAATAAACCAGCTAGAGCAGCCGAGAGGCCTCAAGATACCCAAATGCCATGAAGCCCAAACTGAAAACCCAAAGCACGTGACATCATCCACAATTTCTGGGGTTCGATGTTCGGATGGAGAGGAGTTAGAATCCTTGTTATACCAATCAAGGCTTGAATGTAACCAACCCAAAAATCTCCGATTATACGAGGGGGTGAAGCTCTTTGAGGGAGCTTAAATCGTGTTTTGATCTACTCCACGGTGAATAAGTTCTGCATAGTAATGTTCCTTGGATAATGGATTTAGATTTTCAAGTAGTTTTATATTGGTCTCTTCGAGTCTTTAAATAAAAAATGCTCCGCACAATCGCACGGAATGCTGGAGAATTAAGCTGAGTGCCACTATCTTGCCTTCCTTTCAAAAAGAAAAATCCATGCATATATTCTAGGCCACGATTTTGATGACAAAAAGCGGGCTCTCAAAAACAAAACAAAAAATGACAGGCAGTTATACTCAGGCATTCGATGCTCAAGGTTGGAGTAATGCTGCTCGATTGGGAGTTGTGATGTGATTCAATGGCGTTGCTTCAGGAAAGAGTAATGTTGATCATTCATACGTACTGCAGGAGTCAAAAGGAAAGATGTTTGATTCGAGTTGCGGTGTGATCAACAGCTCAGTCTCTCTTTAGCTTGACAGTCACAATGTAATGTTCGATTCTGTTTCAGTGGACTCCCTTTCACCACCCTGTATTATTCCTCCATGGTTGATTAGCTGTAGCAACATTCATTAAACATTTCCCATTCGGCATTCGAAAGTCTAGTCTCGCTTTAGAAACTCCTCTCCAACTCCCTCGTGTTGGCAACCTTTTGTGCCACCCCACGTTTGTTTGCATCTATGCCATTGTTCCTCCCACTAATTGTGACTTCACAAACAAGAAACTTTCCTGTGTCACTGTTCCTCCCACTTCACAAATAAGTCCTCGCCGCACATTGTTTTTTTCTCAAGATTTGGCTATAGATTTCTATATGTCTTGTCCACATGGGTTGGCACATTGGTTGTTTCCTCTCGTTTCAAATCCTTCATCCCACTTGATGTACCCCCGAAAATGTAATAAGCTTTCTCGTGGCATCCTTTTGTGCTTAGCTCTTTTCAATTCAATTTTTACTTCTTTCATGTTGTCCTCATGAAACAAGTTCCTCCATAAAATTTTCATGACCCTTGTTGTACAAGTACCCCACCATAAAATTATTCAAGATTTGGCAACAAACCATAATAGTTAATTTCACATGTTTTTGTATACTCTCTGTGAACAATTTTCAATAGCTTTCCAAACTTAGAAAACAAAAGTGCATTTAATCATATTTTTGTTTTACATGAAAGAAAAATGTACTTTAATCATGCTTTTAGAAATGGTTTTTCACACTTGGGTTAAAGTACATAAAAGTTTTATGGGGAGACCAAGTTCCATCCAATTTAGAGATTACTACAAAAAAGGATTGTTCATCATGGAGCATGAAGAACCTTTAAAACTTATATGTTTTCTTTTCGAGAAATGTGTGCTCTCATTTCATTTGAAGGAAAAGAATGTAGTTTTTCAAGGTACTATGAAAATTATGTTTTCCTCATTGAGATTTCATAGAAAAGCTGTTGCATATTAAGTGAGAACAAAAAAAGTTCTAAATTCTATCCTAATTCTACTTATATTTTCAAAGTGGGACGAACTTTGCAACCTGTAACAAAAAAGGAATTAATTTTGATAAGAAATATTGTTTTTTTCAATTTTTAAATTCTAAGAAGAAATACATAATTTAATAAAATTATATAATTACACGATTTGGATTGAACTAAGGTCAAACTTGATGCATATAATTGTAGATTAGAAATTTTCCTTTTCTTGAATTTATATAGGTAAGAATTTTAATTTTAATAAAGTGAAAGGACTATTATACAATTGAACTAAAATTTTTCATAAATTAAGAGTTGACATGAAAGTCACTGATTGTACTCTTCATGACTTTGATCCTTACAGACTTTATCTCTTCCTTCATCATAGTATTGTACCACCACTTTCAATAATCTTTATTTTAATCAGATAAATGAACTACTGTACAATTGTATGTCAAAGGTTTCATATTCATTACAAGTAGATGCATATATAGAAGGGCAATCTAGCAATTACATGAATGTTATTGATTGCACTCTTCATGACTTTCTTTACATAACTTTCATCCTTTCCCCCTCCTAATACTTCATTGTTGCTTCTAAATCTCATAATTCAATAGAAACAAGAAGTTGCATTTCCCTTCCCCAACCATGCACCTTTGATGTGTGCATAAAAATTACTTGGACAAGGAAAACCTAAGCTGTAAGACCTTTCTTTAGTTTTCTACATGCTTCCCTTTGAGAAGAATGTTTGGATCATCCTTGAAAGTTGACATTTTCAAAGAAAAACACCATTTTTTAGAGAAAACTTGTGAAGCAAAAAAAGTAAGAGATGTTGGCCAAAAGTGGGCAATAAGAATAATCTAAAATAGCTAGATTTGATACAAAAGGAGACAATTGTGATGCAAAAATTAGTTTTTCTTGCAAAATATAGACTAATTCTTTATGGTATAAAATTTCCCTAGGGCTGATGTTAATCCAATCCTAGGGATTGGATTTGGCATGTAATGGCATATATGTATGATCTCACGATTACATTTGCATGAGCTATAGGAACATGCAATCCTAGGGAGCATATTTCGCTATAGTCTTAGAGGAAGTTGATTTAGAAATATGAGTAAATTTGCAAGCAACTAGTCAGACTTGCACATGTTTTCAAGCTAATCAAATACCAAGGATCAGTTTTTCATACTAGATTAGCATGCAATTTGTAGCCTAAATCCAATCTTGGGCTTTAAATTTGCACATAGGTTGCATGCAAATATGATCTTGAGAATCATATTGCTATACCGTTGTGTGTATCAGTGTCTAACACATGTTTCACATTAGAGTAATGCAGAATGGCACGGAGTGCTTCGAAGAACAAAAATTGCACGATGGCATGGGCTAACTTTACAGAGAGTGTCATGAAAACCATGGAGAGAGAGGGTAAGCTCCTCAAGGAGATGGATCAGTTGAGGTAGGACAATGGTGCGTTAAACATTCTTTCTCATAGCAATATGTCTAGTATGAGAGAACATTATGATTTACAGATCTTAGAGGGTGGCATAAAATCAAATAAGACAGCAACTATGCTCAATGAGAGTCAATGTGTTGAATGAAAAGAAGCAACCTCTATAGAATGCAACTACTACATTAGAGGATGTAAAGAAAAGAAAACATAAACATGAAGGGGTGTCACATGCTATTCATGTTCAGAAAGAGTTATAATTTTATAAAACAATATAAACACGAAGGGGTGGCACATGTTGTTCATGCTCTATAGTAAGAATTTTGAAAGTTTAGAAACAACATAAACATGAAGGGATGTCACATACTATTCATGCCCTACATAAGAAATTGAAAAGTTTAAAAATAACATTAACAATCTTTTAAAATGTGGATAGATAGTGGAAGAACCTACATGTTATAAGTCAGGGGTACATGGTAGTTCACACTCCTCATCCACATTGGCATCTTGCATGGCATCCTTGTAGGTTGCTTGAGACATTTCTCTATGGGTGTAGATCTAAGAGTTTCCAAGTCTTGACCTCTCTACTAATATTGTTCCTCCTGGCCTTGTAGGAAGACTATGACAATTTACTCAAAGAAGTGGAAGAGTCTGCTAGCCATTCTGCATTTGTGGATGCTCTATTGTACCCTAACTAGAGCAACTCAATGGTCATACTCCCCACACCTCTCCATGCTTGCACATCCACTATCAAGATTGACAAGGCTTGCATTGCATATGGCATGTCCTTGAACAACATGGTGGTAGGTGCATGCCTACTCCCATGTGCATATCCCTACCATCTAATATGGGGCTTATATGTTTCCAAGCCTATGTTTGAGAAAGAATCAATGTATGCATCGTGGCTGCTTGCAAACTATCACTAATGTTGCAAAGTAGATCATTTTAGGGGACTATGTTGGTTCCTCCATCTTTTATCACTGCATCATTGCTTCAAGATTTCTTCATTACTCAAATGTATCACATATTATCACTTTGTTGAACATGATCATGTTAAAATTTTGCCTTTTGCCACAAATCATCCTGAAATAGTTTCAAAGCATTGTTAAGTACCTTGTCTACCCTTTTCACCACTTTGCGTACTTGTAGCTGCCTTAAGACAATAGAAAATTTTCACATTTCCTTAGCACTCTTGTGGAATTTCCTAGGATTGTTTCACAGTTTTCCAACAAATAGTTTACTCTAATCATAGGGCTGATTCTCGATGTACACTTACAACAACCAATCTATTGGTTGAAATAACAACCCCTCAATACTTCTATGTAGGAGTCCAATATACCCATATAAAGACATACATTACTCTATTACTTAGAATGCTAGAATGAGCTCTATTTTATAAATTTTACACAGAGTCATATTGAGCTATGCCTAATTCATCTTTATATATAATAATATCATGAAGTCAATGGCTTCTATGATAAAGCAAATAAATACATACTATACTTCATCACTTCGTAGGATGATTTTGTCTTCAATAGATATAATAACTTCAAGGAGTGAATGCTTTCTATGCATCTTGGGGACATCAAATTTTGTGTGATTTTTCTTGTACAAGGTGATGTTCCAAGTGAGATGAATGGGTAACAAGATGTCACCATTGAAACTTGAAACGATTTGGATACCAGTAAGGTTATCACTCTATAGCCAGGTATTTTTATTTAGTTGGGTTGCCACTAGTTCTTATGAATCTATTTTTGCATTTTATGCAGATTGCAACATATTATTAGGAATGGGCTCCTCTAAGACTACTAATGCAGATCAAGTGAAGATCCAAGAAATTGTGACTATGCACTACAACTTGCACTTGATATCATGGTCCTGTTGAGGACTCCTTGACCTTTCAATAGTTGAGTAAGAAAGTTATGAAGCAAAACAACATCAACATTGCACATAGGAATAAGGTGCATGAATGCAAGCATTGAGGGAAACTTTCAAAGCTATATCATAGCAAAGAATATATTTTGCAGTTTTGATGAATGAAGATTTTTTATAGATGAATTTGTTTGTAGGTTGCAGTAGAAGAAAGCAAAGGGAGCATTGTGTATCATGGACAACCCTAAAGTTGTGAAGTAAGACTTTATCCTAGCTAAGTAAACTAGGAGTACAACACCATCCCAACCTGATGCATCCATTATTAAGCCATGTGCTTGCAAGAAATTGTAGAAGTGCTATTAAGCAAGCATTTTATGTATTAAAATCCAACCGGGGCATGAAATCCCACTTTATTTTATAATGGTTATGTGAAATAAAATCTAAATATAAAACAATGAGCCCATTTTGCTCTTGTATACATTATTTGTTTCTATATGAAGGTAAGGGTTACAATTGGTAAATGTTTAATCTAGCAATTTGCATGCAACCAAAACAAAGAGACCCATTCAACCCCATTCTTTTTTGGAGGGCTTACTGTGGTGTGGGTTACATGTAAATGAAGTTCCCATCAAGCTACCTACATATCCATTAGCAATTGAATCGCATGTACACATTGTAAGGAAAAGATTAATGTGGTGTGGGTTGCAAATGATGTTTCCATAAGGCTACCTGGGAATTCGTTTCCCAATTATGCACTAGAATTACATGTAAACTTGTTTGCTTAAATGGATCTTTGAATCCCACAAGTAAACTTTGTATACTTAAATGGATATTTGAATCCCACATGTAAACATTTGTATTCATATGGATCTTGTTATGCAAGTGAGTACACTTGATGTATACGCTTGTTTGAATACATCTAATGTATGTTGCTACATTAATATAAGTGCTTTTACTTTTTCTTAATATATTAAAGTGCTCAAACCCAGCATAGTGGTTACAGGTAGCACGGTGGCTAAAACCTGCACAATCAGCCCAATGTTTGCAAAATACGCGATGATTTTTATTTCATCCAACTTCCTGGTTACTATAAAGATTACATTGAAAACCTATGCATTCAAGAATCATCAATGTGGTTGGTCTATCCAGGTTGTTATTTCAATCACCAATCTAGTTGATTGAAAAAGAATATTGCTCGATGTTTCTATTGTTGTGTGTTTATGGCGTTTCTTGAGTCGATGTGTTGAGCCGCCAGTTACTCTCATGCTGAATTTTGTAGGTGGCACCTTTATGTTTGCAGTGTTTCCTGAGTCGAAGCATTGAGCCGCCAATTACTCTCATGCCTAATTCTATAGGTAGCACGTGATGCTTCCTTCTGGTGAGATAGGAGATCGAAGGGTCACCGTAGGTTTTGTGGGGAGGGGGGGCATTTATTGCCTTTGAGCGCTTTCCTTTGCCTTCTCTTTCTCTTGTGTGCATAGAACACTATGATATCTCGTGCCTTTCACATGATCTGGTCTTGTTGGTCTACGAGTGCCTGGTCCTTTTCAAGGCCCTCCTTTACCTCCTTTGTGATCCTATCAAGTGCCTCCCAATTTTTTCCTATGTTCAGCCACGTGACGTCAGTGACATGAGAGTAGCATCAATAAAATCATTTCAAAAAAGAGTGTCTCCCAAGATTATTTGGCTTCTCGCAAGGTTCCAAACATTGGTCACATATCTACAGTTCATAAAAAGGTGGGGAATATCCTCTGTCTCCCTTTTGCAATGTGCACACCTCCCATCCCCTCGCCCAATTCTTTGGGCTTTACCCACTGTGCAAACTCCCTTATGCACGATGAGCCATGGCAAGCACGGTTGTTTTTCTGAGATTTCCTTGTCCCACATCTTTTCAAACCTCCTTTCCCATTTTGCCCTGCCGAGTCATGTCTTATCCATTTTCCATTATGCAACATGTCCTCTTGGTGCTCCTGAATGATGGGCACCGAGAGCTGAGTTGATTTCACCTACCTAGTCATGCTAGAGATTCCATATCCCACAGATTCTATCGTTTATTGATTAGGATAGTATCGAACTGGTTTAGTCTGAATGGTCTGTCCCACAAGTCCTGCCAGCATCTAACCCCACAAGTCATGCTTACAGTTTTTGACACTATTATTTAATATGTTATAGTGAGGAGGAGTAGGATTTAGTTATTGGAAAGTGATTGAGGTGCATAGGCTTGGTTTGGGGGAAGGTTTAGAGGGGTTTTGGGCCATTTTTAGCACTTTTAAAAAAATGGCTTTTTTTAAAGGGGGGGAGGGTACCCACGAGTCACTTTTTAGGGATGGGGACTACCACAAGTATGTAAAGATAGCCAACTTTGAGGAAACGGGGGGGCCCTCCAAATGGGAGAGGGATGTGTAGTTTTTGGGACCCCCAAGGGCCTAGGAAGATGTACCTTTTTATCCCTGTATGGGGGTGATGGGGCCCTCAATAGACCTTGTTAGTGCTTAATCAATTTTGCTAATCCACTCCTTATGAGGCCCTGTTTGAGTCCAAAATTCCCCTATAGGAAAATATTAAATGTAAGTCTTTGGTATCACTTAAATTTAAACAAAATTCCTCTCAAGGCTATGAGAGAAACTTTAAAAAATCCAAAGTGCAATGAAGTAATTTAAAACGTGGGATAGAGGGAGATAACTAGAACTCTCCAACACAATAAGGAACTCATGCAACAAAGGGTGAAAATGGTGACAATTGTAGAGGGGTAAGAGGAGAAGTGGGTAGCAGATGGAAGGCTGAGGTATTTGGAGAGCAGGAGAGAACAAGAGAGATAAAAGGGGGGGGAGAGAGATGGAAACCCAAAGATGTCTCGCTCATGTAGTATTTGATCTTTGTCACATCCAATGGTATGAAATACAAACCAATCAAAGGCTATCACCACCACGAACAAGGGGAGGTAGATGTCAGTGAGGGGATGGATGAATGAGAAGAAGGGGTCCATAAGGGGGAGAGAGGGGTTGCAAGGGGCACAAGGGAAGGGGTAGAAAACATGGGTGTGAGGGGAATCTATGAAGGGAGGAACATACATCTTCATGCAATGGGTAACTGAAATTAAGTTGGTATCAAGAATGCATGCCACATGTTGCAGTTTATGTCACATTATGTCATCATTATGGAACCACTTAGTGGCTCCAATTGATTACTAGAATATGCAGTTGGCCTCTTCAGCATTATGGATCCATGATGTGCATGACTGCTTTGATTGATTGTTTGACTAAGTATAACGGTTTGAGTGCATGATGTGTATCCTTCATCCTAGTGTACTGGCATTACAAAAAGAGTATCACATATTTTTGTAGTAGGTAAAGAAGATTCAAGACCATTCCAAGTTAATATTTAGTAAACATAAAATATGTCGCATATTACGAGTATTCAATGTGTAACATCACAATAAAGGTTATAGATCAAAGGGCATGCTATTCTAGATGGTTGTGTATGTCGCGCATGAAATCCCAAGGCACCTTCAATTGGGTCCATAGGAAACCCTACTCTAACTCGATGTGAGTACAAAAGAAATTTGATTTATGATCACATAGTGTATACTTGTCTTCCTCTACTTTAGCATAGTAGTATCCTTGAAGAACATAGGATCCTTTTGAAATACAATTGCCATGCATCTTTTTGAGCTTTCACTGTCAACTCCTTCATTTGAGAATATAAAAATCTAGGCCTTCTTCATTATCTTCCTCTGTAATGACTACAAAATTATCTCCAATAGAGATAGCACCACTTAAGGCATCATAATAACCTTTATAGAAAGGACCATCAATGTTCTCATCATCATTGTTCTCTTTGGGTGAGTAATCATCTACTTCTTTGCCACCCTTCCTATCCTACTAGGGGATATGATTCTTGTGCTCCCAAATCACCACATGTGTTTGAATAATGCATCACCTCCAATGCCTAGCATGCACTAGTAAAAAAATCATGACAACCTCCTAGTTTTGATTGCACACGGATCAAGAGCAGAATATCCACTAATAGAATGCATGAACCATGAATTTCGAATAAGTTTGAAATCCCAGATATCATTTCTTTGCATTGAAGAGGTATGTGGATTTCTATATACAATTGCTAATGCAATTCACACAATACAAGATGTAGTAATCATTTGTTTCTTCTTCTTTTATTTTTGTGTATCTCTTTTAATCGGAGTCTCTCGTGCTTGTCTCTCCCCATTGGGGAGGTACACAATTAGGATTTGTTACTTACTATTAATGGAACATGGTAATTATCTATAAATTTAATAATAATTAGAAAAGTGTATAAAGAAGAAGGCTAAAAAATGAATAAATATCATCTAATTACATGGAATATAATCACTTGGGATGCATTATGGATAACTAGCATTTATTTCAATTGCAAAATCATCAAGAAAAACTCATATGAAAGCATTCAAATACTCATGAATAAGATGCATGCAATGGCATTTAGAGAGTCACAATTATGTCTTTTACCTATTCACCATTTGTGATGGCTAGTTCATGAAACCATAACACTACCTATGAAAGAGCATAAGTAAGATCTAATGAAATGTTCCATAATATAATCCATTAAAGAAAACTTACGTCATTCCTTCATTGGCCCACTCTTATGGGGGAAAAGGTAAATTCTATCATCAAAACTTACATATCCAATTGAGATAGGTGTTCCACACCCTCAATCAAGCTAATGCTATCATGTTCTTCCATATATCGAGGAAACTATTTTTTTTTTAAAGTCATGCAAACACAAGAAGTACCTAGAAGAGATTCAGATTTTTTTCATTATCACCATTTTGTGAAACCCTTTTTGAGAGCCATTATATTCTCTTAGCATAGATCATTGATGAACTATGCTGAGAGGATTTGAAATGGGTTTGACAAACTAGTGACATTGACTATAATTTTGGATGTTTCTTTCTCCTTTGAGTTGGATGGTTCTTAATATGGGAGATGACGGGACAATTTATTATGCTTTACCACTCAAGCATATGCAAGGTTCTTGTGCCTAAGTAGGACACTACTCAAATCCATTAAGGGCCCTCATCTCAATATTGGTCCCAATGTTGTAAGTAGAAGATCTTGCCTATAGAGTTACCCATTGCTCATCTATCCTCTCTATGGTGTAGTTTCTCCATTGAATTTTTATATCTTTCTCCCAACAACCTACAGATTATAATACAAGAAAGTTAGCTTAAAATGTAGATAGAGAGAATACATTTTTCTCAAGCATTTTTACCATATGCATTTTCTCTTTTTTATGTTCATTTAGAATATAATAAACTTATTTCCATATTAGAAATGTAGAGTCTATGGTGAAATCCTCTACATTGAATTCCTTTCATGGTGGTGATTACTCAAAGTATTCCAAGCAACTATAGAAGATTGTAGCCTTCTTATATTCAATGATGAATCTTAGAATACAAATGCATATACAACATGAATATGCTACATGAATAAGATTTGAAATTGAATTGTTCCAACACTTATTATACACACATATCACAATGAAATAAAAAATAATTTCCTCTTTCTAAAAGAGAAAGCATATAATACAAGTTATTTTTTATATACTCAGTGACAATAATTAAAAAGTTCAACTATCTAAAAGTACACTTCTATTCACTTTCTCATATAATACAAGCTATTGTTGATATACTTAGTGACAATAATTAAAAAGTTCAACTACCTAAAAGCACACTTCTAGTCACCTATGTACCATGTGTACATGGATGCAAATGACCAAATATGAAAGGTATGTGATACAAGTACAATGTCCCCCTAGGTAACTAACTCCCTTTATAAGAAAACCTATTAAAATGTTGAGTATGAGATGCATTAAACAAATTGGGTGACTAAAATTTATTCATTTAACGTAGTTGTATTCTAAATTAAAAGAGCTTCAAATATGCCTTGACAAATTAAAATTTAGATGTAAAAGTTATACGATTTTGAAAGGAGCTGGGGTTTCATATATTATTGTACTTTTTGTTTTCATATTTTAGTGTATTTTGAAAGAAATTGGGTTTTCATATTTTGTTTGAAAGGACCTGGGCCTTGCATATTACAAAAAATATGTCAAAATCTTTAAAATTGCATAGTTGTTAAGGGTGGGTGCATGTTAAGGTGATATAAATTTTTTACTAGTATGGTACTCTAATAGTGCTTAAAGATGACCCTTTTATTGACGTTGAATTGTCAATTTGGAAAAATAAAATATGCATGTTGGATCGATTGGGTATGACATCCCTAAAAATAACCATCATTTGTGTTAAACCATGTTGTAGCTATTCTAAAAGTATACCATCAGAGACTCGCATGTTCAATGAGACACCCTGATACATGTTTTTGATCCTTATGCATTACGGTGGTGAAAAAACAAGGTAAAATGTGCCCCCGACCATGCAAATTATATTCGATATGTGCAGTACTTTGCATGGGCCTTAAAGTGGTTGAGATTGAGACTTGTATGAATTATCATCCCCATCAGAGACGACACCTCAATGCATGTTTTTAACCCTTGTGCATGACAGGTGGTGAAAGAACAAGGAAAAATGTGTCCCCAACCATGCAAACCATATCCGATGGGGGTGATAATTTTCACAAGCCTTACAGTGTCTGAGATTAAGGCCTATGTAAAGTATCATCCCCATCAAAGACTCTCACGTTCGAATGAGACACGTTGATGCATGCCTTTCTACTCTTGTGCATGACTCATGGTGAAAAAACAATGAAAAATTGCATGCCCGATCATGCGAATGATAGCTAATGGGTGCAATTTAATAGGATTTAAAGTGGGTAATATTGATTCATAATAAAAGTATCACCCCATTGGAGATAAACACGTTCAAACAAGACACCCTGATGCATGTTTTTGACCCTTGTGCATGTTTTTGACCCATGTATACCATGTCCGATGGCATTATACTTTGCAATGCTTTTAAGTGGGTGATATTGAGGCCCATGCAAGGTACCATGCCCATAGGAGACTCTTACATCCAAATGAAACACCCCGATGGGTGTTTTTTTACACTTGTGCATGGGTGGTGAATAAATAAGGGAAAATGCATTCATGACCATGCAAAACATATGAGATAGGCACGATAATTTGCAAGAGACTTAAATGGATATTATTATGGGGTGTGCAAAGTATTGTCCCCAACCATCGGAGACAAGCATGTTCAAACGAGGCATCCCAATGCATGTTTTTTGACATATGTGCATGACAAGTGGTGAAAAACATGAAAAAATGCCTACCCAACCATGCACACCATATTTGATGGGCATGACACTTTGCATGGGCCTCAAATATGTGAGGTTAAGGTGTTTTCAAGGTAGCATCCCCCTTGGATACTCGTATGTTCGAATGAGGCCCCACGATACATGTTTTTTTCTATCTTGTGCATGACGGGTGGTTGGAAAACAAGGAAAAATGCATCCCCAACCATGCAAATGATATCTATTAATGGGCATGATACTTTGAAAGAGCCTTGAGGTGGGTGAGTTTGAGTCTCGTCTAAAAAATCATGACCATCAGAGACTTGCACATTTGAATGAACCACCCTGATTCAGGTTTTTTTGTTTTGTGCATGACGGGTGAGGAAAAAACAAGGGAAAAGACATCCCTGATCAAGCGAATGATATTTGATGAGCACGATAACTTGCACAGTCCTTAAAGTGGGTGATATTAAGGCCCATAGAAAGTATCATCCCCATCAGAGACTCATTCGAATGAGACACCCCAATGCATGTTCTTTTCCCCTTGTCAAATGCGGGTGGTGAAAAAATAAGGAAAAATGCATCCGTGACCATGCAAATGATATTAAATGGGTAGGGTACTTTGCATAAGCCTTAAAAGTGAGATTGAGGCCCTTGCAAAGTATCGTCCTCATTAAAGACTGGCAAGTTTGAATGAGACACATCGATTTTGTTTTTTGACCCTTGTGCTTGACGAGTGGTGACAAAAAAGGAAAAATGTGTTCTCGACCATGAAAATGATATCCAATGGGTGTGAAACTTTGCACAAGTATTAAAGTGGGTGATATTGAGGCCTGTGAAAAGTTTCATCTCCATCACAAACTTGCACATTTGAATGAGACAACTCGATGCATGTTTTTTTACCCTTGTGCATGATGGGTGGTGAAAAAACAAGGAAAAATTCCTCCTCGACCATGAAAACCATAACCAATGGGCATGATACTATGTATGAGTTTTAAATCGAGTGACGTTTAGGTCCATGAAAAGTATCTCCCCCATCAGAAACTTGCAAGTTCGAATGAGACACCCTAATGCATGTTTTTTGACCCTTATGCATGACAAGTGGTCAAAAGCAAGAAAAAATGTGTCCCTGACCATCCTATGGGCACAATACTTTTCAAGAGACTTAGAGTCAGTGATATTAAGGTCTATGCAAAGTATCTTTGCCATCTAAGATAAGCACATGTGACCGATGCGTGTTTTTTAACCCTTGTGCATGACGGGTAGTCAAGAAATTAGGAGAAATGCATCCTCGACCATGCAAACCATATTCGATAGGCATTATACTTTGCACAAGATTGAAATTTACTGATATTGAGGCACATGAAAATTATTTTTCCCATCGAAGACTCGCACGTCCAAGTGAAACACCTTGATACGTGTTTTTTACCCTTATACAGCACGACGAGGCATGAAAAAACAAGGACAAATGCATCTGTGACCATGCAAACCATATCCGATGGGCATGATACATTGCATAGTCTTTAAAATGTATGACATTAATGGTTTTCTAGAGTATCATCCCCATCATGAACAAGAATGTGCAAATGAGGCCCCCTAATGAATGTTTTTAAACCCTTTTGCATGATGGGAGGTGAAAAACAAGGAAACATTCCTCCCTGACAATGCAAAACATATCCAATGGGCATAATAATTTGAATGGACTTAAATATTTTGATATTGAGGTATGTGCAAAGTATCATACCCATTGGATACTTGCAAGTTCAAATGAGGCATCCTGATCCGTGTTTTTTTCTATCTTTTGCATGATGGGTGGTTTAAAAACAAGGGAAAATGCATCCCCGACCATGAAAATGACATGTGATGGGGAAAGATACTTTGCATGATCCTTAAAGTTGGTCATTTTGAGGCCCTGCAAAGAATTGTTCCCATTGGAGACTCGTATATTCAAATAAGGTAGTCGGATGCATGTTTTTTTACCATTCTACATGACGGGTGGTGAAAGAATAAGGAGAAATGCCTCCCTGGCCATAAAAATGATATCTAGTTGGTGTAATAATTTTAATGGGGCTTAAAGTGGTGATATTCATGCCCATGCAAAGTAACATTCCCATCAAAGAGACAAGCACATTCGAATGAGGCACCCCAATGCATGTTTTTGACCCTTATGCATGAGTGGTCGTGAAAAAACAAGGAAAAATGCATCCCAACCATGAAAATGATACAAAATGGGTGTGATACTTTGAATGGGTCTTGAATTGGGTGATATTAAGACCCATGAAAAGAATCATTTCCATTGAGGGCTCACACATTCGAATGAGACACTCCGATGCGTGTTTTTGACCCTTGTGCATGATTGGTGGTGAAAGAACAAGGAAAAATGTGTCCCTGACCATGATAATGATATCCAATGGACACAATACTTTGAATCGTATTTAAAGTGAGTGAGGTTGAGGCTCGTGAAAATTATCCCCATCAGGGACAAGCAAATTCGAATGAGACACCGCGATGCATGTTTGACCCTTGTATATGATGGATGGTGAAAAAACAAGGAAAAATGTGTTCCTAACCATGCAAATGATATCTGATGCATGGGAATTGAATGGAATGAGATTGAGGCATGTGCAAAGTATCATCTCCATCAAAGACTCACATGTTTGAATGAGACACCCAAATGCATGTTTTTTTACCCTTGTGCATGACGGGTGGTGAAGAACAAGGAAAAATGCATCCTTGACCATGCAAATAGTATTAAACTGGAATGATACTTTGAACAATCCTTAAGGTTGATGAGAATAAGTATTGTGCAAAGTGGCATTCTCATTAGAGACTTACACATTTGAATGAAACACCTCGATGCATGTTCATTCCTATCTTGTGCATAACGGGTGGTAAAAACAAGGAAAAATGCATCTAGGACCATGCAAAGCATATTTTATTGGTGAAATCCTTTGGATGAGACTTAAAGTTGGCGATATTGAGGCCCATGCAAAGTATTGCCCCCGTTGGAGGCTTGCGCATTTGAATGAGGTACCCCGATCCGTGCTATTGACCCTTGTGCCTGACAAGTGGTGAAAAAATAAGGAGAAATGCCTCTCCAACCATGCAAACCATATCTTGTAGGCACAATACTTTTCATGGATCCTAAAGTGGGTGAGATTGAGGATTCTACAAAGTATTGTGGCCATGGATGAGTGGTGACTTGCACATTTGAATGAGGCACCCCGATGCATGTTTTTTTACCCTTATCCATGAAATCTGGTGAAAAAACAAGGAAAATGTGTCCCCGACCATGCAAAGGGTATCCAATGGGCATGATACTTTACAAGGGTCTTAAAGTGGTGATATTGAGGCCCATGCAAAGAATTGTGCCCATTGGAGACTCAAATGAGACACCCTGAGTGTGTTTTAACCCTTGTGCATGATGTGTGGTGAAAAAACAAGGAGAAATGTGTCCCCAACCATGAAAGGATATTGGATGGACACAATAATTTGCATGGGCCTTGAGTGGGTGAGATTGAGGATCATGCAAAGTATCACCCCAATCAAAGACAAGCATGTTTAAGTGAGACACCCCGATGCATGGTTTTTACCATTGTGCATGCCAAATGGTGTAAAAAATCATCCTTGACTATGCAAATGATATCCTATAGGCATAGTACTTTGCATGAGCATTGAAGTGGTTGATATTGAGGTCCATACACGATGTGTGTTTTTTACCCTTGTGCATGATGGATCGTGTAAAACTAAGGAAAAATGCACCCCTGAACATGAAAATCATATCCAATGGGTATGATGATTACACGAGACTTAAAGTAGATGATACTAAGGACCGTGCAAGTTATCGTCCCCATCAAAGACAAGCATTTTGAATGAGGCACCGGATGCATGTTTTCTAACCCTTGTGCATGAAGGGTAGTAAAAAACAAGAAAAAGTGCCACCTCAACCATACAAATCATATCTGATGTGCACAATACTTTCCACAGGCCTTAAAGTTTTTTAAGATTGAGTCTCATGCAAAGTATCATCCCCATCGGAGAGTCGCACGTTCAAAAGAGGCACTCTGATGCGTGTTTTTTTCTATCTTGTATGTGATGGGTGGTCAAAAAACAAGGGAAAATGCATCCTCAACTTTGCAAATGATATAAGATGGGTAGGATACTTTGTATGGGCCATAAAGTGGGTGAGATTGAGGCCCATGCAAAGAATCATGCCCACCAAAGATCGGCATGTTTGAAGTAGACACCCCAATGCATGTTTCTTGACCCTTGTGTATGACAGGTGATGAAAAAATAAGGAAAAATGACTCCCCCACCATGCAAATGATATTACATTGGTTCAATAGTTTTCATGGGTCAAAAAATGGGCAATATTTAGACCCGTGCAAAGCATCATCCCCATCGAAGACAAGCACATTTGAATGAGGCACCCCAATGCGTGTTTTTGACCCTTGTGCATGAATAAACAAGGAAAAATGCACCATGCAAATGATATCGCATGGACACGATACGGTGGTGGAAAAACAAGGAAAAAAGCATCTCTTGCCTTTCAGTGTCGACTCAAAAATATCATCCTTTTGGGTCTGATCCACAACACCGGCAATGTTCAGCACATATGCCTTATCGAACTATCGCACATGTGTGTTCGAGTTGTCTTATTTCTCCTTGCAAACTTCATGTACTTTACATGCACTTGCGCCATCAAAAGGACCACAATTGCTGCTCCACTAGAACCACTGAATGGAAGGAGATGTAACATAGTAGGAATTGCCCCACTAGGGCCCAAGAAAATAGGCTTGCTTACGATCCACCAACTAGGCATGGCCTCTCACATTGGAGGACATGAACAAGCATGTAGGGATGGGAAGATGGAGTCACACAATCGTGCAGATTGGAGTCAGAAAACACCTCATCTTGATCCAAATCCTAGGAATCAACAATTGTCGCCTCCACATCCTTGGTGGGCAAAGAACCCGCCTGTCGGTGTCGATGTGGTTGGCGAGTATTTTGTACCACATTAGGACAGAAGGGAGCTCATTTTGGGGCCTCTAAGAAATTCATTATTTACCTATTTTTGTTACACCCAAAATATGGAAAATGCGATAAAATACAAATACTTACTGCAAAAAAGCCAATCTAGTACCCAGGCTTCACATTGAATGTGAATATAAGATCCTCTATTTTTTGTGCAGGATTTAATGATTCTGATATTGTCGGCATGTCCGAAGTGGACCAAAACCCTCAAATCAACCCTGGAGACATCGAAAACCGACGCCTGAAGGCCCAAAAAAGGGCAAAAATACCCAAAACGGGAGATTTGCAATAGAATGCGATTTGGCCAATTGGCCAGGTAAATAGTTAGCCTAGCCAACTGGCCAAATCGCATTCTATTGCAAATCTCCCGTTCCAAGCATTTTTGCCCTTTCTCGGCCCTCTGAGCATCTGTTTTCGATGTCTTTGGGGTCAATTGGGGGGTTTGGCCTGCTCCAGATGCACCAACGATGTCAGAATCATCAAATTTTTCACCAAATGTTGGACCTAATAAAAGAGATATTTTGAATATGACTTCTTTTATTCTTTTACGTGATTTTTGGTATTTTTTCAACATTACGTTGGCCCTCTATTGATTGGTCCAGAGCCTTTGTTAATAAACCCTAAAAGGCTCTAAAACAAGCTCCCTTTTTTCTTAATGATTACTCAGGACGACCCTGAGAGCGTGTGTGCATTCATCTGCACCATGCATGATCGAAAAACAATTGTGGTTATCAAACTGTATTGAGCGCCTGTGCGGCAACAAGAACGTGGGTACGTGTATTGCTCAAATGATTACACTATGCAACATATCATGAACATTGGTTCAGAAATTGTATACTGCATATATACAGAAGGAATTAGAAAGCATTCATGAACATCAGAGAAGAAGATACAACAGTTACATATGAATGAATGTTCTGCACATCGATTTGATGCACTTGGAAGGACACCAGTTACAAATTGGAAATGACACACACCCACAACGTTCAAAGTTACGCTCTTTGACTCCTTCAAAATAATACAAAGTATTCCATTAACATAATCTAAAACTATACCATGCCCTAACATACCTGTTGTTGTAGACAAATTTGAAAATTCATCTCCATAGAATTTTATTTGAATCATTTGTGTATTGTTCTTTAACAATTCACCTAATTCTTTTCATAAATTTGTTATTGCTGTTTATATTTTATGCACTTACATCCATTAATGTACATTCTTTTACATTAGATTTGTGTCCTTACATCAATTTTGAATGCATTATAAAGTTGTCTCTATAGTATGAGAAATATGCAAGTCAATATCTTCTACTATTACTACTATAAATTTTTCAATGTCTCTTTTTTCATCTTGGTTGCTATCATATGCAGCAAAAAACCCAAAAAGATCTCGTATATGCAACTTCTCCCTATCTAGTGCAATTTAAGAGGGGGTGTTCAAAATCAAGTGAAGGGGTAAACATGTATATATTTCAAATTCCTTGGAATACAACATATTCTACAGTTAATCATCTCCACACTCCCCCCCCCCCCCCTTGCAATCCTCTAGCAATGAATGTAACTCTAGCATACACCATTTTGCATCCTAAATCAAATGCACAAGCACAAGATAGCCTAGCTCTCTACTAGAGAGAGTGTGTGTGTGTGTGTATAACATTATATATATATATATATATATATATATATACATATATATATATATATATATATATATATGTATATATATCTACCCTCTCTTCTCCTATAATATAATATTATAGATATATATATATTATGTTATACTCTCTCTCTCTCTCTCTCTCTCTCTCTCTCTCTCTCTCACACACACACACACTCACTCACTCACTCACTCTACCCTTCCTTCTCTCTCTATTATAATATAATATAATATATGTATATATACTCCTCTCTCTCTCTCTCTCTCTCTCTCTCTCTCTCTCTCTCTGTGTGCACACACACTCACTCTACCCTCTCTTCTCTCTCTATTATAATATAATATAATATATGTATATATTCTCTCTCTCTCTCTCTCTCTCTCTCTCTCTTTTTCTCTCTCTCTCTCTCTGTGTGCTGTGTGTGTGTGTGTGTGTGTGTGTGTGTGTGTGTGTAACACACACACACACACATACATATATCTACATACTTATCTAAGCAAGAAGACTTACCTGATTGTGATGTGGTTTCATGGACTGCCATGATCTTCGAAGATGCCAAGCAAGAAGAGGTAATGTTGGCTTTGGAATGGGATGCACACATGCACAAAAAAGGAGTTCAACCAAATGATCAAACTTCAACTTAGAGAGTGTCGTGACCTTGCTATGTTTCGTGGACCATTTGGCTTAAAGAATGTGATCTTCATTTAACAAATTCACAAAACCAACCCTCTAAATTATGGAGTGAACAATCCACACTTATATATCTTATCCATGTTCTATATCTTTTCCAAAATTCCAAGCAAGCACATCGCAAAGGTTTTTCCAAGTGGTAATTGTGTGCAAATTTTGTTTGGACATTTAAAAAATTATTTGAGGGCAAATAGACATTGCATTTTGTCTTGCCAAGGCATTTTGTGAGTTTTACGAGAAGAAGCGTAGGTCGATATGCAATTTTCACACTTGGTCATGGCAGTAGCTACATCGTCAAGGTCCCATACTTCTTTAAGACTATGTGCTTTTCTCAATGTAGGTTAAGTACAAGTGGGGGGGAGAGAGAGAGATATATATATTCTTAAAGCCTCCAAATCCGCATATACAATAGAACCACATAGAGCTCCCCTAGTAAGCTGAAATGTGTTCTTTGAGTATAGATCAAAGAAAAAAATTTCAAAAAGATGATCCCCTAATAAATTGAATTGCATTTGTTGAGTAAATTGAGCATAGAGCAAAGGCAAGCACTGAAAGGGTTATGAAACTTAGATTTTTGTTTCTTGACATTTTAAGATCCCTCCTTGAGACCCAACGAAGGCTATCTCTAACCCATCATAGACGGGTCAATGAACTCGTTTGTCCAATGGACAAGTTCTTATTGAACATAAAGAACGTCATCATCATTCCTTTCTTACATAAAATTATCCATTGGGATTATATCCTTTACTTAAATTGGATTTGGTGCTTATTTGTAGCATAAATCCCATTCTTCGATCCCTTTAGTATTCTTGTTTTTCAAACCACTTTGTCTTATAGATTTTATGTGATGATACACCACAATCTACATACTATGGCTCTTGGCTATCAAATAGTATTTGCTTCTTCTATACATTTAATCATGATGTTCATGTTTTCTTTATTGCCATTGCCTAAAATCTCTTCCTTATTGTTGCATCCTAGCTAATCATGGTTAGCTAGTGACTCATTGATGGGTCATGAAGACCCTAGTGAGGTGGAGTTAGGAGGCTAGGATGAGTAAGCATAAGTGGAGTACTATATCTGGAAGGATGTCTAGAAGGGAATGGGTCCCTCCCTACTTAACTCTTTCTAGACACAATGATTAATTTAAAAAAATGAAACAATCTTGGGTCATTCAACCCTAGACCTACTCATAATCAAAGACTCTAAATCCCAAGACCACGTGGCGTACATTTACAAATTTGAAATTTAAAGACTCCAAATTTTCGTTTTGGATACTACATGGTAGAGTTCCCTTTCCTTATTAGAAATCTTGATAGGGTATATCTAGATAAGGTATATCTTTTAACAAGGGTTATACTTTGAAGATTGATTGGAAAAGGCATGCTATTTATGTTGATAAAAATGGATAGACGCCTTCAAAGTAATTGTCATTAATATTAATGAACACATGATTGGCTTTTGAACATCTTAAATGAAACCATTCTTTTTTCTATTCAATGATCTACTATATAGCATGCCAAAAATTCCTCAAAAGAGTGTAGAATCATTTTTTGCATTACATATGGTATTACACTCAAAAGAATAATTACATTGCTATATTTCTCAAAAGAGTCTGAAATCATTTTGTATTACATATAGAAGAATACTGAAAATAATACATAATAATTACATTGATGTATTGTCACCAAGATGTTGAAAAAATTAAACTTCCAACTAGTAAGTTGTGAGGAAAAGAAAAAGGGTGGAAAAGGAAGATGCCAAGGCCATGATTAAGCTAAGGAAAAAAGGTACGGAGGAAAGGAGTTTCAATTAAAGAATAATGGAGGTACGAGGCATTAAAGAAGGAGCCACTTAGAGGTAAGATTGGTGAGGGAGGGAGGGACCACTTGTGAAGGGAAACATGTAGGGAAAGGAGAGACCATTTATAATATTATATTTATCTTTAGGGATGCCTATGGGTTCAAATCCCTCTTGAATTTCAATTATCATGTGCACCCCTTAGACATAAGCTTAAAAGACTTAAATTATGCATACAATATATTAAACCCTGGACAAAACATAGCTTAACTAGCCTCCATGGGCCAAAACAAATAAGAATAAAGTTGAGTTCAGCCAGCAAATCCCCATAGTGTACGCTAGTATTATTGGTTGATAAAAAAAGATGGCAGGATACATTCGTGTGCTAGTAATAAGAAATACAAATTCATGACACTTCCCAGTCTGGCACCACAATGACTTCCAGTATATCATCCTCTAATTCTATTTCTCCTATATCTGCACAAGAACCAGAGTCGCTACGACAATAGAGATACACACAAACAGAAGCGCTATGACAATTGTCTGGGTATAGTGCCATATACCCCGCAACAAAATGCCATTTAAGAAATGAAATAGAAACTCTTCTCAATATGAAGAGGATTACTCTTATCCTCTGCTGAGACCATAGAGAAAGAACATTACATTGTTTCGCTGGAAGGTTTCTAGTCTAGTACCTCTCATGAGAGACCATGTATAGGTGCGTCTTGTGACAAATGCTCATCACAAAGTTCGGAGTTTCACAAGACATCTGATATGAATGACTCTTGCCCCATGTGCGCAGAGTTTCACAATAATTAGAGACAAAACATCTGCTATTGAAAAAAACGATGCAATGCGAGGTTTCATGTCAAAGAGAACACAATTCAGATCATTACTAAAGATTGACTGACTTGCCCTAGCTTATTAGAAAAAGTGGCCCTGCAAAGCATGCAAACTCGTTTTCGATTCTGCAAAAGAGAGAGAGAGAGAGAGAGAGAGAGAGAGAGAGAGAGATGCTCTCCTTCAAGTAGTATTCCCTTCTTTACATACCACTGGAAAACGCTTTGCCAGGAACGTACCATGCCATCAAGCCAAGGTACCGATATTCCAAATTCGAACCAGTGACTCTTGTCGTAAGGTAAAAGAATGATAATCAATGAAATTGAATTCAATAGGATGGAAATTTACAGCAAGAAACTCAGAGGAAAGACCCACTTTAAGTCAGATTTTCCATAGAGTCTTCTGGCAGACGAGCAGTCGAAGATCACTGTCACCTTCAACCTCAGTAACCCGTGCGTCCCACCTCATCTGAGATGCTGCTATTCTTGCATCTTCAATAAGTTCAGCACTATCGCGTAGCAGGACCCAGCCCTGCAAAACCCAATTTCAGAGGGGTTTTCAAAACAAAACGTAACTATTCACTCACCAAGATACCCAGTCTCATCACATTGAGAATCACCTCAGGACGAAGAATGCGATCCATCTCCAAAAACAGATTAGATAGCCCACACCCAGGTATTTGCCATATTTCCTGGGACAAGAGTCCTATGGCATGCAGAAGATCATATGTCCTTGGATACGTTGGAAATGCCTCGCACCTACATGAGAATACAAGATATAGATCAAACTAAAAAGGAGAAGCAGGGAGAAAAAAAAGAGAAAGGGGGGGGGGGGGTTGTGTTGTTTAAACAATCCTCACAGGTTTGGTTCCTAAACATGTTTCAAGCTGACAGCAGAATTAAAGCATGTACTGAATACACAAAGTTATATTTCAAGCTTGATAAGTGTGCCTGTGATATGGTCCCACATGAGAGACATAAGGCCTAACAAACATTTGAGTCTACCCAAGATTTGTCTTTGTACAGATGCCAGCCAAAGCAGGGAAGGGGGGTGGGGGGGCGGCAGTGGGCATCCTCACAGATTTTGGTTCCTAGCTAGAAACTTGATTCTGACAGCAGAATTGAAACGTGCTGAATACATAATTATATACCTAGATGAATCCAAGAACATGCCCAAACTCATCCTCTATAAACACAATATAGTGCAGTTTCTCATAAAGTTGAAAGCCATAAACTCCATCACGCATAGCAAAGACTAGATACTATGACATCCCTACTGACGTCATCAGCGCCCCACAGTGGGTGTAGACCATAGTATAAACATATGCTCGCACACATACAAATCCACACACCCACACACACTTGAGCATCCCCATTTATACAAAGTCTTCATACTGAGTTTCTGTCGACACTCAGCGCCCCACAGTGGGTGTAGACCATAGTATAAACATATGCTCTCACACATACAAATCCACACACCCACACATACTTGAGCATCCCCATTTATACAAAGTCTTCGTACTAAGTTTCTGTTGGCACTCCGGAGGTGAAGGGCAGACTCAACCATGATGAAGGCTAGCACTGAAACGGAGAAGGCTAATCAAAAGTAGTCCAAAATCTCTTCATTCAGGCTACACCTTCTTGTGAAGACTAAATGATTTCATTTTAGTCTCTCCCAAATGAGCATCTAAATCTAGCTGATAGGGCAAACACACCACTTAACATAGAAATAATTATTGCAATACCAGCAGGCCGCAACATGGACAAAAACTTCACAAGGTGAAATTTGCATGTCTGCTAATAATACTGAATACATAAAGTTATATTCAAGCTTGACAAGTGTCTCTGTCATTATTCATATGGTCCCCCATGAGAGACATGAGGCCTTCATGGAAAGCAATTATGCATTCAAACAAACATTTGAGCCTACCCAAGATTTGTCTTTGTAAAGATGCAAACCACAGCTGGACAACAACACAGATGAATAAGTTCGAGCGTTTTCTTGTATGACGGCATTGGCCATATTATTGGAACCCTCTTTCAAGACTCTACTTTCATGATATTTACAAAATCAGGCCAGCATTACAATCCTGATAGTGTTAATTTAGACCGGCCTGAATAGACAGAATTTAGCTGTGTGGAGGGCAGATGATATGGAATTCAAACATTCAAATGTTGCCACGATTTAGCTTTTATAGATGCGAGTCAACTAGAGGACACCATAGATGAATAAGAATTTTCTTGTAGTGACAGCATTGACCATATATAGGAAATCTCTCTTTTTAGTTTAAAATCTTACAAAATGAGATGAATTCCTGAGAGTATTATACGAAGCCTGAATAAAACAATGTGCATGGAGGGCATATACATAATGCAAGTAAGAGAAAAGTATGGAATTCGATCCTCAAAACCAACAGATTGAGCTAACCATTCTCCAGACATGTCAGAGAAGACAGAGTACCAGTTATGTAGAGCCCCAACAAATCCACGTCTGTAAATTACTGGCAGAGTGTTTGGCCCACTTGTAGGAATAACATTCATGACCCAAGCAATTTTTCCAGCTTGATCAAGAGCAGCGTTGAAACCTCCATATAAAGCATTCATATCCATTACGTTTCGCACCGTATTTGAAGGGGGCAATGGATCATCCTCAGCAGGCCGCTTTGGATGATCAGAGAATATCAGAGGTGTAAGTAGAGACCAATAACTCTTTATGGTCACCGACCAGACAGTTGCATCATCTGCTAGCTCCTCAATTGAAAAACCTGAAATGCAGCAAGGCAGTACAACATGATATGATTACACAATGTTCTCAGGAAATTGCATATGAGCCAGCAGCTAGGTGTAGTCGGAAACCAGGAAACAAAACCAAGAGTTTAAGCAAAACCCTGCTGGAGAATTTTCTTAACATGGAAGGAAAACATAAATTTTAAGTCAATTATCACATTAGAATGCAGACAGGCTTTATAATCTTTTGTCATCCACAGGAATCGATTTATCAATCTTTCAAAAGACAAGAAAAGAAGCAATGCACCAGATAAAAAAGAAAAGACTTGGAAACTTGTTCCCAGCATAGACGAAAAGAAGACTCTTTAGAACCCAAGAAGATGATGAAAGGTAGAACACTTGTCAATTGAAACCATTCGAATTCAAAAAACTATCAATACAATTCCATAACTAGAGTCTACTCAATTCTCCCATATGTGTCATCTACCTCATCTTCATCACCCTCCCCAGTCTGGGTTTCCTGTATGAGTTTCTCAATCACTTTGTCTTTCACAACCTCCTTCTCCCATGTATCAGCTAGCTCGCCTACCTCCATAAAATCGGGTCTCAGGAGGTTGGGGTTCCCGTGACTAGGCTACTACCGAATCTGCATCGAACTTCCCAGCTTTCAAACCAAGCTCCTGATGCTCATCGGGCAAGTGATGAATAGCAGTCACTCTCTCCTTTATGTAATCACATTGAATAGGATCTTTTTCAACTGTGTAAAAAAATGGCAAGAGGTTTGAGTCTAAAGAATTTCGTATCAAAGTTTCAAGAAGTGTTTCACAACAAGATTTTGTGCTTAAATCCCCACTTTATATATCTCACACATATATAAACCAAAGCAGGCATATCTCAATCTTTAACTCTTGTTTGGAGAGGCTCTGATGGCAGATATCATTGTGGACGCACCATATGGGGTACAGGAAGGGTCCTTATGGATGGACAATAGTAAGGATACATAAGGTCCTGCTCTGTCACAGACAGCAGCAAACCAGATTCTTTCATAGCATTGGAGAGCAGATGGCCCATGATGCTACTCCAAGATCATAGCGAAAACTTTCTAGCTATTCCTGAAGGCATTAGTGCAACATCCGCACGGCACCTACAACAATATCCAGCACCTACAACGCTATCCAACATTTTTCATATTTGCATAATTGAAATGCTACATTTATTTTCATTTTCTTGTACATGTGTTACTTATCCTATGTCCAGGTTTCCTTGTATCAAGGAATTTTGTAAGTGTCATTGGTTTTAGTTCAGAGATGTTTCAACATTCAGGGGCAAACATTAAACAACCATCATTGGTCATACAGAGATAGCAGAACCACCCTCCAACAAATCTTTATATAGGACTGCAAGGGCCGACTCACTGATTTCTACACCTCATTCTTTTGGGGCCTGGGGGGTTGAGTCTGGAGCAGTATTAAGATTAAAAATCCATGAGGAAAATTAGGACTACTAGCATATGAGGAGCTTTCTTTCAATATGGTCTCCAGACACATTTACCTTGGTAAAGTACTGATCGTGATTGCACTATAAACACTCAGATTGGGTACATTTAAGATCCCTAGCTTTAGTTGTGAAACTGAGAAAGTTGTTCAACTATAAGGTTTGACTCCCTAGAATTAATTACTTAAATGCAAAGGTAGAGGGACTTGATTTTAAATTTAATTTAATTCATCATATAACCAGATCAAAATTACTTAGCTGCCACACATCACACTGCACAATTATACTAGCTGGCCTCTTGCCTTCACGGTTTGTTGCTCTCATGTATTTTTTGAGCTAACCTTGGCAAGTGATCTAACTCCCTTCTTTTCCCTCACATTTCTTTCTTTGCTTTACTACCTTCCTCTTGCATTTTTTCCCTTCCATGCAAGCTCTTCTACCATCTGCACATACCCACTAGAACGATAACTCCTCTCCAAGCTTCTGGGTTAGCTTCCATCTGCACCCATGAGTTTTTCAGAATCTCCACTACCTCTCAATCCTTTGAAATCTGCCTTGCTGACCGGGGCCCTCTCATGTATTTTTTGAGCTAACCTTGGCAAGTGATCTAACTCGCTTCTTTTCCCTCACATTTCTGGGTTAGCTTCCTGTTGGGGTAAAGGCACATAGCCAACCCTTAGTTAAAGAATTAAAGATAGGACACCTATGACTGTCTTAAGACAGTCATAGGGTAAACCTAATCCTAATAAAACTTAAGTGAGTTTGTGGTGTGGCTCACTCATCACTTCACACCCGCACTATTGTGTCTCTCTCACTCTCACTCTCTTGCTCCCTTTCTTCTCTCTTCCCCCTTCTCAACTGGTATCAGAGCCTACTTTGCTCCCCCCTTCCCTACCCAGCCCCCTCTACCTCGACCTAACCCGTACCGTACGGACGTACGGACAGTTCCGTACTGCCGTACTTCGTCCGTACGACCGTACGGACCAGGGCGTAGAGCCGTACGGCGGTCGCGAACTGCAGGGCGGCCAGATCTGCGCGGGCATCGTCAGGGCATCAGAGCGGCGCGTTTTCGAGGGCTTCACGGGTGGCGGCGGCGCACTTCGCAGCTAGGGCACGGGTGGCGGCGGCGCATTTCGCAGCTAGGGCGGAGCTGCACCAAAGGCAGCTGCACAACAGCTGCTACAGCTGTACAGCAGCTGCTGTACACCGCGACGCTGCATCAGGCAGCTGCCTAGCTGCTGTGTGCAGCTAGTCCTACTACAACCGTACGGGCTGTCCGTACAGTCGTACGGACTGCCGTACAACTGTACGGACGACAGTTCTTCACCCAGGAAGCTGGATCTCCTTCGACGTGCGTGTGCGCGCGTAGGGAGCCAGGCAGAGACTCGTTTTTTTTTTGGGAAGTGTGCCTACAGCAGGTCGAAATTTTTGTTTTTTGGGGGGAAGTGTACCTGCTGCAAGGACAGAAGTACAGCAGGACAGCAGGAGCTTCTATGCTTTTTCTGAGTGAAATTCTCACTTTTTGGGTGATCTTATCATAGGGCTTTTGCCCGGAAGGTGATGCATTGTATGCCTTGAGGCAGTGTGGTGCCAGAGAGCACACTTTTGTCTTGATTTTCGCAGTGTTGAGGAGACATTTTCTTGCAGATCACATTTCTTGTGCAACACTCAGAGAACCTCAGTTGAGCCACGCTTGGCCAGGGCGCATCGAGTTTACTCGGTCCCTAACTGTCCATCGTTGACAGTGCTCAAAAGGTTCCTCATTGAGTGTTTGTACGTTGGGATCTGTGTATGTCATTTCTACACAGGGCAGTATATGCATTACACTGGTGGATGATTTTGTCAGAGAGATTTTCATATTGCATGCTACCTCAGTGTTGAGGTGTTCTCCACTTGGTTCAGGTGTCAGATCAAGGGGCTTTTGCCCAGACTTTGTTTGACAGCACTTGGGTTACCTACAGAGATCTTCAGATGCATTTTCTCCCCTTGGTATAAGGGTGATTGCTTGGGATTTATCCCATTTCCTGTTGCAGGTTTTGTGACAGGCTGAAGGGTCATTTACTGTTTTTTGGGTGTTTGTCAAGTGATTTCTGCAATTTGAGTCAGTGACATACCTCATCTGAGGTGGGAGAAGTGATCAGTACAGTCAGTACAGCAGTGTTTACAGCAGTGTTGGTGGTTTTGTCAGATAAGTATGCACTGTTAAGCTCTTGTTGAGCAGCAGCAGCAGTCTGAAATCACTGTTTTTATGCCTTTTTTGAGCTCAGAACAGTTTGTCAGAAGGTACAGTATTTGCAGGGACATTTACTGTTTTGCTGCAGATTTTACTGACAGTAAAAACAGCACCTTTGAGAGTGCTTCTGGCTCTTGAATAGAGCAGGCTTTTTCTGAGAAATCAGAACTTTTTTATTCAGTCTTTTTACTTCCAGGGAGTCAGGTACTTTCCTCATCTGATATGGCATCAGGAGGAGGTGATTCTTCAATTCTGAACATAAAGAAACTGGAAGGAGCACATAACTATGCATTATGGGCAGAACAGTGCTTGAATGTTCTTCTGTTAAAGAAGATTGCTAAGCCCATAAGGGTAAAGGGTGTCAAGCCATCTGATATGGCAGCTGATGATTGGGAAGAGCTTGATCTGTCTGCGAGGGCAGCTATCATGCTCACTATTTCAGACACTCTTGTGTTCAATGTACAGGCTGAAAAGACCTCTTATGGTCTATGGCAAAGACTAGAAGAACTGTATGCCCAAAAGAGCTCAGCCAGTAAGGTTTATTGGCTGAAGAAGCTGGTCGATCTTCGCATGAAGGAAGGTACAGCTATGACCTCACACTTGAGTGAGTTCAATGCTATCTTTACACAGCTGATTGCACAGGGGTTGAACCTTGATGAGGAGTTCAAGGCTACTTTCTTGTTGTGTACTCTTCCTGAGAGTTGGGACACTTTCAAGACCACCCTGTCAAACTCAAATGCCACTCTTATTTATGCTGATGTAGAGAGCTCTCTCCTTATGGAGGAGATGAGCAGGAAGAATAATGCGGGCAGCAAGTCTTCAAATGCTTTGCAGGTACAGGATAGAGGCAGGACTCAGCAGAAGGGGAGATCTGCTAGTAAGTCCAAATCCCGCAGTCAGTCCCGTGGCAAAAAGGACATTGAATGCTTTTATTGTGGCAAGAAGGGACATGTGAAGTCGAAGTGCTTCAAGTTCATACGGGATCAGAAAGCCAAGAAGGCTGAAATACAAGATGCAGGAAATGCAAGCAAAGGCAAAGGCAAGGCCAAGATAGTTGACTTGGATGCAGTGAATGTTGCAGCAGAGGACAGTGACAGTGCCATACATGATGTTTTATGCTCTTCTGCTGTAATAGCACATGCTTTGGTTATTGATGGCCATGACATGCACACCTGGCTCTTGGATTCAGGTGCCTCTTTTCATGTTACACCTCATAGGGAGTGGTTTACTTCCTACACAGGTACTCATGGAGTTGTTCATCTTGGGAACAACTATGCATGTCAGATTGCAGGGATTGGCAGTATACAGATAGTACTTCCTGATGGACAGTCATTTATGCTTGATGGTGTTCGCCATGTGCCGCAAATCAAGAAAAATCTGATTAGCACTGGCTTATTGGATGACAGTGGTTACCACACCACATTTGGAGATTCCAAATGGGTGATTACTGATGGCCATACTGTAGTGGCTGAGGGTTTTAAGAGTGATACCTTGTACCCTCTTTATGTTTCCAGTGTGGGTAATCATGTTGTTGCCATAACCGAGCTGCCAAAGGTTTCATTGTGGCATAGCCGGTTGGGACACATGTCTGTTAAGGGAATGCAAGAACTGTCACGTTTGGGTTATCTGCCGCCTCTCTCTTTTTCAGATTTGCCTACTTGTGATCATTGTATTTTTGGCAAGCATTCTGTGACTCCTCATAAGAGGAGAACTCCCCAGAATAGAGCACCACTTGATCTAGTGCACACTGATTTGTGTGAGATGCCACAGTTATCACTAGGGGGTGCCAAATATTTTATTACTTTCATTGATGATGCCACACGTAAGGTGTGGGTCTATTTCTTGAAGCATAAGGGAGATGCCCTAAATGCTTTCAAGAGATTTGTCGCTCAGGTGGAGAATCGGACAGGTCGTAGGCTGAAATGCCTCAGATCCGATAATGGGGGTGAGTATGTGTCACATGCTTTTGTGCAGTTTTGCCAAGCTAAGGGCATCAAACAGGAACTCACAGCCCCTCATAATGCATCTCAAAATGGTGCAAGTGAGCGGATGAATCGAACTGTTCAGGAGAAGGTTCGATGTATGTTGTCTTATGCTGCATTACCCCATGGCTTTTGGGCAGAAGCCGTGCAAACAGCAATTCACATTATTAACAGGTCACCAAATAAGGCTTTGGAGTTGAAAGTGCCAGAGGAGGTGTGGTCTGGCAAGCCACCATCATATAAGCACTTACGGGTATTTGGCTGCGAGTGCTTTGCTCATGTACGCAAAGATCTACGCACCAAGCTGGATCCAAAGTCTATCAAATGCATCTTTATGGGATATGGTGATGAAGGTGAAATGGGGTACAGGTTATGGGATCCCGTTAAACGGAAGATTATACGCAGCAATGATGTCATCTTTAAAGAAGATAGTGTACACAAGGAACCCGTGCAACCTGTGGAATACAGGAGGGTTATTTATGATGATGTTGGACAGCAAAGAATGCCCATTTATATGCAGCAGCAGCCTGCTGCAGATCACCCTGTTCAAGAGGGTATACAGGCTGGAAATCAGCCAGATGATTTTGCCAATGATGTACCACTGGATATGCCAGCAAATGAAGCTGTAGCACAGCCAGATAGGGTGGTACAGCCACCTGTCATTCATGAAGAACAGGCTGGACAGCAGTCTAATACGGAACATTTTGTTAGGAGGAGCTCCCGTGCACAACGGCCTCCTGTCAGGTTTGTTCCAGGAGCCAATAATGTGGCTGATTTTATCATGTTGACAGATTGTGGTGAGCCTTCCAGCTTCAAGGAAGCTATGGGAAGAGCAGAGAAAAAGAAGTGGGAGAAAGCCATGCAATCAGAAATGGACTCCCTACTTCAGAATGATACATGGGACTTGGTGCAGTTACCTGCAAACAGAAAAGTTTTGCCATGCAAGTGGGTTTACAAAGTCAAAGTGGATTCAAATGCTTTACCGAGGTATAAGGCCAGATTGGTTGCCAAGGGATTTAAGCAGGAGAAGGGCATTGACTTTGATGAGATCTTTTCCCCTGTAGTCAAGATGACTACTTTGAGAGCAGTGTTGGCTCTTGTTGCTCATGCTGACATGGATTTATGTCAGATGGATGTGAAGACAGCTTTTCTTCACGGAGATCTCCATGATGAGATCTATATGAGTCAGCCAGAGGGATATGCTATTAAAGGGAAAGAGCAGCTTGTGTGTAAGCTCAAAAGGAGCTTGTATGGACTCAAGCAGGCGCCAAGAGAATGGTACAAGAAGTTTGATGCATTCATGCAGTCCCAAGGGTATCATAGGTGTGAGACCGATCATTGCTTATACACCAAACGGGCAAAGGATGGCAGTTTGATGCTACTCATTCTATATGTAGATGACATGCTTATTGCCAGTAAATCTCAGCATGAGATTACTGCTTTGAAGAAACAACTGCATAAGTCTTTTGACATGAAAGACTTGGGTGATGCAAATCATATTCTTGGGATGCGTATTACTCGTGACAGGTCCAAGGGATTTTTGTTTCTGTCACAGAAAGAGTATATTGACAAAGTACTGCAGAGGTTTAAAATGGAGGGGGGGAAGTCCATTAGTACCCCGTTGCCTCCACATTTAAAACTCAGCAGTAAGGACAGCCCCAGATCAGATGATGATAAGGCTGAAATGGCCAAGGTTCCGTATGCATCTGCAGTTGGATCTTTGATGTATGCCATGGTTGCCACTCGTCCGGATATTGCTTTTGCGGTGGGAGTCATCAGCAGGTATATGGCAAATCCAGGCAAGCGGCATTGGGAAGCAGTGAAAGGTGTCTTGAGGTATCTCAAAGGTACCAAAGACTTGTGCATATGCTATGGTAGGAGGGATGCATTGGTGCATGGTTTTACAGATTCAGACTATGCAGGGAATGCAGATAACCGGAAATCTACTACCGGTTATATTTTCACATTTGCAGGAGGTGCTATCTCATGGGTGTCTCGGTTGCAGAAATGCGTTGCACTGTCAACCACAGAAGCTGAATATGTTGCAGCCACTGAGGCTTGCAAGGAAGCAATATGGCTTACTCGGCTGGTGGGAGATTTGGGCATTACAGGAGATATGCCAGTTTTGCATTGTGATAGTCAGAGTGCTATCATGTTGGCAAAGAATCCGGTCTTTCATCAGAAGACCAAGCACATAGAAGTGAAATATCATTTCATCAGGGAGGTACTGGAAGACAAGCGTCTTGAGCTTGTGAAAGTACATACTGATGATAATCCTGCAGATTTGCTCACTAAGAGCTTGCCTACAGAGCGGTTTGCACATTGCCGCCACATCATGGGATTAGGATGAGACCATTCTTACTTTATGGTCTTGTATACAGTAACTGTATATTGCTGTAATTTTTATTCTTTTCTCCCCTTTAGGCACATTGGCCTTTAGGTGGGAGGTTGTTGGGATAAAGGCACATAGCCAACCCTTAGTTAAAGAATTAAAGATAGGACACCTATGACTGTCTTAAGACAGTCATAGGGTAAACCTAATCCTAATAAAACTTAAGTGAGTTTGTGGTGTGGCTCACTCATCACTTCACACCCGCACTATTGTGTCTCTCTCACTCTCACTCTCTTGCTCCCTTTCTTCTCTCTTCCCCCTTCTCACTTCCATCTGCACCCGTGAGTTTTTCAGAATCTCCACTACCTCTCAATCCTTTCAAATCTGCCTTGCTGACAGGGGCCCTCTCATGTATTTTTTGAGCTAACCTTGGCAAGTGATCTAACTTCCTTCTTTTCCCTCACATTTCTTTCTTCTCTTTAATACCTTCCTCTTGCATTTTTATACTTCCATGCAAGCTCTTCTACCATCTGCACATAACGACTTGAATGATAGCTCCTCTCCAAGCTTCCGGGTTAACTTCCCATCTACACCCATGAGTTTTTCAGAATCTCCACTACCTCTCAATCCTTTGAAATCTGCCTTGCTGACAGGGCCCCTATCCTCTCCTAAAAATTATGGTTTGTCCTCTCCATTTCACCTCGATGGTGTACACTCATGGTGTACACTCTCCTTGTTACCTTGCACCTCTCCTAGCTGCGAAAAAGTGACTTCTAACATGTTCTTGGCCTATTGGAAGAAATCAGGGACTTCTTAGTTTTGGATCTTATATCATCTATGTGTTGATACCTACTCAAGAATATATGACTTGTTTCTATCTATTCTTTATGTGTCATGGACACTAGAATTGAGTTAGTGGTGTCCTTCTAAGAGTCTGATTTACAACTCTGTATCTTCTGTTCAAGAAATTAAGATAGATATACACTAGGTGGCCATCCTTATATATATCTTCATAGGACTAGAATATATCGAATCTTACAAATTAAAATTTTTATAGAACAAACAAAAGAACAAGGGAAATAAAGAAGAAGTAAGCAACTTCAGACAAATTTTAAAAAAGAGCTTAGTAAGCAAAATCTACACTTATATTCTCATCAGTACCCAAGCATAACATCTAAAGACTCCGAAATCTCTTGGGTAAATCCAGTGCTTACTAAACTTTGAAATCGCAAACAAACAACACAAAATTTGAAAGCAAAAAAGGAAGAAACAAAGCAGAAAATTAGAAGAAGAAATGCGGGGAGAGAGGGGGGGAGAGAGAGAGAGAGAGAGAGAGAATCAGATAAACTTAAATTTCCATCAAAACCCAACCTAACCCAAAGGGGAGAGAGAAAAAAAGAGAAGAAGAAACAAACAACAACTAAAGTGCTAACACAAGGAACAAACATACGTAGAAGAAAACAAATGAAACACTAGTGCAAGCACAAGGAAACAATTATTATCGTTATTTTTAAACAATTATTATCACTATTATTTTATTAGTTCATTTTCATTTCTTATTTCAAATTTAAAATAATAATAAATAATAAAATAAGCAAGTGGGGAGAGAAGAACGTCATTCACATCCGAGCGCTGTTCTATCTTTCCCTGTGGATGAAATAATTGGGATAAAGAGGGAGACAATATCTATATACTGTGATCGTTGGAATCTTGCATATCAATGATCACCATTACGAACAATCCGGGCCACTACTGGACATGAAGCAGCAGGTACGGCCCACGGGTAGACTCGACAATCTGCTACTGTCACATTAGATTGAGAGTGGTCACCAACGTTCAAGGTTTTTCAAAACCATGTTCGGCATCGATGGTGAGAAGAAAACAAAGTCTTGTAGGAATCTAATACATGATGGCATAAAGATTATGGCTAGGCTTTATTGCATTTGGAGTAACGTAGCATATTGTTTTAGACTAGATAACCCTTTATTTGCCGCACTGCGACGAGAAACATTTTTATTAGGGTAAGGTCAAATCCATGGCTCTGTATCTCGTAATGGACAAAGACTTGGTATGATTCTGCTCCATATTATATAAAAGCACCGTATCGAATCTCGTCCCATAAATAGTTATATAGATGGATTTTTGTTTTAAATAACCTCTTCACACACATAGAAGAGGTGTGGGTCACCAAAGTTGGCTTTTCATAACCATGTTGGACACCGACAGTTGAAACAAGATGCAACTTGGTAATACATGATGAAATATAGATTTTTTAAACTTTTTCTTAGTGGTATGCTATGAGGAGTTGGAAATGCTATATAATGGCTTTGTGGGAATGCTATGAGGAGCTATATAATGGCTTTGTGGGAGTGAACGAATATGGGGCTCACAAATCGATTGCATTGCAAACTCCGCATGTGGTAAGTGAGGGAGGCTTTGCGACCAGAAAGGCAATATGCCAAAACTCTATTTTCATCTTACCATCTGTGAATAGTCTCCCACTGGTGCTTCCTTCTTGCTGCTCTAAAGACTCTGACTTGGGCATCCTCCCATTCCTTTGTTTGGTACTCTTGCTTAGTGGTAGACAACCCTTCTTTTGCTACACCGCTCGTAGTTGTCACGCTTGCCACTCACCTGGACACCCAACGCCTGTCAGCACGTTTCCAGACGTTCAGGTGATGTTGGCATGATTAGCATGTGCCTCAATGAACTTTTTCCCGAACATCTTCTCAATTAGTTGTGGGCTACACTGTACAGCTAATGAGCCACAAGTAAGCGCTGTGATTCATGACTAAGGGTGCAAGGCATCTTCAGTGGGTCATAGATGGGACTTATGATGTGCCCTCGTTTGTTATAGGTTCATCTTATACTTCTTCTCTTTATTGTTCTCCTTACCAAAATATCAGTGCAGAGAGATTGGAATTTGCATCCAGTGCCTTAGACTTGCCTTTGTCCTGGTACTGGTGGTACCCCTTAAAGTTATAGAATGAAGCTTAAGGGTGGTAACACAGAAACCAAAGCGGTCCATCAAAGACTTAATCCACTACCTCAACTCAACAAATTACATACTCAAACTGCTAGGCTGCAACGATGTCAAAAAGGGATGGCAATATTGTCCACAACTTATTGAAAGATACACTTGTATTGCTTTCTAATTCTCGCCTTGGACCAAGGAAACTAGCATGGCATGGGTTATTTTCAGGAGTCGAATAAGCACAAATAGGACTTCGCAGCTGCAGATGTTCAAGGAGCTCAGGCACCCGTGTGTTTACTAATTTTGTTGTAGCGTCTACTTGGGAAAATCAGTGTATGAAAGCTGAAAAAGCAAGCATTGACGCAAAAACATTAAAAATTATCCAAGTTAAGTCTTCAAATGCTACGTAACGATTCACAAATTGTACCTCACTTTTTGAATGAGTAGTGAATGTGTTCTTAAACTACATACAAACTCTAAAAACTTTTTTGAAATAACATTTCCAAAAGGACAGCTAAGGTCCAAGAATTATCACCAGAAGCTGACGCAGGCAGATTGGACCACAATGGTTGGTATTCAGATGACAAAGAACCCCTTAAAGCTGCTGTATCAAGACAGGGGCGGAGACGTCCATATGCCATGAGAGCGGTGTTCTTGTCGTCATGACAGAGATTTGGGGTGGTATTTGGTGACCTGTAAAGACGTGAATAGCGCTAATGGCATTACTTGATGAATTAAAGGCAGATAAACGAATAAGAAGTCTGCATATTCTGATTTGGACCAGAACAAAGAAATAACCGAACTTCCTATAACTGAAGTTATATCACCCTACAACCAAAACCTGAATCAGAGCTACACATCCCCAAATAACCAAAACTGTCCTTATAGAAGAATAGGACGAAAAAAATCAATGCAGAGCCAATATAAATGAAAGCAGTCTGTAACCTTACATGATTTCGTTGGTTATGGTTGATGATTCCGACAAACAGAAGCGATGATTTTGTTGTTGGACTGAGAGCCCTATTTTCATGTTCACGCGGCGGAGGGTGCAACGTGGAGGATCGCACATTTTATAAATTGATTTCTTGCGTTTGGAGTGTTTTATCATGTGAATGTCGACTGAGGTAAACTTAAGCTGAAAGGCCTAAACACGATCGTATCCAATGTAGAAAAAACTGATAAAAACAGCGCCCCAGAAGCAATAACAGTTTAATGGAAGCTTCGTTACAGGACCTGGATATTGTACCAAATCTCGTTCGAAATGAAAATGAAAAAAATCGACGTTGGGGTGTGAGAATTTTGTCAGCCATACTGTACTATCTTGCCTGCTTGTTCCAGTCACATGCTCAACCTTGACTAACCCAAGCTTGTCGGTCAAGCTTTACGTTGTTATCGCTCCACCTATCAGGCCATCTTCTTCCTCTTCATCCTCAAAAGTGGAGACTATTTGGTCATTCTGTGCCTTCCAAATTGTTCTCAAATCCACTGCCCCTACAGTAAGTACAGAAAACATGCTAAATAAGGGGCACAAGTTTGCCAAAACGCAAGCGTGAAATGCCTTGCGTGTCAACAAAGCACCAGTTGACAACATGCCCATCCATACAAATAGGTATTCAGCCACGCCTGGGAAAAAGGACCCCATGTAACGCTGGGATGCAGGGATGCTTGCAGCAGTAACGAATGCCTCTGACTATGGGAAATGTGTGGCTAAGAGTAATTGAAACCTTTTTGCCACATTAAGCCTGCTGCGATTTTCTTTACTTTTAGCTGCAGAGTGTTCTCCCTCTGACCCGATACAACTTGCACGTGCCCTTAAGGGCTAGATCAAGACTGGACGTCTAGGCGGATTATTATTTTGAAGCATGTACTTGCTGCCTCTATGGTATAACTGGGCAGCCTGTGGTGTTTTAGTAAGTCTCATTGGCACAAGTTGACGAGGGAGCTCAGCAGATTTCTATGGATGGAAGAACAAGGCTACCCTATGTACCTTGGGAAGGATTAATTGCCTTATATGACGGCCTTGGTATCCCTTCACTCTGCTTCAAATCAGCCTCACTGGCAAGTAAATAGCTCTTCAAGCTCCCCTTCTTGGGCAGAACTTTCTTGCTGGTTTTTGGAACAGAGTCTTGAAAAAGGTGTTCGGGGGAGGAGTTGTTTTCACTCTTTCCCTTTAATCTTGACCTCATTTAGCAAATCCCTTATTTTGGAAGAGGGATAATTTTGGCTCCTTGTGCTTTTATGAAATATTATAAATACTCTAGATGAGCAAGCGTGAGCCAACGTGAGCCACTCATCTAGGGGGGAGCTAGTCTGCTTGTCACGATCATGGTGTGATTGTGTTTCTTCTTCACCAATTGAATTAAGTGGTAAATTTGTGTGTAAGAGTCCCCCTTTTGGTTTGAAGTGTTGGCTTTAACTCAATCTAATGGAAACTTATGAGTTTTCCTAAGTGGTGAACTTGTGTGTAAAAGTCCCCCTTTTGGTTTGAAGTGTTGGCTTTAACGCTGCCTAATGGAAACTTATGAGTTTTCCTAAGGTGTTTCAAAAGGATTTAGAACTTTAGAAATATCCTTAAGTTTGGTCCACATCTTTTTTCGACCATGCAAAGGATCTTAGGAGGGTTGGGATAGTGGGGGGTTTGTGAGTAGTCGGTCAAGTTGACCAGGTTAGTGGGTGGCTAGGGTTAGGTCTTAGATTAATGGTGTAGTTAGGAATCTTTGACCCGGTTAGTGGTACAAGTCCTAAATCTAAATCTTCCTAAATTCGTTTTAGCAAGTTGTTTGGTTATGAAATAGTGTGGAAGCTTATAGCAAACACCAAGCACCCATGCTAGCTTCCCCTTGCGGCTTCCATTGCTAGCTTCTCCCATCTTCGTACTTCCCACATTACTCTACAAGCCATGCTTCTCTATACTTTTGGCAGCAGAGGTTGCTTTGAATCGCAGTTGTATCGCAGATTTCTTGCATCTCCATATGAAGTGTTTTAATATTTGTATTAAAGATGTCTTTCACACCCACTGCCGCTCTACAAACTAGCCTTTACTTATCTCTTCGGTGCAGCTACCAAGAGTCGATCATGCCTAGATTATGCGTTTAGAAGCTTGTGTGGTACCACTCTTGAACTGACGACTATCCGTTTCACGGAAGAGGGGGCTGAGGGCCAGGGAGAAGATGCCCAAGCACCTACAGATCTTGCTGATTAACTTGCTACTTTATTTCAGATTTTAGTAGAGTTTGAAGCTTCAGGACAACATCTCCGACTTGGTCCAGAAAGTCCAACAACTTCAAGATTCTCGAAGTACCACACATACAGAGGATGACGTGACGCAACCAGACGACTATGCGGATTCATTCCCACCAGAGGTATAGAAAACACTGAACTACGTGCCCTCTACCGTTTACTTCAAGCTTCCAAAACTAAAAGACTTGACATCAAACTTCCGGAAGCCTACACTGGTCAACGCAATCGCCGAACAGTTGACCAATGGCTTGCAAAAATGCACTTTAGTTTTTTTCGAAATTTAAAGTTGATGCCTTCACTCTTGACTCTTGAGTTCTGTAATCTAGATTCTAGTCTATAGACTAGCAGACTATTTACAAGAGTGAAACTGAGGACTTGATTTCTGTCCCATGGTTGTGAACTTGTGAAAAAAGTTTAAGGCTTGAGCTTGTAAATTGTAACTGAAAGCTGATTTTTTGTGACCTATCTAGTATCTACTCAACTGAAATCTAAAATTTAAAGGCTTAATTGAGCTTTGTAATCTAGACTCTATTCTAACTTCTAGCATTGGCCATTATAGGCTTGATTGATAAAGTTGAAGGCTTGATTGAGCTTTCTAATCTAGAGTCTATAATCTATTCTACCATTGGCCATTATAGGCTTTCTGTCAAATCTTTTTAGCTAGTTTTGCACAGTTTTAGCATACTAAATGTATGCAGGCATAAAATTTATATTTTTTAGACCAAAAAAATACAATCTGGTTTTTGGAAACTTCACCTATTTTTTTGAAACGTTTTGAAACGTTTCACATTTCAACTTTCTGAAACGTTTCATTGAACTATGTTTTCACCTTGCCAGAGCATCCATGAGCATCGTACGCAAAGCCTACCATCCAGTTGGATATTGGTTATCCTCTTACGCAGGTTACGACTCATGCTAGTCCCGGCATTGACAAAAGGCTTCTATAGAATACAATAATTCGGAGAATGCTTAAAAGTCCATCTATTCCCCACCAGCAACTATTGGCCACATCGAGTCATTTGGTTTCTGTATACGTATCGAATTATGTAATATGAGAAGATTTTTACTCTCTCGCATGAAGCGTGACATCACATACCCTACAGTATCGCAAGCACGAGTCTTGCATGATCCTGCCTCTAAAGAAACCCACCAAAGTTCTTATTGGAGAGATGGTGGACACTCTTTGCTTTGCAATTTGGACAATGAAGGTTGTAGCTTCTTTGTGAATCCAACAAGATCAAATGCGATCAGCATGCGCAAAAGGTAGAGTACATAAGAGCTTACAATCCATAGCTGTTTCTAATCTTGCATAGCTACATAACTGTTGTGTATATCTGAGAGTACTCTTACGAAACATTTGTTTAAGTTCAGCCTGCATCTTTACATCAACGTCTTCCACTTGTTGACTCGCTTTTTTCCGCAATTCTTTGTTTTACATACCCAAGTATTTGATTAACAAAAATTACGGATATGTAAATCACTAACCTACCTGAAAATAGCAGGGCCTTAGTGGATTCTACACCTTGTTTAGTTACAATGCATGCCTTTGCTTATCCGAGCCTCCATCCTCCTTCTACCTCTCCATCCTCCCTCTCACCTCCCCATCCTCCCTCTCAAACTTCAGATTGTTGTAACTTCAAACTTGTTAGAAGTTAGCAGTTAGAAGTTAGAACTTAGTTCATGACACAAGTTGATTGTTGAAGCATCGTTCATGGATAATAGATGATACTAGATAGATCAATCATCATAGATATTTAGAATCGTAGAAGCATGCATGATGCTTCAAGTATTGATAATTGTATTATGTATAATTTGCACTCTATTGATAATTGTATTATGTATAAAAAATAAATTTTTTTTACATAAATAGTACCATATTGCCGTTCTTCCGTTTCTGTTTCGATGGGGGTCAGAAACTCCATTTCCCTGGTTTTTCCCGTTTCCATTTCTTCTGTTTCTGTTTCGGCTGGCAACTATGCATACAAATCCACACCCACACACATACTTAAGCAACCATTTATACAAGGTCTTCCACTCCGGGGGTGAAGGGCAGACTCAGCCATGACAAAGGGTAGCACTAAAGGAGAAGGCTCATTAGAAAGTAGTCCACATTCTCTTCATTCAAGCTACAACCACTTGTGAAGACAATATGATTTCTTTAGTCTCTCCTTGGCGAGCATCTATTCAGAAAAATGTTTCAATGTGACTATGCTCACATCATGCACCCCACTCTCTCCCTCGCTCTCTCTCTCTCTCTCTCTCTCTCTCTCTCTCTCTCAACATGCCTACATGTATGGACATACAAAAACATACATGCATGAACGTTTGTACATACGAATGTATGTATGAAAACTGTATATGTATGTGCACATGCACATGTGTGGTGTAAGCATACACCCACATGTGTTTGTTTCCTCGTTAGCTTCATTTGGAGTTACAATATTTGGAGTTTATGAGACTCATTAATATGCATTTATATACCCATAAAAAGAAACGAATAGCAACGATTCATCTTTATAACCCCTACTTCTCACCTACTTCTGTAAACCCCATGCCCTATTGGGACATCAAGCCATCCACTATAGTGTAGATCCAGTTAGAATCAGCAAAGCCTTCGAGGAAAGTTGATCTTCATAGTGCTTGGCTGCTAGGGGCGAATATCTGATTTGCTAAGTCATGTTATTTTGTTTGGGCCATGAAAATACCATGTCAAAATCTGACACGTCGCTGAAAGATGACACATGATGAGCTGAAGTGATGTCTCAACTTCCATCCCTAGCAAGCAAAAGTTAACCAAAGGCTGAAAAGAGTTCTATTGCAGGGATAATGGTACAGGCTGAGAGCTGACTACTGTATGAGCAGCACCATCTAGACTGACCTGGCCACAATATCTTGGCTGAAAACTGCTTTGCTGTGGATGGCTGGATGGCAAGACTGATAATCAAGGCTAGATCCATCCACAAATGGCTGTAGACCTAGGACCCAAGGTAGACCAACATGGAGCAGATTACAATGTTTGTTGAATGAAAGGGCTAGAGCTGACAATTGAAGTGTGAGTGCACTTGCCAATGAACAAGTGAGTTTTGGCCTCATTGCCTGGCTAGACATAGAAAAGGCTGCCCAGACTCCTTTTATTCAGTCTACTTAAATTAACCCAAGACTGATCCAAGCCTTTGGAATATGGGTTTACAAAATGAGTCATAACCATGCTACTCTACCTGCTGCTTTGACTCTGCTAGAGCACAAACAGATAGGTCGACTGTAATCATGTTACAGTACATAACTACTCCCGTAATATCATCAAATGACTCAGTCTTGTGTGACAAAGTTAACTTATGTACGGCAACCTATTGCATTCATATTAATGAGACATCCTACCAATGTACACATTCTCAAGGCTTTCTACGACTCTAGCTAGAGTATAGACCATGATCAGGCACTGATAGGGCCTCATTCTGAACATTTCATGGTTTGAACAAGAGTAGTGGATGACACTTTGTGAAGCATTAATAAGAGTCGACATTTTTATGTCTAAATAATCTTAATGCCTCGCAATGCAGTATCGGTTGGAAGAGAGTGGTGTGTTATACATGCATATCCACATGTGAGCAAGTGATGAACTTTCCCTAAAAACAACATGCACAAGTGTTCAACTTACTTGAAGGAAATAATACTTTTGAATTCATTCACTTTACAAACAAAAACTGTACTACCTTTGACATGCATCCCTTAATTTTCAAGACCAAAGATGGCCAGCAAGTAGCCAGATTGCTTAATTCTTTTGTACTTTTCCTCTCGTGTAACCAACATACAAATCAATATATCGGAATAAAACACTAACCGTGCAGCATAGCAGGTATGATCAGCTGTCTTCCTCCACACAAAGGCGTGATCCTTCAGAGGCAATGAAGCCCAGCACATATTTTTGGAAGCTTCATCTATAAATTTCTGATGCTCTCCATCAACACTCTTCAAAGTTTTGTCTTGACGTCTCAATGAAGGAGTCCAGATAAAATAGCCATCTGGGCTAAGTAGCCTATCTACTTCCATAAGGAGGAGACCGTCTGCTTTTGCACAAATAAAAAACATACTAACTCTTAATGTATTCAAAGTTTCAATTACAGAACATCGGATGCTAATGACGCAATGTTGCAACACTCAGCACTGAAGAAAGGTCAGGCATTCCACAACACAAGAGGCACAAGATGAAAAAGAACAAATGCTAGCTGCAAAAACAATTCTAAAGCTAGGCTTTCATACGAGCAGATAGATACCTTTTTGGCTCCAGTTGATCTCACAATCAGCACAGTGAATGATATTGAAGGACGATGGAGGATAAGGCAGCTGCCTTGAGATGAGGGATCCAATCATAGCTGGAAGGCCCCTCTCAAGAGCTATTTGGACTCGGCTGTTGTGAACCTCATATGGGGCCACACATAATGTCAACGCTCTGTTAGAAAGAAGATGGGCCATAAAGTTTCCAAAGCTGCAACCTATATCCAGCATTGTATAGATCTGTGAAGTAAGGTACACACAATTTAGCATGTGTAATCCAACTTCAAAGTTATCTCAAAGGATCCAAATATGCACTCCTATTTGCACTCATTCAAAATTCAGATTGAAGCATATAGAAAGAAATTCTTCATTGAGTAAGATAAGTTGAGATTAAATGCTCTTCAGCACAATGACATGAGATATGCACTGTAATCTACCCATAGAGGACAGCCAAAACCCTCCACGTAAAATACAGCAAAGACTCTTTCATTTCTCTCCCTCTCTCTCTCTCTCTCTCTCAACAGATACACTAGGGCCCAGGACAATCGTCGAGCTGGACCCCCCCGAAGGTTTTTATTCATAAGAGAGAAATCAAGTACAAGAGTTCAGCGTAGAAGCTGTACATAGCAAAAATCCAAACGTGAATGAATATACATGAGCTCTTAGGCTCTCTTTCTTGGCAACAAGCCACTTGTCAAATTTTACATTACTTTCCTAATTACATGCCACTAAGGGCAACTCTGGAGTCTTCGAAGCACTTGGTCACGCAAACCGCCTCCTAGACTCTTGTTAGGCTCCATTGCGCTTAGGAAAATCACTCTTCCCAGTACCTGCAACAATTAATTAAAGCGCACCACCATGGCACCCATTAATTGTTAGCGCTTTGCATGCAAGTAACACATTGTGGACTAATTCTAGTGACGGTGGGCGTCCCACTGAACACATGTGCACACATAACAAATATAATAAATATAATAAATATATTTATTCTCTGGTTGACTGAAGTCAACGCTCTTGATCATAATTAAGAGACTTTGACCAAGGGTCGAGGCGCCTTAATTATAGTCAAGTCTCTCCAACCGAAATTGGAGCACACGAAGTCAACGCTCTTGATCATAATTAAGAGGCTTTGACCAAGGGTCGAGGCACCTTAGTTATAGTCAAGTCTCTCCAGCCGAAGTTGGCACAACTCTCCAACCGAAGTTGACACATCTTGGTTAACCATAGTTAACCCTCTTGGCGCATGCCAAGTCTCGTTGACCGAAGTCAACACTCTCTGACCAAAGTCAGCTCTGTGGTTCTTTGATTAACCGCAGTTAACCCTCTTGGTAACAAACCAAGTCTTCCTAACCGAAGAATGGCTTACTTGACTAAAGTCAAGTATCTTTGACCGTAGTCAATTCTTTGACCAATAGAAAAATTCCTTTGACCATAATTAACCCAGAGGGAAAACTCTTTAATTATAATCAAATAAATGGTCAATTGTACTTTGACTTAGGATATTTACATTGCGGTGACATCCCCTCGGCTTCTATTCAGTTAACCTCAACTGAAAAGCTTCCTTGTAAACATCCAAAAGCTGTGGATGATCGGATAACATATCTTCATCCATCCACTTGGCATCCAATGCTGTATAATTCTTGAATTTTACAAGATACCTGTAAAACTCCTTGCCCTGAGGGCCTTTGCATACAGTATGGTACACAATCTGCTCTGGCTGAAGAACCTCCTCCAGCTCATCCACTTCTAGTGGATCCTCTTATACTGGAGCTGTAGGCTCTGGCCCCTGGAATTTCTTTAGAAGACTCACATGGAATGCATTGTGAATCCTCCAATGCTCTGGCAATGCCAACCTGTATGCAACCTCATTTATTCTCTCTGTAACCCTGAAAGGGCCAAGATTGCGAGAAGAGGCTAGTCTCGTGGGCCTGCTCACATTTGGCTGGACTAAGAATGTAACTGGGATTTGGAGAGGCATTGCGCTTGGTCGAAGTGCTTTAGTTTGTTGGTGCGTAAGCTCATGGGAAGGAGTAGACACTCCCGCATGTTCGTGGTCACAAGGCAGGTCATAAATACGTATTGGAGTGGCTTGCAAGGATAAATTGATCTCTCCATGCAGCATGAATGACCAGGGAGTTTTCTATGCTTTTTAAAATCAATTGGTATATGTTAATTCATTTTGCCTTAAGATTTGAGGTTTCTGAGATTGCAGGAGTTTCACTAGCATAAGGAAAAGCAGTTTTGGTTTGCAGTTTGATCTATGTCTGGTTAGCTGTAAATTTGGGAGTTGGACTTTCAATTATAGAAACAATGGGAGTCTGGCCGACCCCGCAGGTGTCGCACCCAGCTGGCCATACACTTTCTGGTAGAATTGCATTATTGGAGGATGCCTTGCAACAGATTTTAGCGCAACAATTACAAGCAAATATAGGGCAATCCGAGCTCAGGAAAATGGTTCATAGTATGTCTACTAGATCATCTCGTGAAGAGAAGGGTAAAGCTCCAATGGAGCCTGAATCCAATGTTCATACGGTAGAGCCTAGGAGGACTAAGGTGCCTAATAATGCCAATTATAGGCCAAAAAAGTATTCTGGTCGGGATGTCTGACCATAGTTCCGATATCATAGAGACCTGGTTACACAAATGGGATTAGGCCTTCGCCATTTGTGAAATCAGGAATGATATGAAGAAAATCCACGAGGCCACCCATATGTTTAATGAGGCAGCGGATCGGTGGTGGATAAAACAACAGAAAAATGGAGTGGAATCCACTACTTGAGAAGGGTTTAAAAAAGAATTTAGAAAACACTTCTTACCTCCTGATGAAGCATCCCGAGCTTGGGATCAGTATCAAAACCTTCGTCAGAGAAATTTATCAGTGGCAGAATACACTGATAAGTTCAAAGAAAGTGTAATGAAAGTTTATGAACCTCTACCTCAGTCAATCCAGGTGAAAGGTTTTATCTTTGGACTGAATGATCGAATCAAGATGGAAGTTCAGGCTAAGTATGCAAACATGCTAGATGAAGCAATTGCCATAGCCCTAAACTATGAGGATGCCAAAGGAAACAGACCAAGTGGGTTTGTGCAGGTTAGGACTCGGTATGAGTACCCAAAGAAAACTGGGTTTAAGAAGAAGTGGATTAGCAAAGGGAGTGCCTTACAGCCTAGTGGTCAGGCCAAGTAGGCGAAGCTCGTTGAGACTCCTAGACCAAGTACCACCATTGGAATGAAAAGAAAAGTAACACCAATGGCAGCCTGAGCTTGGTCGAAGTCTTCTTTGAACCCAGAGCAAAGAGAAAAAGCGAGGAGAGAAGGCTTGTATTTTGGATGCCTTCAGCCTCATCAATGGAAAGATTGTTCACGAAACAAGGATCGTCGAATGGTTGAGATGGTGATCTCAGAATGCGACGTGGAAATGGAGGGAAGTCCTAAAGCAGAACAGATGCAGATTCAGCTAGCGAGATCTTCTCAAAGCTTGGTCGAAGTCTTCTTTGAACCCAGAGCAAAGAGAAAAAGCGAGGAGAGAAGGCTTGTGTTTTAGATGCCTTCAGCCTCATCAGTGGAAAGATTGTTCACGAAACAAGGATCGTCGAATGGCTGAGATGGTGATCTCAAAATGCGACGCGGAAATGAAGGAAAGTCCCAAAGCAAAACAGATGCAGATTCAGCTAGCGAGATCTTCTCAAAGGTCAATACATGTTTTATTATGTGTGTCTGTTACTAAGCTAGTAACTAGTGCACCTGATAATGTCCTGTCAAAGCCCGCAACAACGAGATATACAGCCTTTAACGATACGGAGTTAATTAAGATGAAAGGGCAAGTAGCCAATCATGATGTCATTGTGTTATTTGACTCAGTGTCAATGCACAATGTAATTAACTCCAAGCTTGTAAAGAGGCTGAAATTAAAGACTAGCCCATCTGACTATGCATATACAGTCAGAATGGCAGACGGAAGTTCAATTGAAGTATGGGACCAAAGGATTACCCAGTTGGAACTTCGAATTTAGGACTATGCTGAGAAGCTTGATTTTGAAATGACAAAGCTTGCTCACGCTGACATAGCCCTGGATAAGGCTTGGCATTCTAAGAAGAATCCAGCCATAGATTGAAAAAAGCACATTTATCAATTCAAGATAAATAATGTGATGTATGTCTTACAAGGTGAAAAAGATATACCTCAAGGACCGTTGGTTCCCGTAATGGAAGTTCGAAAAGCTCAAGAAGAGTTTTTGTCTCTTTATACAGCATCGGTAGAGCCGATTGATGATCCTTCGGCTAGCACTGATGTTACCCGAAGTGGAGAGATGGTCAAGATGGCTGATCAAATAGCAAAGGAGTTCTCTGATTGTTTTAGGGATGGGTTACCTCCAAAGCGGAATGTTCAGCATAAGATTGAACTAATCCCGGAGGCAGAACCTGTAAATAGACCTCCCTATAGGTCAAGTTTTACCGAAGAAGCGGAGGTACGAAGACAACTGGAAGAATACCTCAAGCTGGGGCAGATTCAACCCAGTTTCTCACCTTTTGCTTCACAAGTGATATTAAAAAAAAAGAAAGATGATACTTTTCGCCTCGTATAAATTACAGAGCATTGAATAATATCACTATCAAGCACAGGTATCCGATGGCACGGATCAATGATTTGCTAGATGCGTTACATCGGACCGTAATTTTCAGTAAGATAGATCTTAAATGTGGCTACCATCAGATCCGTATTAGAGCCAAGGATGTGCATAAAACCACTTTTAGAAGCAGGTTTGGACATTATGAGTTTTTCGTAATGCCGTTTGGACTTACCAATGCTCCAGCTACATTCGTCATGCTTATGAACGATTTGCTACGTCCGTATATCGGGAAGTTTATAGTACATTTTATAGATGATATTCTTGTGTTCAATAAAAATATTGCTGAGCATTACGAACACTTAAGAATAGTGTTCAATACTTTGAGGAAAGCCAGTTTTTATGTAAATAAAAAGAAAACTGTACTGTGTATGGTAAGACTCGAATATTTAGGATTCATTATTACTGGTAGAAATGGATTCAAAGAAAGTGGCTGCGATATTAACTTAGCCTATCCCTCAGAGTTTGACCGCTTTACGATCATTCTTGGGATTTTTTCAATTTTATCGAAGGCATATCAAAGGATATTCTGAAATAGTATCGCCATTGATTGATCTAACCTCAAATAAAGTACCTTTTATATGGAGACAGAATCAACAGGAGAGTTTTAACACCATTAAATAAGCTGTGGTCTCAAGACTAGTGTTAAAAATAGTCGATCCCCAAAAACCGTTTTTCCTTGAAACCGATGCAAGTGGCATTGCGGTAGAAATGGATTCAAAGAAAGTGGCTGCGATATTAACTTAGCCTATCCCTCAGAGTTTGACCGCTTTACGATCATTCTTGGGATTTTTTCAATTTTATCGAAGGCATATCAAAGGATATTCTGAAATAGTATCGCCATTGATTGATCTAACCTCAAATAAAGTATCTTTTATATGGGGACAGAATCAACAGGAGAGTTTTAACACCATTAAATAAGCTGTGGTCTCAAGACTAGTGTTAAAAATAGTTGATCGCCAAAAACCGTTTTTCCTTGAAACCGATGCAAGTGGCATTGCGGTAGAAGCAGTTCTCCTCCAAGAGGGAAGGCCAGTAGCCTTTGAAAGTAAGAAGCTTTCTCCCTCTCAATGAAATTTGCCAACTCATGAATTAGAGTTGTATGCTGTTGTCCATGATTTAGAAACATGGAGACATTATTTGTATGGGTCAGAGTTTTATGTTGATGTTAATCATGATACTCTGAAACATTTTGTAAACAACCTCACTTCAGAGGCCGCCAAGCTAGGTGGGTAGAACTCATGCAGGAGTTTAACTTGACGATTCGGTACCGAAGAGGGAAGAATAATAAAGTTACTAATGCGTTGTCACGCATCATGCATAATATGAGTTTCATGGTATTAAAGAGTGCTCTAATGACCGAGATTAGAGAAACTCAAAAGGTGGACCAGTTCGTCCAAAGCCTTTGGCCTAAGACTCATGTATTTAAACATGGGGAAAATGGCTCACTTCATTCCAACTAAAGAGTCTGTTAGTGCCCCACAAGTGGCCGATTTGTTTATTAAACATATATTTCATTTGCATGGATTACCCAAATCCATAGTGTCAGACAGGGATGTCAAATTTACCAGTCATTTTTGGACTGCAGTGTTTGAGACACTAAGGACTGAGTTGGAAATGAGTAGTGGGGATCATCTAGAAACGGATGCTTAGACGGAAAGAATCAATCAAATTTTAGAGGATATGCTTAGAGCATATGTGTCATTGAGGCAACATACATCGAACAAGTGGTTGCCACTGTTAGAATTTGCCTACAATGATAGAAAACATTCCTCTACAGGGTTCAATCCGTTTGAGCTGAACTATGGTTATGTACCAGCGAATCCAACTACAGTTGGAGTACCTCAGAAAGTGCCTAGTGCCGCGAACTTTGTGGTTCAGGTGCGGGAGATGCTAGCACTTGCGAGAGCTAACATCCGCCAAGCTATGGATAGAGCCAAGGCATATCCGGATGAGAACAGATCCGTTAGAGAATTTAAGGAAGGAGAAAAAGTTTTTCTCAGAGTTCCTTCGCACTCTAAGTCTTTCACTGTGGGAGAGTATGCTAAGTTATCACCCCAATATTGTGGGCCGAGGTTAATTGTTTCTCGCTTAAAGAAATTTTTGCATACAGGTGACTCTTTAATCGAGAGTGTTGTTTTATTTCAGGAGATAGAGGATAATGCAAGACGCAAACCAACAAGAATCCTGGACCGAGGAACAATGCAAGTACGCAATCGGAAGATACCCACGCTGCTGGTTGCATGGCATGGTTTACCTCTATCAGAAGCTATCTGGGAATCCGTATACCAGTTACAGAGAGTGTTCCCAGACTTTATCATCGAGGACGCTGATGCCTAAAGAGGGAAGGAATGTTACGCTCAAGTTGAGGCAACATGACCTCGGAAGGGTCAGTCCACATTTTCCTTTGTAAAAGACCAATGTTTGTATTATATTTATTTGGGCTTCATGTAAATGGTCAAAGGGGTTAATGTCAATGTCCTTGATGAGGGTGATAAGGCACTGACTAGTTGGGTCTAAGGCTATGGGTCTTAAATGCATTAAGTGGGAAATGTGCCTAGGGACAAGTGAATAAATTGATATCCCAAAAGAGGGGTAGTAAATATGCATTTAAGAGGTACCCTAGAATGAAGACATGTGGCATACTAGATCCATCTAGGGATTTGGGGCTCGGTGGAATTTGCAAGCATGAGCCTTCACGTTGTTGGCTATTCTGAGGTTTTGCTACCACCAAGGTTGGCTGGGAGGAAAATTGGTGTGCCTGCCCCGTGATAGATTGTTAAATTGATGCTGTGAAGTGAGTTAAAGATAGAGAGCGTGATATTTGAGTGTTATAGTTCATCAAAACAAGGATCAGATTCGTGATAATTAATTCAGAGAGCAGATAAGACTTTTTTTTTAAAGACTTCAGAGGCAGGTGGGGGGATGCCACAAGGTCTCATGGAGAGCTTGAGACTAAAGGGACTACATAACCACATCCAGAGACCCAACCTACATCTAACACAACAAAAAGCTGAGGACCTTCCTCATGATTAAGCAACCTCACATACACATATTTTTCTAACAAGAGTAGTCAGACCATGGGAGCAAAGGTCCCAAACGACCACCTTGCTAGGGCCCCACCCTAGAATAACACAGGATTACAGATTTAAAAACCTTACAAATCACTTCTTAAAATGTACTAGATCCATGTGATTCATGAAAGCATTGTTGGAATCCTGCTGCCATGTGGGCACCATTCAGACAAGGGAAAGAACTGAGGGCCTGCCACATGGACAGAAAGCAGGCTGTCATGTGGGCAGCATGCAAGAGAGGTACCTAGTGCCTCGGTGGACTGCAAGAAGATCGTCACCGAGGGTACGACTGACAGGAGCAGACATTACGGATATGTACGGCGCTGATGGAGAAGATCCAGGGCATGGACATGGCCAGGCAGGTGGCAGGATGAGCAGAGGTTGGGGGCGCCAGCAAAGGGGGAGGTATTGGGCCTGCCTTAGACCCTGATTGGAGCACACGAAGGGAGCAAGGGGGACTGGCCCCTTGCCCTTATATAGGGCTGGTAGGGACTGAGCCCGCCAAGTCGGTTGGGCCAGCCAACCAAGTCGGAGTAAAGTCGGTCCCTAGGGTTGGCCACTATGCCTCAGGGGGTCGGTCCATTTCAGGGCCACTTGGGCCTATATAAGAGGAGGCATTTGACCTCATAACACATCCCCTCCCCTTGCTAAGGTAAAATTATTCACGTCTATCCAGCATTTGCGATGATGTATGAAAAATTGGTATTCACGCATAAAGTAGTACGACCCTTACTATAAATCGCACAAATCCTAGAGATTATTCTACTAGTAAACGCTGAGGTTGATAATAATTGCATGTTTGAAGAGCTACATAACTTCAGTGTATTTCAAGGCATCAGATGCCGATAATAAAGCTTGAAAGGAATCATAATTCATAGAATGTCACATCTAATTTTCAATACTCAAAACCTATGACTTGCATTGGAAATTCCTGAACATCCCAAGGCAAGCTCACCCCGTACGATGCACCAAGGTCATTATCTTGCTTTCAGATGGAACTTCCATCAAATTAACGACTTCAAAATCCATACCAGACACTCAAAAAACCTATACAGAATGTGGCACCAAATGTATTCCATAGAGATTGAGAAGGAAAGCGAACATATGAATGACAACAAGGTGAGTTTCCTTACACCATCTCGATTAAATGAGCTGTCACTTTGTACACCTACTGTAGATGCTATTGTCCCAAAATGTGTCTCTTCTCCGTTAACAGCTTGCGACTGGAACGATAGTATGTTGTCCTCTGACAGCAACAGTCTACAAGACAACCTTTTCATGAGCAAAATATCTTTTGCAATAAAATGGAGTCCTAGAAAGAAAAGCCTACTGTCAATTTTCCTTCGTTGTTTCTTTGAATTGAATTCTGGATATCCAACGTCTTTCTGATAATTACAACAGAATATTAACGGTTTTATCTCCTCCACCATGATGGGCAAAGGCAATTCGATTCTCTTACCTCTCTGTTGTTGTTTCCTTAGATAGTAAGCGATCCCGCGCCACCTTTAGATTCCCGCTCCAGACCGCAATTTTAGAATGAGGCCATCGAAGTGGCAATCTGTATTCTTTTGGAGGCCGAATCAAGCACAGCTTTTTGTCCCCAGAAAGCTCACAGTGTCTATCATATTCTTGACCGTTTCTGAACCCCGCATTAAGGGCAGAAGTTGCATTGTAACACGGTACATGATGCTCCATATCTTTTGGGCAGATGCTCAACTCCTTAGGATGAAGAGTGCCCAGGCCAAAAATTCCCCCATTTGCAAAGTCAAGCGAGAATTCTTGTTGAAGGCGTCGATAAGAGTTATATGTAAATCTAGGAGCTGAGCTTGCAGGAGAACTGGCGCTGCTTGAGCCCAGCACAGCAATCAGAACGAAAAGACTGACAAAGCAAAGCATGATGAGCTTCCCTAGCGGCACGGATAAGCCCCGTTTATTTTGGATTGGGCTAGAGGAACCACAGAACGAGGCCGGATTGCTTGCGTGAAAGCGCAAGGAGAAGATCTCGGGGAAATACGAGAAGAAACTTTTTGGAGAATTTCCAAGTATAGACTTTAAACCGAACGCGTCCGCTGCAGAGCCAGTCTCTTGTATGCGTGAGCTGTTTTTAAAGCCGTTTTCAGCTGCTTTAGATTGCAATTTGTGAGTCAACAACTGAAGTGAGCAAAGCGATAGTGAGGAAGTCTTTCCATGCCCCTCGCCGTCCTCTGTTTCCTTCCCGTTTAAAAGATCTTCATCATGTGACCAACCGTTCTCCGAGCTCCTACTTGACAGTGATCCACGTTGTAATGGACGTATCATGCTGCGCTTCAAACCTATGCAACGCAAACGGAAGATTTAGAATTCTCAAGAGTGTATCGATAATATGGTCTCCTCATCTACAACTCCTCGAACATTTGCCGCTCGGTGGATTTGCCACGCGGAAATCAAACACCAAAGGGATACAAGGCACACAAACGCTCAACTCCTGGTCCGAGTCGAAATACAACGACACCGATTGGCTGAATCAATGATCTGGTAAACGGATAGGATTCATAGGAATGCGACAAGAAATGACAAGGCTGCTTCAAATTAAAGAAGGGCATACGGAGTGTTGTAATGGGATGACTACGGTGAAAGTACCTAAATAGTAGAGTGAATGCGTTTAACTAAAGAACTAGCGGACGCGAGCTTATATGGGAGGAATCGCATCCTTAAGACGAAGTAAGATGTCAACACAGCCGGCCGTAGTTTTGGCATTTCTTGGGATCCTAGTTCCAAAACATAATCGTTCGTGTCAATGTTATTGGAGGAATGTACATTCTAGTAGAGCTTTCAGCCATCATCCATGTGTGAGCGCTCGCTGCTCCGAGCATGTGCTTTGCGGACACTTCGAAAAAGACCTTTAAGCGAAGTTCACTCGCAACGAATGTAAGTAGCGCAGCTGGAGACTCGAGAGCATTGAGGCTGCTAACGCAACAAGGAAACAAATATGCAACCAACCTGAAATATCGCTACATGCTGACGCCCTCCACGATGACCTCGGCTCCGCAAAATGCAAAACTCCGCAAGCTACTGGGAGCAGCAACCAGAATCGGGGTGCTGTCGAGGCCAAATGGAAGACACTCACAGTTTCATGCTGGTGGATGGTGTGCTACATTTGCGGGAAACGAGGCCTACAGCGAGGAAACGTTTTCGACAAAAGGAAGAAAAGAGCTCGTTGATGAGAAGAAAAGCAGATCTGAAGGGAGAAGAAGACGATAAAAAAGGGGTGAGGGGACAAGGGAAGTGCAAAAAATGATGGAGCAGAAATGATAGAAGCGTGAAGGAGAAGCTTGAAGGGAAGCTATGGAGGAAGAGAAAGCTTGAAAGGGAAAAAAAGCTATGGCGGAACAGAAAGCTTGAAAGGGGCAAAGCTCGAGTGGCTATGGCGGAACAGAAAGCTTGCAAAGTGGAGAAAAGCTTCACAATGAAGACGATGACAATAACTGCGCAGTTAATGGAAGGGGCGCCAGCTGGCGGGGAGGCCGTTAACGGCGGGCGTCAAGATTGACGGCGCCGTTACAAAGGCCGTCAAGAATTTGGCTGGGGGCTTTTTTGTGGGTTTAAACGGCCACCGGCCCGGCGCCGACAGGCGCAGGCGCCCCCGTGCAAAGCGGCAGGGCAGCCACTAAGGCGACACCACGTGTCCTTATGTACGCCCGTGACCCCTGTCTGAGATCTTGCTGCTGGTCTCGCCACATCTGCGCACGCCGCTGCCCAACTGCCCCCGTGTTGTCCCGTTTCTCTTACAGTCTGGTCCCACCACCTTAGCCACCCCTCGTTCTCTTACTCTGTCCCATTAGCTCCCGCCACCTCCGCGCACGCCTCTGCCCCACTCCCCCAGTCGCCACCTCAGCTCCTCTCTTTCCTTACGTCCCGTTTCTCTTCCAGCCTGGTCCCACCCTCTTCCACCACATAGACACACGCCTCTGCCCCGGTGCCACCGGCGTATCCCGTTCCTCCCGGTCACCGATTTCTTTTCATTTGTACTCCAATATCTATATTAATCTAAATTGTTTTTTGCGCTCTTTTCATTTGCGGGACCGCTTAACTTAATTTATTAATTAAACTTTCACGGGCGAGAACAACTCAACTGTTCCTATTTGGCATTTTCATTAAAAGATAAAGAGGTGGGCTTTTACTAAAGGGGGAATTTTCGTTAAAGGGGGGACAAATCCGGTCTCAATCTCCTTTCCCATCTATCAACGTCCTTTCAAGGTTATATTAATCAAACTAATGCATGTACATAGAACAAATTAATTAAATTCAGATTTAAAGTTTAGTAACGGCTCAAAGAGGGGCAATCGTTCCTTTCCCATCTCAATTCATTCCACAACTCAATGTCCTTTCCCACTACAGGAACACTCGCCAATCTTGAAGGAAACTGAAAAGATAGGAGGTGCAATGTTGAGACGGTTTCTTATGGAGGCGAGCCGAAAACGATCTGAAGGTAGAGGGGCTATGAAGAAATCAAGCAACCTCGACAAAGATTTAACAAAGCTCATGGCCAAATGTCACAATGCATTTTCTAAGCTAAGCCAAAAGTATTGCCACATAGGGAATCCACTTTTGATACTGTGGAGCTAAGTTATCGATGTTGAATTCGGCGACAATCTGCGAAGGACATTTCTTCCAAATGTTTCTGAACAATGTGATGTATTCCTCTTTCTTAAAACCTGGGTCTGTTACACTTGTCTTCGGTACTACATGTGCTACAAAGACCGCACTCCCTCCGTGGCAATACTTTTGGCTTAGCTTACAAAATGCATTGTGACATTTTGCCATGAGCTTTTGTCTAGGTTGCTTGATTTCTTCATAGCCCCTCTACCTTCATATCGTTTTCGGCTCACCTCCACAAGAAACCGTCTCAACATTGCATTTCCTATCTTTTCAATTTCCTTTCCCATGTCAATCTCCTTTCCCATCCACATTTCCATTCAACCTCCCACTGCCTTGTATTTAGCCAATGCAACATGCCACATGTATTGACATGATTTGATTTGATAGCTTGAATATTATCACACACCATTATTATTTCTTCTTAGTCCACATCTCCATCACTCCCTTGTATTTCGCCAATGCAACATGCCACATGCATTGAGATGATTTGATTTGATAGCTTCGATATAATCACTCACACCATTACTGTTTCTTAGTCCACATCTCCACTCAACCTCCCAATCCCGTGTATTTAGCCAATGCAATATGCCATGCATTAAGATGCTTTCATTGGATAGCTTTAATATTATCACTCTCACCGTTAGGATTGCCTACATTTCTAGTCTCACAACTAATCTTTAATTTCAAGCTTCCAAGTATAACTTCATTCATGCCCACAATCAACAAACAATTTAGGTAGAACATTCAAGAATCCTATTGAGCGGTTTCAAGACAAACTTTCATATTCCTTCTATATAAAAAATTCTTATACGTTGTCCTTTTTTTAAGTGCTCAAAGTTACTATGACCATCAATAAGAATCTTTAAAATTATCTTTATCTGGTTTGCTTACTACTATCATCCAAATTTCTAAGCCAAGTCTTTCACTAAATGCTTGAATTATGCCCTACTTGTTGCAAATCGAACTCTCTCTTTTGACTTATCTCAATACATATTGATTATAAACATTCACTCTTTCTTAGGTTATACATATTGTTTATAAACATTCACTCTTCCTTAAGTTATAAGTGGGGGTGGGGATGAGGTATAGAGAACGTGATGTGCCCAAATCTATGATATATTATATAAGTGAGTTGGTGGAAAGGAGGGATGTCTTGGTTGGGATATGTTTAAAAGATCTTACTTTGTCTTTTTGTCAGTTTTACTTTAAAAACCTATATGGTGGACGTCATGGGCAGTTTTCCCTTTATGATCTCTTTTTGTATTTTTTCCTTTTCTAAATGATAAAAGCCGGCATGCTTGTATTTTTTTTGTTTTTAAGTTGCTTGCAATCATAAGCATAACATAAGTCTTTCCATTAAGCTACAACAAGCCAATCAAGTTGTACAATTTTTAGTTATAATCAAGCATCCACTCAACCTTACAAGGGCATAGCTCAATGTTACATGAATGATATTTGCATGTAGGTATAGCCATTAAAAGCATGAACAATAAAAATAAGATAAAGTCATCCTATTCACCTTCTCTTAAAGACACATATGGTTGCCATTATTGGGAAAAGGAAACAACCTATATTATGGGATATCAATAAGAATGTGCAAATTACTTTACAATGCAACCCAAAACAACCTTCAAAAGGTCATACGTACACACACACACACATGTGTGTGCGTGTGCGTGCGCTTGCATGTATGTGTGTGTGTGCGCATCTAATAATACCGTACATCATCCTCCATATCTTTCGGGCAAATGCTAAACTCCTTGAGATGAAGAGTGCCCGAACCGAAAATTGCCCCATTTGCAAAGTCAAGCGATAATTCTTGTTGGAGGCGGTGATAAGAGTTATATGTAAATCTAGAAGCTGAGCTTGCAAGAAAACTGGTGCTACTTGATCCCAACATAGCAATCAAAATGAAAATACTGACAAAGCAACGCAAGTGGAGCCTCCCTAATAGTAGGATGAGCCCCATTAATTTTGGATCAGGCTAGAGGAACCACAGAACGAGGACAAACTTGCTTGCATGAAAGTGCAAGCAGAAGGTCTTGGGGAGATATGAGAAGAAAACTTTGGCAGAATTTCCAAGCATACACTTTTAAGTAACCAATTTTCGGTGTGAGCTCTTTTAAATTCCATGCCCCTCGTCGTCCTCTCTTTCCTTCCCTTTCAAAAAATTTTTATCATGTGACCAACCGTCCTCTGGGCTCCTACTTGAGTGTGATCTATGCTGTAATGGATGTATCAACCTATGGAACACAAATGAGAGATTTAATATTCGATGGAGTGTATCCATAATATGTTCTCATCTACAATTCCTTGAATATTTGGGTGGATTTGTGATGGGAAAATCAGACACCAAAGGGAACAAGGCACATAAACACTCAATTCTCGTTCAAAGTTAGAAATTCAACGAGTTTTGATTCTTTACTAAAAGCTTATTGGACCGAGTCCCAACTAAGGTAATAATTATGATTAGTAATGAATGTATAAAGAAATACAATGTCTTTAACCAAAACTCATAGTCTACAAATAACTCCTCTCGTGCATGTATATCATCTATGGCTTTAACACAATTGTTCTCATATTTTGTAATATCTATTTTAATCTCATGGAGTTAGAATAAGGTGGAATATTAGAGGAAAATACAAAACATTTTGCTTTGCATTTTGTATTTCTATTACTATTGATAAACTCTATCATATTTCTATACTGCATCACCAACAATTTGTACCATATCCTTTAGAGAGAACACTATTGCGTATAAAATGGGTAACATTGTGCACAAACGAGAATTGAATGGAACATTCCTTAATCAAAAACAAAATTTTGATACCTTTTTTTATCATAATTCATAGTAGCCCTATGAAAAAATATATGCAAACAAAATGTCCTAAATGTAAGCATATTTTTATAAACAATTATTAAATATGTCAAATTTTACATAATTTTAAAAAACACAATGCAGAGTCCTTATGGCTTGCTAGCTTTATCAAAGGAACTGAAAAGTTGGGCAATTTCCAGATACAATGATAGTCAAAACAAGATGTGACAAAATATGAAGAGAGGAGAGGAGAAGAGTAGAGATGAGGAGAGAGGGCGCAGCTAGAGAGCATACCACAAATGACTAATTGTACACTAGATTTAGTTGAAAAAGTAGAATATATACAAACCCATTTAGGGTAAGGGTTAGGGCATCTAACCCTTTCCTTTATAGCACTCTATAAGTGTTAGTGCTATGCACATGTAATCACATGATGTTGAGCGTGATCTCTCAACACTTTCCCTCAAGATCAACATCATGAAGTAGGCCTTCCCTCAAGATGATGATTCTGGGAAACCGAAGAAGGATTGAGCATTACATTCCATCACACCCCTTTAATGGGAATGTCCTTCCTCTGTGTCAAACCAAGAGCTTGTAGGTGTTTCTCAAAAATCTCTTTATCGAGTGATTTGGTAAAGATATCTGCAACATTCTCTTTAATATCACAATGTTGCAGTGTGATGTCACCAAGTAACACTCTTTCTCTGATGAAGTGCTCTCTGACATCAATGTGCTTTGTCCTGGAGTGATATACTGGATTCTTGGCCAATGCTTGAGCCAATTGATTGTCACATTATATTGTTGTTGGCTTTGACTCATCAAAGTAATATGTTTCTGACAATAGTCTTTTGAGCCATATAGTCTCACATGCACCTATATGAGTGCTCTATATTCTGCTTCAGTCGAAGACAAAGAAACAATTGGCTATTTGTTGGACAACCATGATATAGCACCTTGACCAAGGAAAAATGCATATCCTTGTGTCGATCTCCTGGTCTCTTGATCTCCGGTATAGGCACTGTCACAGTATCCATGCAACCTTGGATGACTTCCTTTGTATTCTATCCCAAACAATCTTGTACCTCCGATGTATCTCAAGACTGTTTTGGCTGCATTCCAATGAGATTGTTTTGGCTTTGCCATAAACTGTGCTAGTGAACTTACTACATAACAAATATATGGCCGTGTGATAGTCAAATATATAAGAGATCTAATGAGCTGCCTATAGTAGCTGTCATTGACTGTAGGCTTTTTTGAATCTTTAGTAAGTTTCAAACTCCGTTCCATGGGAGTGGCTGTAATCTTGCAATTTGCCATATGAACCTTCTTCAGGAGACTGTCAACATACTTGAGCTGACTCATGAAGGTGCTGTCTGAATCTCTCCGGAACTCAATTCCAAGACAATAGTGCATAAGTCCAAGATCTTTCATGTTGAACTCTGCAAATAAGTCTTGTTTCAATTTCTTGATGAAGCTATTCTTACTTCCGGTCACAATCAGATCATCTACGTACAAAAGTGCAATAGTAATGTCTTCCCCTTGAACTTTGTAGTAGAGAGTATGATCTGCATTGGATTTCACGTATCCCAGATCAGCATAATACTTGTTGATTCTGCTGGACCAACTTCTGGGTGCTTGTTTTAAGCTGTAGAAACTTTTCTTGAGATGGCAAACCTGATTCTCCTTTCCTGGTTCAACATAACTTGCTGGTTGTTGCATGTAGACTTCCTCATCTAGGTAACCATTGAGAAATGCATTCTTGACATTAAGCTGATACACATTCCATCTATTGAGTGTCACTGGTGATATCAAGAGCCATATGGAATCCATCTTTGCTACTGGAGCATAAACTTCATCATAATCCTAACCATATTGCTAAGCAAATCCTTTTGCAACTAGTTTGGCTTTGTATCTTTGAATACTTCCATTTGGATTGTACTTCACTTTGTATACCCATTTGTTTGCTATGGCCTTCTTTCCTGGTGGAAGGTCGCATAATTCCCAAGTATTATTTTTGTACTTCTTCATTCATAGCAGTTTGCCATTCTGGCTTATCTACTACATCTTTGAAGTACACTGGCTCTTCTGTAGCCATGATGGTAGTCATAAGACCATAGTTGGTGGTTTCAACCTGAATTGCTTTGCCTTTCTGAGTCTGGCTAATGGTCTGCTTTCCCTAGTAGACCATCTCAGCTGCTGTGGCTCTGCTTGGGGTGTTTCTGGCAATTCTTCCTCTTCTTCATAAACTTTTTTGTAGATGGCTGTGAAATTGGTGCGTCTATCTCATCTCTGGAGATAATGACCTTGCGGTTGATGGGATCATACAATTTGTATGCTTTGCTTTCTTCATTGTAGCCAACCATGATGCATTTGTGTGACTTTGCATCCAATTTCCTGCAATGATCATCATTTATGTGGGCATATGCTATGCGACCAAATATGCAGAGATGCATGTGTGGCTTGTGTCTAGTGAATGCTTCATAAGGTGTCATACTCTGAATCGGTTTGGTCGGAAGCCGATTAAGCAAGTAGTTTGCTGTGGCTATTGCTTCTACCCAATACTGATTCAGAAGATGCTTCTCACTAAGCATTGCTCTAGCACTGTGTTTGCTAAAGTACCATTCTTCCTTTCAACTCTTGCATTCTATTGAGGAGTATCTGCACAAGTGAATGGTCTTCGAATACCGTGACTTTTGCAAAAGTTCATGAATGCTGAAGATATGTATTCACCTCCTCTATCTGATCTCATGACTTTCATCTTTCTGCCTGTCTGGTTTTCTACCATGGCTTTGAATTCTTGAAATCTGGAAAACATTTCAGATTTCTCTTTTAGCAAGTAGACCCAACAATATCTGCTATAGTCGTCGATGAAAGTCCAAGTAGTAAAGTGAACCATTGATGTTGCGGGTCTAGCCATAACCCATACATCTGTATGTATCAAATCAAGAATACCTCGTGCTTGAGAGGTGCTTCTGCCAAAGTTGGTTCGCTTTTGTTTACCAAAGCAGCTTCGCAAACTTTTCCAAGAAACTGTAGCTTAGGAATCCTAATTGCCAGATTTTGACTCCTGAGATCTAGCAAGCTCTTGAAATTGACATGATCATATCTCTTGTGCCATTTTGCACATAATGGCATCTATTGTGGTTGAGCTGACATGGCATGCAAATTTGGTACTGTAGCTAGCATTCTGTATAAGCGTCCTTCCTTGACTCCTTTTCCTACTAGCTGAAATCTTTTGGATTTGTCTCTGAGAATGCATTCATCTCCTTCAAAGATGGCTCAGTAGTTGTGTTTCGTCATTTGACCTACTGACAAGAGGCTCTTGCTAAGCTTCGAGACATAGAGTACATATTTCACCAATCCTTTCGTACCAATGAAATTGTTCATAGGGATAATGCCTGTCCCTTGAACTGGATTCGGTGTATTATCTGCTGTGTAGATGACATTCTTTTGACCTTCTAATGGTTTCATCTCTATGAACCATTCCTAATGATTTATCATGTGAGATGATGCACCACTGTCGATGTACCAAGGATCTTGATCTGCTTGGTCGACTTGATATAGCTGAAATCATCTTTTGGGTTGCAATCAGTGTCTAGGGACACTGTATCAATCTTCTGCATTTCTTCGTTTGCAAGAAACATATTTCCATGTTCATTTGCAATAAGATTGTGACTAGAATGTCCACCATGATTATATCCGCTTTCGCAAAAATTCCCTCGATTGCTACAGGATTGACTACCTTAGTTGTACTACTTCTTGTGGCAATCTCTTTTATAATGTCCAAACGTATATGACAGTAGTTGCACTGGATGTTTGACACATTGGTGGATGCATTCCCTCGTCCTTGGAATCTTCCTCGATTGGAATGATTTCCTCTTTGCTGATTTTGATGTTGCTGAGGATGATACTAATGCTGATGCTGACTTTGCTGATGACTTTGCTGCTGATTGATGACCACTTCACTGGAATGATCTACCTCTACCTTTGCCTCTGCCTCTGCTTCTATCTGAAGTTGTGAATGCATGATTATTAGAATGACCTTTGCGTGCACGAATGGCCAGAGTCTTGAGTTTTTCACCAAGTGAGACTGATTGAAGTTCTTCTAGTGTCGAAATTTACCGTTGGATGGCAATACTCTGGACTAGATTCTCGTATCCGTCTCCTAGTCCATTCAGGATGACTTGAACCATTTCTGTTGGATTTATGGTCTCTCCTATTGATGCGAGTTAATTGTTATAGTCTTTGATCCCAAGTACGTAAGCATGACCGGTTTCGTTGCTATTGTGGAAACTCTGGTTGATTTGGTTTCTCAGTGAATCCTAAAAGTGTTCTTGGACTCGTAGAGAGCTGCGAACATATCCCATGCTTCTTTGGATGTCTTGATGGTGTTGAGTTGTCCTAGCATGACATCTTGCACATTCTACTTAATCCGATGATATGCATACTTATCTTTCTTATCCCATTCTGCCTGTGCTCAGGCAATGGTAGGATCTGCTATGGGTGCGAAAACTATTTGTGTAGCTGGAGCTCTCGTTGCTGGTGCTATGACTACAAGTGGAGTAGAGCTACTACTGGCTGGACCATCCAATGGTCTAGGTGTAGATCCATCGACATACTCCCATTTGTCCTGAAGTGCAAGAATGGTCTCCATTCAGTATTTCCATGTGACGTAATTGGAGTTGTCTAGCTTAGCAGATGCCTCCAGATTGAGGTTGCTAGTTGTAAACATGGTGCAAGAAATGTACTCAAAGTGTCGTGAAAATCACTGTCTGAATCAACTGCAAAACACTGACTGTAGCAAGTGAAATCTGAACTATAATTCGATCTGAATTATAAGGCTTGTGGCAAATTGTCGGCAATAGCCAAGAGGCCTTACAAGGCTGAAGTAAAGTGCATAATGCCGTGAAATAGCCAAGTAGGCTTTACGATGATGGCATGTGTGTGTGAAATCAAATCATGTGTTATCTGCCAACTGATCAATCAACAATGCCTCTGAACACTCTGAAGTCTGCTCACTAAAATGATGAATGTCAGGTTTCAGGTACTGTGATGATGTGAAACCGTATGTGAGCATAGGGATTGACTTCGAATAGGAACTAGTCGAGAATTTCGGGCATGGCTTAGATTGGCAACTTGGAGAAATTCAAAGCGTCTCCTCTATGGCAATCTAGTCTACTTTGATATAGATCTATACCAACCGTCGATCGATGAATGAACATCAAATAATTTCTTTTCTTTGGTTCTTTTTATGTGCTGGGTTAGATGCGTCAATGTAGAGGTTGATGATGTGCGTGTAGGAAGTGGATTTTTTGGTGAGGCCCAAAAGTTAGTGATACGTGTGCCAAAATGTGCGCATTGTGTGATGAGCACATAGAGCACAATAAATCGATCATTTCACCTTTTTGTAGCACCCTCAAATTCCTCCTCGATCAAGAGATATGACTTGATCTAGGTGGAGGGGCAAAAAAGAGTGAAATGGTGATGTGGCACTATGAGTCACATGCAAAAAAAGAAGTTTGTGCCTATGGAGAGACAGTGCCTAGGAAGCACTCTGTGATGATGTGTCAACTGGGTGCACATGCAGTGACTGTGTGTGCTTGGTAGGTCATTGTGCTTGACAGGGTAGTGCCACATGGCAATGCTGAGGTGGCAGTGATGATGTGGCCTACTGACTCGTCAAAGATGATGTGGCTTGGTGACATGGATGCTGATAGGGATGCTGATGTGGCATGCCACCATGGTAGATGATGTGGTTGGGTAGCTGATGTGTTACATGTGGGGCAGCTTTGCCACATGGCACAAGCTTGACCAAGCCCATTAACCCTGATTTCTCTAAGGGTTATCTTAACCCATGATTACCTTAACCAAGGGTTTCCTCCATGCTTATCTACCACATGGCAGACTGCTACGGCATCCATGGCCGCTGTTGCTACGACTATGGCGATGGCGGAGCTACTGTGGAAGTAGCTATGGTTACGGCATAAAGGCCGCATTGCATACGGTCGGTGTGATGCTAAGAGGTCTCATGAGATTCAGCCCGTGGATGCAAGAGAGCTGAGTTGGCGAGGTCATGTAGGAGCTATAGCCCGTGGCTGTAGATTTGATTACATGTGAGTATGCAATTCGTTGTTTGTTGGAGACTACCGACCATTTGCAAAGGTCTTCTACAGAAGGTGTGCATGCTAAAGATGTGAGCTAGGTGTTGTAGAGGCTATGGCGCTATGGGTCACTTTTGATTGTTGCAAGAGGCTCACTAGAGCCTTTGGAGGCATTGCATCTGCAAGAAGGAGCTCTGTGAAGTCAAGGCTGCTAGTCGCTGGAGGCCCGTCCGTCAGTGGTTGCTAGGGAGCAGGTTGTCTTTGTTGTCTAGCATAGAAGTCGATCGCTTGTTTGTTGGAGGCTTAGTTGTTGTTGGTCGTGTTGCCTCACCTTGAGAGCGTTGCTTGAGGCTTACTTGTTGCAGATAGCCTTTGAGCTAAGGTCATCGTTGCTGCTACAGAGGGGCACTTGAGATGGCAGCGTCTAGAGTTGGTTGGTTGAGTGCTTTGTTGTAGACTCTGATTGCTGCGTCCCAAGTGCTGGAGTTAGTAGCAGCCGATAGGCATAATCCTAAACCATTGCAACTTCCCTTGCATAGACTTTTGTATTTGTATCACTTTTGCAATCTAGATTGGATGCCTAAGAGGCCCCTCTTGCACAAGAGTCGCAATCATGGATCCAACCTTCAAATCGTGTGCGAAACCTACCCACATTTCAGTGAGCTCTTCTCATCTTTTATGAGGTACATTGATTAAAGCTTCAACCTCAAGTGATAGACTCTGAGGTTGCACAACATATTCTGAAGGAGGACAAATGTTGGCCATAAAAAATCATTGCACAAAGTACTAGTGCTACCCTTGAATCGTTCAAGGATGAGGGCTTGTTCTTCAAAGAAAATATTCCACCACATTCCACTGTCTACATTACTAGAGTATGTTTTTGCCTTCTTTATCAAACCTCTCTTCTCATACATGCACCTTTCATAGTCAACATCCCTTCCTTGAGCTTGTGTTTGCTTTACCTCACTCTCAATCACTAGAGGTTCTTGCACTGAAGCATGAATTTCACAAACTGGAACAAAAGATAGAAATTGCAAGCTATCCATTGGTACCCAATCTAGGGAAGAGGCATATTGCTTACCATATAGATATGTTCTTTGATCTAATTTTTTCTTTATGAGAAATTGATGCTGAAAGCTCAAGTCATTCAATCTCTTGATGCGACATTCATCACCTAGTCCACCTTGAATAAATCTCTTAAAATTGTAAGTTTCTTTCAAGTGAAAAACTTGAGACTGTGAAGTATAAGATTCCTTGACAAGATCCATCATCTCTTCCAAAGATATTGCATTGTTTCTTCCAAGCTTCTTGGAGAATGTACTAAACATTTGATCTATTTGATCATGATTATGACCAACTAAGAGAAATCCAACTTCGATCTTATCAACTCCCTTATCCATAAGCATGCACAAGTACACAAGAAATGTCTAGTTTTTGTTTTCTCTTGTTGTATTGTCAAGCTGGATATATAGGGTTCTTGGAAGGGGTGTCGATATACGGATCATGCTAAGTCTAGTACACAAGATCATTGGAAAAATCAAGGAGGCTCAAACCATATACTGAAAACCATGAGGAGAGAGACCAAATAGGAAACACTCAATCTATTACAATGTGTGTGTAATCAACAATACATTATAGGCTTCTTATATAGAGAGAGCCTTTAGAATAGTCAACACTTGTGGGATCATCTGATCCACATCTCTCCTTATAGATGTCCTCAATCCACATCCTCACATCATGTGGTCCACATCCTAGGGTGCCTACTTTAATACATTCCTATACCATACCTTAGCCTCTAATATGTGCACATGGGACCATATCTCAATACCTCCCCTTGGTGCCATAATCCATTGGCTATTACAAGATGGTCAGATGTTAGTTACAAGATCAAATCCTCCCCTAGGTGCTTTCATAGCTACTCTCAAGTAGTCAGGTTTGATTTATAAACGTGTGGACTAAAGGTGGCGAGGCTTTTACTTTTCTCGATACATGTTGTTCTTGTCATTCTGCTCATGGCTTGATGATGACTTCACGTAGTTGACATGCTGGTTCTTCAATCTGCAATCTTCTTCCTTGTGTCCCAGCTTCTTGAATGGTGACACTTTGGTTTCTTCTTTAGTCTGCAGTCACTTTGATAGTGACCCATCCTTCCGCAATGGTAACACTTCGTTGATGTTTTACTGCAATGTTTGTTCTTCATTATTGCTGCTGCATGTTGATGTAGATGTAGCTGTCGATGCCTTCAACTCTCTTTCTTTCTCAAGAAGAGAGGATATGCATTTATCAAACTTTGGATCTAGAAGATTCTTCAAAGTGGTTGTCAGTGCACTATACGCTTGAGGCATGCTTTTAAGGAGGATTGCAAGTGCATCGTTTTCTCCTACTTTTGCATTTATGCCTTCTAGTTGGGTCATATTGCTTTTGATCTTGTTGACAAATTGTGCCATGGATTCATTTAAGTTCATGTGCAAACCATAGAATTCAATCTTAAGATGAATTTCTTGGTTTTGGGCTTTTGCACCAAACACTGTGTCTCATCCCATGCATCTTTGGCATGATCCTTAGAGTTTATATAGTGAATCATGTTTGGACCCAATAGCAAACCAATGAGTGATAGTGCTGCTTCGTCTTTTTCCTTCCAGGCCTCATTTTGTGCAGTGGGTATGTCTTCTTTTATAGTCTTCTAAAGCTTCTGATGCATCAAGAGATACCTCATTTGTGTAGACCAGGTGTGAAATCCTTCCCCAGTGAACTTCTCAATAGTTGGGGTCCGTATTGCCATTGCAAAGGTCTTACCAGTTGAAGAAACTTTCAAATCTGACAGTGTCTACTTGCTAACAATGATTCTGACTTGACAGGCACGTAGAGCTCAAAAAAGGCGGTCACTTTTCCTTTTTGGAGCACATGCACATTCTTTTTGGATTGAAAGTTATGGCTTGTTGAAGTTTTTATGAAGAAATGGCCCTTGATGATGTGGCACAGGGATTCACATGCTGCATGCAAAATTGGGCTTAGCAAGGGTGGTTGTTCTTAGGAGACATTGTGTTGAGGTGGCACTATGCCATGTGTCAATCTTCTAACCAAGTGATAAGATCTAAACTAGCCACAGTTAAAGATAACTATCTTCTCTACCATGTGGCCTAAGGTTATCAAATCTTAAGCTTCTAGAGGTCTACGATGGCACTGGGATAGTGCAGTGATGCAAAGGGCGATGGTGACTGCACGCGCTTGTTACTCTTTGTTGGTCGCCTGCGCCTGTGGGCTGCAACTTGATGCCGGAGGCCGTTGCGCCTCTGGTCATTGGAGCTGTGGCACAAGGGAATCGAGCACTTGTTGGTCATCCGTTCTCACTAGCAAGGTCTGCCTAGGAGTTGAGCTTGCGGTTTTGGAGTCGTGTTGCCTGAGATTGCAGTTAGGGTAGTTGTTGGGCGCTATGAGCACTGAGACATCTACAAGAAGGTGCCTGTCCTCCTCCACTGTGTGGTAAAGCCATCTGCAAATCGCTGCTCGTTGGGAGTGCAGTGTAGGCGGTGCTGGCAGGGAACAGTCTGCTTCCAAAAGCGAGGAATTCTTGTGCATCCACAGCTTTCTACAAACAAAGCAAGCATCTAGATGGAGGTTTCCTTCATAAGAAAGAAGCTCAAGCCTTTCTAGTTGCAGCGTCGCTCACGTCGTCTCCTTATCTATTGAGCAGTTCATACTTCACTGATCGCTCCTAGTTTGCTTTGTTGATTGCCTCTGTTGACTAAGTCACTATGTGAGTTGCAAGATCTAAGTTGCCAAAGAAATGGGCATGGCCTAAGCTAAAAAGAGGTGGTAAAGACTCGAAGAGTAACCTTTCTCTCTCAAACTAGGATAGGATAGACTTGTCTCTCTCTCTCAAGGATAATATGGACTCTAAGATCTCTTTCTCACAAGAACGGAATGATGAGAACTCTCATGAATCTCTCAAGGAGAATTCTCACAAAGGACTCTCAATCACCCTAAAACTAATTTAGGCTTAGCTAAACCTACTCTGATACCATGCCAATATATGGACCATGCTAAACCTAGAACACAAGATCATTGGAAGTACTAAGGAGGCTCAAACCATATACTGAAAACCATGAGGAGACACCAAATAGGAAACACTCAATCTATTGCAATGTGTGTGTAATCAACAATACATTATAGGCTTCTTATATAGAGAGAGCCTTTAGAATAGTCAACACTTGTGGGATCCTCTGATCCACATCTCTCCTTATGGATGATGTCCTCAATCCACATCCTCACATCATGTAGTCCACATCCTAGTGTGGCTACTTTAATACATTCCTATACCATACCTTGCCTCTAATATGTGCAAATGGCACCATATCTCAACAAGGGGGCCTTCCCATGATGTGAGAATGCGATGAGTTATTGTGATTGACAAATTGCATCGTTTGGATAGGTGAAAAACACCTTGGCTTGGAGCCTTTTGTGATACATGAGACATCCCACGAGATGCATTTGCACAAATGTCTCTTCCTTCACATCTTTTAGAACTCTCATAAAGTGAGGCAAATAGGTCTTCTTTTGATCCATACCATCCATAAAGAGACCAAGATGCTTTTCAAGATTCTTCAAGCACTTTCTTCTATGCTTTGCCAGCTTTGATTGAAATTGGGCGTATTGCTCTCTATGGTGCTTAAGAGCACTATTGATTTGATCTGCATGTCAAAACACTCGAATATTATTAATAACAAACACCATAAATCTTTTAGAAAATCAAACTGTACATATGAAATGTTGTTGCCTGATGTCGTCGCCGACTCTTGAGGTTTGCACATACACTACATACGCCCATTCTCACTTTTTTGGGTATCTTCACATTATTGAAGAAGTTCTTCCACAATCTATTGGAATGACTATAGCTAGCAAGCTGTTCATTTCCCTCTATCATCTCCTCCTTGTAGAGTGTGAAAACCTATAATTATCCATCAAGTGCAGTCTTTCTATTATGGCCTGCACTTCTGTATTCAAAGCAAAATAGCTTTCCAAGCCATATGTCCAACATGCCCAATCAGACATGGATTCCTAAAAAACTTTGTTCTCTTTTGTACATGTGCAAGCCTTGCATTCCCCAAGCTATGAATGTTTTTAAAGGATGATCTAGAAATTTTCATACTCCCTAAACAATTCTCCACCTTCTCATTATTCGGGGGGGTGATTGCTACATTCAAGTAATGAGAACACTTAAAGATTCATTTGCTCACCAACATATTCAAACAAAGAGATAGAAAACACTCTCACGACTGCATTCTGGGTTGTATCAGGAGACTAAAGGTTCATGAGGGCTGATGAAGCTTATATTTTGAGATGACTTTGAACATAGCTTGAGACCGAGATAGAGGTCTTGAAGATCAAGTGAAGATCGTGCACAATTACAATGAGGAAATGCCTAAGCAAAAGCCCAGCATTGTATATAGACAAATGTCATCCAGGTTTATTTAAAGAAGATCCTAAACAAACCCTAAAAACTAACACCATGAACCAATCCTAAAAAATGGAACCCAAAAAGGACTAAAATGATGATTTTTTTTTGTTTTGAGGTCCATATTTTGGAAAATATAGATTTTAGAAGGTAAAACCCCAGACATGAAAAAGTTATCCATTTCAAGCCCAAAAATAAAAATGTCTTTTTTACCTTTTTATTATAAAAAATTGAGTATTTTCTTATTTTGTCAAACTTTGGACTTCAAACAGTAATTTAGGTGGGTTTGATTATCTTAGACTATAAAATCCAAATCCTAAACCCTAATCCCTCATTGTTCACTATTCACCAAAAGCTAATCCCTCTCTTGCCAACTCTAAAACCCTGCCAAATCCCAGCCAACATTCAGAATGGAAAAACACACACAAAGTGAGTAGAATCTTACAATTATTTTTTAATTCTCTCTCAAATTAAACGAATTTCAAATCGACAAAAAATCAAAATATAGAATAAATGACCTTCTAAAAATAAAAAATACAAATCACTATGCAAATCTGATCCCCAGGATCGGATTATCAGGCTTGTGTATCCCAATAAATTAAAAACATAGCCTATGAGGTCATGGAGAATGCAAATAGTGCCTTTTCTCTATAACCTTGTTGGGAGAATGGCACTAGTGCTATTCCCCATGTCCTAAAAGATATGGAGAATACATTAAACCCACACTTTGAGAGAATAGTTACTATAATACATATTAAATCTCTTTAATACATTCAAAAAACAAAAATCAAGAAAGGAGCATAAATGTACTACCATTCTACATAACCTTATAGAGAGAATGGCACTAGTTCCATTCTCCTTATGAGGCCTAGAGAATGACAATAGTGACTTTTCTTTAAAACCTCGTTGGGAGAAAAGCATTACTTTCATTCCCCATGTCCCAAAAGATATGTAGAATGCACTTAAAGCCACACCTTTGGAGAATAGTTTTTATAATGTATTTTAAATCTCTTTAATAAAGTGAAGGTACACAAAATCAAGAAAGGAGCATAAAAAGTGGCAATATTTTTTCCTGCTATTAAAATTATACTTACATGCAACAAATGAGTAGCTAAAAGTCTTCACATTGCAAATCTTCTAATGACATAATCATTGGGATGGATATAAGTTCATCTTCAGATATAAGACAAAAGGGTCTAGTGTAGTGCTCACCCTCTTCATTTGTATCTTTTTTAGGTGGATCATCATGTAGGGAAGGCTTCTCGATGCTAGCCCAAAACTTGGTTTGGGGATTACATGTTGGAATCATTAAAAAACACAAGGACTCGACCTCTAAGATCACTTTTCTTAAAACAACAATGCTTGCAATGCCATATATCCCTTGGTGAAGAGGTTAACAACAACTTGATCTTCTCTGCAATAGAACTTGATGTACTCTTTGATGATGTTGCATTTCATGACAACCTCTTGTGCATCCTCTACCTCCTCACCCTCAACATCACAAAAAAGAGTATTGTCATCACTTATCGTGTAGGACCTTGCAATGGCATCCATAGGATTCACCATCTCCATTGTATTCAAGAATGATAGCAATGCAACTATGATAGCAATACAACTATGATGGAGAAAGTATGGTCTACATCACACCTCTAGGCAACTTCTTAAATGCATCCTTACCCCTACAAATTTCTTTGGCAAAAAATTTTGTAGTGTCGAGCACACACAAGCTAATTGGAAGTGGATCCTTGAAGTGATGTGTTAGGGATCTCTCACTTTCGGTCTCCATGTTCACTAAAGAAATCATCCGTGGAAAACAGGATTGCAACCTAGAGCTGTTGCTCTCTCTTAGCCCTTTTAATTTCACACCTCTTAGCCCTTTCACTTTGCCTTCTGTATTTCTATTACTATTAATAGACCCTACCACATTTCCATATTGATCATCACCAAAATTTGCACAATATCCTTCATAGGGACACTAGGCTCCTCTTACATGGAGCAATTCTTTAGACTTGGAAGAACTCTACATAATTCTTGCCAATCTCTATATGAGTACTTGTCACCTCCACAATGGAGAACAAAGTACCTCTCTTGTTCATGCACAAATAAGCTTAGGCCAATACTTGTAATGGTTGACTCATGCATCTCAAAGCCACACTTTTGATCTAAAAGACTACATTAAAAGGGATAGAAGTTTCAAGCAGATCATATTTTGCAATGTATGTACTCAAGCATGATTTGAATATATATCTCTCTACATGACAAAAGACAAGTCCAATTAGCTCAAAAAACCATTATAGTCAAACAAATATTAGGTGTGTCTGTATGACTCTCTCTCTACATATGTGTGTGTGTGTGTGCATGTAGGTATGTATGTATAGATATATACATAGATAGACAGATAGAATAGATAGATAGAATAGATAGATAGATAGATAAATAAATAGATAGATAGATAGATAGATAGATAGATAGATATAGATAGAGAGATAGATAGATAGATAGATAGATGGACAGATAGACAGACAGACACATACATACATACATACATACATACATAGAGAGAGAAAGAGAGAGAGAGAGAGAGAGAGAGAGAGACATGTGTGTGTGTGTGTGTGTGTGTGTGTGCATGTGTGCACATGCACATGTAATAAAACAATACATCATACTCCATATCTTTTGGGCAAATGCTCAACTCCTAGGGATGAAGAGTGCCCAAACAACAAATTCCCCCATCTAGCTCCATATTTTTCAAATGCTCAACTCCTAGGGATGAAGAGTGCCCAAAGAACAAATTCCCCTATTTGCAAAGTCAAGTGAAAATTCTTGTTGGAGGCATTGATAAGAGTTATATGTAAATCTAGAAGTTGAGCTTGCAGCAAATTTGGTGCTACTTGAGCCTAACACAGAAACAATCAGAATGAAAAGACTAACAAAGCAAAGTAAGTGGAGCTATCCTGTGATAGCACGGATGAGCCCCATTTATTTTGTATTAGGCTAGAGGAACCATAGAATGAGGTTGGGTGTGCTTGTATAAAAGCGCAAGTAGAAGATATTAGGGAGAAGTGAGAAGAAAACTTTGGCAGAATTTCCCAGTGTAGACTTTAAATCAATGCTTGTATATGTGAGCTACTTCAAAACCATTCAACCACTTGTGATTGCAATTTGTGAGTCAAAAACTAAAGTGAGAAAAGTGATAGTGGGGAATCTTTCCATGCCCCTCATCATCCAGTGTTTCCTTCTCATTTAAAAGATCTCCATCATGTGACCAACCATTCTCCAAGCTCCTGATGTGCTTCAAACCTATGGGAAACAAATAAGAGATTTAGAATTCTCAAGATTGTATCCATAATACGTTCTTCTCATCTACAATTCCTTGAATATTTGGGTAGATTTGCGATGGGAAAATCAGACACCAAAGGGAGACAAGGCACATAAACACTCAACTCTTGTTCAAAGTCAAAATTCAATGCACTTTGATACTTTGCTTAGAGTTTATTGGACCAACTTAAGTAACCAAAAAGCAGGTATACAGCTAGAGGCATTGATTGGCTGAATTAATGATCCAATAAATTCATTTAAATGTGACAAGAAAATGACAAGGCTGCTTGAAGTTAAAGAAGGGTGCATAGAATGTGTTAATGGGATGGCTAAAGCAATGTAGAATTGCTAAGCGATGCCTTTGAATAGACAGTAACACACAGGCCCTAAATTGTTTTGACTTCACCTATGCCATGTTTTTTCTCATTAGAATACCCTATGTTGGATCTAAGAAAAAATTATTTGTGCTCATGTAATGTTCTTGTCTTGAAATAATCATCATTTTGAGCATGCCATTAAACCTCACATAGCTACTTTAGTCCCTCTTACACCAAACAAGGGTGCATCTCTAAAAGTCATGCTTGCTACTTCAACACCTTTAACTATCATGGATTTGATAGCTCATGGGTATAGTTTGGAAGATGCAAAAGAGAGTCTTTAAGAAGCAATTATCACAGAGTTGGAGCCTCTAGGAAGAATTAAATTGCATTGATGTGACATATGTGATGGTTTTTCCTCTAGCACTTGAGTCTTAAGCATCTAAATTTTTTATCGTAGGAGCATCAACATCCAGGATCTGTAAAGGCCATAGCTCCAAACTAGTCCTCGCTACTTTTGCCATTACTACTACACCAATGAAGGGTATGATTGCAAAGTAGTCCTCACTACTTTTGCCATTAATACTACACCAATGAAGGGTATGATTGCAAATTATCCTCACTACTTCTCTCAGCACTACTAAACCAATGAAGGGTATGATTGCAAAGTAGTCCTCGCTACTTCCATCACTACTACACCAGTGAAGGGCACAACTCTAGAATTAGTCTTTTCTTATTCAACTATAGAAGACAAGCGTGATGTGCCTTCTTACATTTTGCAGACTCAAATGAAGTAGCAAAGAAGCAATCTAAACATATTGGAGGCTCAAAACAAGTCTTAAATGAAGCATCAAAGATGCAATCTACACTGAAAGCATCATAGCCTCCAAGAGAAGCATCATAGGAATCTAATCGACATTCTACATAGACAAATTTACCCTTATGGAGCATGTAGATGGACCTAGTCCAAAATGGCCAAAATTTCTTATAACAAAAACATATTCAATGTAAATACAATTATATCTCATGTGCTCATGATGTTTAATTCTTGTTCTCTTTTTAATTATATAAAATATCTCATGATGATGTTGTTTTGTAATTGTATTAAATGTTTCAATGATGAGGAGCATTTGCTCATGATGTCTAGTTTATGTTGATTTGTAATTGAGCAAAATGTCTTGAATGCATGAGGAGCATGCACTCATGATTTTAAATTCAGGATGCTTTTTAATTATATATATTATCTCATGATGTATTTTTATTCTAAATTTCTAGTATGAAAATATAATAAGTATATCATTTCTATCTCTAAGAACTTTATTTCACTCCACCTTATTAATTATATTAAATGTATCATGAGGAGAATATAATAACTATAACAATTCTATCTACAATAATTTTATTTCAAACATTTCACATCTCTATGAAAAGCAGTTACTTTCTTGCATCCTATTTTCCCCTTCTTAGTTCCATGTTGCCTTAGAGTTGTGCACTTCATTTCTCATCATCTTGTCATTGTGTGGAAGAAATTTCTTTCTTCTCTCATCACTATTGCAAGCACACTACCTTTCTCTCACCCTCACCTACTCCTTCCTATTTTTGTCTTACTCACTTCTTGCTTTTTCCTATTTTGGATTATGAAGAACCAAAGATATCAAGAGAAGAAAAAGAGAGATTGAGAATCATTGATAGAACATTAGAAAGAAGAATTTGTTGTGTAAAAGCATCAAGAAAAGGAGGAGCCCAAAAAAGTAAGAGATAGTAGACAAACTCCAAAAAAAATTTTCAACTAGAGAAGAGCTAGTAAAGCTATTAATTGAGATGTATTATAGAAGCACTTGTTATGGACCATATCCAATAGATGAACCACAAGTCATGAGGAACGAACGAAAGCTTTGAAACAAAGAATCCCTAATTCCTTAGTTCGTTTTTTATATTATAATTATATTGACAAAGAAGAGAAGCAAGAAGTAGAGGATTCTATAAAGAGTACTAATATTCATATGTTCTTGTAACTATTGAAAGGTGTTTATTAACAACATAAGTACTTTAAGATTTTGTTAGAAGCTAATTTTTACGTAATGATGTACCTTACAATTCCACCCTTTTTTAATAATTTGACTTATATATAAATCATTTTATAATTTCACGTGAAGATCCTAGAGAAATATCATCAACTCCTTTTATAATTTCACTTGTAATTAAAAAAATTTAATCTTTATTTTAAAAAACAATTTTTATGTTATTCAGAGGAGGGTCCTAATATTTCTCTATCTTTTTACAAAAATAACTATAAAAGTATTTTTGATCAATAAAAAATTAATGAAATGAGTGTTTGGAAGGGACAACAGAAATGAAACAACAAGAGGGATGGCATAAAGTGAAATCTATTCCTTGGGAGATGAAACTCCAATCTATATATGTTAAATTTACAAGACAAAATAGGTTTCATACACTTTATAGAGAGAGAGAGAGAGAGAGAGAGAGAGAGAGAGAGAGAGAGAGTTGCCACAAGCTACCACTTGATCACGTCTTCCTCCATACATTTCTTCCAAACATGTCCATATACATAAATGTACATTAATATAAAGATAAATTATATCAATTGTTTGTGTCACACCAGCCCATGGTCATGATTGGCAAACATATTACATGACTAAGGTGGAAATCTTCATGGCGAATTGCCAATGCAAAGACTGACCTAAAATCTCCTCAACAAACCTGATCCAATTGTAGAAAGAAAAAATTTGGTGACTCAACTATCCGAAACCTTAGCATTAATAGTCCCAATCCTTCTTGATGGCATTTGGCAAGGAAACTTACAAAATTAAGGCTATACCTTTAAGAAAGTCTAGCAAGATCTCAACCCGGTCGGCCTGATAATGAACATAAAAAAATAGAATCTCAAAGATAAGCTCCAGGACCTCTCCTTGGGTTCATCAAAACACAAGGATCTCTAGCATGATGATGCAATCAACATAAGGTACAAAAGATTCAAATGTCACCCTAGTAATTCAAGGTTGACTTGCATAGAATCACTTCTTTAAAAGTTTCTATAGTATAATCTTTGACCAACACATAAAATATATTGACCCACGAATACCATGAATCTATTGTGTGAATAAAGTCAAGAAGAAATTTTCTCATAATATGTAGTGTACATAATAACTTTAGGACATTATATTCCTCCTTAGTTTATGACAAAAGAAAGTGAAGGCATTTACTCTTACCTCCCTAATGTTACTACTGCATACCACCAAAATGTCCAACCCATCTTTGCACATTTTGGAAATAGATCAAACAACTTGTCCCAATTCGTCATTGGGATCAATGGCATTGTTAGTTAATTAGGGTGTTCAACAATGGAAACATAAAGGATATAATCATGTCGACCATTGTCTATCCCATTCATTTAATTTTAAATTTGGACTATGTGTTGCAATTTTTTTATAATTATTTCCCTTAGGTACCTTCTTCATAATGTAGCAAACCTTTAAGGACTGCCTATACTAGGCCAGATCATACATGGTTAGTATTATATAGTTTGGTGATTGGCTTACTCCTCATTAGGTCGTCATCTCCTAAGAATTTACTTATGAGTTTGGAGATGGTGACTGGCTTACTCCTTGAAGAGTTAGCCAGTAAAGGTTGGTGGCATGTTCCCCCCTTCCTAGTGCTTGCACTAGGATCCTCATGGCTTCATCTTAGTTAAACACCATTTGTGGTGCAGGAGGATTTATTGGTGGGGAGGGCATTGTTTTGTAACAAGTGGGTTGTCCCGTAAGAAGGAGGATTTATTGGTGGGGAGGGCATTGTCCTGTACGAAGTGGGTTGCACTGAAGGTGGATTATAAAAGGTCATAGATTAGATAAAAGTGGGATTGGTGGTTACTAACCCACTAGATCTTGGGGCTCGCATACATGGTGAGCTTGGTCTCATAGGCTACACTGGCAATGGTGGCATGGGAATCATCACTCTTAGGTTGGGTGCTATTATAGAGGGAGCACTCATTATATAGGGGGTACCTTCTATGCCACTTCCCTAAGTGGAATAGAGCTTGGTCCAAAAGTTGACATTCTAGGTAAGATTAAAGCTGCCAGCTCATATGTGCCATACAATTTTGTGGTCGACAACCTGTTTATAACTACTTGGCATCCTTGTCTCAAAGGTGTCACTAAATGAGGGTCCTTACTCATAGATCAACCCAGTATGTCTCTCCTAAACTCTGCTGATGGAATTTTCAGAGACTTTTCAGCTTCTATGGCTTCTGTTAGTGTTTGGAGTGCATGGGGAGTACTTTCTACCTACTCTATGTACTTACAAACATGAAGCAATAAGAAATAAAAAAAACAAGCAAGTTTGGAGAAAAATAGAGTGTTTTCTTAAAAAAAGGAATGTTTGTCATTTCCAAGACCTTGAAACACATACAGAATCATCACTTGTTAGTTTTTTTAAAAGGATGGGGCTGCATACAATGCTAAGCAATGATCTCATCTACCTTTTCGTAGATTTGTACACCTTGAAACTTCAAAAAGGATCAACAAATAATTCAAAATGACTACTTATCTCACTTCTCACTTGCTTTTGTGAGGGAATAACTAGGCATCTAGAGTAAGGTTAGGTAATAGTCACATGGGGGGATGTGAAGGGGTGTGAATGGACCCTTGAGGTTCCAACTTTCCCATTACAGTTTTCCTTAGTCAGAGAGAGAGAGAGAGAGAGAGAGAGAGATTTAGTCATGTAATGCACGTATGAAAATCTACAAGGATTTCTCTATTTGCATTTCTGAATTTCTAAAATTTTGTTCCAGTACTGAAGTTCCGAATGAGGGAATACTGTTTGTCACATCTGAGTTCTTGTTATCTAATATGTAGGATTTTAGAATGAATTTCTACCTATTACACTGATGATCCTACAGTTGGTTCATACCTTTAGCACTCTAGAAACAAACCTGCATAGTAGATTGGCTATTCAAAGACCCATGGTGGTAGTTCATACTTTATCCCATGCTCATGATGAATTATTAAAGTGTTGTGTATGTGTTTGGTGTGAGGACGGTTTGTGGGTGCACGAGCTTGTGTGAACAGTAACTGTTGGGAGACAAGGAAGTTACATCCATGGAGACACAGGGGCTCTCTACTAGATCAATTCAGGGAGTTCGACAATGTCTACAGACATGTGAGTTAGAACACTTCAACAAGAAAGGGAACGTTGTCGCAAAGCGGATGATGGAGATCCACAAAAGTCATGCTTCAAAAATGAGCAAAAAGACAACCATAACTCCTCTAGCATGACAAAAGGTCTCTCACTATCCAGATGGAGGGGTCGAATGCCAACAAGCAAGGAGAATTCAAGCTAGCTTAAGAGCATCTGCACAAGCTATGAACATTAGGGAGGCTGTGGGATTCAAAAAGTATATATTAGTGGTGAAATTTAATCCACTTGAATCTAATTTCTCTCTGGAGTTTCCAAGACCCATTTGTAAATTTGAATCCGGTCGTTCAAAGCCTGGCTATAGCAAATCTGATCTATATCCATGAGATTTTTAGCTTCTTACTTTCAATCCTAGAGGATCCTGTGCTCATTGAAGTAGTCAATTGATGCAGAGAAGCATTCATCAAGATTCTCATAAAAGATAAATTTGATATGCAGTCAACGGTGATGACCAAATTGGCATGATTGAATTTAGAGCTTTAGATCTATCACTACAAAGACCAACTTGTGATGAGACATTTCAAGAGTAGTAGCAAGCAACAAGAATAGTTTGTTAGAATGCATTTGCAATTGGCGGAGGGAACCTGCCCATGAAGCATAATCGGAGAGCAATCCAAAATGACGAGGAACGGGGGCTGAGTAGGGAGAAAGCTATGAAGGAGAGGAAAAGGGTCTATTTTCCACAGTGGCGATTGGCAAATCCGACTGGTGTTGGCAATCCAATAACTCAAACCATTCAAGTAGATTTGATTCCTGTTAAAGTGTAGTCAACTCTTGTTCTCATAATTTGGCACATTTGGATTGTGTCAACCCATTGAGGAGATCTTCATAAGCTCCAACATTGAGGTTTTTGATCACAATTGTGAAAATCTTTGATTTACAAGATGATTGAGTAGGCACCCCAAAAACATTGTGAAGGAAAATATCTGATTGTATTTTTTGGATATGAACGAGAAGCAACCCATAGCAAGAAGCACAAGCAAATTAGGATGTTCATGAAAAATTATAGTGGAGGGGTGACAAAAACAATTCATTACAATTCTAGCAAAAGTGAAATATGAAGACATTCTCTTCTCTACCTTTTTCTCTAACAAAAGAGTCACCTTTCTAAGGAGATACGTTTGAAAGTCTAAATCCAACATTGTACAGAGATCTAGGAAGAGACTAGGAATAAAACAGAGATCGAGAACTGAACTAAAACCAAAACGTGCACATACATAGATCCGAATTCTAGAGAGAGAATGGGAATCCAGACTCTATAGAGAGATCTGAAAGAGAGAGAAAATGTGAGTGCTCTCAACGGAAGCAAGAACGGAAGAGGGAGAGAGAGAAACAGAGAGCCACACAAGTTTTGGTGGGTGCAGAACACCCTAATCTTCTTTTTCATTCATTTATATATGTGTTTGAGTATTGTACATAATCGGGGTAAAGGCACAGTGACCTTTAACCCCCACAACCTCCCACTTAAAGGACAATGTGCCTTTAAGGGAGAACAACCAGTGAGCATACTATCCAATGCCCATCAATACACGACAATACTCAAACCGCTGACTAGGTAGACTCTTTGTCAGCATATCTACAGGGTTATCGTCTATATGAACCTTGACAAGCTCTATGCGCTTGTCCTCAAGTACCTCCCTGATGAAATGGTACTTGACCTCAATGTGTTTGGTCTTTGCATGAAAGATCGGATTTCGTGCTAGCTGAATAGCACTCATGGAATCACTATGCAATGTCGGTACACCTGTATGAATCCCCAAATCTCCCACTAGCTGATCAAGCCATATAGCCTCCTTGCAACCCTGTGTGGCTGCAACATACTTAGCCTCTGTGGTAGACAAAGCAACGCACTTCTGTGTGCAAGACATCCACGACACTGCACCACCTGCAAAGGTGAACACATAACTAGAAGTGGATCTCCTACTATCCACATGCCCTGCATAGTCTGAATCTGTGTACCCAAGTACATGCATGTCTCCTCTACCAAAGCAGATGCACATCTCCTTGGTACCCTTCATGTACCTCATGATGCACTTAACTGCCTCCCAATGCCTCTCTCCTGGATTAGCCATATACCGGCTAACAACTCCCACTGCAAATGCAATGTCTGGTCTAGTAGCTATCATAGCATACATAAGACTCCCAACTGCTGATGGGAACCTTGGCCATCATGGCCCTTTCCTCATTTGATTTGGGACTATCTGTATGACTCAGTTTCACATATGGAGGCAATGGAGTACTCACTGCCTTCCCCCCCTCCATATTGAAATGCTGCAATACTTTTGTAACATACTCTTTTTGTGAAAGCCAAAGGAGTTTCCTACTCCGATCACACGTGATGCGCATACCAAGAATATGACCTGCAAGTCCCAAATCCTTCATATCAAAGGCCTCATGCAACTTGGCCTTTAATGCATCTAGCTCATAAGCATTCTTGCTAGCCAATAGCATATCATCCACATATAGTGCCAAGATTATCAAGCTATTATCCTTAGCCCTTTTAGTGTAGAGGTAGTGATCAATTTCACTCTGTCTAAAACCGTGGGACCGAATGAAAGCATCAAACTTCTGATACCATTCTCTAGGGTAGCTGCACCATGTAAATTTCCTCATGCAAATCCCCGTGCAAGAAAGCTGTCTTGACATCCATCTGCATAAGCTCCATATCCTCTGATGCCACTAGTCCAAGCATGCATCTAAGTGTGGTCATCTTCACAACCGGAGAGAATATCTCATCAAAGTCCACACCCTTCTCTTGCTTGAACCCTTTAGCGACCAAATGGGCCTTGTGCCTAGGCACATCATCACCTGTGACCTTCATTTTGTAGACCCATTTATATGGCAATGCTTTCTTTCCATGTGGCAAAGAAACCAAGTCCCAAGTCTTATTCTTCATAAGTGAACTCATCTTTGATTGCATAGCATACTCCCACTTGCATTGATCCTTGCGCATCATAGCCTCTCTGTAGTAAGAAGGCCCCCGCAATCAGTAAGCATCACATAGTCTACCCCTGGAACAAACCTATCAGGCGGTCTAGACACTCTAGATGATCTTCTCAAGGGCATTTCAGCTTGCTATCCCACCTGCATATCAGCCACATTTGGCTCATCATTTCCACCAATAGATGATCCATCATCTACCCTTGATTGTATACCTGTGGGAGTACTTGGTGGTACCATTTCTTGCACATTTGGTGCATGGACAGCTTGCTGTCTATCAACATATGCAGGTGGATTCACATCCTAGAAAGTGATTCTCCTCATTTCCACATCTCTCATGGGTGCCTTATGCATCTTCTTCTCATTGAAGACTACATCATGGCTGCATATGATCTTCTTTGCTTCTAGATCCTAGAGACAATAGCCCATCTCTCCACTTTCACCATAATCCAGAAAGATGCATTTCCTAGACTTAGGATCTAGCTTCTTTCGAAGCTCTTTTGGCACATGTGCATATGTCTCACACCCAAATATACGCAAATGAGAGTAAGAGGGCTTCTTGCCACTCCATGCCTCTTTAGGAATACCACCATCCAAACTCTTACTAGGTGATCTATTGATCACATGCACTGCAGTCTTCATTGCCTTAGCCCAAAAACCACCATAAAGACTTGCATTGGAAAGCATGCATTGCAACCTTTCTTGAATGGTACAGTTCATCTTTTCTGCAACTGGATTTTGCTCTGGAGTACGAGGGGATGTGAGCTCCCTCTTAATCCCACGTGTATCACAAAAATGCTGAAAGTCATGAGAGAGATACTCTCCACCATTGTCAGTCCGTAGGCATTTAAGTGTTCTACCTGATTGATTCTCAACCAAGGCTAGCCATTTCTAAAATACCTGGAACACATCACTCTTCCGAGCTATAGCATAAGCCCACACTTTCCTAGTTGCATCATCAATGAATGTCACATAGTATTCAGCCCCGTCTAATGACCGTGTAGGCATGGGACCACATACGTCTGAATGCACCAAATCAAGCTTTTCAAACTCTTTCTTTCCCCTTCTTTTATGGGCTGATTTAGTCTTCTTCCCATAGAGACAGTGCTCACAACATTCAAAATAAGAGAAACTCAAATGCGGTACATAAACCAAATGGCATAAGAGTTTCATTCCATTCTGGCTCATGTGCCCCAATCTGCAATGCCACAAAGAAGTGCTTGGCTACTCAGTTATTGCAACAACATGATCAAATACCCCTGATACATGTAAGGGATACAAAGTCCCACACTTGGCACCCCTGGCCAAAAGCATAGAGCCCTTTTGAATTTTCCAACTTTGAAAGCCAAAAGTGGTGTGAAAACTAGCATCATCTAGTTGACCCACTGAAATAAGACTCTTGGTCAACTTAGGCACATGTCTCACATGTTTCAAAATAAATGCAGACCCATTTGCAAAAGAAAACTTTATGTCACCTACTCCCACTATGTCACATGCATAGTAGTGGTAACACTCAATGTTCCGTGCCTTGGATTTGCTACGAGACTTTCCTCTTTCTTGGGACTTCCCCCTAAACTGTGATCTACCCCTTTGCACATTTAAGGCTGCATCTTGCTTATTGCCGTCCATAGACTTCTGTCTAATCTCCTCGGCCAACAAGCTACCCACAACATCATCAAATTTTAGTACTCCACAGGTGCAGGGTTACTGACAGCTGTACGGAAGGTATCCCATGAGGATGGCAATGAAAATAAGAGAAATATTGCCTTAGTCTCCACATCAAAATTCATCTTCTGAGCCTGAAGCTGGTTGAAAATAATATTGAATTCATTCAAGTGAGAAGCAATAGAGACCCCTTCCTTCATCTGCAGCTCAAACAACCTCTTCATGAGGTAAACTTTATTAGAGGCAGTTTCCTTTTCATAAGTGGCACACAGTTTCTTCCACAAATCTTCTGTAGTTTGCTCATTTACTACTGTGAAATAAACTCACTCTACAAGATGAAGTCTAATAGTAGATTTTGCTAATGCATCCAACTCATTCCAATCATCCTCAGACATATTTGCAGGCTTAGCTTCAATCCCTATGAAGGGTTTAATCTGCTTCTTTTGAATAAGCACATCCCTTATCTGTTCTTTCCACAAAGAAAAGTTTGTCCCATCAAACTTTTTAATGCTAAAAAACTCCTTTTCAGACATGGAAGAGGATGCCATGATGCAAATGAAGCAAAAATCCCAAATGCTAGTGCCTACAAGAGAGAATCACACCAAATACCAGGTGCACCCAAATGTGTATGCCACAATAGAGTGAAATATCACCAAAACTCATGTCTCAAAGCATCTGATTCATGTGCATATACAATGCATCCATCTGAGCAAATCTGGCCCAAAAGAAAATGCCAACTGTAATGGCAATCCAAAATGCCAATAAGTGCCAAATGACTCAAGCATAAACACCATCCACTAGCATATGCATTAATAATATCTCATCCAAGAGAGCATAGCATGATTAGTGCATCACCTGCAATGTGTCAAAGCTACCCTCAGCATAAAATAGCATCCATGTGCAAAGCGTCCATAAAAATAACATCCCATAAGGCAATTTGGGCCTATCAGTGCATCCAATAAGGACCGCAATGCATCCAAATGGCCTATAAATCATCTACTGTAACCCAATGCACACCACGAATGAGCACACACTGCTCAAACTACAACTAGAGTGATCTACATAAGGTATACTCAAGAAATCATAGTCCCACGGTAATGACCGCTACTGAAAATAGAACCTGAGATGCCTCAAAACATGGGTGCCATTGCATAATCGGACTCAGCAAGAAAATCTGCAAATATCTCTCTTCTGTTGGAACTCCAAAATACCAACCGATGAGTGAGAAATGGGAGTCAACACTTATCCACTGCCATGTGGCATAAATCTAAGGTTTCCAAACCTTGGAATGAAAAATGCATAATAGAGAGACGAAATCGAATACACAGAGATCTATAACTCTGAAAATCCTCCACCGAATCATGTAAGAACTGACAAGTAGGAGTTTTTGGGCATCCAGAACGCAATGGGACAGGCGGTTTTGGAAACCGTGGTCTCAATCACTGGGTCCAACACAAGGACTAAAAAACGTTTTTGGAAACAGAGCTATTTGTAAACTCCACCGGAGTGCAAATGATGAGCAACATAGAAGTTTTAGGACCTCCTGAGTCCACCGGAACTGACAGATCTACAAATGGTTGCTCCAAACTTGAGTTCCAACACCCGGGTAGAAAAACGCAGAAACTGACACAGTGAGTTAGAAATCCAATGAAATGATCCCAGATTCAAGAATGAAGGTGTTTCCAAGCTCTTGAAGTGAAGTGGACACCAAAAGCAAGCAATAGTTGCTTCTACAAGTCAATACAGTGTCTCTGTCATTGAACGGAACAGGGAAAAGCTCAAAAAACGACTTTTTCTTTGAAAACACTTAACAGGCTCTCAAAACCACTTCGCAAAGCCAAAGTGACTTTTCCAAAGGTTCCTCCAAGGTCTCTGCACACTTGGATGCAAGTAAAGTCACCCACAAAGCTTCCCATAGAGCTTCTCCTTCCTCCCACAGAGCTGCTGAGCTTCCAGGCATTCACGCACACTCAACTAAATCACCTGGGCTCTGATACCAGTTGAGAGTGCTCTCAACGGAAGCAAGAACGGAAGAGGAAGAGAGAGAAACAGAGAGCCACACAAGTTTTGATGGGTGCAGAACACCCTAATCTTCTTTTTCATTCATTTATATATGTGTTTGAGTATTGTACATAATCGGGGTAAAGGCACAGTGACCTTTAACCCCCACAGAAAAGAGATCCGAGACTGGGATCCAAAACAGAGACTTACGGGATCTCGATTCATAAGCAAATTTCAAGAGTAACCAAAACTTGAAGCTATGATTTATCCTATCATTTGTCAAGAAGAATGAGTCCGAAAGATCCAAAAGTTGACCAAAAACCTCTCAAACTATCAGAATTGCTTTTTGGTTCTTGATGGAAGACAACTCAAGATCTCAGCCTATGGACAAGCAGATGCAATTGTTGATTTTCAAGGTGCGAGAGGACAAGCAAGCACAAGTATAAGATCATTATGCTAAAGTTTGAAGCATGAATCAAAGGTATCTTTCTCTCTAAAATTTTTGATTTCCATTAGAAATTAGTTTCTCATTTTCTAATCATCATGGCAAAGTTCAAGAAGAAAAATTCATCAAAGCAATGTTCATCATGCAGAAGTGCTGATCATAGTCCAAAAGATTGCTATATGTATTTGTGCAAGCATTGCAAGCAATATGAGCATCAAAGGAAGTATTGCACTGATCTTTTGGAGAAGAAGTTCTAAAAAATATTTCTAGCTTTATGTGAAGAAAAAGCATTCCATAAAGTCATAAAGCTCTTGGATAAGCTTTTAGATTATTCTATTTTGCTTGATGATGCAAAAACTTGGCATATCAAATTCCATAAAGGTGATGATCTCGTCAGCATGTTGGTGATATCATGGAACTTCAGCAAAGGGTTCACATTTTACAGTCTAAATATTCTCATGAGAAAGATTATGATTCCAATTCTAATTCAAATTCTGAAGATGATCCCAAAGATGAGCAAGGTATTTATTGTGTTTATCCAAACAATTCAATTTTTAATCAGATTACAGATGTTTCAAATCTAATCAGATCCAATAGTCATTCCGAACAATCCAAAAGTAGTTTTCGATATTTGAAAGTAAGTATGGATAGCCAAAGAAGTCAAGTATGTGTGAGGATTATCCAATGCCAATTAGTTTTGGGGTTCTTCATCGATAAATGGAGCAGTAACCAAATGATCTATCAAGTGATGACAACGATCCAAAAAATGATTTTATCCAAAAGATGATGAGAATACTAAAGATTCATATGATACTTGTGCATGCTATGCATTTGCACCAGCTTTTGCCATTGATATCATGTGGAAGCAAGAGAAGGTAAATCCAAATGCAATATTTGAGGAGCCTGACCATAGAAGCCCTTACAACAAAGAAGGTTTGGGGTATGTTTCTAATTCAAAATTGAGTCAAAGTAATGAAGTTGAAATCATTTATAATAGTTATACAATTTTTATAGATAGTGTAGAACATCTTCAAGTATAGATTGGACTTGTAGGATTGACTGACTACACTATTGAGGGCCTTCAGCCAATGTTGTCTAAGAGGGAACATATTCATTGTGGTCACATAGTATTTCACATAGAGAGGTGCAACTAGAATGACTTTCCATCTTTTGGTTAGTCTTGTTATCGACTATTGTCCAAACTCTTGAAGCTACGGCTGGGGTTCTAGCTTACCACTGAGCTCTTTTTCCATGATTTGATCAAGTAGGGGAAGAGAGATAGAAGGAGTTATGGAGGGGTAGGAGTGGAAGAAGAGGGAAAGCTGCGATAATAGATAGAGTGTTGGACAGGGTGGTGAGGCTAGTAGATGGGGTGGCATGGCCAGCGGTTCCCTCTAGAGAGGTGGTGGAGTCCATCTAGTCAAATGAATAATAAATTTAGAACAAATCACTAAGGGAGTTGTCCAAACTCTCAAAAGTGGAATACATGTAGTTTTAAGAAGTTATGGAGGTCAAATTTTGGTTTTAGGAGGTTGTAAGAAAATTTGGAAGAATTTTAATAGAATTTTTTAATAGTTGTTAACACAACAGATTTCTACCTAGGGTCCCTTCTTATAGAAAGTTAATTCTATGTGATGAATGAGCTTATTTAGTGTGTGTTGAATTAACTTATTCAATGTGTGCTGAAATACCTTATTTAGCCTATGTTGAATCAACTTATTAAATGTTGAATTAGCTTGGGCATTGAATTACTAGCCCAATGATTGTTGAGATAATAACAAAGTGATTGCACAAAAATACTATCACAACATGGCATTGGGTTATTAATGCAGTGTGCATTGGTTAACTAACCCAGTGTGTATTGAATTACTAACACGGTGTGCGATGCGTTAGCCTAAATTCAACATATTTTTTGGTTGGGATTTTTTTGGACATTTTTTGCTGGGCATTTTGACATTTGTTGACATATTTTGACATTGTGGAAGACTTTGAATTAGCTTGATTTGATTGTTTGAAGTGTAGTTGGTGAGGTGGTCAAGAATAAAGATGCATTCTAAAGATGAAACCGTGCAAAGGGGACTCCAAAATCATTTCTTTCATGCCTAAAAATGTGAGTGGAATGCAGTACATGTGCTGATTTTGAAATATAAATACCCTACTCACCCAGTGCATGTTGAATTGACAAGGATTTATGCCTTTGAATATGCCACCAATTCCCTAACCTAGACACTCACCTAAGGATACATAGTGGCCAATGCAAGTGAGTGCTTTTGGAACAAAATATCTTTTAAGAAAGGGCAGCATACCTCATCTCGCCAAACAAGAAGAAAAGGGGTTGGTTGGTTGAGACACTGCGTTGGGTGAGGGTCTTGTTGTAGACTCCTTGAGCATGTCAATGGTAACCTTTTTCACTCCATGTTGCTCCAAGGGTAGCAGCATTATGTCCATTTGTTTGAGATCATTTACTGCAGCAGGTTCTTGTGATTCTACACCCATGATAGGGGTAGGTTCTTGTGGGACTACTAAGTTTGAAGTGGCAATAACTTGTCTTATCATGCTCCTTCTGAAGTCCCTTGGGGCAGATTGGAATGATTGGAACACAAAGGGGTTGTAGATGTCAAGGCCAAAGCCATCCTTGTAGTAAGTTATTATGGGGCTACCTCCTTATGGAAATCAAATTCTTATGGGACTACTACAAGAGCCTTCGAAATACAAGGCATGGTGGGCCAATTTTTCTTGGGCCACCATACTAGTTGTTGTGGTCGGGATGGCATAGGGTTAGCCTTTTCATAAGTAGGATCTACGGTGGGGGTATAGGTGGGGGGCTTTGGTAGCCATATTTGTTGGCTACCCTCGTAGTGCCCTTGGCCTATAGTAATGTCTTGGGAACCTAGTGGGATTTATGTTGTCACCTAGGTCATGCGTGGTGTGCTCTTTTCCTCTCCTTGGGGTGGGTCCTTGGCGAGGCACATTTTCAAGAGGAAGATAGGGTGTTGGTGGCATCTAGCAATTCTTATAGCCACTACTCATGGTTCTTTCTCCTCTTTACTTGCTTTATTCACAATTGTTTTGTTTTGAAGTGGTATTTTAATGAGGAGGACATAGCCACATCCTTAGGTACTAGGGGATCCCCAAGCGAGAGCAAGGGGGCTACTACATAAATTGGGGTAGGCTTCTCATTCTAATCTTTGTGCCATAGAGTCACCACCGATGTCTATCTACCACTTGTCAAGTTGCCGTTCTTTCATGTCAATCTATCTGGCAATTGATGCAAAAGCAACATTTTCTGCCCAAAATAACCTGTTCGTCAATTGTTCCTATGGGCATTTCATAAAAATGGCTCCCTATCTATGATTATTTATTACGATTACTTCAAGAATCAATATCTATGTAATCGATTGCGAGGATGCCTTGACTTCTATTAAGATGTTGTACTCTGACAGGACTAGGTTTAAGGAGTACCTATGCTGATTGTTCCCATACCTCTTGTGAGATAAAGTTGTGGCTTGCTCCGAAATCCACCATGTCTATTTCAAAATGTGATGTTTGTCCATTACCCTGCAACTTAATTGGCAACTTACCAAGATCAATTGTTAGATTATCAAAGTCATCCTCCTGGTCCTTAAAAATCACTGTTGGGTCCTTACGTTTAAGTTTAGTGTGACGGGATCAAGCCTCTTTGATTGCTTGTATTTTCATGTGAGCATCCTTCTCTTTAAGCTCTTTCTCCCTATGGATATCTTAAAGAGTCTTCTAGGTTAGAGGGCCATGGTAGCATTTAAGCATATTGCATTTAACATATCCATTCATCTCGACTGCATCAAGGGTCATAATTTGGCATGTCCCTTGTGGCATGATTTCCACCACCTGACATGGACCCACCATGATATTTTAATTTTTGTTTGGTATTCCTTACATTATACAATAATGCAAGGTCGCCTTTACTAAGGTCCTTCTTTTTAAGGTTACAGTCAAACCAACATTTCCTTCGCAATTTCTCAATCTTCATGCCATATGCAGCTTTAAGCCTAGTCTCCTCGAGTTTTTCAATCTCTATTAGCCTCTATAGTATGGCCTCTTTATATAATATTTCTTGAACTACCACCCTTATGCTAAGTACTATGAACTCCATGGGCATTACTACTACAACCTCGAAAGCAAGACTAAACAAGATGCAATTTCTTGCAACCTTATACACGATATGATATGCCCATAATGTAGCAATGAGCTTATGCTTCTAGTCACTTTGGATGGCCTTTGGATGGCCTTTACCTACATGTCATGGTGTTGCATAGGGTCTTATTGGAGCTCTTTGCTTGGCTGTTAGCTCTAGGGTAACAAGGAGTAGATTTTCTATGAATGATAAGAAAATCACTCATAAAAATTTGTATAGTTTCTTTAAGAAGCGAGCACCTTAGTCAATAACTATTTCCAAGGGGAGGTTAAAGCGTGATATAAGATTCTCATACAAGGATTTAGATGTTGCTCTAGCATCAGCTTTCCTAGTTGCCTTGGATTTTGTCCACTTGGTAAAGTAGTTAGCCACCATGATAATATATCTGGCTTGTGTCTCTTTGGCTACTAGACTTATAGGTCCAATAAATTGGTGCCCAACTTTCAAAGGGTTGATTTATAAAAATTTCTGTGAGGGGCATATAATGCTTCTTTTGAGGGATGGAAGCTCTTTGTCAAGGGTCATAATGTTTAGAGAATTCAATTGCATCAACAATGAGAGTAGACCACCATAGGCTGACTTGCAATACCTCATGGGCTATAAGATCTCCTGCAAAATGTCCTGCTACTATGCCCAATTGGGCTTCTTCCAACAACTCAATGAACTCATCTTCGTACACATAGGGGAGCATTATGCCATCTTTATACATAGTGGAGCATTACCCACTCAATATAATTGTCTGGCTATTATTTGATAGGATGTTGTGTCATTAATGAGTTTTTAGGCCTTGCCCTTGTTAAGAGCCTTATCTTGCAAAAACCCATTGACCAAAAAATGGCCAACCTCTTGAGCCCATCATGGTATTAAGTCAACAAGAATAGGAGGGCATCAGGGAGATCATCATCATGCCAATTGTTGGCTCTCTATTCAAAATTGTAGACATATGCTCTGCCATAAAATGTGTCCTTCTCTTGCAAGCCATACAATTGTGAAATCAAATTTTAGTAACATAAGTATCCACCACGTGATGCATCGATTCATACAAGGTCCATTCACTAAATGGAGAAGCACCTGATGGTCTATAAACAATACAAACTTGTTTGCCAACAAGTGGTGGCAAAATTTCTTCATGGAATAAATGATTGCAAGATCTTCCCTCTCCATATTTGTATAATTCATCTCAGCATCATTAAGTTGGCGACTTGCAAAATATATGGCGTAATCCAAATTATACTTGCTTGAATATGCTAGTACACATCCTATTGCAAACTCTGAGACATCCATATTTACTTGGAAGATTAAATCCCAATTTGTTGCTTGCAATATAGGAGCAAAGGCTTGTGCAATTTTTAGAGTTCCACATGAGGCTTGGCATGCCTCTATCCAATTAAAATACAATTAAAAGCTTATAAAACTAGTTTGGTGCATGTAATATAGGAGTTAAGGCCAATGCAACTTTAAGAGTTTCAAATGAGACTTAGCATGCCTTTGTCTAGCTAAATATAATTAAAAGCTTATATAGAGGGCAAGCAATCTTGGCATAGCTATAGGTAAAACTTCTATAATAGGCAGTATGCTTAGTGAATCATTGTACACCATTGGCATTTGTAGGGGGTGGTAGCTCCAAGATGAGCTTGATCTTGTTGTAGTCTATGGAAATTCCACTTTTGGACATATGGCCTAAGATCACACCATACTTAACCCAAAATTGGCATTTGAGGGTGTTGAAGGAAATTTTGGATAGGTGATAGCTATCAAAGACTAGCCTTAAATACATGAGGTAGTCATCCCATGCCAAATGTACACATAGATAATCAAGGAAAACTTCTAAATGCTCCCTCAGCTATTACTTAAAGGCTGTGATCATTAGCCTTTGGAATGTTGCAGGAGCATTAGTGAGTCCAAAGAGCATTATTTTTGAAGCATAGACTCCCAATTCTATGGCAAATGTCATATTGTGTTGATCCACCAAGCTATGGATACTTGGTTGTAGCCAAATAATCTATCAAGAAAGGTATAGGCCTCTTTTCCTACAACTATCTCTAGTACATGCTTCATGAATGGTAGTGGGTAGTGATCTTTTTGTGTGGTAGCATTTATCTTCTATAGATCAGCATGTACTCTAATCTTATTGTTGTTTTATAGCACGATGACTATGGGCCCTGGGGAATATCTAATCATAAACTCAATCGCATAAATTAATCCTATGTCAATCAACTTTTGAATTTCTTCTCTCATAATAGTTGCATATTTGGGATTCAAGGGGTAAGGTCATTGATTCCACTACCCATCCTGATACGTACCACTTGCTCCACCACTCCACCAATATTAAGCCCCCACCTTCTTCCCCCCTTAATACTTACCTTAATTTCCCTAAGCCCTCCACTTCTTGTACCTCCACACAGTCATCTAACTCATAACCCTCCACAAGCATGCACATCGGGTCAACGGACACACCTCAAGGAGAACATTAGGATCAACCCATTGAGTTCACCCTAAGCAAGTCTAAAACATACTTTGGCCATCCTTTGTCCCAACTAAGCATCTTCCACAAAACTCACTCTTGACTGAGACGTATCACTTTCCAACAGAAGGGAAGGACCAAATTGAAGAACTCCCTCTCAAAAACCCCAAGTGGTACCACTATGCTGCACAAATGCAGACCATGTGAAGACATCACCAACCTCAGTCTATGGTGGAAGGGCAAACTATAGGCCTCCAACTTGAAGGCTATGGACATAATGGAGGTTTGGGCCTTCACCACTTTCATAGAGAAAATCTTTTGAAAGTGGTATGGACAAAAGAGTGTGACCAAGCATTTTGAATGACATTTGAAACACTGAAAATAGGCACCTGGAGGCCCGAAAAAGGCCAAAAGGGCCCCATAAAAAAAATGTACTAACTCCACACATGCTTAGTAGATGGAGGAATTGGCACAAGCTCAACTCACTCTAATCCACAAAGAAGAAGAGCTCTAGGATTGCCAAGAAAAGCTTGAAGACATGCAACAGTCTTTGGCAATATGTACATTCAGCATTGAAGAGCTTACAAGGGACTGTCGAATCTTAAAGGACCAACTTGCTACTGCTAAAGAGGCCAGTACTTCTCAAGCACAAGTCTTGGACCAATGGTCCAATATGATTTAATTTATTCCTCAACAAGTGCAGGTCACCTTGCAAATGAAAAAGCTTAAGGAGGTGAGATGCAATCCCAAAAGATAGTCATCTCCAAGCTTGAACTCCAATTGATAGTGCACAACAATGAGACAATGGAAGACAACACCAATGAAGTCCCACTACAATGCACAATGGTGGTGTACCAAGAGCATATGGCTGCTCTACAAGTGGAAGATCACCTCAAAGCACGAGTGCTTATCCAATGGAAGCAACTCCAACTTAGGATCATATCTGCTCATCCAACAGTCAAATGGGGACATTCTATAGGGACATAAACTCTGTGCATAATTTGCCAAGACTTGTCCGAAGATGAGAAAAATATCTTCTACCTGTCTACACATGCTAGGTTCATAGCACTCAGGACAGATGCTTTCATCGCATATGTATGCCTCATGGGTAGTCCTCCCCTCATGGTTATTGCTGGGTTGTTGCCATTGCTACAAAGGCCATCGCTATTATCTACAAGGCATGACATAACGGACATCCCACCCTTGCAGCAGTAGCTGGATGATCCCATCGCACCAGCAAAAGAAGTGTCGAAGGATGACAAGGCCTATCTCACATCCAACTTCCCATATCTAACTACTCTCTATGCCAACCTCAGAACCTCACTTACCCTTGCTGCTACCACTTCTAGCCTAACATCTACTCCCTTCATTGTCTCTTTGCTCATGCCTCTCGCCACTTTGAACTAACCCAACAATCACAAACTTACAAGCCCCTCACACCTAACTTCTTCCCTTTCCTTGCTAATCCTTACCAAGCTGCACAAACCATTTGCCCAGTTCTTCCCTCCCTCCCCTCTGATTCCCCTTCCATAACTAACACTCTTCCATATTTCTCCCCCATGTCCCCTGCCACATCATCACCTTCGACACTACTTATGCTGCCATCAATAGAAAATGACCCAATATTTGATTTTGAATATTAGGATCTGGATAATCCAATTCGCACTCTCATGCCAAATTCCAATGATGGGTATGATTTTGATGTGATACCACTTCCCAGTAACCCCATCAAAGAAAATATCATGATATGAAAACTTGAGGTGGATGGACCCTGGATAACTTCCATACCAACCTTCGTCAACATTAAGTTAGTGAAGATTGGGTAAGCAAGTTGCATCCCAAACCTGATTGGCACCGCTCCAAGCTCTTTGATGTACTCTTCTTGAAAGAGCACCTGCGTGCAGCTCCATGTCTCAGAACCCATCCTAAGTTCTATGCAGTTCCACGACGTCACAGATGGGAAGCCAACATACACACTTTGGGTGAAGATTACACCATTAATTGGCCAATGATCGAGCCATACTTTGGTGTAGAATGGAATATCCAAGGCACACTGATCCGAGCACTTCAATAGCATGTCGGCAACATTGACCACATTCTTCGTCAAAGCGCTATCTTCTACAAAAAAACATTGGAATACATTCTGGAGGTCCCTAGCAACATCAACTACCATTTGCCTCCACTCAGTTTCAATCCTAATGAATGGATCAATGCTCAGATTACAAGCCGACTCTATCAAAGAGCCATCTTCTTAGAAGCACGCCACATATCTCTGTTCGAACCAATGGTGGATACAGGCTACCTGGAAAGAGAGCAAAAATTGTATGTTGCCAAGGCTTTATAGTAGGATCGATTGGCACAACACAAGTTCCACAGCCACTGGATTACACGCATGGCATCCCAACTCCATGATCACAATAAGCCATAACCCGAGGATGGGTAATAAAATGGATCTAGGAGTATGTTGTCTCTGTGCCAACATGGACTTAGGTAGCACATAATATGTGTGTAGAGTAGTGGCATCAAAGCTCCACTTGTACTTGCATAAGGCTAGGAATAATCTCTCTTAGGAATACTCAACATGCAAGTTCTACTTGTAATTCATGCATACAAGTTCTACTTGCAACTCCTACATGCATGTTCTACATGCAAGTCCTACATGCAATTCCTACATGCATGTTCTACATGTGAGTTCTACATGCAACTCCTACATGCAACTTCTATATGCAAGTTCTACATGTAGAGAGAATGTCTTACAATTCCTACATGCAGAGAGAGAAGCTCTACAGCTTGTATAAATACCCCATAATGGAATGAAGCCCACACTCTTTGGGGCATTGTGTTGAGTTCTAATTTGGTATTCCAAGCAATTGTTTCCAAGTGTCCATGCTTCCTTGCACTCCACATCCAAAAGCATGTGCTAACCTTGCAACTCCTCCTCCCCTCTCCTCCAATCTTGCAACCCATCCTCTACCTCTCCTCCTCCCTCCTGCTCCTCCTCCTCCCTCCTCTCCCTCTCCTCCTCTCCCTCTCCTCCGCCTTCCTCCCCTCCCTCCTCCTCCTCCCTCCTCCTCCCACCTCCTCCCTTCTCCTCCTCCCTCCTTCTCTCTCCTCCTCCTCCTTTCTCCTCTCTCTCCTTCCCCCCATGCTCTTACACCTTCTTCCTCTTCTAATCCTATGCTCCCCCTAAACCCTTAGTCCCTCAACCCTTGACCTTCATGATCTACGAGGGAGATGAGTTCTCCACCATGTACTCTACCTTGGATCCTCCTCTTGAACCCTAAAACTCTTCTAAACCTTGGAACTCCTTCTAAACCTTGGAGCCTCCTTCTAAACCTTGAACCTTCCTCTAACCCTCAAACTCCCCTAAACCCTTCAACCCCTAATGAAGGTGAAAGTCTTCACTATCCCAATCATGATGATGCACATCCCTTTCACACATGCATGCACTAGGTCTGCTTACCACACTTAAGCCTACGTCTCTCATCGGAATACGACCCAAGGTCCTCAGCTACACTTATACTACCAACGACAACACCAAAATATCTGTAGGTGAAAAAAAGCCTTGGAACCCTTCATATTGAGAATACCCTGCTCTTTCTACGAAAGCCATAGGAAAGAGCAAACAATGGGGTAACTATAGCAATGGCACTGCTCTTGCCTCTAGACCAAACGAGTAACCTGACCTATTTACGATGGGCTAGAGACCCACTCTGCTAGGTCTTAGAGTTGCATTGCATTTAATAAAACTTAAGATTTCATTTAGAAAAACATATACATACATACCAACACGCACGCGTGCACACACACACACACACAAAACACTAAATCTTAAAATATAAATAAATATCTTATAAACTCTCTCTCTCCCCCCTCTATCTTTTTATGTATATATATGTGTGTGTGTGTGTGTGTGTGTATGTGTGTGTGTGTGTGTGTGTATGTATATATATATGTATATATGTATATATATATATACATATATGTACTTAAACACACACACACACATATATATGGATATGTGTGGAGACACTAAGTGGTCATCAACACCCATGATGAACACAAAAAGGCAAAAGCCATAATCATGATCATAGTAGCATATAGTACATGGGCATTTGAATGCAAGGTGCTCCTCTGATTCGATCTCTTGGTGATCACACAAGGTGCTGTGACATGAAGTTGGGGGTAATAAACTTCACGCACCTCTTCACTTCCTGCTGCTTTCGAACTAAAGGGGGTCAAATTGTCATGAAAACTGCCCTCCACCCATGCTAATTTTGCCTGAGCAGGATGCTCCCTCAAAACTCCACCTTCATCAATGATCCACCCTTCATAGATTTCGCCTAGAAGAGGGGAAGAAGTTTGCATGGTGGCTCAGGAAACAGATGGACCATGTGTGCACAGTGAGCAGCCGAATAGAAAGAACTTTTAAGGCTTTGAAAGAAAGAAAAGGGAAGAGACACTCAAGAGAGAGAGAACCTAAAGTGACCTTCATTACAAATAGAGTGAGAATCCACTCCAACACTATAAACACAAGGGAGAAGAAGAGGTTTCATACATACAAGAGGGAGCGGAAGCTCCAAGACTACTCATAGAGAGAGAACAAACTAGAGAGAGATGGACTCAAGAGTCTACATAAGAGAATATCTACAAGAGGGAGAGAAGGCTCATGGAAGAGGCTTGGGGAGACTAGCGCTATAGCAACATGAGGCCTAATGGTGGAAGAGATTGATGAACAAGGGAGAGGAGGGCTCCTTTTAAAGAGATTTTGTTACCCTGCTTCACCCATTTACAATTGCTATGAGTAGATTCCTTTCCCCATCAATTACATAAGCACGTATGTCACCATCCATGTCCTTTTTGGCTACTCTTGCCATGTGTCCCATCACAAGATGCTCAAGACTCTTAAAATATTGAGAAAGTCAAGAGTCTCCTCACATGGAGCCCATAGGGACCCTCTCTTTTCCACATGTCCACATCCTCCTTATTCCACATAGGAGTTCTAGAAGGATTCCTCTTGACTTCACACTCCTCCACATGCCTTCCACACTCTTGGCATGTGGCCTCTCTCATATTATTGGAACACATGGACATGAGCCCACCTCTTTATATGACTCACCCTTCCTATTTTCTAAAAAACTCCATAATATCCCATACACAAATAACTCTCACCCCATACCAAGGTATTTATAATTCATACCTATGGTATTTACAATGAGCCATTCCACTCATCCTCTCCATCCCATACAATATCATAGAAAATAGAAATAAGTGAGAGCCGCTAGGCTATCACTTGATACTCAAACTCTTATCAAACATAGAGAAAAACAATACCAATGCCAAATTAAAAATATCAATTTTTGGCATCACAGTGCAAACATGACCCTCTCTAGGTATGCCCTTTGCCCACTCACTCTCAATACAAAGTTGCTATCTATTCCATATGTCCTCAAGGAGTGGGGGAGATGGATCCGTGTGGGTTGATTAAACCTTGAGAGAGAGAGAAAGAGAGAGAGAGAGAGAGAGACCTCTCTCTCTCTCTCTCTCTCTTTTTCTCTCTCTCTCTCTCTCTCTGTGTCTGTAGTTAGACTCAATCTACTCACAGGTAGTCTTCATAGTTGCCCACGTGCCTTGTGCCATGTCATCTCTCCCTTGCACCCATGTGGCCATTTTGCACCATGTGGCACTCCATGCCTTCCACTTTGCAGCCTGTGCCAGTCTGTGATGACCATGTGGCACTCCGTGCCCCGTGCCAATGTCTGATCAACATTGCCACATCATGTGTAGTTCCATGTGCACCGTCATGTATGGTGCCTATGGCTATAGGATGTGCAAAGACATGCAAGAATCGACATAATCTATGTAGTTGTTGTTGGATCCTAGATAGAACAAAAGCAAGAGATTCATTTCTACAAGTTGCAATCTAAATTTAACTTCAACACATGGCTTAGCTTTTTTCAAAAAGCAAAAACAACACTGACACGTGGCTCTTGCATGAGTTTAAGATGGTTGCTAATGCAACACTTACAAGCAAACAAGAGTCAATCTTTAGACAACTTGCAGCATCAAAGATAGGATTGCACATCATCATTGGAAATCCAGGAAGCAGAAAGAAATTTCTCATAAAGTACCACATCTCACATTTGATCTCACAAAACAAGATTGCGAGGACTGGAGTAGCCATGATATAATCAAGAAGCATTGCCACAATAGAACAATGCCAAGGAATGTAATAGACCTACTGCATGAGTGTTGTTGGTCCTATTTTGCTAACATTGTACATAGCTCTTAACATAACTCATGCTTCCACAACCCATGCCAATAGAAACTCTTCTTAACCTTTTCATGTGTCTTTCCCAAACCAACATGGAAAACTAAGGGAGAACTAAGTCCATTCCTCAATCATAGTTGGAGAATCATTACCATGTGGATCTTGTAAATCAAAAATATTAACAATTGTCTCTGATTGCTCCACATATTCCTCTTGAATATCATAAATCCAATCTTTATAAATGCTAGAAACCACATAGCATTGACAAGACCATAACATGGACATAGCATTAGCTTCAACATTTTCTCTCCCTCTTATATATTCAATATGAAAATCATATCCATGTAGAAATTCTAACCACCTTCTTTGTTTAGGAGTAAGGTTACTTTGTGAGAAGAAATACATGATATGTCCTCATCTTGAGATGACTACAATACAAATAATGGTGTCATTTCGTGATGGCATGAATAATGGAAAGAATCTCCTGATCATGAGTTGGGTAGATACACTCCTTATAACCACCCTAATAAGAAATGGCATCATGAATTTGTTGGAGCACTAGTCTAGGCCTTTTCCATTTGCACCTACCTCTATTAGGAAGGGCCTTGAAAAGTTTGGGCAAAAAAAATATTGGGGTTTACAGAACGGATTCCTTGAGATTATCAAAAGTTGACTGATTAAGAGAGTCCCACACAAAATCTCCTTTTTTTAACACCTATAGGATAGCAAAGATCTCATCGTAGGTAGATTCATTCTCTTATTGTTTAATTGTTTAGTTTATTTGTTTTTTTTTAAATTGTGATTCTTATTCTCTTCCTTGGGTCTTTTCTTAGTTGTCCAAAGTGTGTGAATCTTAAGTGTAGATAAGACCTATAAAGCAAGGCCACCTTTGTTAGAATTTTGAGACACTTTTCAACCATAGATCAAATGCAATATATATTTACATGTAAGTCCATATCAAGATTCCCGCAAGTGGGGAGGACATGGATAGAACATTGCTAGACATTGTAGAGGAGTCACGTAACTTGCACCTTGAGCTTGTAGCATAGTGGATAGCATCAATCATTTTGCAACATGGCCCATAATTGTGGTGAATTACAAAATCCCCTCATGATTGACTATAAGGAAGGGACACAATACTTGCCCTCCTTATACTAGTGAAATGAAAGGTGAAGAATATTGATGTGTACATGGCACTATTGATGACAATGGATCACCAATCCCTATGGAGTGGCATTTGTGTGTTTGTGAGTTGCACCATAGTAATGATGTTTTGATGAAGGTAATCTTCTTCTAGACCATACATGCTTTCCCTAGATATGGAGAGTGACTAACATTCAAGTGTTAATTTATGTGAGTTATTTATGCTGGAATTTAACTATGGACATGACATCAACCTTTATATATGTAGGTTTCTCAACAAATGGATACCATGGATTTCCTATTCATGGCAATTGATTGGAGGCACAATACTCTTGACATTGAAGAAGATCATGGGATCATTAATCCCAATCCACCCTACTTGAAGGCAAGAAATTGGCTTGAGACATGGAGACAAAATGGATAGCATTCACCAACAAGAACAAAGAGGCTATCAATCTTTTCTTGGATTAGTTGCAAATCATCTTTTAGATCATGTGCATCTTTTACATCTATGAGCATTCTTGGGTTCACTTGCAAATTAATTACCTTTTAGATCTCATGCATATTTTCAAAATGTGGGGTATTCTATTTGGGAGCATTTAATTAGTGAGAGAGACATATGGGGATCATCAAAAGAACTGAGAACAATGGATAAGATGAGGCATTTGTGGTAAAAAAACAATGGCAACAGAGTTCTTCTTTTGAAGGCACCATGGATGTTGACCAAGAGTGAGAAGGAATGATGAACAAGGATAACCAACAAGGATAAACACTTTTGAAACACTAATAGAACACATGCATTGCCTGAATGGATTCGGACCAAGAGTGAGAAGGAAATGATGAAGAAGGATAACCTCTTTTTGCACACTAATAGACACACAATGAATCTTGAGCAAGAGTGAGGGGGATTGATGAAGAACAATAACCTCTTTTCAAACACTAATAGGAGACATGCAATTGCCTACAGGGAGCCTATAGGGAGATTCTAAAAAGAACAATAAGCTTAATGGCTCAAATCTCATGATTCTCATAAGTTTTTATAGGTCCTCATCTCTTATATTTCCATACTTGGTAATGGCAATACTCATGCTTTTACAAAGAGCAATGACTTTAGTGGTAGAGAAGCTATATTGTAAAAATAATTTGTTGGCTCTAACATAAATATAAGACCTTTTTCTCAAATAAGCTTAGTGGCCTCAACTCTCATGATTAACCTAAGTGTTTATCCTAATGAGCCATTGTAACTTTATTTTGTTCATATACTTCATCCTTCCAATTGTTGTGAAAGGGAAATTATCCAAAGATGTCAAAACATCCACTCTACAAGATTAGGGGTGGTCACCTTAAAGGGTGTGTGTGTGTGTGTGTGCATGCATGCATGTGCACGCACACACACACACACACACACACATCCAATAAACCAATATTATCTAAGTAATCTCATATATGTACTTGATGATTAATGTTGCAATCTTATTTTGGCATGCAAAAAGATCGATCTTTTTAAAGGAGATCTCCTTATCAAGCAGCGATAAGGCTATGATTCTATCAAAGAATTTTCCCTCAAGCATTATGGCATCCTAGTTGCACTCACTTGTACACATAGTGGATGAGCTAGCCATGTTTTTCTTTAAAGAATTTACAAAAACCTTGAAGGGATATGTGAGGCAAAAGGCAAGATGTGAGGGAAGTACATCATAGAGTCCCTTGGTGCATGGACCTAGGTATGCCACTACTTTGGCATAATAAGGATATGATGATCGTATAGTAGCTAAGACTTCTCAAGCAAATGGGATCATAAGAAAGATGGATGAATTTTTTAAGGAATAAGGTCAATAAGGAGATATTGCCCCGAGTGGGGCTTCGGTCCTAGACTTCGGGGAAGCTATGCCTAGATTGAGTAGATGGGTGGGGGGTTGTGATGGTTAAGGCAGAGAGAGATTATGCAAGAGGGATACTACAGCAGCAAGGGGAGGGAGAAGACAAGAATGCGGGGGGTGGGGGGGATCCACACCCCCACAAAAGGAAAAACCAAAGGGGTTTGTGATTCCTACTAGTTTGTATGCGGCTGCGGTTAGGTGGAGGTCCTACCTACCCCATGGGGGGAGGCTCTTGCCAAATGCCCCATCTACAAGCATCGAAGACATTATCCTTGGAGGCCCAAAACTTGAAGTGCCTGGTGGCCCCATCCAAGGTCTCAGAAGTATCTCCTCGAGTAAGAAATCTACGTACTCAACGATCACCTTGATCCATAAAACCTCATCATCTATAGGGGGCAAGGCTACAATAGGAAAAGATTCCAAGGATGTACCAAAACAACCTCCAATGGAGGAAAAAATGGATAAATACTCCTTTATAAGCCTCAAGAAATGAAGTGTGGCTTGGAACCATGGCACATGGTGTCTCATATCCATATCATCAACTATGAAGCCATGGTATCAAGGTGTGAAAAACACTAGATGCATGCATAGGAAAATAAGACTCTACAGCAAGAGGGCTTGAATAAACTTAAGGGAACTCAAGTAGAGAAGAAATACACCCCTCCTATAGAGGGTGACCTCCTGATTGTGGTCACCCTCTAGTGCCAAGCTCGCCTATATCCAACATTTGACCTGGCCCCTCATGGGCATGATGCCTATTATGGGGCCCATCAATGCTTTGCCCTATAAAGACTAAACTATAAGCTTCACCGATTGCTTGTCCTCTGAGTAGAGCAATATCCAAATCGCAATGGGAGTTGAGGGAGCTCCCATGCTAGTAGGCCCTCTGGCTAGACCAAACGGCTACCACCACTAGAATTAAAATTCCAATGAAAACAAAGCAAGAAATCAAATCCTACTAACAAAAGGAAGAGGCAAAGGGAGGGATGGAAAAGGAAGAAAATAGGGGGTGAGAAAAAGGAAAAGGAGAGGAGATCATGGGATGCAGCCACCTAGAAAAAGGCGTCCTTGACTACCAAAATGCTAGTAGAAAAAAAGAAAAAGGAAAGCCTAAGGAGATAGAGCTACTAGCCTAGCACCTTGTAGACAATAGGATAAGAAACCCTATTGACTCGAAGGGGAAGGCTAAAGGAAAGGGCCAAATTTGTTAAAATACAATCATTTAGTAATGTTTACGCATATAGGTTTGGTTTTGAAGTTTACATCATTTTATTATGCACATAAGTAAGAGATCTATTATAATATGCTATATCGAATATTTCTAATGACATAAGATGCTTTTCAGGTGAGTGGTCCTTTATTAATCTATTTTGATGAAAAGGGAATTAATACCATAATTTTTTTTTTCCTTATGTATCTTTGTTATCTCATATTGTTCCTTGGAGCAGCTTTATTTATATTTTCTTTATGTCCTTCTATCCTTCAGGGAATATTTAGTTCTTATCCTTGAGATACTACTAGTCTCCTTGCTGAAGAATCACTTTTCAATCAAAACTTTCTTATCACTATAATATCTTATAAAATAAAACATTAGAGAAAATTTTAGGACTTCACCAATCTCTTATCTTTTTTGCAAAAACATTATTGCAATTTCTTATCACAGCTCTTATATACTTTTTATGCAATTTTGTAGGTGCTTTACCTACATACTCAAACTCTTCCTTAATTCTATAATGTTCTCTTTCTATCCTTCACCCTGGCTCTTTTGTCTTTTCACTATGCAAAGGGGTTGTTGTCTTGTCTTCCACACACACACACACACATACACACACACACACACGCATGCACACTATGCACACACACATAGTGTGCATGTGTGTGCATGCACATTCTTGCATATGTGCATGTAAACACACAAAAACACAAGCATGAAGGCACCCCCGCACACACGTGTGCACATGCACGTGTACATGTGTGCACACAACTATGCGTGCATGTGCGCACACATTCACGCATGTGAGCAAATGCACATGTGTAAGACATGTGCATGCGCATGCACCCGAGCTTGCAAGCACTTGCACACATGTGTGCACGTACATGTGCACGTGCACGTGCATGTGCATGTGCATGCATGCATGTGTGTGCGCACCCTGTGTGCATGCTTGCACATGGACACATGCACACACACAAACACAAGCATGCATGAAAATGCAAACACCTATATGCACGTGTACACGTGTGCATCCATGCGAGTGCACGCGCACACACACCCCCCCCCTATGTGCATGCACACGCGTGCATGCATGCATGTGAACACACACACACACACACAAAAGCATGCATGCGTGCTTGCACATGCATGCAAGTGTGTACACATGCATGCACATGAGCATGCGTGCACATGCACACAAACATGGGTGAACTTCATTAACACAATGGAGGGCGTGCAAAGGAATGGTGGGTCCTAAAGAATGTGAGAAAAATCCATTGGCGAAAAGCAAATCATTAGACATGAGTCTCATATTGTATCTACTCACATGATCAAATTAAAGACTAACTAAGCTCTTCTAATTATTTTAAGGATTCACATAACACATTTCGAACAAACCACGTCATACTTAGAAGGCAACAAAGAAATGTTGACAAGAAAGACATAATTTCCGCTCGACACAATATGAGAGGGCATCTCTAGATACTATATGCAAATGTCCCATTTCATTACAATGTGAGAAGTCCTATTGCAAATCTCTTGCAAACAAATAGAAAATTAGTGAGGAGAATCATAGATAACTATCACAAACCATTCAGGGATAGATCCTTGGATCTGCCCATCACGATGGAGAAAATCACATCCATTGTTAACTCCAATCTATTTAAGGAGAAAAGTTTTCACTTCAACAGGAAGTGTAGCACAATCTAGAGGACTGCCTGTTACCTCTGTGCATGCTGGCCACGTGGTCCAAACATGGCGGGACCATAGGCCTACCTCGGAAGAGGCCTAGAACCTATAGCAGTCTCCTTCCCCCGATCCTTGAGGAGGCAATGAGTGGCAAGGGTGGAGTGGCACCTCATCAAATAGCTTGGGATCTAAGTGAAGATGACACTTTCTCAGAAGGGATGGAGGAAGTGCTACCGGTTGCACCTGACTCTCATGACGAGACTCCTAATGAAATGCCATCGTATGCAGACGTGCTGGCCAAAAAGTTGCAGAGTGGCTTCTCCTCCCTTCCCGAGGAAGAAGCTCGGAAGATCTTATAGGCAGAGCTGGCCACCCAGAAGGGCCAAGGAGGTGGAAAGACAGCCTTGACGGGCAGGAAACACAAGATAGTTTGTATGCTTCAAATTGATGACGTGTGCCCATAGCTAGAGCGTTTGGCTCACGGAGTAGTGTATCTCTTCTTCACAATTTGTATCCCCTCACCGGCAGAGCTGGAACAATTCATGGCATTCGAATGCGATCTCCCAAAATGAATGGGTATTCAGCATGCTTTTTGGGGAAGGGGTTCTTTCTCATATATTGCGCCTCTGAAACGATCAAAGATGATATGTAGGGAAGATCGTTTATCTTTCTAGGTGCCCCGCTGGTTCTGGTCCTGCCCTAGAGCGCAGATTTTAGCATCGATCGTTTTCTCTTGCATGAGTGCCCAGTATGGTTGGAATTCCCTTTTGTTCCCTCATGGCTGGAAGAAAATTTTAGTATTGTTGCTACCTCCCTTGGTAGAGTCCTACAGATCCCCCCAACCTCTCTCGCACCCCGCCAGGCAAAAAGAGAGCCTGGGTGCTCTAGGAGAGATCCCAGGACACACCAGATATTATGCAAGTCCAATTTCTTGAAGGTCCCCCACTGACGCTGCATGTCAAATTTGGGATATTCCCAATTGCATGCAAAGGACTGGGTTGCTTTGCTCGCAACTGTCCGCTCAAGCCCCCGCCGCCAACTCATGATTGGCAAAAGGTGCGGGAATTGTTGAAGAAGGTGCCCCAGATAAGGTGCAAGTAGTTGAAGGGATAGCGGAAGGAATTGTCGAAAAGCCCTCTTCCCAAAGGTAGAAGGATGCCGAGCTTGTCGGAAGGGACCCCCAAGCACATGTGGCCATCCATGGGAGCTCTCCACTCAAGTTCGGTCGCCGAATCCCCATACTGGTGGGATGGAAAGGCAGGCCTCTCCCTCAATCGCCGGTGGGTGTCCTGTGCTAATGCTGATCATCTTAGGGGTGTTTGATAGGAAGAGCTCCACAATTCCAATGGTGTAGGGGCAGAACTGGTCTCTCAGGTCGACGAAACCCAACAACAGATACGGGAAGGTGCCCCAGACAAAGATATGCCCGAAGCCAATCGAAAAAAGTGCATGCATGAGGAAAGGCCTAAAGAAGTAGTGCCAGAAGAAGGTGGAAAGGAATGTTCGTCACCACATTGCAACCTGTCGAAAAGAATCAAAGAAGTTGCCAGAGGGAGCAAAGAGAATCGATTTAATTTTTTTAAGGATGCATACAAAGCAATCACCAATTAAGTTAGGAGGGAGAGGGGCTGAACGGGGTGTCAATTCTGTCATGGAACATGAGGGGGTGCTCTAATCCGATTAAATAGAGAGAATACATTACACTCATTTGTCGTGTTAACCCAAAAGTAGTTCTACTACAAGAATTCAAGTGTGGAAATGAGGATAGTCTGTGGTTCTCCCTTAGGCAGTTAGGCTACGAAGTGTTCATCAATGGTCCGTCGAGGGGTAGGGGGGGGGCAATAGTGGTAGTCCAGGGTTCACTGAGTCCAAGAGAGTAGTTTAGGGATTTGTAGGGGTGGTTGATAGGGGTAGGTCTCGTAGTCGAGAAGGTTGAGTTCGGGGTGGCCAGCTTGTATGCCCCCAACAGAGCAGCTGAGAGGAGTACTTTTTGGAGCTAGCTAAGCGCACAAATTGAAGGTGACCACTGGGTGCTGGGAGGTGACTAGAACTTCACCGAAAAGATGTTTGACCGCACACATACGGGTGCTATGCTTTTGGGTGCAGAATGCGAAGAATGGGATGAATTCTTCCTCCACCATGGTTTAGTGGATGCCATCGAAATTGACGAAGAAGGCCTAAAGGGGTTCTCTTGGAACAATATACGGAAGGGAGTAGAGTTAAGTGGCCCGCCTCGATTGATTCTACATGACGGAGGAGGGCTGGTGGATACAGGCCCTGGCAAGCGGGCATTACATTACAAGCACCTCGATTTCTGACCACATGCCGGTGGTGTGGAGGTTTTGCATCCCGTGTCAAACAGGCAGATCATGTGACATTCCCCTCAATCTTAACCCCACACTTCTGAAGTCTAAAATCTACTGTCTCGCCGTCAAAAGGACGTGATGTGAAGAGACGGGTAAGGTAGCCAACCCAATAGTTAATTGGGACACGGCGATCCGTAGGGTTATGCAGACCACCAGAGTAGCTGACAAAAATCTAAAGGCAGGACGAAATGTAAGTCATGAAGCCCTCATAAAGATCAAGGAATCTTTACTGCAGGTAATCCAGGAGTTCCCCAAAGATCAATGCGCAACCACTCTCCTTTCAGAGTCAGAAGTCACCCTCCATGAAGCAAAAAACGTCGAAGCGGAACACGCCCGCCTTAAAACTAGGCTGACATGGCTCGCAATAGTAGGGGACTGCCCCTCCAAGGTCTTCTTCCAATCAGTCAAGCGAAACTAGCAGAGAGAAAAGATAGATAAGGTAATGGAGGCCAATGGGAGAGAGGTATCAAAATTCTGGCACATGGTCGAAGTGTTCCTTAATGAATTGGGGGCAGTCATGGCTGAACTGGCAATGTAAGATGCTAGAACATGGAGGCTACAACTGCAGATATGATACCTCGAGTCAGCGAGTACCAGTGCAGCCAAATTGGTAGGCCGTTCAACGTGGAAGAGATGGAGGAGGCACTAAGCTAGATAACAAATGAAAAGTCACCGGGCCCTGATGGCTTGACGACGGAATTCTACTGTGACTTTTGGGCACTAATTGGGTAGGACCTTACGGACATGGCAAATATGGCTGTGATAGCAGGATCTCTATCCCAGGATGTAAATGCGGGTCTAGTAAAGCTCTTCCCCAAAAAACAGGCTAGACTCAAAGTGGGTGATTGGAGGCCAATTACCATGCTAAACACATCGTATAAGATCATCACTAAAGTGCTGGCGATTCACATTACAGAGATTTGTAGGTCAGCAGTAGACAAACAACAAACAGGATTCATTAGAGGCAGAGAAATCTTCTACAACATCCTGAACGTGGCTACTTCTATTGACTATGCAAGAGCCTGGGACCAAAAACTGCTACTCTTTGGCATTGACCTAGAAAAGGCCTACGACAGAGTCCACTGGGACTTCTTGGTGAAGGTCCTTGACAAACTCGGCTTTGGCATTGACTTTATCCGCAAAGTAACCACCCTCTTTGGGAACGCCTTAGCAGTGTTGATTGCTTCAACCTCAAAAGGTTGGTGAGGCAGGGTTGCCCCCTTGCCCCTCTCTTTTTTGCCCTAGCAACTATGCCGCTAATGTCAATGCTGCAATCGGCCATGGTAGACAGTTCGATAAAAGGTCTCTCCCTTCCGATGGGGGACCTCTTGGGTTGCCAACTAACGATACAATGGTGCTGATCCAAGAAGATGAGCGAAGTGTGGAGACCTTGATACAGATTGTGGAGAAATACTATGCAGCCGCACGATCCAAATGCAACTGGTCGAAGACGTTCCTACTCAGGTTGGCATATGGCCCCCCGCCAGCCTGGGTGATGGACCTAGGGGTGGAGTTGATTCCCAAAGGTAAAGTAGTTCGGTACCTGGGAGCCCCGCTGGGGGTGGACCTAAACAAAAGACATAGATTTGAATGGTTCATGGACAAACTAAAAGCCAAGCTTCATGCTTGGGGTGGATTGGCCTTGAGCTACTGGAATGCGAGGGTGTTAGTGGTGCATCATGTGCTAGCGGCCTCAACCACATATGCGGTATCCATCTGACACTTTGCAAAGTCACATTGGCTTGAAGTCAAGAAACTGTTTCGTAGTTTCGTGTGGGTGGAGGAACAAGGCAAGAGAAGAATGCACTATATCCCGTGGGAACCTCTAAAAGCCCCCAAATCGCAGGGCAGACTCAACCTCTTGGACTACCGCCTCAGGAATGTTGCAATGTTGAGTAAGTGGTTACCAACAAGCATGTTCGAAGTTATGTTCGAAGTTAATGCACCCTAGATTGCTATGGTGAAATTCTTCATTGTCAACTCCAATCCTAGGGGCGTCAGAAGATGGCTGACCTTGGGTGGTATGACCGCATCTGCTCCTCCTTCATGCTCCACATCTAAAATTGAAAAATCTCTCAAGGCCTCGAGATGGCTTGGAAGATTGGGGTGGAGGCCATGACTTGGAAGGGACGTACATGCCTCCGTGGGGACGCTAGCTTAAAAGAAAGTATTTGGTGGAGCATGGCTCTCCCCCAAGAAGGCAAACCCTTCGCACTCGACCTTCGGTGAGCATGCAACCTCTTCAAGAAAGCCATCAGAACCTGGGATGACATTTGGGACCCAAGGAAAGTAGACTGGAAAACTGTGGGATAGATCCGTGAAGCCCACGCCCTCTCCGACGGAGAAGTAGACATCATCTAGGCAACCGGATCCCAGACACATGGCCCACAAACACAGTAGCGTCCTCAGATTGGAGGGCCAATCAATGGATGATTGGCAAGACCCCCCTAAGGAAGCTGATAGCTAGGACTGTGTACAAAGACCTCATACAGACAAACTCCAGAAGCCCCGATCTTAATCGAAGGTGGAATCTCAAATTTAGGTCGGTGTGGTGGAAGAAGCGGTTTGTTTCCTTCTGGAAGTCCTAACCGGTGGGCAAGGCAAGGTTCCTGCTTTGGAAGGTGATGAATTGGTGGCTCCCGGTGAGAGGGAAACTAGCGAAACGATTGCCAGTAAACCCGATGTGTGGCCTATGTGGCTCTAAACCAGAATCCATAAGACACCTTTTCTGGAGTTGCCCAACAACTCGAGAAGTTTGGCGGAAAGTGGAGAAAGTAGTTAGAAGCTCGAGGTTGATGACCTGCTTCAAAATCTCGTCCAAATGGAGAGCAGCGCTGCTCAGTGACACAGTCAGGCTCCCTTTCGCCTTGGCGGCAAGCTGGCATCTAATTAGAGCCTTTGGTCATCCTAGCAGTCTGGGAGACCAGCTATCAGAGACTCTAGCCATATCGTCGCAAAAAAGGACCCAATTGTTAGTGATGCTCTTCTGTAGTTGCTACAGTCCTCCATGAGATCTGGTTAGTTAGTTAGCTACTACTAAGCAGCGCAGGTCCAGGGCGAGTAGCCCTCTTAGGACCAAATTTTGTAACACTCGATCTTTTTTTTTTGGGTGGGCTAACCACCCCCCCTTATTTAATAAACTCAGCATTTTTATTTTATTTTTTATATTTGAAAAAAGGAGAAAAGTTTTGGAGTAGAGGTGGACTTCTTCCAAAAGCCCAATGGCAACAGAGAGAAGACAATATTCCTTCCAACTATAGTCTATCCAACAGATTGTACAAAAAACCAATGGAAACAAAGAGAACATCGAAGAAGGTACTCCTTCCAACTATAGACTATCCACTAGATTTCTACAAAACACTCTTAATTTTCAAGTGTTGCTCACATAAAAAATAGGCCATGTATAAATCAGTGCAATTACATAGATAGAACCAAAGATAGATCAGATAGACATTGGGCACAAGGCGATGGCATTTACAAAAAATATGACTACTTGAAAGTAGAACTCTACTTTAGTCTATGTAATCCTAAAAGTCATCAAAGAGAAAGCACATTTTTTCCCTTTTTCATAATGGCAAAAGAGAATAGCACAAGATGTGACCCTTCCGTTTCCCTCTTTATGCAAGATGAAAATTTGGTTTGATGATATTATTATGGAGGGCTACTCTACTTGCTTTACAATTCTTAAGCAGTATGTATCTCAACGTTCTTTTTTACTTATTCTATGGTTATATTCATAGTGCCTTGTGTTAAAGTTATGCTAATGTTCTTTTAAACTTCCTTGTGTACCACTCTCTCTCTCTCTCTCTCACTCAAATTGTCTTACTACCTCTCTTAGCCTAAACAGCATTATGAAATTAATGAGAAAGGTATGGGGATTCTTTTGGTGAAATATTATGATAATTATATAAAGAGGGTGGTGCACACAAAAACGATTTGCTCTTATAGTACTTATCACCTAGCATTCTCTTAGCCTAAACAATATTATGAAATTGATGCAAAAGCTATGGGATCTTTCTATATTCCAACAATTATTTTAAGAGGGTGATCAACACAAAAAGGACTGGTATAAAAAGAGAATAGAAAATAAGTAGGCGTGGCCCCAAAGATATGCTAAATAAAGATTTAGTAAATTTGGAGATGCAACTAAATAAAATCTTCTTCTTGTCAAGAAGGAGATGAGTTGAGCATTTATTAACTTAACCACAATACTTGTGTGACCAAACATTGCTCAATTTTGAATTAACTAGATTGACATGACGACATGAGTCTTAAAGATATTCTAAATCAAGACAAGGAATGACGGAAAGGATGAAGCATCCTGAAGGAGGCAATAATGGGAATGTGGAAATCTTTGAAGGAGGCAATAATGGGACCTTGGAAATTGAACCTTTCCCCATAGTATGATGTTAGTGGAGCAAGCCGATAACAAAGGAGTGGTTGAGTAGGGTAGTGTGTGTAGCTAATGAAAGTGCTTGGTTGAATAGCAAGTGTAGCTAAAGAAAGGTATGGAATGTGGAAAAAGAGCGGAAACCATGAACTAAGAAAGAAAGCTATGGGATGTGGAAAAAGAGTGGAAACCATGAACTAAGAAAACAATAATAAAGTGGGAATGACAAGTGTCTTTTCTAAAGACGTTGTTTGGCGGTGTTTTGGGTGCCCTCTCTCTCAACTCCTTTGTTTCATTTGTATCTGTTTTTTGGGGGGGAGGGGGTATGTAGGTGGTTCGAATGTCTCTCTAAGTCTTTACTCCCTTGAGTCTTTACTCTAAAGTTGGTGAGTCTTTTGCGTTACAATCTAAGGGCAGGTTCACATGACCCAGTCGCCATGGAGGAAGATATGGATGGACATCACCCGTGGTGGTTCACATGACTTAAATAAGATGTGACCAGCGGCGATTGATTAGTGTAGCGGTTGAAGGAGAACATTTGGGTTAGTCGGGAGCCACTCAATGCACTTCGCAGGTGAATTTTCTCAATCTACCACATGGCGTGGGTAGCCTTCACATGTTGGACAGATTCTTTGTCTCATTGGCCGCAATGTGTAAAGGTTATCCCTCCTAATTGGGCCAAGTACGACGGCAGCCTGCAACTCACATTATTGGAGGATGGCCGATAGGTCATGTGAACCTTTTGACTTGCATCCATCCAAATTTTGTTTTGGCCACCACCCTCGGTCCTTACTCTTTTATACCTATTGAAATCCGTCTTTTTTGTTGTTTGAATATATTATGTCTCTACACGAGTCTTTACTCCCCTAAGTCTTTACTGTCCTGAGTTGATGAGCCTGTTGAGATGGCAACCTAATGTTTGCCTTTGGTAGAGTCTTTTGTGATAGAGTAATGTTTGCCTTTGCTTGTATTTTTGGCTTGCCACTTCTCACAAGGAAGCCTAATTGATGGCAGCCGAGCTTGAAGAAGCGAAACTAATTTCAAATCCTTTTTTATCCCCGCCTTGAATTTCCACATGATCTCCACCTTTTTCTCGCTCTTCTCCTCTCCAAGTTAGAGCTTACTTTTCCTCTCTCAACTATTGGTGGACTCCCAACTTCTCGAAGTTAGAGCTTACTTTTCCTCTCTCAACTATTGGTGGACTCCCAACTTAGGGCATTTGAATGACAAAAGTCATTCAACTTATTTTTTTTGGCCTTTGCGTGAGTCTTTGGAGTGCTTTGCTTGAGTCTAGTGAGTGAGTTTGGCTTTCTTCATGTTTTCCATGCTGCATCTTTTCTGATGCTGCCTCGGAGCTCTGTGTCCTGTCTATCTCTGTTGTAAAGAAGTACTTCTTCTTGCATACCCCTCTGTTGTAAACTTCTTCTTCTGCTCTGCATATCCTTCAGTTCCAAATTGTCTTTTCTTGCAGCCCTTGATCTTCCCACCCATTTCTTGTCCCTTATCCAGTTTGGGTCCCAGAGTTCTGTGCATCCCCTGCATCTATCTGCAGCTTCTGCAAAACCCTTTCTATCTGTGTGTTTACCTCTCAAAATCCTGCAAAACCCTCTTCAATTTGTGTTGTTTCCCTCTCAAAATCCTACAAAACCCTCTTTCTGTGTGTCTTTCCCTCTCAAAATCCATCCTTTTCCCCTTCCATTTCTCTGGGTCATCCTCTCCAAATCTTCAGCATGCTCTCATTTCCTTGCTTTGCTTGCAGAAATCGGGCCTTGGCTCCCTCCTGAGCTCTGCCTCAAGCTTCTTGTATGTCCTTGTTGCTTTCTTCAAGTCATGTTAATCCCCCAAGACCTCCTGGAAATAATCTTCTCTTACCTCCCTCTCCTGCACATCGCTCGCACTCGCGTCGTTTGCAAACAGTGGAACCAGATCCTCTCCTCTCCTCATTTCTTGCGCACATGTGGCGTCTTGAATCGTGAGAAATGGGTGGCAGTCTTCGATGAACGTGGATTCAAGGAGCACAGAGTCTTGGTCTTGTACAACGCCTCCCTGGACTCGTGGCATCGAATCTCGCTCGCTTTTCTTCCCCCAGAGTTCACTGAAGCCGTCGCTGCTGCCGGCGGTTTGCTCTGCGTTGCGGGTCAAGTACACGAAAAATTCGTCATGTGTGTCTGCAATCCTTTCACGAGAACGTACAAGGTGCTGCCTGAATTGAATCATGAACTGTTAGTTACCGTGGCCGTGATGATCGAAGGAAAAGACGGTAACCCTTTCAAGATTCTGGTTCTCAGCGGTGACACGGTGGCCCTTCATTCTTCTGACAGTGCTTCCTGGCTGATTTTCAACACTGGCTTACCTTACAGGCCAAGGAGCCCCGTAGTCTGTAATGGTGTAGTCTACGGTCTTCAGAATATGGGTTCTCCATGGCGATCTAGTTGGAGGCTTGTATACGCTAAGTTGTCTGAGCTTCGATCTAAGGAGGTGTGGAGTCCTCTGAACAGACCAGAGTGGGGCGAAATTCTTGATATTCTAAGGCAGCCTCGTCTTTTGGAGACAGATGGCTGTCTCTTTTTGACGGGAGGGCTTAGGCGATCGGCACCCAATAACTCGTGCTATACATTTATAATCCTCAAGCTTGATCTGGTGACACTTGAGTGGAGCGAAGCTGCAAGGATGCCTATGGCATTCTACAAGCATTTCAATCCAGGGGCTGATTTTAAAATCTTTGGAGGGAGAGATACAGTGTACTTTTCCAGCAAGACTCCAGGGCGATTAGTGGTATGCGATTTCTCAGAGGGAGAGGCGTCATGGCGCTGGGTAGACGATTGCCCTGTTTACAAGTATCAAAAGGCTTACCTCTGTAAAGGTTTCCCTTTTGAACCCAGATTAGATGTGTATCCCTAGGTTTAAATTTATTATACTCGGGAGCGACAATATGAGTCCTTGCAAACGCTGCGGGTGTTTACACAGGTGCCCTTGTTCCTCAGGGCTTGTAGAAATTATGCGTTCCTTGTGAGGTGGAATATAGGAGCTATATATCCAAGTCGGATCTTTTGCAATCAGGCTTTGTTCTTGTTTCTCCCTTATATCTGAAGGAAATTTAGTGAAGTTTCAACGTTCTACATTTATCCGTTTTGTTGTAAACTTTAGGTCCTGTTGCATCTGTCACCTTATAATTTTACTTTTGCTACCTCAGAGTATAATGTAGGCTTTTGATCGTGGTATAGCTCTCTAGAGTTTTTGCAATGTGGCTCCAGGTTTTTGCGAGTCTCTGCAAAACCTAAGCATTGTTGATTTGTGGTTTGGACTATACCTGTATGCAGCATACTATCTTGACCTGATCAAGGCTCGATTTTACATGCCTGGTAAAGTCCATGGTTTGAAGCTTTTTGGTTGTGTCATGTAAGTAGTGGTGTTATGGTGTGCGTGCTACATGCAGTCTGAAGTTAATAGCTTACAACATGACTCTTACGACATGCATTCGGAAGTTTAATTGGATACTGTAGGCTTTTTTCTTGTTACCTCCCTCATGTCTGAAGGAATTTTAGTAAAGTTTCAACGTTCTGCATTTATCCGTGTTTGTGGTCAAACTTTAGGTCCTGGCACCAAATGAATGGCATTATCTAGATTCCACTGTTTGACTAGCTGTTAGTGGGCTTTCTTTCCTCTCTCTCCTCTCTTTTGCCTTTCCACATTTCGGCATTTCCACCTTTTTCACTTTTTCGTCTTTCTGCATTTTCCGTCTTTTTTGCATTTCCACCTTCTCTGCTTTTCTGTAATATAGCACTCTAGAGTTTTTGCAAGTTGTGGCCCCAGGTTAGTTCTAGTTCCTTCTATCCTTAGTGGTGAATTCTGCAAGTAACTACAATACATTTTTCTACGATGGTGGCAGTTGCTCGAGATTGCAAGGATACATTTCATCATCTCTTTCTCCAACTAGTGACAAAACCTAAGCATTGTAAATTTGTGCACCTGTATGCAGCATAATTTTTGACCTGATTGAGTAGTGCTTGATTTTGCATGCCTGGTAAGTCCATGGTTGGAAGCTTTTGTTTGAGTCATAATGCCTTGGGAGCTGACAAGTAAGTAGGGATCTGAAGTCAACATGACTGTTACAACATGCATTTAGGAGTTAAATGTTGTCACCTAGGTCATGCGTGGTGTGCTCTTTTCCTCTCCTTGGGGTGGGTCCTTGGCGAGGCACATTGTAAGAAGGAAGATAGGGTGTTGGCCTTTAGCAATGCTTGCAGCTGCTGTTCATGGTTGTTTCTCCTCTATACTTGCTTTATTCACAATTGTTTTGTTTTGAAGTGGTTTTTTGATGAGGAGGAAATTGCTTTGCTGAATTCTTCTTCTTGAACTTTGCCATGATGATTAGAAAATGAGAGACTAATTTCTGATGGAAATAAAAAATTTTAGAGAGAGATACCTTCGATTCATGCTTCAAACTTTAGAATAATGATCTTATACTTGTGCTTGCTTGTCCTCTCGCACCTTGAAAATCAACAATTGCATCTGCTTGTCATAGGCTGAGATCTTGAGTTGTCTTTCATCAAGAACCAGAAAGCAATTCTGATAGTTTGAGAGCTTTTTGGTCTTTTGGATCTTTCGGACTCATTCTTCTTCGCAAATGGCAGGATAAATCGCAGCTTCAAGTTTGGGTTACTCCTGAAATTTGCTTCTGAATCCAGATCCCGTAAGTCTCTGTTTTGGATCCCAATCTCGGATCTCTTTTCTCTCTTTCAGATCTCTCTCTAGAGTCTGGATGCCCGTTCTCTCTCTGGAATTCGGATCTATGTATATGCACGTTCTGGATTTTAGTTATGTTCCAGATCTCTGTTTTATTCCTAGTCTCTTCCTAGATCTCTGTACAATGCCGGATTTAGACTTTCAAAAGTATCTCCTTAGAAAGGTAACTCTTTTGTTGGAGAAAAAGGTAGAGAAGAGAATGTCTTCGTATTTCACTTTTGCTAGAATTGTAATGAATTGCTGTTGTGGCCCCTCCACTATAATTTTTCATGAACATCCTGATTTGCTTGTGCTTCTTGCTATGGGCTGCTTCTCCTTCATATGCAGAAAATACGGACCAGATATTTTCCTTCACAGTGCTTTTGGGGTGCCTACTCAATCATCTTGAAATTAACAGTTGTCACTTTTGTGATTGAAAACCTCAATGTTGTAGCTTATGAAGATCTCCTCAATAGGTTGACACAATCCAAATGTGCCAAATTATGAGAATAGGAGTTGACTAATCAAATTTGCTCGAATAGTTTTGAGTTATTGGATCGCCAACACCAGCTGATTTGTCAGTCGTCGCCATTGTGGAAAATAGACCCTTTTCCTCTCCTTCATAGCATTCTCCTTACTCAGGCCGTTGCTCGTCACTTTGGATTGCTCTTCTATTATGCTTCATCGGCAGCTTCCCTCCGCCAATTGCAAACGTGTTCTAACAAACTATTGTTGCTTGCTACTACTCTTGAAACGCCTCGTCGCAAGTTGGTCTTTGTAGCGATAGATCTAAAGCTCTAATTTCAATCATGCCAATTTTGTCATCACGGTTGACTGCATATCAAATTTGCCTTTATGATACTCTTCGTCAATTTACAGCTTCAATGAGCACAAGATCCTCTAGGATTGGAAGCAAGAAGCTAAAAATCTTACGGATATAGATCAGATTTTGCTGTAGCCAGACTTTGAATGATTGGACTCGAATTTGCAAATGGGTCTGGGAAATTCCAGAGAGGAATTAGATTCAAGTGGATTCAATTTACCACTAATATATACTTTTTGAATCCCACGGCTTCCCTAACGTTTATCGCTTGTGCAAGATGCCCATAAGCTTGCTTGAATTCTTCTTGCTTGTTGGCATTCAACCCCTCCATCTGGATAGTGAGAGACCTTTTGTCATGCTGGAGGAGTTATGGTTGTCTTTTTGCTCATCTTTGAAGCATGAATTTTGTGGATCTCCATCATCCACTCTGCGACAACGTTTCCTTTCTTATTGAAGTGTTCTGACTCACATGTCTATAGATATTGTTGAAGTCCTTGAATTGATCTAGTAGAGAACCCCTGCGTCCTAATGGATGTAACGTCCTTGTCTCCCAATGGTTACTCTTCACGCAGGCTTTTGCACCCACAAACCATCCTCACACCAAATGCATACACAACACTTTAATAATTCATAAAGTATAAACTACCACCATGGGTCTTTGAATAGCCAATCTACTAGGCAGGTCTCTTTCTGGACTACTGAAGGTATGAACCAATTGCAGGATCGCCACTGTGACAGGTAGAGATTTATTCTAGAATTCTACCTATTAGATAACAGGAACTCAGACGTGACAAATAATATTTCCTCATTCGGAACTTCAGTACTGAAACAAAATTTCAGAAACTCCAAAATGCAAATAGAGAAATCCTTGTATCTTTTCATATGTGCAATACATGATTGAATATCTCTCTCTTGAGAAGACTAAGGAAATGTATGGGAAGTTGGAACCTCAAGGGTCCATTCACACCCCTTCACATCCCCCCATGTGACTATTACCTAACCTTACTCTAGATGCCTAGTTATTCCCTCACAAAAGCGAGTGAAAAGGGAGATAGGTAGTCATTTTGAGTTAGTTGTTGATGCTTTTTGAAGTTTCAAGGTGTACAAATCTACGAAAAGGTAGATGAGATAATTGCTTAGCTTTCTATGCAGCCCCATCCTTTAAAAAAAAACTAAAAAGTGATGATTGTGTATGGGTTTCAAGGTCTCGGAAATGACAAACAGTCATTTTTTAAAGAAAACACTCTATTTTTCTCCAAACTTGCTTGTTTTTTGTTATTTCTTATTGCTTCATGTTTGTAAGTAGGTAGAAAGTACTCCCCATGCACTCCAAATACTGCACAGAAGCCATAGAAGCTCAAAAGTCTTTGCAAATTCCATCAGCAAAACAACAGAGTTTGGGAGAGACATGCTGGGCTAATCTTAACCCAACATATGTTGAATGATAACCCAATGCATGCTGAGTTAACAAGCATGTTGGGTTAGTCATTGACCATGTTGGGTTAGCATTTGACCATGCTAGGTTAGCAAACTGACACTTTGAAACATAGCGACACCCTAACACTTGACAAGATCTGCTAGTTGTCATACTTGATGCACCAAATTTGATCCAAAATAGGAGTCAACCCTTCCAAACACTCATTTCATTAATTTTGCATTGATAAAAAATACTTTTTATAGTTATTTTTGAAAAATATTAGGACCCTTTAATTAACCCAAAAAAAGTCCTCTAAATAACATAAAAATTGTAATTTTAAATAAAGATTTAAAGTTTTTTAAAATTACAAGTGAAATTATAAAAGGAGTTGATGACATTTCTCTAGGATCTGTGTAAAATTATAAAGGGATTTATATCTAAGTCAAATTATGAAAAATGGATGGAATTGTAAGGTACATGACAAAATCATCGTTACATAAAAAATAGCTAACAAAATCTCAAAGTACTTATGTTGTTAATGAACACCTTTCAATAGTTACAAGAACACATGAATATTAGTACTCATTATAGAATCCTCTACTTTTTGCTTCTCTTCTTTGTCAATATAATTATAATATCAAAAAAGAATTAAGGAATTAGGGATTCTTTGTTTCAAAGCTTTCGTTCGTTTCTAATTACTTGTGGTTCATCTGTTGGATATGGTCCATAACAAGTGCTTCTATAATACATCTCAAGTAACAGATTTACTAGCTCTAGTTGAAAAAACCTTTTGAAGTTTGTATGCTATCTCTTACTTTTTTGGGCTCCTCCTTCTCTTGATTCTTATACACAACAAACTCTTCTTTCTAATGTTCTATCAATGATTCTAAGTCTCTCTTTTGCTCCTCTTGATATCTTTGGTTCTTAACAGTCCAATCTAAATTAATTTCTATTGCTTGCTCCACTTGAGATATTATTACAAAAAGCTCCATTCATTTGTAGAAAAGATGCAAAAGAATATAGAAGAATGGCAATTTTATGCAACAAGACAAGAAATGAGTGAAACAAAAATAGGAAAAAGCAAGAAGTGAGTAAGACAAAAATAGGAAGGAGTAGGTGAGGGTGAGAGAAAGGAAGTGTGCTTGCAACAATGATGAGAGAAGAAAGAAATTTCTTTCACAGTTGAGTCCAAGGAGATAGAAGGAGAGGCAGGAAAGGTGAGTGTGGTAGAGGCTGAGATAGGAGATGAGTGGAGGGAGTGGAGAGGGAGAGGCAACGGAGAGGTGAGGGAAGGGGGAGACGAAGGGAGAGGGAAGGGAGAAGATGGAGAGAGGGGAAGGTAGATGCAAAGGGAAGAGGGAGGTAGAGGGAGATGCAGAGGGAAGGGGAGAGGGGAATGAGCATGGAAGAGGCAAAGAGGGGTAGGGAGAGGTAGAGGGAGAGGAAACATAGGGGCAGGGCGAGGGAGATGGAAGAGGTGGGTAGAAAGAAATTAAGGTAAATAAAATTAACACCCGTCACATATTAAACTTTGGTTAATAAATAATACCCCTCAAACCCCACAACTAATTAATTAGTAGTTTTAAAAGTAGGAGAGATTAGGAGAAATAGTAAAGTTAAAAAGAGGATTTTGTTGTACTAGGGCTATGTCTCCCCATTTTGTTATGATACTTTTCACACACATTAGTATTACCTATGTTGAGGAATGTGGAAAGTATCGTTCCCATTGGATATGTGTTGGATGGTTGAAGTCCACATAAACCCTGTTTTTCACCAAGTGTTATGCACAACCATTAAAACACACCCTATGAGATGTGTTATTTGAATGCGCACATACCTGATGGGAATGGTACTTTGCACATGCATCAATACCACATATGATGAGACACGTGCAAAGTATCATGACAGGTGTGCATAAAACTTGGTGAAAAATAGGGTTTGTGCTGACTTCGAACATCCAAAGCATATTGGATGGAAACGATACTTTGCATGCACCTCAGTATAGGTAAGATTGATGTGTGTGGAAAGAATCATGACCATTGGACATGTGTTATTTCTAATAACACACCTTAGAGCATGTTTTTTGATTGGTGTTAATAACGCTTGGTGAAGAACGTGGTTTATGGCAAAATCGACCATCCAAAGCATAGCCGATGGGCATGATACTTTGCATGCACCTCAATATAGTTGGTATTGATTCACGTGCAAAGTATCATGCCCATCGGGTATGTGCGACTTTAAATAATACACCTCAAAGCATGTTTTTTGATGGTTGTGCATCACTTGATGAAAAAAAGGGTCTATGGCGAAGTCGACCATCCAAAAGATATCATATGTCCACAATACTTTGCACGTGCCTCAAATAGGTAATATTGGCATGTGTGCAAAGTATCATGTCCATCAGGTATGTGTACGGTCAAATGACACACCCCAGAGCATATTTTTTGACAATTGCGCATAACATTTGGTAAAAAACATAGTTTGTAGCGACTTTGACCATTCAAAGCATATTCAATGGCCATGCTGCTTTACATGCACCTCAACATAGGTGGTATTTTCACATGTGCAAAGTATCATGCCCATTGGGTATGTGTGCATCCGAATGACACACCTCATAGCATGTTTTTTTATGGTTGCACATGAGACTTGGTGAAAAACAAGGTTTAATGCTACTTCGACCATCCAAACCATATTACACATTACTTTGCATGAGACTCAAAATTGATGGGATTGATGTGCGTGCAAATTATTGTGGCTATTGAACATGTGCACATTCGAATAACACACTTCAGAGCATGTTTTTTGCAGCTGTGTATGATACTTGGTGAAAACCACGCTTTAATGCGACTTTGACCATGCAAACCATATCCGATGGGTATGATACTTTGCATAGATCTTAATGTAATTGGGTTTGGCGTGTATGTAAAGTATCATGATTATTGGATATATGCACATTTGAATAATAAAAGCCGGAGCATGTTTTTTGACCATCGTGCATGAGACTTAGTGAAAAACATGGTCTAATGCGAGTTCCACCATGCAAACCATATCCGATGGCAATGAAACTTTGCACATGCTAAATATAGGTGAGATTGGATTGTGTGAAAATTATTGTGGCCATCAAATATCAGCACTTTTGAATAACACAACTCGCAGGGTGTGTTTTGGCCGCTGTGCATAAGAGTTTGTGAAAAACATGGTCTAATGCAAGTTTGACTATGCAAACCATGTTTGATGGCAATGAATCTTTGCACACACCTCAAGATAGGTGGGATTGATGTGAGTGTAGAGTATCATGGTCATCGAAAAAAAAGAGTGACTATAATCCAAGCCCGCGAATAGATTTATTTATCTTTTAAAAAAAAATTAAATAAAAAAGATGGCCACGGTTGCGGGAAGGTAGGGGAAAACGGGAATGGATGGAAGGGGAATGGAAGGGGAGGGGAGGAAAAGAAGGCAAGGAAAGCTAGGGGAGGGAGGAAGGGAAGGGAGGGAAGGGGAAAGGTAAGGGACGAGAGAGAGGGGAGGCAAGGGGATGGGAGGGGAGGGTAGGGAAGGGGGAGGGGAGGGAGAGGGAGAGGGGAGGTGAGGGGGAGGGAGAGGGAGAGGGGAGGTGAGGGGGAGGAGGGAGGGGGGGGAGGGGAGGGGAGGGGAGGAGGGAATGGGGGGGGGGGGGAGGGGAGCAAAGCGGGAAGTTTCTAGGAAAGGGAAGGGAGAGGAGGAAGGGAAGTTTCTAGGAAAGGGAAGGGAGAGGAGGAAGTTTGAATTCTAGGGCAGGAGAGGGACAAGAAAAAGATAGGGAAATTTGAATCTTCTAGGGTTTGGTGGCTATTCTCCTTCTCCTCCTTTCCTCCCCTTCTCTTTCCCCTTCTCTTTCCCCTTCCTCTCCCCTCTCTTCTCCCCTCTCCCTCACTCTTCCCTCTTCATCATCTCCCCTCTCCCTGTCTCTTCCCTCTTCTTCCTCTCCCCTTTCCCTCTCTCTTCTTCTCTCTTCTCCCTCCTTTCTCCCTCTTCTTCTACTTCTCTTCATTTTCCCCTTTCTGCTCCTCCTTCCCCTCTGAAACACAAAATCATGTGGTGAATGCACACTTTTTTTTTCATGGTCGCAATTGCACAAGAAGGCATTTTAAGGCATACTAACTGAGCCACAAACTAGAGTACATAAGGATAGCTGTCATCCAGCTATTATTCATGGGCGGTGTACCAACCGCATCTGTAGCTAACAAGTCGGTGACATAAATGCACAACGGTCACCCTGGCATTTCACAAGTGAACACTCCCCCTCGAGCTCAATCCCAATTCCTGCACACCAAGCAGGTCTCTGAACTTGCGCAGCTCCTTTGCGCCCAATGCCTTCGTGAATATGTCAGCTACCTGATCCTCTGTGCTGATATAAACTAGATCAATAAGACCTAGTAAAACCTTCTCCCGCACATAGTTATAATGCACCTCAATGTGCTTTGTTCTAGCATGATAGACTGGGTTATTTGCCAAGTGTATACTTCTCATGTTGTCAAAATAAATGACAACTGGCCCACCATCTGTAGACTGATGCATATCATAAAGTAGCTTATGCAACCAAGCTACCTCACATGCAGCCATTGCTACACCCCTGTACTCAGCCTCTGTGCTCGACAAGGCAACTGTAGGCTGTTTCTTACTGCTCCAAGTGACTGCAGCACTCCCAAAAGAGAACACATATCCACTGATAGATCATCTATAAAAAATACTACCAGCCCAATCAACATCAGTGTATCCATGCAACTGTATCGGAACCGAGTCTCATAAAATAGTCCATATTGCAATGTGGACTTCACATACCTGAGTATGCGTCTAGCCGCATCCAAATGCAGTTTCCTTGGGGCCTGCATAAACTGACTTACCAATCCAACAGCATAGCTCAAATTTGGCTTGGTAATAGTCATATAAATCAAACTTCCTATTATGCGTCTGTACATAGTAGGGTCTTCCAAAAGCTCACCTGCATCTGTGCTTAGCTTCACATTTTGCTCTAAAGGAACTGAAATAGGCTTACAGCCTGTCATCCCATATTTGGACAGCATGTCCAATCCATATTGCCTCTGCAAGAGCCGTATCCCACTTGGTGATCTAATCACCTCAATGCCCAAGAAATAACGCAGCTCTCCCAAATCCTTCATCTCAAACTTCTGCTTCAATAGCATTTTCACATGAAGGATATCTTCATCACTATCACCTGTGATGATCAAATCATCAACATAAATGACAAGCAGCCAATAGTGACAAGATACTGTCCTATCTTGTCAGACCATGCTCTAGGTGCTTGCTTCAAGCCATACAAGGCTTTCTTCAACCTGCAAACAAACTCAGGATGAACAGCATGAACATAACCTGGTGGCTGCTCGGAATAAGGATAGAAACAACAATTTACACTCATTCATCACAAAACATATTCAAGAATACATATGTTCATGTTTGAATTATGGCAATGAGATAGAAGAAATTTCCAAGTAATATTAAAAGATCCTTGGAACGAAATAGCAATGACTGCTCTTACAGTTGCCATCCTTGCAACCGGATTGAATGTTTCTTCATAATCAATGCCATATGTCTGTGCATACCCCTTGACAGAACAGAGCCACTAGATTCACCATCCACATAAGAGTGACCTGCATTCACATCAAACATGGGCTGATCTACCTTCTCTTTGCCTTTTCGTGATACCTGCATACCACTATCTGCATTGCTTTAAGGAGATTCTCCTAATCTCAATTTGCCTATCCATGGCGAAGTATGTGAACCACTGCTAGAGGACACTGTAGGTCCACTAATATTTTGTGATTGCTGCTGTGAATTCTGTGCAGCATTACCATTTTGTACATCTACATCATCAATCACATTTACTGGTTTATACTAGTTGCTCATCTCATAAAAAACATCTCTGCTCACTGTAAACTTACGAGTAGAAGGGTTATAGCATCTATACCCTTTCTACTGTAGAGAATAACCAATAAAGATGCACTTCTCAGCTTTTGGATCCAACTTGGACCTCAACTCATCTGGCACATGAACATAGGCAATGCAACCAAAAATTTTCAAATGAGAAATATCTGGTTTCCTACCAGTATACATCTCCTCTGGCGTCATGCCATGTATTACTATAGTGGGAGTCCTGTTCATTATGTTGTCGCAACTGCTTCAGCCCAATAATAATCTGGTAGGTCTTTTTCATATAGCATGGCCCGAGATACCTCTCCAATATGCCTTTTTTTCCTTTCTGCAAGTCCATTTTGCTGTGGGGTATGACTGCATGAATATTGCTGCTTTATGCCATGCTCCTGTAGGAACCTTGCAAACTCATGTGAGAGATACTCTCCTCCTCCATCTGACCTTAGGCATTTTATTTGCAGGCCTGTTTCTTTTTCAACCATAGCTTTAAAAGCTTTGAAATACCCAAACACTTCACTTTTCTTTTTCATAAAATACACCCAAACTTTTCTGCTGTAGTCATCAATAAAAGTGACAAAATAATAACAGCCTCCAATAGATGCAGCTTTAGTAGTCCACACATCAGAGTGGATTAATTCCAATGGCTTCTTACTCTCTTGAACATGCCTAGGAAATGGTTTTCTTGCCTGTTATCCAAATTGACAGGCTTCACATACCTTATGCATTTCTGCAACCTTGAATTTAGGCAATCCTGCAACAATATTTTGGGCCTGCATTGATTTAAGTCGCTGTATATTAACATGACCAATGCATTTATGCTAGATATCAATATCTACAACCACACCAGGCCCATGTGCAAACATTGCTACACTCAATTCAGGCATGTCCGCATCCAACGTAAACATCCTGCCCTTCTTCTTTCCTTTTGCTATCAAGCGACCGTTATTTTTTATATCCTCAATAAAGCATCCATGAGGATTAAATCGGACCCGCAAGCCCTGCTCTACCATTTGGCCAACAGAAACCAGGTTCTTGGTGATATTCAGGACATGAAATACATCAGACAGGTATTTCTTTTTCCCATCCTGCATAGACAAAGGAATTTTACCAATCTGCACAATAGGATGTGCAGTATCATCACCAGTCTCCACAAATCCTGGTCTTTCCATTTTCCTTGCATCCTACATCCATTATGCATGACCTATCATGTGGTTTGATGCACTTGAGTCAACATACCACACATCATTGCTTTCTTCTGCACTTGTCAGAGAATTGGTCATGTGCTGCACCATAAACAGATGCTCATTTCTGTCATCACCCTGTCTACTAGAAGATGCATAATTCCCTTGCTGCAATTTTCCATTCATGATGTCATTCTGCTTTTTATAGCAGTCTTTAGCCATATGACCCATTTTACCATAGTAGTAGCATTCAACATTGCTGTTTGCATTTTGGCCTCTTTGCCATCCACCACGACCTCTTTGGCTCCCCCTGCCTCTAGAGTTACCACGTCCTCCTCCATAGGATTGGTTTTCTTGAGTTTGTTGCATATTCTGATTTCTACCATGGCCTCCAGATCGGCCTCCTCTACCTCTGCCTCTACCTCTTTCGGCATTTGAGTAGAAGACAGTTTCTTTTGAAGTTCCTCCTGAAGTAGATGCACCACCATGTCTCTGCTCTTCAGAAATTAGAAGAGCAAACAACTCCTCAAAATCAGGAAATTTTTTACGAATGGCAATGGATGTCCGGAACTGTGCATAATCCTTTCCTAGACCATTCAAGGTCACAGAAACTAAATCATCATCTTCCACTGGCGACCCAATGGAAGCAAGTGCATCTGCAATTGTCTTCACCTTCATGTAGTAGTCATTGATGCTCATATTTTCTCTCTGCACATTGTGCAACTCCTGCTTGAGCTGCATTTTCCTGGCTTGCGTATTTGTGATGTACATTTTTGCTAAAGTATCCCATGCCTCCTTTGGCGTACTTGCATCCTGAATATGCACAATCATAGAATCCGAAATACTGATAGACAGCCAATACATAACTTTTATGGCTCTCTCATGCCATCCTTTAAATGCTTGCATTTTCTATTGATTGGGAACATTAAGAAGAACTGGTTCTTCTTGATTTCATGTAATGAACTCCCAATAGCCTTTTCCCATAAGGAAATTCGTCATTCTAAACTTCCATGCTTGAAAGTTGTTCTTGTCAAGCTTTTTAGTGACAATCTATGAAAGAGAATCAGATGCCATTACAGAACACTGTAAAATATTCTGTCACTGCAAAAAACACAGCTTCTGCCTCACAAGGGCAAATCTGCAAAACTGACGAAAGTGGTATTTGACCACACAGTCACTTCTTAGTGACGATTTTGCATAACAGGCAATAAGGATGATTCTGTAATTCCCAATATCTCTGCGCACAGGCATACAATGCAATTTCTGTGGCAACCTTTCACCGACCTGCAGAACAGTGGTCGCACAGCAAAAATAGGGCCTTTTTCTGAGTGCTTGTGGAGAACTTCCACCTCCAAAACGGGCCCTGCAGCATATATTGCCCTCTCACCACACCGCGAAGGGCGTCTCAATCTGAGACAATGCACTCTTGCACTTTTCGACTGTGTTACCTGCAGAGATTTGCTCCCAAACTCAAAAAAGGAAAGCAACACTGGTCCTCTTACTAGGACACCGCAAACTTGGTTTGATTTCTTGAGCTCCTTACCACGAACCAGGCTCTGATACCATGTGAAGATAGTGGGAGAGAAGGAAGGAGTCTCACTTACAGATTTCTCACATACACAATGGGGGAATAGACACAAAGGTGGAGGCTGAAAACAGTTTTCCTCTTCTTAGTTGTGAAAGCCAAAAGAGCTCTAGTACAAAGAAATAGAAGAACCCTATATGTGGGTCTCAAACCAAACTCAGCTAACTAAGGTGGCATACTAATTGAGCCACGTAGTACATAAGGATAGCTATCATCTAGCTATTATTCATGGGCGGTGTACCAACCGCATCTGCAGCTAACAAGTCAGTGACATAAATGCACAACGGTCACCCTGGCATATCACGAGTGGAGCTTGATATCTCAACATCACCTTCCCTTTCCTTCCCCCTCCCCTTCCCTTCGCCCTTCCTTTCCCTCTCTCTCTTACCCCCTCCTTTCTCTCTCTTTCCCCCTCCCTCCCCTCCATCAATAGTCGTAGCGTGAATTCCACACCAGCACGAATGAACTAAAAGCTATGCGGGCATGTCCATGCCACATGGGCAAGTGTAGTGCAACCGTCCCACCATATGTACCAATGCCTTTCCATCGATATGTCACATGGGAAATTGTAGTGCACCTGTCTCATCATATGTACCAATGGCCTTCCATCGATGAACCAAAGGCATGTTTGTGCCATGCTTGCATGTGCATCGTCCCATGACGCCATATCTTCCAAATTTTAGAGTTTGAAACTCTCAAAAGGTAAAGTAATGTCGTGCATGGGCCATACATACATACATACATGCATGCATTTAAATAGTTTCTTTAAATTTAAGTTGTTAATAAGTTAAGAAAAAGTTAGGTCTGAGTCTCTATAACATGTTACACTAAATTTTACAATTTTCATTTTTTCAACTTCCAAAAACTAACAAAATTATCTTAATTTCTTGTTTTAATTTGTTTATTTAAGAGTGGATCTTGGAGAATGGCACTGGTGCCATTCTCCATTTAAAATTAGAAATTCAATCTCTAAAGTTGCCATTCAATCTTAATTTCTCATTTATGGAACCATATACTGACTTATTTATCATTATAACCCTCATTTTAGAGAACATTATTTATCTATGAACAAATAGTGAACACTTTATAAACTAATATATACCTTCCTACCATACTCTCTTTTGAGGATTATGGTAACTTAGTGGATTTATAAGAGTTTTCCTTAGCTTTAGCAATCCCATATTTGAAGAATTGAGAAGCTCTTTGGTAATAATGTATACCATATATTCGTAGAATGAGAAGGAAAGAGATATTGAAAACCCTCGTACTTGAAGCCATTATAATCGATCATAAATTCATCTCTACTATATTATCAAATATGGGAAGGCAAGGGATAAATTATTTCCAATTCTCCAAACCTAAGTACTTTTAAGGAAATGTGGTCCTATTGAACTCCTTCCAACCATAATATGAATTAGGGAGAAGTTGTAACTCTCATATACATCTTGAAAATTTTCTCTCTCTCTATACCTCTCAAAATTTCTCATGCTTTCTCTCACCTCCTCAGCCTTCCTTCTTGGTGGCGATGACTTTCCTTCCTGAGTTGGTTGTCCTCATTGCACCTTCCCCTTCCCTATTGACCCTTGTGCTCTCCTTGTCCTTCTTCTCACCTCTCACCTCATCGCACCTACGCCCCCTCTTACAAGCTGTTCCCACGCAGCTGGGTAGCTGGGGCCCAGCTACCCAGCTACCCAGCTGAGGCCACCGGTGCTCAAGCGAAAAGACTACGCCAATGCACTCCCTTGGGTGGGAATAGCTTCTTAGCCATAGTTTGAAAGATTAAACTAAAGTTTTGAGAAATCCTCCTATGCAAGAGCAAAGGTTAAAGAAGAGACCGTTCTAGAACTCGAAGTATGTAGTAGAAAAAGCTAATAAGAGTAATAGAGAGCAAAATAGTGGTGTTGGTAGCCGCCATGGATCCTCGGCTTGCTCGCTTCTTCTTTGGAGACGACGGTTCCTCCTCGCCCTTCCTCCCCTTCCTCCCTTCCTCCTTCGCCGATGCTCAGGTCGATTGGCTTGAGACCCCTCACGCCCACGTCTTCAAAGCTAACCTCCCAGGTTTTCGTTCCCTCCCGGTCTTTCGTCTGATGTTTTCTCTTTTTGGAAAAGGCCATTACGCCGTGTTTCCTTGACGAAATGACACGGAATATGGGTCACTGGGGCTTTCGTGGCAGCTACTGGGCTTTCGTGGTGTATGCAAAATGCCCATCTTAGGCTTTTAAGGATGTTTCTCCTGCAAACAGGGTTGTGTGGTCTTTGACATGATTTCTAGGTACATAGCCCTATATGTGAATTGAATTTGAGACCTGTTCTGTTAGAAAACGTGGGTAGGAACTTCTGCTATTTTCTGCTCGATCGGAGACGATGTCACTGAAAATTTTATTTTCCTGCAGGCTTAAAAAAAGACGAACTCCAAGTGCAAATACAGGATGGGAATGTCTTGCAGATCAGTGGTGAATACAAAAAGCCCGAGGATAAGGTTCCTGTGAAATGGCATAGCTCGGAGAGACCCCAAGGAAGGTTTGCTCGTGACTTCCAGCTACCTGACAACATCCGGGTGGATGATGTGAAAGCCCATGAAGAAAACGGAGTTCTGACTGTCACTATTCCCAAGAAACAGGCTGTAAAGCCTGTCGTCAGAAGGGTTCCCATCACAAGCAAGCTTTGAAGGAGAGCCCTATAAAACTGTAAGCTGTCATTTGCAGAAGTCAATGTAAGATCTTATAGTTTATCGAGATGCATCTCTGTCTCTCTCTCTCTCTCTCTCTCCCCCCCCAAAAAAAAAAAACAAAAACAAAAGATGCATGCATACTTGAACATGCACACAGAACTTGTTGTCGTTTAATATGTGCGCATCATTGTTCTTCATCTATGCGGTTTAGATATGAAATGTGCAGTTGATTATCATCTATATGGATCCATGTGGATGACAAATTATTTGTAGTGTCATGAGTATGGTCATTGAATCTGCACATTTTGCTATACATATATATGTTTAGCATAGGATTGTTGGATGGGTTCGAGTGTTGCAGCAGGACACTTTTGGCCATAGTCACCTGGTTGCCTTTTCGCTTCTCATGTGCCATGATCAGCGGTATTCAGGGTGGATTATCCCAAAAGGCTACTCATTTGTTTAAGAGATTTTGAAATCTTTCGAAACTCAAATGGAAGCTTACCCTTGGGTACCAATGAGGACATAAGCGTAGCTTTGCTTGCTATGTTAATTTTAAGTATTATTTCTCTAATTTTATCTAGAGTTGCTTACAAACGCCCTTCTTTCCTTTGTTCTTTGTTTATTTTATATAAAGAAATTATACTTTTAAGATTAGATATATTCTAATCTTAAGAAGATATATATTTATTTAGAGCATGTTGATGTTCTATGTTATCATTAAGCAAGTAGTTCAAGTTTAAGTTGGCCATTTCAATACAAAAGTTGATACGTAAGCTCTGTTATGAATCATCTTGTGTAAGCCAGCTCTTCAAGATCTGAAAGAAGCCTTTCCGTAATTGGTTGAGCCTCTTAAGCAGGGCGAGATTGGTGGCTATAGATTGCTCTAACTTTGTAAATCCACATCATCAAGGCTATACCCCAACTCCTCACTTTTATTTTGGCTTTCCTTTTTGTGTTGATGGTCAACTTGAATGACAAACATGATTCGAAAAGGAAATAAATGCTTTTATGAAAGTTGCAATATGCCATTCTTGGTATAATTGCAACGTACATTCCAATTTGGAAATTATGATAAAGAGGATTTGGAAGGAAATAAATATTGAAGGAGACAACTTAATTATTGGGGAATGCAATTCATGTTGTGATTGTAACTCGATAGATATAAGGAGAAGGCATTTGGAAAGAAGGTTTGAGATGTGATGTTTAAAATGCAAAAAAGCATGTGTATTGATGGATTTGTCGAATAGTGGAACAATGAAAGCTGTCAAATTTCCAAAGGTGCGTAGGAGTTCTCACAACACTTTAGTTCTTGTTGTCAGTCGCAGCAATAATTTTCCCTAAGTTTTTTAGTAATGCTTGCTAAAGTTATTTGTAAACTTACTATAACTCTCAGCAACAATGGTTTTGGAAACATCACCATGTACAAAAGTATGTTTTGATAAACACAGATGTGGGCTTTTGTATTGGAGTTGTATTACATGGAATGAATTGAGCATCTTTAGGAACCTGCCAATAATTGTCTATACCACGTCATGTCTTTGGGGGGATAGTGTAACAAACTCCATTGGAATGTTCTCCCAAGGTGTTTCTGGAATTGGCAATGGTTGTAATAATCCTCGTGTTTTTTTTCGATTGTACGTAGCTTTTTTGGCAAATTGGACAAAGATGCCACATATCGAAAAACATCCTTTCGAATATGAGGCCAATAAAAGTAAATCAATTTTTACTTGATGCGAAAAACATAACCTTAAATAAAAGTGGATAGGGACGTTTCTCCATTCCCTCTCCCTCATGTTCTTGGCAACACAAATGCAATTTAGATTCCAAAGATATCCATCATGCAAATAGTAATCTTTTGTTCCATTGCCTTATCTCAAATTTTTCTTACACGAAAGAAATCTAGATCTTCTTTGTATGTACATTTTTCATGGTAGCAAATTCTTCATGATGAGCTTCTTAGATGGCATGAGCCTATGGCCTTTGAGAAAGAGCTTTTGCTACAATATTTTATCTTTACCAAGAGAATATTGAATCTAAAAATTAAATCCGCAAAGAAAGTTTACCCACTTCATGTGTGTCTCCCTCACCAATTGGTTGTGTAATAAAGTAATGCACATGTTGATGGTTAGTCTAAATAAGAAAACAACTCTCCCAAAATATAATGCTTGCAAACTCAAAGTGCATGTCACTATAAGTAATTATTTTTCATACACATCAAAATGAGCTATAATCTTCTAACTGTATGCTTTTTCCCTTGACCTTCTCCTTTTCTTGCTCTTTCCTTGGGTTGAGTTGTGTTTTCTTGGTTGGTTGTCTTGAATTTCCTATCTTCTTCAACCTTCCCTAGGCTTCTAAGAGCTCTTAACCCATCAGGGTAATTTTTGGTTTGAAATCAACTTCAACATTAGCCTTCAAAGACTTAAAAAGATCATACACATCTTTATTTTCTTGCTCCCATTTTGGCACCTCATCATTACTATTTCTCATGGGCAATTCCTCATCAACATCAGATTCAACAAGCTTTGTCTTGTCCAAGAGCTAGAGTGATCTCTTCTTTGTGCGCATAAACTTCTTTAGGGTAGGAGATGGCCTCTTTAACGCTTGGCATTGCGATTTCGAGTGTTGAATATAGCTACAAGGAGACACTGACTCAACACTTTCTTCTTCAAACAAATACAACACAAGCAATCGTAGGATGACTTAAGGCTACAGTTTCAAGTTTCACCAAATAAATCAACAGACAAAACTTGGGCTTTGATATCTATCAGAACCATGCTTATCCAAGGATTTATTTAATTAGAAAAATAGACTTATAACCATGAACCAAAATTAAACCACCTTATTACATTCATTGAAGAATTGTAAAGCTGAAAATAAAAGAAAAGTTGAATATAGAAAACGCAAGGCCATGTGGGGTGCAAACAAAGATCATTCCTTGCTAGAGCTCAAACATCTGGCATATTTTTGTATTCCAATAGTGTTAACAAGGTTATTCCAAGCTGTACACCTAGAGTTGCTTTTCCATTGCATGTATGGAGTGATACTGATCGAACTGACCATGTAGATGAGGAGGAGAAATACTGGGATGCTAATCTTGTACCCTACTCAATATATTTCGATACATTGATGGGTTCATGAGTGTTAAGACACTTAGAATGAAGGGTGACATTAAGGGTAGGACTAATCATATGCTTGTGGACAGTGGGAGCGCACATGTAGAAGGGGGTTGTTGCCATAAAGATTTGACCATCGGTTGAGAGTTGAGGTTGCTAATGGACAACATATGATTAGCAAGATATGTCCCTGGAGTGCAAGGATTAACCTCTCCCATAATCATGACATTGCACCATATGTCATTGCCTCGTCGTTGCATTAGACATGGGTCTAATAGACATCATCTTAGGATATGATTGGATGAAATACCTAGGGGGGTTTTAATATGGGATTAAATTCCATGACTCTTCAATTTGAACATAAGCACAAAACAATGGTCATGTAGGGTTTAATAGCTCCAAAAATATAGATTATTTCAAAAAGGCAGTTGGCCTAAGATCTCAAGAAAGAAAGTTCCATTTATGCATTGACTATATTAGTGACTCAAATAGGAAGCATTCCGTAGGTGAAGGATGTGAAAATGCAACAACTACAGTAAGTCTTAGATTGTGCTAATATATTTGGATAATATGCCATGTTGATTACCTCCAAATAGAGATGTAGATCATGCCTTAATTTTGGAGACTAGTAATAAGCCCATAAACAAATCTCCACACTCTCTCTCTAAAATGGAATGGGAGGAAGGAGCAAGATAGGTATGAGAGTTGTTTGGGAAGAGTTTCATTTCTCTCTTCTTTTCCCCCCTCGAGTGTTGTCTTGTAAAAAAGGAAGATGGCTCCTACTACATGTTCATTGATTTTAGCAATCTCAACAAGGCCACTATAATAAATAGATTTCCAATTCCCAAGATTGATGATTAGTTGGATGAACTTAAAGTTTCTCAATTCTTCACAAAGATAGATCTGAGGTTAGGCTATCATTAAATCATCAGAATGAAAGAGGATGATGAGAAAAAAACATCCTTCCACATAGAAGGGGTTTGTATGAGTTCAAGATAATGGCATACGGGTTGATTGATGCACCAACCACCTTTCAAGAGCTCATGAACAGAATATTGCATCCACGTCTCTTTTGATATGTGCTTGTTTTCTTTGATGACATCCTCATTTATAGAAAAAGCAAATAAGAGCACATTGAGCATGCCAGACAAGTGCTAGAAAGGTTGAGATTGCATCAAATCTAGCCAGCATATGTACTTTTATCATAGGCAATGTTGAATTTTTGGGCCACATTGTGTGAAAAGCTAGGATTTGGGAGGACCTTGCAAAGGCAAAATGCATGAGGGAGTGGCTGCAACTAGTAAACCCCACTCAACTAAGAGGTCTTTTTGAGTCTTGACTCCTAAAGGCAATTTATACGTAAACTTGCAAAGGGGGCAGATCCTCTTATGGACCTCTTGGAGAAGATGACTTTTTGTGTGGTCAAAGGAACTCAGTTTTTAAGACCTAAAATGGGCCCATTCATTGTGGAGGTAGATGTTGGTGGGAAAGGCTTGGGGGTTGTAAGACTTCTCATGAAGTTTGATGCCGAGGAACTCACCTACCATGTTTATGATCATGAAAGTTTGGCCATACAACATGCCTCCTAAAAGTGGCATCAATACTTGACAAAATATGAAGAGGGGAGAGGAGAAGAGTGGAGATGAGGAGAGAGGGCACAGCTAGAGAGCACACCACAAATGACTAACTGTACACTAGATTTAGTTGAAAATGTAGAATATATACAAACCCATTTAGGGTTAGGGTTAGGGGATCTAGCCCTTTCCTTTATAGCTCTCTATAAGGTTAGTGCTATGCACATATCATACATGATGGTGCTATGCACACGTGATCACATGAGGTTGAGCGTGAACTCTCAACACCTTCCCTCAAGATCAACATCATGAAGTAAGCCTTCCCTCAAGATGATGATTCTGGGGAATCGAAGAAGGACTAAACATTACATTCCATCACACCCCTTTAATGGGAATGTCCTTCCTCTCCGTTAAACCAAGAGCTAGTCGGTGTTTCTCGAATAGCTCTTTACCGAGTGGTTTGGTAAAGATATCTGCAACATTCTCTTTGCTATCACAATGCTATAGTGTGATGTCACCAAGTAACACTCTTTCTCTGATGAAGTGCTCTCTGACATCAATGTGCTTTGTCCTAGTGTGATATACGGGATTCTTGGCCAATGCTTGAGCCGATTGATTATCACAATATATTGTTGTTGGCTTTGACTCATCAAATTAATCTGTTTCTGACAATAGTCTTCTGAGCCATATAGCCTTACATGCACCTATAGTGAGTGCTCTATATTCTGCTTCAGTCGAAGACAAAGAAATAGTTGGTTGTTTGTTTGACAACCATGATATAGCACCTTGACCAAGGAAAAATGCATATCCCTGTGTCGATCTCCTGGTCTCATGATCTCTGGCATGGTCACTGTCACAGTATCCATGCAATCATAGATGACTTCCTCTGTATTCTATCCCAAACTGTCTTGTACCTTTGATGTATCTCAAGACTCTTTTGGCTGCATTCCAGTGAGATTGTTTTGGATTTGCCATAAACTGTGCAAGTGAGCTTACTGCATAACAAATATCTGGCTGAGTGATAATCAGATATATAAGAGATCCAATGAGCTGCCTGTAGTACCTGTCATTGACTGTAGGCTTTTCTGAATCTTTAGTAAGTTTCAAACTATGTTCCATGGGAGTGGCTGCAATCTTGCAATCTGCCATATGAAACTTCTTCACGAGACTGTTAACATACTTGAGCTGACTCATAAATGTGCTATCTGAATCTCTCCAGAGTATGATTTGCATTGGACTTCATGTATCCCAGATCAACAAAATACTTGTTGATTTTGCTATACCAACTTCTAGGTGCTTGCTTTAAGCCGTAGAGACTCTTCTTGAGATGGCAAACCTTATTCTCCTTTCCTGGTTCAACATAACTTGCTGGTTGTTGCATGTAGACTTCCTCATCTAGGTAACCATTGAGAAATGCATTCTTGACATCGAGGTGATACACATTCCATCTGCTGAGTGTCGCTAGTGATATTAAGAACTGTATGGAATCCATCTTTGCTACTGGAGCATAAGTCTCATCATAATCATGACCATATTGCTGTGCAAATCCTTTTGCAACTAGTTTGGCTTTGTATCATTGAATACTGCCATCTGGATTGTACTTCACTTTGTATACCCATTTGTTTGCTATGGCCTTCTTTCTTGGTGGAAGGTCACATAATTCCTAAGTAATATTCTTATACAAAGCATCCATTTCTTCATTCATAACAGTTTGCCATTCTGGCTTGTCTACTGCATCTTCGAAGTACACTGGCTCTTCTATAGCCATGATGATAGTCATAAGAGCATAGTTGGTGGTTTCCACTTGAATTGCTTTGCCTTTTTGACCATATGTCTATCTGGCTGGAGGTCTACTTTCCCTAGTAAACCATCTGAGCTACTGTGGCTCTGCTTGGGGTGTTACTACTGGCAATTCTTGCTCTTCTTCATCAACCTGTTCTGTAGATGAATGTGAAGTCGATGCTTCTATCTCCTGTGTAGGTGAGGTTTTCCATTTTGATTCTTCATCAAAGATTACATCTCTGGAGATAAAGACCTTGCGGTTGATGGGATCATACAATTTGTATGCTTTGCTTTCTTTACTATAGCCAACCATGATGCATTTGCGTGACTTCACATCTAATTTCCTGCGATGATCATCATGTATGTGGGCATATGCTATGCAACCAAATATGCGGAGATGCCCAATGTGTGGCTTGTGTCTAGTGAATGCTTCATAAGGAGTCATACCCTGTATCGGTTCGGTAGGAAGCTGATTAAGCAAATAGATCACAGTGGCTATTGCTTCTGCCCAATACTAATTCAAAAGATGCTTCTCACTAAGCATTGCTCTAGCACTGTCTGCTAAAGTCCCATTCTTCATTTCAGCTCTTGCATTCTGCCGAGGAGTATCTACACAAGTGAATTGTCTTCGAATTCCATGATTTCTGCAAAAGTTCATGAATGCTGAAGACATGTATTCACCTCCTCTGTCTGATCTCATGACTTTGATCTTTTTGCCTGTCTAGTTTTCAACCATGGCTTTGAATTCTTGAAATCCGAAAAACACTTTAGATTTCTCTTTCAGAAAGTAGACCCAACAATATCTGTTGTAGTTGTTGATGAAAGTCAAGTAGTAAAGTGAACCATTGATGTTGCGGTTCTGGGCATAACCCCATACATCTGTATGAATCAAATCAAGAATACCTCATACACGAGAGGTACTTCTGCCAAAGTTGGTTCACTTTTGTTTGCGAAGCAACATGCTTCGCAAACTTTACCAAGAAAATGTAGCTTCAGAATCCCAATTTCCATATTCTGATTCCTGAGATCTAGCAAGTACTTGAAGTTGACATGACCATATCTCTTGTGCCATTTTGCAGATAGTGGCATCTGCTATGGTTGAGCTGACATGACATGCTTATCTAGCTAGCATTCTGTATAAGTGTCCTTCCTTGACGCCTTTTGCTACTAGCTGACATCTTTTGGATTTGTCTCTAATAGTGCATTCATCTCTGTCGAAGATGACTTGATAATTGTGTTCTGTCATTTGACCTACTGACAAAAGGTTCTTGCTGACTTTCGGAACATAGAGCACATCTTTCACCAATCCTTTCGTACCAGTGAAATTATTCATAGGGATAACACCTATCCCTTAAACTGGATTCGGTGTATTGTCTACTGTGTAGATGAAATTTTTCTTACCTTCTAATGGTTTCATCTCTGTGAAACATTCCTGATGATTTTTCATGTGAGATGATGCACCGCTATCGATATACCAAGGATCCTGTTCCTCTTGGTCGACTTGATAGCTGAAATCCTCTTTGGGATTGTAATCAGTCCACCACGATGATTTCCTTTGTCGCAAAAATTCCCTCGATTACTGCTGGTGGACTGACCGGGCTAGATTCTCGTATCCCTCTCCTAGTCCATTTAGGATTACTTGAACCATTTATGTTGGGTTCATAGTCTCTCCTACTGCTGCAAGTTGATTGTTGTAGTCTTTTATCCGAAGTACATAAGCATGTCGGTTTTGCTGCTGTTGCAGAAACTCTAGTTGATTTGGTTTCTCAATGTGAGAATCTTGGATGTGTTCTTTGACTCATAGAGAGCTACGAACATATCCCATGCTCCTTTCGATGTCTTGATTGTGTTGAGCTGTCCTAGCATGACATCTTGCACATTCTATTTGATCAGATGATAGGCGTACTTGTCTTTCGTATCCCATTCTGCCTGAGCTTGGGCAATGGTAGGATCTGCTACTGGTGTGAAAACTACTTCTGTAGTTGTAGATCCCATTGTAGATCCCGTCGCTGGTGTTGTGACAATAGGTGCAGTAGAGCTACTGGTGGCTGGATCATCCAATGGTCTAGGTGTAGACCCATCGACATACTCCCATTTTTCTTGAAGTACAAGAATGGTCTCCATTCGGTATTTCCATGTACCGTAATTGGAGTTGTCTAACTTAGCAGATGCCTCCAGATTGAGGTTGGTAGTCATAGACATGGTGCAAAAAAAATGTACTCAAAGTGTCGTGAAAATATTTGTATAAATCAACTGCAAAAAAAAACACTGATTGTGCCAAGTGAAATCTCTAAACTGTCGGTGAAGAATTGCAATATATAAAATCTGATCTGATACAAGGCTTGTGGCAAATGATGCCAAGAATAGCCAAGAGGCTTTACAAGGCTGAAATGATGTGCACAGTGCCATGAAATAGCCATGTAGGCTTTACAATGGTGGCATGTGTGTGTGTGAAATCAAATGAAGTCTGCTCATTGAATTGATGAATGTCAAGTTTCAGGTAATGTAATGATGTGAAACCATATGTGAGCGTATGGACTGACTCCAAGTAGGTACTAGTCGGGAATTTCGGGCATGGCTTAGATTGGCAACTTGGGAAAATTCAAAGCATCCCCTCTATGGCGATCTAGTCTACTCTGATCTAGATCTATACCAACCGTCAATCGATGAAAGAACAACAAATAATTCCTTTTCTTTTGTTCTTTTTGAGTGCTGGGTCAGATGCGTCGATGTAGAGGCAAATGTGTGTGAAGGAAGTGGTTTTATCGACGAGGCTCAAATGTGAGTGTAATTTGCACCAAAATGTGCAAGTGATGTGACGACATGTAGAGCACAAAAAATGAGCGACTCTCCTTTTTGGAGCGCCCTCAAATTCTTCTTGGATCAAGAGATACGACGATCTAGGTGGAGGGGCAAAAGGAGTGCAAATGGTGCTCAATGATGATGTGTCATTGTGCCTAGCAAGAGGAGTGCCAGTGGAGCCCTGTGCTGAGGTGGCAGGAGTGGTCACATGTAGTGACTGTGGAGCACTGTGTGTGCCTGCAGAGGTCTAGTGTGCCATGTGGCAGTGATGATGTGGCAAATGATGATGTCAACAAAGATGATGTGGTAACTGACATGGCAATGATGACATGGCAATTGATGTGGCTATGTTGACTAACAACTGACGTGTCAATGATGACATGGCTAGATGATATGGCAATTGATGTGTCAGTGATGATGTGGTTGATGAGCTTGCAGGGTGACGTGGCCAGATGACATGGCCTGCTGACGTGGCCTACCACTGTGGCAGATGAAATGGCAAGTTGGCAGTGAGGATAAGGGTGCCACGTGTCAAAATTTTGACCACACCTTAACCGAGGTTAACTTGACCGGGTTAGCATGACTGTACCACTTAACTAAGGTCCAATCCAATCTACCACGTCTCGACTTCTAAGCCAATCTTGACCACTGACCACTTAACCCAGGGCCAATCTGCACCTGACTGTGGTTGAATTCTATCTACCACTTGTAGGAAGATTGAAGGCAGGAACATTGCAAGATATTGACGAAATCTGAGAGATTTTGTCGACGGAACTTCAAGGTGAAGGTGTGTTGTGGTCGTCGCTTGTGTTGTGCTTGTAGGGAGCTCCCTGAAGAGGCTGGTTGGAGTAGAGAGTTGCGATTATGTAGAGAGGAGCCATTTGTAGCGTGGGCAAGGCTTGGAGCATCCCGGTTATGTAGAGAGGTCTTCACGTGAGCTTGGCAAAAGGTGCACGTGTTGGAGGAGATCACCCGTGTTGGAGCGTAAGCTGAAGCTGTGCCTTCTATCGCTGTTGGAGCCTTGTAAGAGTGGCTTGTAGAGGGATCTAGCAATGGATCTATTGCGCTAGGTCATCATTAGAGGAGCTATGCCTACCAGTCATTGGTTTGGGAGGCGGCTTGCATGGAGCCAGGAGCATAAGGGCTGATGGGCTGGCGTCCCTCTGGTAGGAGGCGATCGTCTGCTGCAATTTACAAGGCTGGAGGCTATAGTTTCATCAGAGCTTTCCTCTAGTGCAGTCCCATTTGGACTAGCAGAAGGTTGTCGTAAGAGTGCTGGAGTAGTCAAGCCCTCGCTAGTGCTATAGTTCGGATAGAGGAGCCTTGAACCATCCGGTGGAGGCCGCCTATAGACGAGCATTGGAGTATGCTGTGGGAAGCTGCACCTCAGTCCCTTAGCTCGTTGAAGCCTTGACGGTGGCTCGTTGGGTTCATTGTAGAGTTCGTCAGAGCTATGCTTTGGTCGTGGCTAGTAGAAGATATGGAGACCATCATTGTGGAGTCGATTGCTGTAGGGAAGGCTTAGAGCCTTAGAGGTGTTGATGCAGACTTTACTGAAACGTTTGGAGAGGCAGCTCATTGGTGAAGGCTCTCTATAGTTCATTGCTTTGTTGCATGGAGAGTCAAGGTCATTGAAGCCTTGCTTCTTGAGTGGTGTGGAGGCCGGTGGCTCACTGTAGGTCGATGGTAGAGCCTTGCTTCCTGAGTGGTGTAGAGTCCCTCTAACACAACTCTCTCTCCAAACAAAGAATGAAGTCCAATAAAAGAACTATCTCTCAACAAGATTTCTCTCACTCGAACAAGGAAGAATTATGTCATCTCTCACAAACTCTCAAAGGAAATGAACGGAAATTCTCTCAAAGTGGACATAAATTCTCTCAACGAAAGTGAACACTGGAGAGAACTCTCAATCTCACAATCTCTCTCACACTCTCAAGAATCATAATGTCTCAGCGGAAGACAAGGGAGCTCTGATACCATGACAAAATATGAAGAGGGGAGAGGAGAAGAGTGGAGATGAGGAGAGAGGGCACAGCTAGAGAGCACACCACAAATGAGTAACTGTACACTAGATTCAGTTGAAAATGTAGAATATATACAAACCCATTTAGGGTTAGGGTTAGGGGATCTAACCCTTTCCTTTATAGCACTCTATAAGGTTAGTGCTATGCACATATCATACATGGTGGTGCTATGCACACATGATCACATGATGTTGAGCATGAACTCTCAACAGTATTTGCATGGGAGCAAATTCAATGTCAAACTTAATTACATAACACTCAAATTTTTCCTCACACTACCCAAATTGTTAGCCACAAAAAAGAGATGGCAGGATTAGTCAAGTCCTTGATTTTGACATTAAGTATAGGGAGGAGTTTTAAAAAATAAATAAATTGGGTCTTATATAGATATTATATCAGAATGTATAGAATTTACATCAATATATCTCTTCCCTAACAAGGCAAAATGGGAAGAAGTACATAAATAATTGATCATTAGGTCAGACCCAAAAGTCCATCCTAGCAGCTGAAAATATTGGCAGGATAGCAAGTGCCAACTTAAGCTCAGTCTTCATCACCCTTTTCTTCCTCCTTTTGGGCAAACGTGTCAAGCTTACAAAACACCTTGAGGAGAGCTATACTCGGGATAGTAGGGGGCAAACAAAGGCATTGATTGGCTCTGGCCCTTCATTATAAAATAGCATGTGAAATCGATGGTAGATTGGTAGCTTCATCCACAGTTTAAGTAGCATCAGAAGTCGCAAGAACCTTAGTAGATTCATATCGCACTTCGTAAGTTGCACTTTAAGGATCATCAAGACAAGAAGAATCTTTACATACTGAGTACAATGAAGTAGCTATGGAGATGGGTCATAAGATCCTAGCACAGAAGGAGAATGCCCAATAGATGAACCTCAATATGGACATATCTTCCTCCTTGTCAATGCTCCTACAGAGATTCCTATAGAATCTTATAAGACCCATAAAATTTAAAACCACTCCTTTATAGATATAGGAGGGAGTTCAATGCTTTCATTTAAGTAGAACAACAACAAAGGATGAATTTTACGTAGCCAAAACTTGGTGATAATCCTAGAATCTCTATCAGATGCCCAAAATCCAGCCAATAGAGCGGGTTGAAATTGAACTCATGCTTTCTTCACCCTCTTACCATGAAGGCACTCTCACGATCAATTCCATAGGAACTTAAACCCAAAATCAAGGTCTAGTGTAAAACATAGAGAAATCATCATATATCCTAATAAAAGCTATTCCAATAGCGTCAATCAATAACCAACAATGAATCCATCACCCAAAAAGATCCCACATGGTGCCAAATTCCATAGAACCACTAATCCAAAAGTGACCATCAATTTTTCAAGTATGAAACTATGTCCTAAAGTCAAAAAAGTGTTAGCTAAAGAGGAGAAAAGCTCCAATTGAATTTCTAAATGATGTAATAATTTATCCAAAGCTTTGGAACGAGGCTTTTGATTAAATTGTAGCTGATAAGGGATACTTTTTGTTAATTGCAATGCCCCTGGAAGAAATCTTTCAATTTTTATATCTCAAATATGTGCCAAACTTCTAGAAAGCTAAAAATTTTGTTCTAGCTCCACCTATCTTTGAAAAACTAGAATGAGATTGATAATAGTGAAGGAAAGAGATAAAAACTGAACGTAGAAGGTGCAAGAAATTGCAAAACCATCAAGCAAAAGAGTCTTTTTTTTTCCTATTGCTAACCATAATATTATAAATGGTCCCTCTTCCCCTCCCCCTTTAGGATGTCCCTTCTTCTTTAATACCCCTTCACAAGTGGTCCCCACCCCCTTCACAAGTGGTCCTTCCCCCTCTCCCCAATCTCATATGTCTCTCTCTTTAAGGCCCCCTACCCGATGTTATCCTTTAATTGAAACTCCTCCCCTCCTCCCTTTATCCCTTACTTTAATCATGCCCTTGCCCTCTTCCTTTTCACCCCTCTTCTTTTCTCCACAACTTATTAATAGGAAATTTGATATAAAGTTCTCTAGGGGCATGTATTGGCTGGGTTGACCCTTTTGTAGAAAGGTGCCACTATCATGTTAAGATGGTGAATCCTAAAAATGCAAGAACAATGGATATTATTGAATTGATGAAGACCAATGCATTAGATTTGTAGAATATGTTCAGCCAAAAGTGTAAGTCTTGTAAGAAAGGAATAACACAAAACACCACGTGTGATTAGTAAGTATATGCACAAGAAATAAATAAAGATTACCTATAGAAAGTATAGTAGTAACGTCCATCGGTAGGTATGTTACATGCATGATTAAAAGGATCTACCTGCCTTGTTTTCCATGCTTCCAACCATATCAGAAAGCAAAATGCCATATATGATGCCTTTTGGCATCTTGATGCAAAGACAGAAGGCAAGCCTAATGTTGTAGCAAAAAAATCAAACATTAAACAACTACTAGAGCCATCATGGATAGCATGTAGTGGGTGAATCTATTATTTAAGTGTGGAAGGAAATGGACTCCTGGGCATAGGGAAGCATGCAAAATGATGAAGATTGGGACATCCAAACTAAGCATGATCATAGAGCTCTTTGATGATGAAGATGAGTTGGTGGATACTCTCGAGATCCTTGACATGACTCATGAGGAGACAAGTGGAGCACACCACTAAGGACAAACGCCAAATGCTAGATCACCAAGTCTCATGTGCAACCATAAAAAACATGCTATGAGATGTGTCATTCTGATGCGTACATACCCGATGGGCATGATACTTTGCACATGTGAAAATACCACCTATTTTGAGGTGCATGTATAGTAGCATGCCCATTGAATATGCTTTGAATAGTCAAAGTCACCACAAACCGTGTTTTTTACCAAGTGTTATGCACAACTGTAAAAAAATATGCTTTGGGGTGTGTCATTCAATCGTGCACATACCTGATGGACAGATACTTTGCAAAAATGCCAATGTTACCTATTTTGAGGCACATGCAAAGTATAGTGCCCATATGATATCTTTTGGATGGTCGACTTTGGCATAAACCCTGTTTTTCACCAAGTGATGCACAACCATAAAAAAACACGCTCTGAGGTATATTATGTAAAGAAAGAGGGAGAGAGATAGGAGACTCAAGTTCAGCTTTCTTCACAACACACAAAAGAGAGAGGACACAAGGTTGGAGGGTGAAGCCTTTCTTCACTTTTGCACACAACAACAATACAATAGAAGAGGGAAATACCCTATATGTCAAAACCTAGAATACGTGGTTCATATGTGAACCCAAACCAAAACATACGTGGTAGTCTAACTACACCACAAGTACAACTAACATAGGCGGTGACATAAATGATAGTCATCCAGGAGATATGTCGGGGATAGAGCTTGATATCTCAACACTCCCCCTCAAGCTCAAATCCATCTCACGTACACCAAGCAAGCTCCTAAATCTGCGAAGCTTCTCGGTACCCAATGCCTTTGTAAAGATATCAGCCACCTGCTCCTCAGTGCTGACATAGACAAGATCAATCTCACCAGCTAGAACCTTCTCTCTCACAAAGTGATAATGCACCTCAATGTGCTTCGTTCTAGCATGATAAACTGGGTTATTAGCAAGCATGATGCTGCTAATGTTGTCACAATGAATGACAACTGCTGCATGAACTGACTGTCCCATATCTGCAAGTAGCTTCCGTAACCAAGCTACCTCACATGCAGCCATTGCTGCACCCCTGTACTCAGCCTCTGTGCTCGACAAGGCAACTGTTGGCTGCTTCGTGCTGCTCCAACTGATGGCACCACTCCCAAGGGAAAACATAAAACCACTAGTAGATCTCCTGTCTGAGACACTACCAGCCCAGTCAGCATCTGTGTATCCATGTACCTGTAATGCACACCCAGCTTCATAAAACAGTCCATAATGCAATGTGGACTTCACATACCGCAGTATGCGCCTAGCCGCATCCAAATGTGGCTTCCTCGGTGCCTGCATAAACTGACTCACCAGCCCCACAGCATAGCTCAAATCTGGTCGGGTTATAGTCATGTAAATCAAGCTACCTACTATGCGCCTGTACATAGTAATATCTTCAAGAAGCTCACCTGACTCTGCATTGAGCTTCACATTCTGCTCCAATGGAACAGAGATAGGCTTACAGCCTGTCATCCCATATTTGGACAGCATGTCCAAACCGTATTGCCTTTGCAACAGCCATATCCCTCTCGGGGATCTAATAACCTCAATGCCCAAGAAGTAACGCAGCTCTCCCAAATCCTTCATCTCAAATTTCTGCTTCAACAGCATCTTCACTTCATTAATGTCTGCATCACTATCACCTGTAATAATCAAGTCATCAACATAGATGACTATAAGCACAATCCCTCTGTTTGTCCTTTTCACATAAAGTGAAAAATCTGAATTGGAAATCTGAAATCCAATAGTGACAAGATATTGCCCTATCTTGTCTGACCATGCCCTCGGCGCCTGTTTTAAGCCATACAAGGCTTTGCGCAACCTGCATACAAAATCGGGGTGTGCTTTATCCTCATAACCTTCTGGCTGCATCATATAAACCTCTTCCTGCAAGTCACCATGCAAGAAGGCATTTTTCACATCCATCTGATGCAAAGACCATCCCTTTGCAGCAGCCATAGCAATTACTGCTCTCACGGTTGCCATCCTTGCAACTGGGCTGAAAGTTTCCTCATAGTCAATTCCATATGTCTGTGCAAAACCTTTGGCAACCAATCTTGCCTTGTACCTGCTAACAGACCCATCAGCATTGTGCTTTACTTTGTAAACCCACTTGCAGCCAATAGCCTTCTTATCATGAGGCAAAGGCATCAAATCCCAAGTGTGGTTTGCATCCAAGGCAGCCATCTCTTCATCCATAGCTGCTTCCCAATTTTTATGCCCTGCTGCATCCTCAAAACATGTGGGCTCTGGCTCCTCTAGAACCTTGACCATATAAGCATAGTGATGTGCTGTATACCCATCATATCTCAGCCTGTCAACTGGATACTTAATACGAGTGGACCTCCGTACAACTGGATCAGTTGCAGGAGTCTTTAAATCATGCCTGCTTTTCCTTGCACCAGGTGTAACAACAGAAGGAATCCCAAGTTCCTCATCAAGGCTCATTTCAGAGCCGCTTGATTCTCCATCAACATGAGAGCTACCAGCAGACACATCAAACACTGGAGTATGGTCCACTTTTTCTTTTCCCTTATGTGATACCTGCACAACACTATCAGGACTGCCATGTGACGATTCACTAGATCTCAATCTCCCTGTCCATGCATTAGATCCACTAGTAGAGGACTCTCTGGGTCCACTCAAGGCTTGAGATTGCTGCTCTGCATTTATTGCAGCATTCCCATTTCCTGCATCTGCATCTCCTACCATAACAGTTGGTGCATACCAGCTGCTCATTTCATCAAAAACAATATCTCTGCTCACTTGCATTTTGCGAGTGGAAGGGTTATAACAGCGATACCCTTTCTGGTGCTGAGCATATCCAATAAAGATGCATTTTTCTGCCTTTGGATCCAGCTTGGTTCTCTTCTCATCAGGAACATGAACATACGCTATGCAACCAAATACCTTCAAGTGAGAAATATCTGGTTTTTGGCCTGTATACATTTCTTCAGGCGTCATGCCATGGACAGCTGCAGTGGGGGTTCTGTTCATAATATAAACAGCAGTTGCTACTGCTTCAGCCCAAAAATAATCAGGCATGTTTTTCTCATTTAGGATCGCCCGTCCTACTTCTGCAATATGCCTGTTCTTCCTTTCTGCAACCCCATTCTGCTGAGGGGTAGACCTGCATGAGTACTTCCTTTGAATTCCCTGTTCTTTCAGATATTCACAAAATTCTTCTGAAAAGTACTCTCCCCCTCCATCAGATCTTAGCACTTTAATATGCACACCTTTCTCTTTTTCAACCATGGCCTTAAAAGCCTTGAAATGGCTGAACACTTCACTTTTGTGCTTCATAAAATAAATCCACACCTTCCTAGTGTAGTCATCAATAAACGTCACATAATAATGGCATCCACCAATAGAAGCAGCTTTGGTTGTCCAAACATCTGAATGGATCACTTCCAAAGGTCTTCTGCTCACCTTAGCATTTTTGGGAAATGCATGTCTGGCCTGCTTACCCATTTGGCATGCTTCACATACCTTTTGCATTCCCTCAACTCTGAATTTAGGCAAACCTACAACAATGTTTTTCGTTTGCATAGATTTCAGCCTTTGTATATTCACGTGCCCAATGCGCTTGTGCCATATCTCAATATCTGCAATGACACCTCTCCCATGCGCAAACATAGCAGCTTTCACCTCAGGCATATCAACATCCAAGGTGAACATTCTTCCATTTTTGTTGCCTTTCGCAACCAAGCGGCATTTATTTTTCAGGTCTTCAACAAAGCATCCATCAGGATTAAATCTAACCTGCAGACCTTGCTCAACCATCTGGCCAACTGAAACCAGGTTCTTAGTGATTTTTGGAACATGAAGTACATCTGCCAAGTACTTTGTTTTGCCATCCTGCATAGCCAATGGCACTTTACCAACTTGCGTAATTGGGTGCGCAGTATCATCACCTGTTTCAACATAACCTGGCTTATCCAAATTTCTGACATCATGAAACCACTCACCATGACTGGTCATGTGGTTAGAGGCACCTGAATCAACATACCAAACATCATTGCAAGCTGCAGCATCTCCTGACATGGAGTTAACCATATGCTGCATCACAAAAAGGTGCTCATTTCTGTCGTCACCATGCCCACTTGATGATGCATAGTTGCTTTGCTGCAACTTCCCACTTTTGATGTCATTCTGCTTTTTATAGCATGTATTCTCCTTGTGTCCAGGCTTTCCACAATAATAGCATTCTGTGCTGCTATTTACTTGCTGGTTCCTTTGCCATGAACCACGGCCTCTTTGGCTCCCCCTGCCTCTAGAACTACCACGTCCTCGTCCATAGGACTGGTTTTCCTGTTGTTGCTGTTGGTTCTGATTTCCTGCACGGCCACCAGAACGGCCTCTTCCTCTACCCCTGCCTCTACCTGTATTCGAGTAGAAAGCAGTCTCTTGAGAAGTTGAGGTGGCTGAACCACCATTCCTTTGCTCTTCACTCAGCAAGAGAGCAATAAGTTCTTGAAAATCAGGAAATGTTTCACGGACTCCAATGGATGTCCGAAATTGTGCATAATCTTTCCCAAGACCATTCAAGGTCACGGACACTAAGTCCTCATCATCAACAGGTGCTCCAATGGAGGCAAGAGAATCTGCAAGGCCTTTCACCTTCAAGGAATACTCATTTATATTCAGATTTTTCCTTTGCACATTGTGCAACTCCTGCTTTAGCTGCATCTTTCGTGCTTTGGTATTTGTGCTATACAGCTTCACCAATGTATCCCATGCCTCCTTAGGCGTCTCTAGATCCTGTATATGCACAATCATAGAATCTGAAATGCTAACGGACAGCCAATACAGGCATTTTCTGGCTTTTTCATGCCATTCTTTAAAGGCCTTCAATTCAGCAGGAGTGGGAGCAGCACCCAAAACTGGTTCTGCAGTTTCACCACTGATGTAATCCCAAACTCCCTTTCCCATAAAGAAGTTTGTCATCCTGAACTTCCATGCTTGGAAGTTGTTCTTGTCAAGCTTCTCACTGACAATGGTAGATAGATTCTCAGACATTTTACAAATCACGAATTGCAACAGCAACCTGTAAACACAGCAAATGCCTCAGAAGAGCAAATAGCAAAACTTCTGCAAAGAGCCTCACAGGGGCAGATCTGCAACACTGACGAAAGTGGTATTTCACCACACAGTCACTTCCTCGTGACGATTTTGCATCAACAGGCAACAGGCATGAATCTGCAACTCCCAATATCTCTGCACGTAGGCATATGATGCAATTTCTGTGGCACCTTTCCACCGACAAGCCGCGCGGTGGTCGCACAGCAAAAACAGGGCCTTTTTCTGAGTGCCTGTGAAGAACTTCCGCCTTCAAAACGGGCCCCGAAACGGCCTCAAATCAGAAAAATAAAGTCACCAAGGGCTTCGCCCTTACCCGCAGCATATACTGCGCTCTCGCCACACCGCGAAGGGCCTCTCAATCTGAAGCAGTGCACTCCTGCACTTCTGGCTGTGCTACCTGCAGAGATTTGCTCCCAAACTCGAAATAGGGAAGCTACACTGGTCCTCTTACCAGGACACCACAAACTTGGCTAGCTTTCTTGAGCTCCTTACCACGAACAAGGCTCTGATACCATGTAAAGAAAGAGGGAGAGAGATAGGAGACTCAAGTTCAGCTTTCTTCACAACACACAAAAGAGAGAGGACACAAGGTTGGAGGGTGAAGCCTTTCTTCACTTTTGCACACAACAACAATACAATAGAAGAGGGAAATACCCTATATGTCAAAACCTAGAATACGTGGTTCATATGTGAACCCAAACCAAAACATACGTGGTAGTCTAACTACACCACAAGTACAACTAACATAGGCGGTGACATAAATGATAGTCATCCAGGAGATATGTCGGGGATAGAGCTTGATATCTCAACATATTATTCAAACTCGCACAAACCTGATGGGTATGGTACTTGTTGCACACATCAATCCCAACTACATTGAGGTGCATGCAAAGTATCATGCCCATCGACGGATATGCTTTGGATGGTCGATTTTTCCCATAAACCCCTTTCTTCACCAACTATTATTAACACCAGTCAAAAAACATGCTATGAGGTGTGTTGTTAGAAATAACACATGCCCAATGGGCATGAGACTTTGCACACACATCAATATTACCTATGTTGTAGGTGCATGCAAAGTACCGTTCCCATCCGATATGCTTTGGATGTTCAAAGTCACCACCGCAAACCCTATTTTTCACCAAGTTTTGTGCATACCTATCATGATACTTTGCACGTGTCTCAGCATATGTGGTATTGATGCATGTGCAAAGTATCATTTCCATTAGGTATGTGCATGTTCAAATAACACATCTCATAGCATGTTTTTTTATGGTTGTCCATAACACGGTGAAAAATGGGGTTTATGTGGACTTCGACCATCCAAAGCATATCCAATGGGAACAATACTTTGTACCTGCCTCAACATAGGTAATATTGATGTATGTGAAAAGTATCATGTCCAGTGGATATGTGAACATTCGAATAACACACGTCAAAGCATGCTTTTTGATGTTTGTGCATAACACGGTGAAAAACAAGTTTCGTGGTAAATTTGACCATCCAAACCATATCCGATGGGTATGATAATTTGCAGATGCCTCAGTGTAGGTGGGATTGATGCACATAACTAGTATCATGCCCATCAAGTATGTGCATGTTTGTGTAACACACCTCAAAGCAAGTTTTTTGACGGTTGTGCATGACTTGGTGAAAAATGGTACTTATGTTGAATTCAACCATCCAAAGCATATGAGTATGTGAGAGTTTGAATAACACACCTCAATGCATGTTTTTTTATTGTTGTGCATAAGACTTGGTGAAAAAAGGGGTTTATGGTGACTTCGTTCATCCAAATCATATTTGATGGGCACAATACTTTGAATCCACCTCAAAAAATATAATATTGTCTCACATGTAAAGTATCGTGTCCATTGGGTATGTGCGAGATTGAACAACACACCTTAGAGTGTGTTTCTTGATAGTTCTCCATAACACTCTGTGAAAAATAGGGTTTTTGGCAAAGTCGACCATCCAAAGCATATCAAATGGGCATGATACTTTTCACGCACCTCAAAACAAAATAGTTATGAACATGCAAGTTATCATGCCCATCAGATATGTGCGAGTTTGAATAACACACCTTAGAGCATGTTTTTTTATGTTTGTGCATAACACTCATTGAAAAATACGGTTTATGGCGACTTCGACCATCCAAATCACAATACTTTGCAAACATCTCAACATAAGAGGTATGGATGCATGTGCAAGGTATAGTGCCCATGCCCATCCAGTATGTGTGCATTCGAATAACACACCTCAGAGCATGTTTTTTTATGGTCCCACATAGACTTGCTAAAAAATAGAGTTTATGGCAACTTTGATCATCCGAAGCATATCCGATGGACAAATTACTTCATAGGCACCTCCATGTAGGTGGTATTGACATGCATTCAAAGTATCATTTGTAACTTTTACATCAAGTGCTATACCCCAGTACAACAAAATGGGAAGACATAGCCCTAGTACAACAAAATCCTCTCTTTAACTTTATTATTTCTTCTAATCGCTCCTACTTTTAAAACTACTAATTAATTAGTTGTGGGGTGTGAGGGGTGTTATTTATTAACCAAAGTTTCTAATATGTGAGGGGTGTTAATTTTATTTATCTTAATTTCCTTCTACCCACCTCTTCCATCTTCGTCGCGCTACCCTTATGTTTCCTCTCCCTCTCCCTCTCCCTACCCCTCTTTGCCTTTGCCACCCTCATTCCCCTCTCCCCTTTCCCTTTGCATCTCCCTTCACCTCCCTCTACATCTGCCTTTCCCTCTCTCCCTCTTCTCCCTTCCCTCTCCCTCTACCTTCCCCTTCCCTCTCCTCTCCCTTGCCTCTCCCTCTCCTATCCCTCTACTCACCTCCTGACTCAGCCTCTGCGACACTCACCTTTCCTCCCTCTCCCTCTATCTCCTTGGACTCAACACCATCTACTTATAGCTAGCCAAACTTCTAGAGACTTCTACATCTAATGGCTTCTAGAGACTTCTGCATCCAATGGCTTCTAGAGACTTCTGCATCCAGACTTGCCATTGCACCTTAATCAGTTGGCTCCCCCCCTTGAACATGCTTATGTTAATTAGTCCCCCACTGATCGACTAATTAATTAATAGAGTTTCTCTCGCTCGGGGTCCCTATTCTTTAGTAAAGCATTTTATTTAAAGATATTTAATACAATTTATTGATTTCATAAACTTTTCTATTCTTTATAGGTGGTGGAGGAGGAAGAAATAATTGCACTTGAACAATAGCAAAAATATGATCCATCTCAAACTACTACATTACAAGTGATATGCAGTTTATCATCACTAAATAGAATCCAAGCTTATAGTCAATTTGGATCTATGGATGTTTCTTGCTTCCTCAAGAGAGCCAAAATAAAGTGTTAGACCTTGAATTGCTAAGCGATGCCTTTGAACAGACAGTAACACGCAGGCCCTAAGTTGTTTTGACTTCACCTATGCCATGTTTTTTCTCATTAAAACACCCTATGTTGGATCTAAGAAAAATTATTTGTGCTCATGTAATGTTCTTGTCTTGAAACAATCATCATTTTGAGCATGCCATTGAACCTCACATAGCTACTTTAGTCCCTCTTACACCAAACAAGGGTGCATCTCTAAAAGTCATGCTTGCTACTTCAACGCCTTTAACTATCATGGATTTGATAGCTCATGGGTATAGTTTGGAAGATGAAAAAGAGAGTCTTCAAAAAGCAATTGTCACAGAGTTGGAGCCTCTAGTAAGAATTAAATTGCATTGATGTGACATATGTGATGGTTTTTCCTCTAGCACTTGAGTCTTAAGCATCTAAATTTTTTATAGTAGGAGCATCAACATCCAGGATCTGTAAAGGCCATAGCTCCAGAACTAGTCCTCGCTACTTCTGCCATTACTACTACACCAATGAAGGGTATGATTGCAAAGTAGTCCTCACTACTTTTGCCATTAATACTGCACCAATGAAGGGTATGATTGCCTAGAAGGATGATCCAAGGTTCAGGGTAGAGTACATGGTGGAGAGCTCGTATTCCTCGTAGATCATGGAGGTCAAGGGTTGAGGAACTAAGGGTTTAGGGGGAGCATAGGAGTGGGAGAGGAAGAAGGTGTAAGAGCACAGGGGGAAAGGAGAGAGAGGAGAAGGGAGGAGGAAGGGAGGAGGAGGAGGAGGAGGAGGAGGAGGGAGGAGGAGGAGAAGGGAAGAGGAGGAGAGGGAGAGGATGGGTTGCAAGGTTGGAGGAGAGGGGAGGAGGAGTTGCAAGGTTAGGACATGCTTTTGGACGTGAAGTGCAAGGAAGCATGGACACTTGAGACAATTGCTTGGAATACCAAAGTAGAACTCAACCCAATGCCCCAAAATGTGTGGGCTTCATTCTATTATGGGGTATTTATACAAGTTGGAGAGCTTCTCTCTCTACATGTAGGAATTGTAAGACATTCTCTCTCTACATGTAGAACTTGCATATAGAAGTTGCATGTAGGAGTTGCAAGTTGCATGTAGAACTCGCATGTTGCATGTTGCATGTTGGATGTAGGAGTTGCATGTAGAACTCGCATGTTGCGTGTTGCATGTAGGAGTTGCATGCAGAACTCATCTACAGAACATGCATGTAGGAATCGTATGTAGAATTTGCATGTAGAACATGCAACTTAGGAGTGCTTTGAGCTTGGTTTCATCTTTCTATCGAAGCTATTTCCCAATGAAAACCAATTTTTCTTCCTCCCCTTCAAGCGCGAGGTTTATTGTTTGAGCTTTTGCCGGTCCCTAATAGATTGGAGTTTCTCTAATGCTATCAGTTTCATGAGTAGATTCTCTTAGTGGTCTTGGCATTGCTATGGGGACACTGCCACTTGTGTAATTCTTGAAGTACTTTGGCACTTCTCGAAGATCAGCCTCTAATGGTGTTGAACTAGCATGACATGTGCTATGGGTACTAGGTGGCATAGTATCATTAACAAATTTGTTAGGCTCTTTGTGACTTTCTTTTTCTAAAGACTCTTGATTGAGCTTCATCCATGCATGTGGCTTATACTTTCGAAACTTCTTACGTTGGGAACTATGGGGTAACTTTTCCATTGGTAGGGTGTTCCCAAGTAAGGGTTCATTTGCTGCACATACTCCTTCCAGTCCATCAAGGGACCATTCAAGAGGAGGTGGCTTAGATTTTGAGGGAGTTGGCTTTACAAGATACAATTTGGCAATCCTTGTTTGGACTCGTTCAAATTCATTGAAGTGTTCGGCCTTGTCTTTTTGGCGATTTCCTCCATCTTTCTTGCGGGATCTTCTACTATTATTCAACTTTGGAGGTTCAACTTTGGGAAGCTCTACCGCCATTAAGGCATGCAGAATGGCTAAGTCATTGTCAAAGACTTGATCTTTAATTTAAGCATTCTTAGCCTTAGTCCCGGGGGATTCACTCTTCATTAAAGGGGGACGTCACCTGCGTGCATGAACTTCAAGAAAACCCCCTATTTAAGATCCACGTAGGATGATAAAACACCCCTATTTAAGCTTATAAGATACCACCAAAATTCCATTATGTCCCCCCCTTTCCTTAAATCTATATTCTCTCTCAAGCATTTAGATTACACAATAAGCAAATTTAGGTTACTTTCCCTATGACTATTTAAAACCATACACAAAATCAAACTTGTTTGGACTAGTTACCCAAGGTAACCTATATTATGTCCCCCCTTCTTAAATATGACATGGTCCCCCTAGCTTAAATTCAATATTGGGGAAAAAAAAAGGGCCCCCACCCCTAATGTATAAGCTTATGCCTCATTTCAAAAAAACCCCCTATTGTACACTCACGTGATATCATAAGTTTCCCCCTATGAATCCCCCGGGGCCTTAGTTTCAAGGTCCCAAGGAAAATGTGAGTCATTATTCGTATGGGTACCTTCTTCAAGTTCATTATTCCACTCGAGGTTAGCCATAAAGAATGGCACCTCTAGATCGATTGGTTCTTCATGTATGAGTGGAGGATCTACCTGCATGACCCTAGCATCTATTTGTGAGAAGGTGGGGTCTAATGAATGGCAGTTGTCAATGGTTGCCAATGTTTGTATCCAATTATTGACATTGATTTGTGTATCGCCCACTATGGCATGCTGTTGCAGGGGAGTTGATTTGCTTGAGATCGTCATTGAAGAGGTTTCATCCAGCGCTCTAGGCACAGTTGGTTTTATTTCTCCTGTCCCCACATTTACCCTGACTGTGGTGTCACGATTTTGGATTGTTAGTCTATCAGTTCCCAAATCATGGAGGACTGATGCTTCCCGCAACCAAGGACATCCTAGCAAGATTTGATAGGATTTCTTGGGGAGATCCAAGATTGTGAATTGAAGGGAAAAGTGGACTCCTGTGACTTTTGTTGACACGCCATTCACTATTCCCAAGGGTTTTGCTTATGAATCATCAATAAGGCATATGTTGAAATTAGCCTTTTGCATTGGTGGGAGACCCCATTCATGGTAGAGCTCCTTGGATAGGACATTTACACCTACTCCACCATCCACTATGGCTTGGACTTTATTATATGCCTTGTAGATCAAAGGCACAATTATGTTGCATATGTCATCTCTCTCACCCATCTGCACAGGGATCTCTTCTATGTCTTCCATAGGTGGAGGGGGATTTGTGAGTTCAATCTAGCCTTTGAAACTCTCCTAGAGATTGGGACAATTCCGTAGTAGGATTCCGATGGGAATTGACACAGGAAAACTTAGAATGCTAGAGAGCGCGCCTCCTTCAAGTTGGCATGGTGGTACATTATGTTGTGGATTTTGTTGTTAAAACAGAGGCTCAAGTACAATATCAATACTCTATGGGGCTAAATCAAGGATTGGATCTTTTGCTTGCTTCTCAGCCTCAAATTGGGCTTGTTCGTCTCGTACCCATTGTTGAAGTGCCTGAAATTGAGCCTTCTCCACTTCTGCATTTGGGTATGGAGCTTCTTTTATTTGAGGCTCAGGAGTTGATGCAGATGAGCTTGGTTGCTCTTTGCTTGGTGGCGGTAGAGGCACTTGTGCTTTCTTGTGATGAAGAGTCATCTTGGTTGGATTGGAATATTAGGGTCCTTGGTGGCCTCTTTTTGTTGGTGTGTAATTACATTCACAGGTTGTGATTGTGGGGTTAAAGGTCACTGTGCCTTAACCCCAGTTATGTACAATACTCAAACACATATATAAATTAATGAAAAAGAAGATTAGGGTGGTTCTGCACCCACCAAAACTTGTGTGGCTCTCTGTCTCTCTCTCTCCTTCTTCCATTCTTGCTTCCGTTGAGAGCACTCTCAACTGGTATCAGAGCCCGAGTGATCTAGCTGAGCGTGCGTGAATGCTGGAAGCTCAGCAGCTCTGTGGGAGGAAGGAGAAGCTCTGTGGGAAGCTTTGTGGGTGACTTTACTTGGATCCAAGTGTGCAGAGACCTTGGAGGAACCTTTGGAAAAGTCACTTTGGCTTTGCGAAGTGGTTTTGAGAGCCTGTTAAGAGCTTTCAAAGAAAAAGTCGTTTTTTGAGCTTTTCTGTGTTCCGTTCGATGACAAAGACTCCGTATTGACTTGTAGAGGCAACTATTGCTTGCTTTTGGTGTCCACATTACTTCAAAAGCCTGGAAACACCTTTATTCTTGAATCCGGGATCATTTCAGTGGATTTCTGACTCACTGTGTCAGTTTCTGCATTTTTTGCCCGGGTGTTGGAACTCAAGTTTGGAGCAACCATTTGCAGATCTGTCAGTTCCGGTGGACTCAGGAGGTCCTAAAACTTCTATGTTGCTCATCATTCGCACTCCGGTGGAGTTTACAGATAGCTCTGTTTCCAAAAACGTTTTTCAATCCGTGTGTTGGACCCAGTGATTGAGACCACGGTTTCCAAAACCGTCTGTCCCATTGCGTTCCGGACGCCCAAAAACCCCTACCTGTCAGTTCTTGTGCGATTCGGTGGAGGATTTTCAGAGTTATAGATCTCTGTGTATTCGATTTCGTCTCTCTGTTATGCATTTTTCATTCTAAGGTTTTAAAACCTTAGATTTATGCCACATGGCAGTGGATAAGTGTTGACTCCCATTTCTCACTCATCGGTTGGGATTTTGGAGTTCTAGCAGAAGAGAGATATTTGCAGATTTTCTTGTTGAGTCCGATTATGCAATGGTGCCCATGTTTTGAAGCATCTCAGGTTCTATTTTCAGTAGCGCTCATTACCGTGGGACTATGATTTCTTGAGCATACCTTATGTAGATCACTCTGGTTGCAGTGTGCGCTCATTCGTGGTATGCATTGGGTTGCAATGGATGATTTATAGGCCATTTGGATGCATTGCGGTCCTTGTTGGATGCGCTGATAGGCCCAAATTGCCTTTTGTGGGATGCTATTTTTTATGGACGCTTTGCACATGGATGCTATTTTATGCTGAGGGACAGCTTTGACACATTGTTGGTGATGCACTGATAGTGCTATGCTCTCTTGGATGAGATATAATTGATGCATATGCCAGTGGACGATGTTTATGCTTGAGTCATTTGGCACTTATTGGCATTTTCTTTTGGGCCAGATTTGCTCATATGGATGCATAGTATATGCACATGAGTCATATGCTTTGAGCTTTGAGTTTTGGTGATATTTCACTCTATTGTGGCATACACATTTGGGTGCACCTGGTATTTGGTGTGATTCTCTCTTGAGGCACTAGCATTTGGGATTTTGCTTTATTTGCATCATGGCATCCTCTTCCATGTCTGAAAAGGAGTTTTTCAGCATTAAAAAGTTTGATGGGACAAACTTTTCTTTGTGGAAAGAACAAATAAGGGATGTGCTTATTCAAAAGAAGCAGATTAAACCCTTGGCAGGGATTGAAGCTAAGCCTGCGGATATGTTTGAGGATGATTGGAATGAGTTGGATGCATTAGCAAAGTCTACTATTAGACTTCATCTTGCAGAGTCAGTTTATTTCACAGTAGTAAATGAGCAGACTACGGAAGATTTGTGGAAGAAACTGTGTGCCACTTATGAGAAGGAAACTGCCTCTAATAAAGTTTACCTTATGAAGAGGTTGTTTGAGCTGCAAATGAAGGAAGGGGTCTCCATTGCTTCTCACTTGAATGAATTCAATATTATTTTCAGCCAGCTTCAGGCTCAGAAGATGAATTTTGATGCGGAGACTAAGGCAATATTTCTCTTATGTTCATTGCCATCCTCATGGGATACCTTCCGTACAGCTGTCAGTAACTCTGCACCTGGTGGAGTACTGAAATTTGATGATGTTGTGGGTAGCTTGTTGGCCGAGAGATTAGACGGAAGTCTATGGATGGCAACAAGCAGGATGCAGCCTTAAATGTGCAAAGGGGTAGATCACAGTTCAGGGGGAAGTCCCAAGAAAGAGTGAAGTCACGTAGCAAATCCAGGGCACGGAACATTGAGTGTTACCATTGTGGCAAGAAGGGCCATATGAAAAAGGATTGCTACAAGCTGAAAAGAGAGCAAAAGAATAAGAAAAAGAATGCAAATTGGGGTGCAAATCAAAAGGAAGAGAGTCCAAGGGAGGACAAAGGAAAAGTGAAGATCGAGGAGATCAATGCAGTCACACGTGATAGTGACAATGATGTTCTCTTCATGTTTAGTTTATCTGCAGAGTTGCTTACCACTTCAGATGATGCATATTCCCAGGATTGGATTTTGGATTCTGGTGCTTCATTCCATGTTACTCCCCATAGGGAATGGTTCTCCACTTATGACAGTGGAAAGACAGGTTGTGTGCATCTTGGAAATGACTATGCATGTGACATAGTGGGAGCAGGTGACATAAAGTTTTCTTTTGCAAATGGGTCTGCATTTGTTTTGAAACATGTGAGACATGTGCCTAAGCTGACCAAGAGTCTTATTTCAGTGGGTCAGCTAGATGATGCTGGTTTTCACACCACTTTTGGCTTTCAAAGTTGGAAAATTCCAAAGGGCTCTATGCTTTTGGCTAGGGGTGCCAAGTATGGGACTTTGTATCCCTTACATGTATCAGGGGTATTTGATCATGTTGTTGCAATAACCGAGCAGCCAAGCACTTCTTTGTGGCATTGCAGGTTGGGGCACATGAGCCAGAATGGAATGAAACTCTTATGCCATTTGGGTTATGTACCGCATTTGAGTTTCTCTGATTTTGAATTTTGTGAGCATTGTCTCTATGGGAAGCAGACTAAATCAGCCCATAAAAGAAGGGGAAAGAAAGAGTTTGAAATGCTTGATTTGGTGCATTCAGACGTATGTGGTCCCATGCCTACACGGTCATTAGGCGGGGCTGAATACTATGTGACATTCATTGATGATGCAACTAGGAAAGTGTGGGCTTATGCTATAGCTCGGAAGAGTGATGTATTCCAGGTATTTCAGAAATGGCTGGCCTTGGTTGAGAATCAGTCAGGTAGAATGCTTAAATGCCTACAGACTGACAATGGTGGAGAGTATCTCTCTCATGACTTTCAGCATTTCTGTGACACACGTGGGATTAAGAGGGAGCTCACATCCCCTCGTACTCTAGAGCAAAATCCAGTTGCAGAAAAGATGAACCGTACCATTCAAGAAAGGTTGCAATGCATGCTTTCCAATGCAAGTCTTTCTGGTGGTTTTTGGGCTGAGGCAATGAAGACTGCAGTGCATGTGATCAATAGATCACCTAGTAAGAGTTTGGATGGTGGTATTCCTGAAGAGGCATGGAGTGGCAAGAAGCCCTCTTACTCTCATTTGCGTATATTTGGGTGTGAGGCATATGCACATGTGCCAAAAGAGCTTCGAAAGAAGCTAGATCCTAAGTCTAGGAAATGCATTTTTCTGGGTTATGGTGAAAGTGGAGAGATGGGCTATCGTCTCTGGGATCCAGAAGCAAAGAAGATCATACGCAGCCATGATGTGGTCTTCAATGAGAAGAAGATGCATAAGGCACCCATGAGGGATGTGGAAATGAGGAGAATCACTTTCCAGGATGTGAATCCACCTGCACATGTTGATAGACAGCAAGCTGTCCATGCACCAAATGTGCAAGAAATGGTACCACCAAGTACTCCCACAGGTATACAATCAAGGGTAGATGATGGATCATCTATTGGTGGAAATGATGAGCCAAATGTGGCTGATATGCAAGTGGGACAGCAAGCTGAAATGCCCTTGAGAAGATCATCTAGAGTGTCTAGACCGCCTGATAGGTTTGTTCCAGGGGTAGACTATGTGATGCTTACTGATTGCGGGGAGCCTTCTTGCTACAAAGAGGCTATGATGCGTGAGGATCAACGCAAGTGCGAGTATGCTATGCAATCAGAGATGAGTTCACTTATGAAGAATAAGACTTGGGACTTGGTTACTTTGCCACATGGAAAGAAAGCATTGCCATGTAAATGGGTCTACAAAATGAAGGTCACAGGTGATGATGTGCCTAGGTACAAGGCCCGTTTGGTTGCTAAAGGGTTCAAGCAAGAGAAGGGTGTGGACTTTGATGAGATATTCTCTCCAGTTGTGAAGATGACCGTAGTGACCTCTGATCGACAATCCATCTGCATCGGCACATTTTCCTACACATGTGGGACAATCCTAGGCACATTATTAACACAAATGTCCCTACAACACTAAACCACATCCATACCCGCACTTGCAGCAAAGACACCTCTGCACCTCTCGCCAAATCTGCATGTAGCTACGCTCCGACCAATGCCTCTGACACCAACGCTTGCCAACTCTGCATACAACTTCATTGTGGCCAATGCCTCCAACAATCCTCTACACTGATTCCTCCCCTAAAATTCAAGAAATCCCTTTGACTCCTCCACAACACCATGGCTGAGCACCGCCGTCGTCGGCGATGATGGGGATCTTGACCTCGATGCGGAGGGAAACAATTTCTTTAATCGTAACAATAATAACAATCAAGGGAGGCACCCCCTAGGCAAACTCAAACTTCCCAAATATAATGGTAGGGGCGATCCAGCCTGATTCCTCCAGCATTTTGATGCCGCATGCTGGGCAGGTGGACATCATTCCAATGAAACGGTCGTCTGGTTCCCTATGGCCTTAACCGATGAAGCCTCAAAATAGTACCTAGACCTCCTAGTGGAAGAAAGAGCCACATGGGACCTGTTGCAAACTGAATTCAAGAGGCGCTTTCGAACGGAGAGACTATAAGATGATCTCGCTCTGCAACTAAGCAAGCTCGAACAAGGTCATCGAGAAGATGTATGCATGTACCTGGGCAAGATGAAACGATTAATTGCCAAATGTGACCCATGCCTCGATGCTAAGTATCTCACAGCCTAGTTCATTGCAGACCTAAGGAAGAAAATCCACAAAGACATGGAAAAGATTAGCAGTTATGAAACGTTCAGTGCTGTTCATGTGACAGCCATTGACATCGAGGATGGCATGACCGACTCTAACACCAATAGTGATGATGGAAGATATAGTGCACGAGATAAATGCTCTAAAAAGGGAAAATCCAAGTCCACTGCCAAAACGTAAAATGAAGATCACCTAGAGACCATGACCATGAAGCTAAAAGAAGAAATGATCCAGGCCATGGAACAAAAGCTTCACATGTCTTAGCCACCACCTCAGACTTATCCATGGCAATAAATTGTATTGTGCCCACATTGCATGGCCAATCATACAGCAAATGATAGCCCGGTACTAAGAGCTAGCATCACTGCATAAGCAAATCCACTGCCAAGGTTGTGGTGCCATATTAACATAGTCGGTGGCCATGATGAAAATAGTTGCATCTTCAACATGCGCAACAACCCGCCTCAACCTCAACAATACCAACCAGCACCCATACTAGTGTACAGGCAACCGGCACTTGCATAAGCACCCCTAGCTTCGAGGCTGAATCCTCTTCCCATTCGACATAAGTCCCATAATTACTCAAGAATCCAAATCCACGAACATATCCAAGAGCACCAAATCTAGCTCCTCATGCAATTCCAATACAACAATTGCAAGCTAAGGAATTAGACTCGCCATTCGAGTATGAAGTTGAGTACTTAGTGTACTATGTAGAAGGCATGGAAGGTTTAATACCAGTCATGCAAATCAAGTTCAACCTAACACATATCGAGCACCAATCAAGTGCTACGGTTGTGGAGAGAATCACTGGATCACAGAGTGCACTCATCGTGGTAGCCCCACTACTTTCCAACCACACTGTAGAGATTGTGGCACAGGCCATGCCTGTATAGATTGTCCCATGAAAAATAAGGTCCCACAACAAAAAGAAGTTAAGCCTGACATCCCAATCAACATTATTGGGGTGGACCATCAAAGTTTAGGGCTAGTAAGCTTACATCACTGAGAGTGCTCTCAACGGAAGCAAGAACGGAAGAAGGAGAGAGAGAGACAGTGAGCCACACAAGTTTTGGTGGGTGCAGAACCACCCTAATCTTCTTTTTCATTCATTTATATATGTGTTTGAGTATTGTACATAACTGGGGTTAAGGCACAGTGACCTTTAACCCCACAACCTCCCACTTAAAGGACAATGTGCCTTTAAGGGAGAACAACCAGTGAGCATACTATCCAATGCCCATCAATACACGACAATACTCAAACCGCTGACTAGGTAGACTCTTCGTCAGCATATCTGCAGGGTTATCATCTGTATGAATCTTGACAAGCTCTATGCGCTTGTCCTCAAGTACCTCCCTGATGAAATGGTACCTGACCTCAATGTGTTTGGTCTTTGCATGAAAGACCAGATTCCGTGCTAGCTGAATAGCACTCATGGAATCACTATGCAATGTCGGTACATCTGTATGAATCCCCAAATCTCCCACTAGCCGATCAAGCCATATAGCCTCCTTGCAACCTTCTGTGGCTGCAACATACTCAGCCTCTGTGGTACACAAAGCAATGCACTTCTGTGCGCGAGACATCCACGACACTGCACCACCTGCAAAGGTGAACACATAACCAGAAGTGGATCTCCTACTATCCACATGCCCTGCATAGTCTGAATCTGTGTATCCAAGTACACGCATGTCTCCTTTACCAAAGAAAATGCACATCTCCTTGGTACCCTTCATGTACCTCATGATGCACTTAACTGCCTCCCAATGCCTCTTTCCTGGATTAGCCATATACCGGCTAACAACTCCCACTGCAAATGCAATGTCTGGTCTAGTAGCTATCATAGCATACATAAGACTCCCAACTGCTGATGCATAAGGAACCTTGGCCATCATGGCCCTCTCCTCATCTGATTTGGGACTATCTGTATGGCTCAGTTTCACATATGGAGGCAATGGAGTACTCACTGCCTTCCCCCCCTCCATATTGAAACGCTGCAATACTTTTGTTACATACTCTTTTTGTGAAAGCCAAAGGAGTTTCCTACTCTGATCACGCGTGATGCGCATACCAAGAATATGACCAGCAAGTCCCAAATCCTTCATATCAAAGGCCTCATGCAACTTGGCCTTTAATGCATCTAGCTCATAAGTATTCTTGCTAGCCAATAGTATATCATCCACATATAGTGCCAGGATTATCAGGCTACTATCCTTAGCCCTTTTAGTGTAGAGGCAGTGATCAATTTCACTCCTTCTAAAACCCTGGGACCGAATGAAAGCATCAAACTTCTGATACCATTCTCTAGGTGCTTGCTTAAGACCATAGAGACTCTTCTTTAGCTTGCAAACTAAATGCTCTTTGCCCTTTTCTTCAAAGCCTTCCGGCTGCACCATGTAAATTTCCTCATGCAAATCCCCATGCAAGAAAGCTGTCTTGACATCCATCTGCATAAGCTCCATATCCTCTGCTGCCACTAGTCCAAGCATGCATCTAAGTGTGGTATTTTATGAGCGAATTAGTGCAAAAAGGGCCCACACGGGGGCACAAATTAGCGAGAGCTAGGGATGCCAAATTGGTGTGCAATGGGGTGGCAAAATGATCCCTAGCATGGTGTTTCCTTGTGTGAAATTGTGGTTCAAACGGGGTCCAGTTTGGCCACCAAACTGGTGAGATTTGAAGCATTAAAGTGCGGGTAAAAGGTGGCCTTTTTTGGTTTGGGGGGGGGGATTGGCCTTAAGTATGGTGTGAATGGTCCTAAACTCTAACTGAGGGGATTGGACTAGAGTAGTCCTAGTTAGTCTAACTAGCCTAACTACCCAGTTAGATGCCTAACAGTTAGGGTAATCGAACTTAACTCTGGTTAATACTAATTGAGGTTAGACTAGCCTAACTATGCAATTAGTCTAACTAACTAACAGTTAGTGTAACCTAACCTAATTGTAGCTAACTAACCTAGAGTAAGACTAACCCAAATTTAAAACTAACCTATGCTAAACTAACCTAACTTAAATCTAACCTAACCTAAGTTGGAACTAATCTAACCAGGGTTAGTTTAGTGTTAGATTAGGGTTTTTTAAATTAAAAAACTAAAAAAGTAAAAAACGGGGAGGGGGGCTGTCAGGTGGTGTTGTGGGCGATGGCAGCCAGAGGGGTCTGTGAAGGGGTGGAATCAAGGGGGTGGGGAGGGAGGTGTGGAGGAAAGTGGGGAGTGGGAGGAGTAGGAGGGGAGGGAGGGGATGGAGGCGGCTGGAGAGGACGTGGAAGGGGAAGCTGGTGGGGTGCAGGAGACGGGGTGGCGGCTACAGGCAAGGTGAGGCGGCCCTGAGGCATGGGCGCAAGTGAGGTGGGGCAGGCGTGCTGTCAGTTGGCTAGCACTACGCCAACGAGCTACCTTGCAGCCTTAAGCAAGGGCTTAATCCCTTTAGATTAGGACTCAGGGAGGGGATTGGATGGAGGGGGCACAGGGGGGGAAGGAAAAGAGGGGGTAAAAACAGAGAGGGGGGGAAAAAGGGGGGGGGGGTGTGGAGGAAGGGGGGGATGAAAAAAAGGGGGGGGGGGGGGGAGAAGGGGGGGTGGTGGTGGTGGTGGTGGAGGGGGGGGGGTGGAGAGGGGGGGGGTGGGGGAGGGAGGTGGTGGAGAGTGGGGGGGGTTGGAGGGGGGGATGGAGGGGGTGAAGGGGAGGGGGAAATGGTGGAGGGGGGGGTGGGGGAGGGGTGGAGGGGGGGGGATGGAGGGGGTGGTGGAGAGGGGGGGGGGGGGGATGGAGGGTGTGGGGGGGGGAAATGGAGGGGGTAGAGAGGGGGGGGGGGGGAGAGGGGGGGGGGGGGGGTGGAGGGGCTGGGGGGAATAGAGGGGGTGATGGGGGGGTGGAGAGGGGGAGGGGGGGGTGGGGGGGGGGGGGGGGGCTCTCAAGATCAATGTCTGGTAGTAAAATGGAATTGTATATCTGAAGTTGAGAAGTGGTGCCTTACAAGCCCCTAACCTCGCGTTGAAGTCCCAACAAGGAGGACCTCCCCATGGGCTGTGTATGGTGGTCTCTGTCTCCTCTCAAACATCTCGAGCAAAAAGTGAGTTTTGGGAGGGAAATAGCATACTAGGATGAACAAATCCTGGCTATCTGTGTCTCGAATATGGATCCCAAAGAAATCTGGAGTGTGTATATCTTTGCTCTACTGAGAAAAGAGTGGACTTGTAAAGAATTGCTACTCCTCCCAATCCTTGTACTCCCCATGTGATCTCAGTAGGTAGTCTCCCATGTATACCTACTAACTGACAGGGGCGTGTAAGCAGTCGTCCATATCGAACTACTACCCACTTTCCATCCTTGTGGGCCTAATCCCATTGCTATATTAGAGTGCGCCACTCCTAACTGGGCAAGAGGGTGAGATCCTCATCCATGGATATTGATGGCTGGTCCCGTAAGACTGATCCGAGAGTCATGCCTGAGTATCATGGCATCGTATCATAAGGCTCTACTCTTGATTGGGATCTCTCCCCACCCACCATGCCCTCTCAATCCTATGCTCACCTACCCCAAGAGTAGTGGCCACAAATGTAGTCACATCGCTCATCGGTGTAGCCTCGGTGCATGGAATACCATGGACTCTGATGTTAAGACCCTTACTGGCTCTCTATTGTTGCTCCATGAGAGTCGTCAAAACGGTTGCCTTTGTAGGTTCTCATTCGGCCACGTCCACCCATCTGGATGCCTCCTCAATTATACATATTGCATGCTCACAATCTGTGCCTCGACCACTTGGGTACTCCACCGAGCTGCCTATGTGAGATAAGGGGATGTCTAGGGCATGGTTGGGGTGATACCAGGTGGGTGTGGGAGAGATGGTTGGCTGAGAGGGAGAGGGGAAAGAAAGGTCGAGAAGTGGTGTGGGACAGTGTATGATACATCCAATGTAGGTGACATAGGTAATAAGCGGATGGGTAGACTGTAATTGTAGTGGAAGAAGGAGAGAGGGAGGAGATCGGTGACAACCCCTCTGTTGCAGGAGAAGAGGAGGAAATCAATGTTGAACCTCTTGTCAGGGGTATGTTTGTAGATCAGGAAGTAGTTGGAGTGGATGTGACTGCAAATGAAGCCATGGTTGAAGCTGAAGTTGAAGCTAAGGTAGATCTTATTTTGCGACTTTCTTTGATATCTACTCTAAGTCCACTCCAGTTGAATCGTTTATTCACTGCCTCGAGCTTTAATTGTGTCTACTAGTTTTTGTCTTCTTTCTTGATTTTGTCTTTGTCTTTCTCCCCTTTTCCCATTTCAAAAGCCGACTGTTGTGATTTCTTTTTGTTGGTCTTAGCATGAAGGCATGACTAGCCCCCCCATTGAGTGGGCAGGGAGGGAGCTGCATCGACAGGGAGGGGATGTGTAGAGGAGAGAGGGGAGTGATGAAGAAGGTGGGGGGTGGAGAAGACGGTGGGGAGTAGACAAGGGGGAGTGGAGAAGCAAGCAAAGGGGAGGCAGAAAAGAAGACGAGGGGGAGGCGGAGGAGCCGAGAGGCGAAGAAGCAGACGATGGAGGAGGTGGAGGACTTGACGGGGGGTAGCGAAGAAGCAGACGATGGAAGAGGCGGAGGACCCGATGGGGGGTGTTCACACCGAGTAGCCACCATAGTGGATTTATTAATAAGGGCATTACAATACTTGTGTCCGTTATAGACTAGTGGTCCAAAGATTAGATCCCTGTGTGAAGGTCAAGGACAATACAAATTTTCTTAGATTGTGCTAAGAATGAGCCCATGTATGCTAGCAAGAATGAAGATATGGAAGGCCACTCTACTAAGGAAGAGTGCAAGCTTGTTAGAACAAGATTTGGGAGATACACGGATTTTGTTCTCTTTGGGCATTGATGTTGATTTCAATTGCATACGTTTGTCACAATATAAAGGGTGAAGGCCTTTTGGACACATAGAGGGGGGAATTGTCATTGCAAAATAAATCATAGATTTTGCTTATTAGTTGTTGGTGTCATGTACACGAGGAAGATGGTGATGCCAGAGGATTTTCTTAGATGGATCTAGATGTGATGTTGGAGAGGTATGTTGAAGACAGAGACCAAGAGACAAAAAGAACATGGGGACTATAAGTGACTTTGGTGGAGTCAAGGTTAGACTTGTGTAGACACATCTATGAGAATTTTTGTGGCTTCTATTCTAGGAAGAATGGAAATTTATTTGGAGCAACCACAATGATTTCACAATACTAGATTCTAGGATCAATGTTGTAGACTTTGATAGATGTTGAACAAGTGGACATGAGGTGTTTGACAAGCTTCTATTATATTCCCACGGTTAGTAAGGGGAAGAACTAGATGGACTTAATAATACTTGAGTATCTTGTAGACACTAGCAAGCTCGTTGACTAGGATTGGCAATGCCACTAGCATGTCATACTATGATTGTACTTGTGTTTTGGGTTGGTTCCATTTGTTCAAGGATGATGAAAAGAAAGACCTAGAGGTACTAAATTTGTACATGAATATGACAACGCCTTGGCATGTTCATGAGATATTTTAAATTGGAGCAGATGGAGCATCTATGTGATAAATTTTACACCCAATCTTGGGTGCATCTTTTGTATAGTGATGTAGACACAGGGGGGTGTAGGTTGCTCTCTTGCAGGCACGCTGATCCAAATATTTCTCTACGCAAATGACATGGCTCTCTTGTCTTCCTTAGCAGAGGGGCTCCAGAGACGCCTAGACGCAATACAATCCTTTTGTGAGTCTCATGATTTGAAGGTCAACTTGGGTAAAACCAAGGTCATGATCTTCAATACATCTCGAGCCATCATGCGTCAGGAGCAGTTCACATTTGATCACCTGTTGATATAGTTTCATCATACACTTATCTTGGGGTTATTTTCTCCGGACCTAGCTTCACTATGAGACCCGTGATGCAGGCATGCTTGAGCAGAGGGTATGCTTTATTGGCCAGACTAGAGAGGCAGTGCTTCTGCTCACACTTTCAGGATCCACGCACCAAGGGGTTGCTTTCTGACTCCTTGGTTCGCCTAATGAGGATGTATGATAGCCCTTGTTGGGGGCCCATGTGGAGCGACTACAGGTTCTCATGTTGTCACGGATGATTCATGGTAAGCCATCTGTTCCTCACCAGATCATTCAAGCTGAGTTTGGGTCACCCCCTTTATAGCTAGATGCTGCATTTCAAGTCATCAGATATCTGTACCGAGTTAGGGAATATGGGGATTACACCTCTGGGCATAGCAGGCTACCATGGATAGCTCTATCCTCTTCTATGGCACTTGCAGGAGGAGGAGACTAGAGGTGTTGTTATGAACGTATAGAGAGATGGTTTGAGCAACTTGGGCTCCACATGGATAGACTACCTCCCTTCCAGTACAACATGGATGCTCTGTTTTCTCCCCTCCTATCACACGAGGTCAACTAGGTTATCTGTGAGGATCTACTATAGCTACACACATTTTGGACTTGGTTGGGATTGAGTGAACTCCCAATGAAGCTTAGCTTCTATAGAGATCACTTCTTACATATCACACCCTATCACACGAGGTCAACCAGGTTATCCGTGAGGATCTACTATAGCTACACACATTTCGGACCTGGTTGGGATTGAGTGAACTCCCAATGAAGCTTAGCTTCTACAGAGATCACTTCTTACATATCACAGCAGAGGGTTTCATTGACCCACCAGGATACACGCACATTCACCTACCCCACTCGCTGATGATCTCTCTTGGGCAGTTTCGGGTCTCTTCACATAGACTTCGCATCGAGAGCCACAGAGCAGAGCGACTACCAGGGAGAGGCGCATATGCACACTGTGTGACATGCAGGAGGTTGAGATAGAGGAGCATTTCATCTTCAGGTGTCTTGTGTACTATGAGATCCGAGGGGGTTTCCACTGCCTCTTCAAGGATAGTTATGGGATTTTGGCCCATTTCCTCTCCTACCCAAACTAGCGGTGTTTGGTAGGTTTCATTCATGAGGCACTTAAACACCGCGAGAGGATAATCCGAGCATGGAGATAGGAGCAAACTTTTTCCTCAGCTGATCCCTCTCAGAGCTCTATCATGAAGTTCTTTCAGCTAAATCACATGGACCCCCATGAGACGAGGCCTCGACATGACCGCGGTCGATAGCTCAGACAGAGGGTCGACACACGGATCACACTTAGGGACATCCCCTCCTTGTTTAGAGTTGGACGGATGAGGGTCACAGTAGCCCTGGTCAACCATAGAGCTATGACCAGTTGACGTGCTAGGACCGCACCTCTGAGTGGCTGACAACACTCTATTGCCAACTTCATGCCTCCACTGCCTCATCCATCCTAATATCTTGTTGTTGCCGATGATGATGATATTGATGATGATGCTGAGATTGATATATAGTCTGTGGGGCTTAGAGGTCACTGTGCCTTTACCCCGGTTATGTACAATACTTAAACACATATATAAATGAATGAAAAAGAAGATTAGGGTGTTTTGCACCCACTAAAACTTGTGTGGCTCTCTGTCTCTCTCTCTCCCTCTTCTGTTCTTGCTTTTGTTGAGAGCACTCTCAACTGGTATCAGAGCCCGGGTGATCTAGCTGAGCATGCGTGAATGCCTGGAAGCTCAGCAGCTTTGTGGGAGGAAGGAGAAGCTTTGTGGGAAGCTTTGTGAGTGACTTTACTTGCATCTGAGTGTGTAGAGACCTTGGAGGAACCTTTGGAAAAGTCACTTTGGCTTTGCAAAGTGGTTTTGAGGGCCTGTTAAGTGTTTCGTTTTTGAGCTTTTTCTTGTTCCGTTCGATGACAGAGACTCCATATTGACTTGTAGAGGCAACTATTGCTTGCTTTTGGTGTCCACTTTACTTTAGGAGCTTGGAAACACCTTCATTCTTGAATCCGGGATAATTTCTTATGACCCTTTCTTTGTACACCCTCCAAGGGTTTTCCGTGGGCATCATAGGGTTGGGGCAAGCTCGTCAAACCATATTCCTTTGGTAGAATACACTTGGAGGGTCTATTAAAAAGGGGTTATATCTTTTTCTTGGATAGATCATGAAATTTTGAGAAAATCTCCTCTTTACAGTTTGAGGACAATTCCTCAGGCTGAGCTAGGACATTATATAAAGGTATATTTATATCTATCTCTATTCATCAATATTTCATATGTACTTACATATTCCTTGAAAAAATTTGGAATTTTATGCTCCCCAAAAATGACTTGAGACTATATATTTTGACCCCTCCCACGCTCGTTAGTCGGGAGTTTTCACTTGGAAAATGGAAACCCCCTGAGAAAGCGATGCTGAATGCCCCCGTAGGTGAACTTCTATTCAAAAACTATGAGGGTGAATTAAAAGCCCCCTGCGATAGTGACTCACTGTGTTAGTTTCTGCGTTTTTCTATCCGGGTATTGGAACTCAAGTTTGGAGCAACCATTTGCAGATCTGTCAGTTCCGGTGGACTCAGGAGGTCCTAAAACTTCTATGTTGCTCATCATTTGCACTCTGGTGGAGTTTACAAACAGCTCTATTTTCAAAAACGTTTTTCAGTCCGTGTGTTGGACCCAGTGATTAAGACCACGGTTTCCAAAATCGTATGTCCCATTACATTCCAGACGCCCAAAAATCCCTACCTGTCAGTTCTTGCGCGATTCGGTGGAGTATTTTCAGAGTTATAGATCTCTGTGTATTCGATTTGGTCTCTCCGTTATGCATTTTTCATTCTAAGGTTTTGAAACCTTAGATTTATGCCACATGGCAGTGGATAAGTGTTGACTCCCATTTCTCACTCATCGGCGGTTGGGATTTTGGAGTTTCGGCAGAAGAGAGATATTTGCAGATTTTCTTGCTGAGTCCAATTATGCAATGGCACCCATGTTTTGAGGCATCTCAGGTTCTATTTTCAGTAGCAGTCTTTTCCATGGGACCATGATTTCTAGAGCATACCTTATAGTCCGATTATGCAATGACGCCCATGTTTTGAGGCATCTCACGTTCTATTTTCAGTAGCAGTCTTTTCCATGGGACCATGATTTCTTGAGCATACCTTATGCAAATCACTCTGGTTACAGTTTGAGCCATGTGCGCTCATTCATGGTGTGTATTGGGTTGCAGTGGATGATTTATAGGCCATTTGGATGCATTGCGATTCTTATTAGATGCGTTGATAGGCCCAAATTGCCTTGTGGGATGCTATTTTTATGGACACTTTGCACATGGATGCTATTTTATGTTGAGGGATAACTTTGACACATTGCAGGTGATGCACTGATAGTGTTATGCTCTCTTGGATGAGATATTATTGATGCATATGCCCATGGACCGTGTGTTTATGCTTGAGCCATTTGGCACTTATTGGCATTTTGGATTGCCATTGTAGTTGGCATTTCTTTTGGGCCAGGTTTGCTCATATGGATGCATAGTACATGCACATGAGTCAGCTGGATCTTTTGATGCTTTGAGCTTTGAGTTTTGGTGACATTTCAGTCTATTGTGGCATATACATTTGGGTGCACTTGGTATTTGGTGTGATTCTCTCTTACAGGCACTAGCATTTCGGATTTTGCTTCATTTGCATCATGGCATCCTCTTCCATGTCTGAAAAGGAGTTTTTCAGCATTAAAAAGTTTGATGGGATAAAATTTTCTTTGTGGAAAAAATAGATAAGGGATGTGCTTATTCAAAAGAAGCAGATTAAACCCTTGGCAGGGATTGAAGCTAAGCTTGCAAATATGTCTGAGGATGATTGGAATGAGTTGGATGCATTAGCAAAGTCTACTATTAGAATTCATCTTGCAGAGTCAGTTTATTTCACAGTAGTAAATGAGCAGACTACGGAAGATTTGTGGAAGAAACTGTGTGCCACTTATGAGAAGGAAACTGCCTCTAATAAAGTTTGAAGAGGTTGTTTGAGCTGCAGATGAATGAAGGGGTCTCCATTGCTTCTCACTTGAATGAATTCAATATTATTTTCAACTAGCTTTAGGCTCAGAAGATCAATTTTGATGAGGAGACTAAGGCAATATTTCTTTTATGTTCATTGCCATCCTCATGGGATACCTTCTGTACAGCTGTCAGTAACTCTGCACCTGGTGGAGTACTGAAGTTTGATGATGTTGTGGGTAGCTTGTTGGTCGAGGAGATTAGACGGAAGTCTATGAACGGCAACAAGCAGGATGTAGCCTTAAATGTGCAAAGGGGCAGATCACAGTTCAGGGGGAAGTCCCAAGAAAGAGGGAAGTCTCGTAGCAAATCCAGGGCACGCAACATTGAGTGTTACCACTGTGGCAAGAAGGGCCATATGAAAAAGGATTGCTACAAGCTGAAAAGAGAGCAAAAGGATAAGAAAAAGAATGCAAATTGGGGTGCAAAATCAAAAGGAAGAGAGTCCAAGGGAGGACAAAGGAAAAGTGAAGATCGAGGAGATCAATGCAGTCACACATGATAGTGACAATGACGTTCTCTTCATGTCTAGTTTATCTACAGAGTTGCTTACCACTTCAGATGATGCATATTCCCAGGATTGGATTTTGGATTCTGGTGCTTCATTCCATGTTACTCCCCATAGGGAATGGTTCTCCACTTATGAGAGTGGAAAGACAGGTTGTGTGCATCTTGGAAATGACTATGCATGTGACATAGTGGGAGTGGGAGTAGGTGACATAAAGTTTTCTTTTGCAAATGGGTCTGCATTTATTTTGAAACATGTGAGACATGTGCCTAAGTTGACCAAGAGCCTTATTTCAGTGGGTCAGCTAGATGATGCTGGTTTTCACACCACTTTTGGTTTTCAGAGTTGGAAAATTCAGAAGGGCTCTATGCTTTTGGCCAGGGGTGCCAAGTGTGGGACTTTGTACCCCTTACATATTTGATCATGTTATTGCAATAACCGAGCAGCCAAGCACTTCTTTGTGGCATTGCAGGTTGGGGCACATGAGCCAGAATGGAATGAAACTCCTATGCCGTTTGGGTTATGTACCACATTTGAGTTTCTTTGATTTTAAATTTTGTGAGCACTGTCTCTATGGGAAGCAGATTAAATCAGCCCATAAAAGAAGGGGAAAAAAAGAGTTTGAAAAGCTTGATTTGGTGCATTCAGACGTATGTGGTCCCATGTCTACACGGTCATTAGGCGGGGCTGAATACTATGTGACATCATTGATGATGCAACTAGGAAAGTGTGGGCTTATGCTATAGCTCGGAAGAGTGATGTGCTCCAGGTATTTCAGAAATGGCTGGCCTTGGTTGAGAATCAGTCAGGTAGAACGCTGAAATGCCTACGGACTGACAATGGTAGAGAGTATCTCTCTCATGACTTTCAGCATTTCAGTGATACACGTGGGATTAAGAGGGAGCTCACATCCCCTCGTACTCCAGAGTAAAATCCAGTTGCAGAAAAGATGAACCGTACCATTCAAGAAAAGGTGAAATGCATGCTTTCCAATGCAAGTCTTTCTAGTGGTTTTTGGGCTGAGGCAATGAAGACTGCAGTGCATATGATCAATAGATCACCTAGTAAGAGTTTGGATGGTGGTATTCCTAAAGAGGCATGGAGTGGCAAGAAGCCCTCTTACTCTCATTTGCGTATATTTGGGTGTAAGGCATATGCACATGTGCCAAAAGAGCTTCGAAATAAGCTAGATCCTAAGTCTAGGAAATGCATCTTTTTGGGTTATGGTAAAAGTGGAGAGATGGGCTATCGTCTCTGGGATCCAGAAGCAAAGAAGATCATACGCAGCCATGATGTAGTCTTCAATGAGAAGAAGATGCATAAGGCACCATGAGGGATGTTGAAATGAGGAGAATCACTTTCCAGGATGTGAATCCACCCACATATGTTGATAGACAACAAGCTGTCCATGCACCAAATGTGCAAGAAATGGTACCACCAAATACTCCCATAGGTATACAATCAAGGGTAGATGATGGATCACCTATTGGTGGAAATGATGAGCCAAATGTGTCTGATATGCAGGTGGGACAACAAGCTGAAATGCCCTTGAGAAGATCATCTAGAGTGTCTAGACCACCTGATAGGTTTGTTCCAGGGTAGACTATGTGATGCTTACTGATTGCGGGGAGCCTTCTTGCTACAGAGAGGCTATGATGCATGAGGACCAATGCAAGTGGGAGTATGATATGCAATCAGAGATGAGTTCACTTACGAAGAATAAGACTTGGGACTTGGTTTCTTTGCCACATGGAAAGAAAGCATTGCCATGTAAATGGGTCTACAAAATGAAGGTCACAGGTGATGATGTGCCTAGGTACAAGGCCAGTTTGGTCGCTAAAGGATTCAAGCAAGAGAAGGGTGTGGACTTTGATGAGATATTCTCTCCGATTGTGAAGATGACCACACTTAGATGCATGCTTGGACTAGTGGCAGCAGAGGATATGGAGCTTATGCAGATGGATGTCAAGACAGCTTTCTTGCATGGGGATTTGCATGAGGAAATTTGCATGGTGCAGCGGGAAGGCTTTGAAAAAAAGGGGAAAGAGCATTTAGTTTGTAAGCTAAAGAAGAGTCTCTATGGCCTTAAGCAAACGCCTAGAGAATGGTATCAGAAGTTTGATGCCTTCATTCGGTCCCAGGGTTTTAGAAAAAGTGAAATTGATCAATGCCTCTACACTAAAAGGGCTAAGGATAATAGCCTGATAATCCTGGCACTATATGTGGACGATATGCTATTGGCTAGCAAGAATACTTATGAGCTAGATGCATTAAAGGCCAAGTTGCATGAGGCCTTTGATATGAAGGATTTGGGACTTGCAGGTCATATTCTTGGTATGCGCATCACGCATGATCGGAGTAGGAAACTCCTTTGGCTTTCACAGAAGGAGTATGTTACAAAAGTATTGCAGCGTTTCAATATGGAGGGGGGGGAAGGCAGTGAGTACTCCATTGCCTCCATATGTGAAACTGAGTCATACAGATAGTCCCAAATCAGATGAGGAGAGGGCCATGATGGCCAAGGTTCCTTATGCATCAGCGGTTGGGAGTCTTATGTATGCTATGATAGCTACCAGACCAGACATTGCATTTGCAGTGGGAGTTGTTAGCCGGTATATGGCTAATCCAGGAAAGAGGCATTGGTGGAAGGCAGTTAAGTGCATCATGAGGTACATGAAGGGTACCAAGGAGATGTGCATCTGCTTTGGTAAAGGAGACATGTGTGTACTTGGGTACACAGATTCAGACTATGCAGGGCATGTGGATAGTAGGAGGCCCACTTCTGGTTATGTGTTCACCTTTGCAGGTGGTGCAGTGTCGTGGATGTCTCACGCACAGAAGTGCGTTGCTTTGTGTACCACAAAGGCTGAGTATGTTCCAGCCACAGAGGGTTGCAAGGAGACTATATGGCTTGATCAGCTAGTGGGAGATTTGGGGATTCATACAGGTGTACCGACATTGCATAGTGATTCCATGAGTGCTATTCAGCTAGCATGGAATCCAATCTTTCATGCAAAGACCAAACACATTGAGGTCAGGTACCATTTCATCAAGGAGGTACTTGAGGACAAGTGCATAGAGCTTGTCAAGGTTCATACAAATGATAACCCTGCAGATATGCTGACGAAGAGTCTACCTAGTCAGCGGTTTGAGTATTGTCGTGTATTGATGGGCATAGGATAGTATGCTCACTGGTTGTTCTCCCTTAATGACACATTGTCCTTTAAGTGGGAGGTTGTGGGGTTTAAAGGTCACTGTGCCTTTACCCCGATTATGTACAATACTCAAACACATATATAAATGAATGAAAAAGAAGATTAGGGTGTTCTGCACCCACCAAAACTTGTGTGGCTCTCTGTCTCTCTCTCTCTCTCTCTTCCGTTCTTGCTTCCGTTGAGAGCACTCTCATAGTCGACCATTGACATGACTATATTGTACTTAAAACTTAGTACTACCATTCTGCATTTTTGCATTTTGCATTGGTATGGATGCTCGTTTAGTAGCTCCACTACCACAGCTTGTTGTATCAGGATTTTCACAGTCTCATAAACCCATCAGTCTTCTGAAGACTTTAATAAACTCTCTTTCTTTCTTTCTTTCTTTCTTTCCATCTTTTGGTGTAATAATACAAGAAAGCTTGTTCCACTTGTGTTCTCTCTCTCTCTCTCTCTCTCTCTCTCTCTCTCTCTGTGTAGCTTGCTTGCTACTACTATCAAAGTTTTTATCTTGTGCACATGTCCAACTATTGCATGCATACTTTTGTATGTGAATTTCTACTGTTGGTTCTAAAGACATTTAAATTTTGTGGTTAGCCTATCACATAACTAGCCCCACATATTCTAATAATATAAAATCTTTATGCCTTAAAGGTTTGCCTTTGAGAACCTAGCCAATGCAACAGACAAAGGGAAGGGAGTAATTTTAGAAAGGCATGGACAACTATAAACTCACTAATATATTCATGGAAAAAGTAAGGTATGAGAAAACGATGTCACTGGCATCCAAGCTATTGTGATTTTCCTTGAATTTAGAACACTATTTTTTTAAAATAAAGATTTGTTCACCTTGCAACACACCCCATGTTGTAGACTTCATAGTTATGCTTATTGTGAGATATTGAGTCATAGTAAGAGTTAGAATTGCTTATGTGCTATGACTAAGAATTGGACTGTGTAGTTATTTGCCCATTGTGCTTCAAGGTGACATTAAATTATGTGCTTTTGATATTGTTTTTTGTGGTGTATAAGTCTTTGCACATAGATGCCTTGCAAATTGTGAACCCTACAAAAACATCCCTCGGTAATTGCCATTACCTCAACACTTGCCAATTTGGCGTGACCCTTTTTTTGAGCTATAGATTCCTACTCATTGTCATCATTACTATGATGCTTAAAAACTAAATGAAAGATGATTCCAATTCACCTGAATCTACATAGCACCATGAAGTAGAAAAAAACTATGCTCATTTTTTCTTAACCTCTCTTATTGCCCTTTGCAACAATCGCATAAAAGAGTTGCATAACGGCCATAGAACATCACCCCCTCATTTTTTTATTCACATAAAAAAAGAGCCTCATCACGTTGCCATAGCAAATAAAAAGGCTCCCATCATGGCTAGAGGTGCATCTATCACTTGTAAAGCGCAACTTCCCATGATGGGAGCTATATAAGAAGGATCTTCCCTCATGTGAAAGCCATCATAAAGACATCAAATTATTATTATTTGGTTAAACACACCCACCCCAAACTCATGCACCCATTGTCCTATTGAGGGGCACCCCGCCTTGGACTGATGGGCATCATAAAGGCATCCTATTGAAATGAGAATTGGATTCATCATTGCCTCCTTTTTGTGGTTCACACAAAGAGTCCAAGTACAACGCAAATGAAAGAGTGTTACATTCATCATTCTTGTGCTAAGTTGTAATCTACAATTGATAGGAATTCACCTCCCAACCTCGACAGCGGAGTTCAAAAGCCCCCATGACTTGAATACTCTTGAATGCACCATCTATCACCCTAAGCATAGAAGCCACCTTCTAATTATGCATTAGTCCACTTAAGAAACTTAGAGCACCTATGATTAGTGCTAACAATTCTAGCTGTCCTAACTAAGTACTACTAGGCCTTCGGGTCAATGTCACCCTACTCATCAATTGCTTTGAAAGGAAAAAGCTAGACCCAACTATGAGAAAAAACTATGCTGTCATCCATGCTTTGAAAACATGTGAGATAACATTTGTAGGGTGCTAAGTTTGAGATTCTTTTTTAATCAAGAGAGTATCAAGTAGGTCTAGCTTGCAATTTTTTAAATCTGAGTCTAGCTTTTTCCTTTCAAAGCAATTGATTAACCATGTGGATCAATACATCACCCATAGCTAATTGCATTGATTTCAAGTATAAAGGTAAATTAAGGTCAACCACTCTTAAAACTAGGGCAGTTGCTATCATTTATCAGTTGAAAACTTCACGCAACTTCTTCAGTAGGGTCAACCACTCTTAAAACTAGGCCAATTGCTATCACTAATAAGTTGAAAACTTCACACAACTTCCTCAGTCCAAGGGAAGGTACTCCCCTTTTCCTTAAGTTGATCCATCATAGGCACCAAAACCTTAGCACAACCCTTGACAAATCTTTAGCAGAAACCAAAAAGACAAAGGAATATTTGAAGCTCTTCTAGAAAAGTTAGGCTTGGCTTTTCAGAATAACTTTAAGTTTGTTCAAATCCATTCGTTCCTTCACTAGAGATAAATTGACCCAAATACTTGAATTTGATGTCTTTACAAAAGAAGTTACGCCTAGATTGTTTATAAAACTTGTGCTATTTGAGCAACGCGAAAACCAACTTCAAGTGCTCCAAGTGCTTGTGCTTATTCTTATTTAGAAAGACAACTAGAAATTGGGATAATGTCTAAACACACCGTGCCTTAAATTTCAAACGTATCAAAAGCATTAGTTCCGCCAAAAGGCATTACTTTATACTAAAATGGCCTTTGTGGGTTCTAAAAGCAATTTTAGGTATATCATCAAGATGAATCCTTACATGATCGTACCCACGACGTAAATCGATTTTAGTAAAGTATTTAGCTCCTTGCAATCGACAAAAGAGCTCACCAATGCAAGACCTTGGATACTTGTTTTTAACTATCACCTTATTAAGGGCATGACAACCTATGCACAACCACATAGATCCATCTTTCTTCTTTACTAAAAGAACTGGGGCAAGCCATGGAACCATGGAGAACTAGTGATCCGAATCTACCCTTTTCTAAGGTCCTCTAATGGATGCCCACTCTACTTCATCATCTTTCACTTTACTAAAAAGATAAGGTACTTTGGAAACAAGAGCAACTCTTGAAACTAACTCTATCCTATGGTGTACTACTTGCTCAAGAGGTAGATCTTCAAGAAAAACTCAACTAGCAAGATTTGAACCTTTTCATCTTTCTTTTCAATTGAATGCAAAGAACTTTGAGCAATAAAGTAAACATCACGAAGAAATACTTGGCATTGTCATGTTCAACTAAGTGCTCCAACTAGATAACTTCTCTACCTCCTCATCTCTCTGTCCCACAACCTTGCTGTGTCCGGGGTGTCCAACTCTCGGCTCGGCTCACCTCTAAGGTAGATGACCTCTTCTTCCTTTTTGATGCCGACTGCTCTCTCAACAATCGATCTATTGTAGGGAGTTATTTAACTAACTCCTTTTGCAGGGTATGGTCCAATCCATAGAGCCCCTACCTAGGACTAATCAGTCCTGTAGACCACATAGGACGCACACTAGGACTCTCTAGTAAATTACAATTTCCTAAAGAAGAATAACTCAAGCATCCACTAAAACTCAAATCCTCTTTCAATTAAGAATCCCAAGCGTCACATGGATGAAGGTAGCCTCTTTACTTCATGAATGACTTCAACTTCCTTGTATTGAGAATGTTGAGGAAATGACAAGACCTACACACCCGAACTTGCCTCATTGTCAAAAGGGTGTTTTCATTCCCTATAGTTGATTAGGGCAATTTGTGGCTGCGTATAAGACCCCTAATCATATGAAACTCAGTGAGGTTTTCTAACTCAAAAATGGCCTCCATGTACCAGGCAGCATATTGATTCAATGGGAACTTTCCCATACTCTGAGAATCCCATGCCTCCTTGGATTTTTCTTGTTCATTCTTTGAAGGACTTCCTTAAGAAAGATCTTTCCAAACTCTGGCCACTTACTAGAAACTTGCTGTCATGAAAGTTCACATCCACCACTTAATAAGGTCTTGCTACTAAGAGACACTGACTTGCAACGCAAGAGTAGTAGTTTTGAATCTCGCCACTTTTGGGTATAAAGGGCGTCTTCTGTTTTATCTTTCTCATCCCATTAAAAATGGGTGGCTACGTTGACTCTATGTAAGCACTACTGTGACTACTCAACAGAGTGAGGCCCTCGCCATACATTACTATTGACACAGTACTAAGTCATCCTTTCGATATCCTTCCTATTTTGAGCTTCAAATAACTCTTCAGCAGTGCAATTAAAGTAGCAACTGAGTCATCAAGAAGCATAGTTTTATCTGGGTTAATCTCATCCAAAATCGTTTCCACAAATGCCAATCCAAAATTCAGAATGACACAATTCGAACTCAGACAGTGCTTGCAAAACTAAAAAACAGATTCTAACTGTAGTTTTAGCAGTTTTCCACACTAGGAACCTTGTAACAATTATGTTTAATTAGCAACACAAGTGCATCATCAACATACAAGTAAATACTTGTCGTCAACATCCGAGGCAAGCACAAACAAGCTTGTATCCGACTAACAAACTCATTCGCACAAGAGCGTACAACACCAACATATTTAGCACAGACTACAATAGCTTATACTGCACCAACGAATCCTTCACCCAGGTTCACATGCTATCGATTTGCATCTTCACTTGTCGCCATTCTCTTCTTCAACAGAGCAATTCATATGACGCCTAACAAAGACTTCCCACCTACATGGGGCTGCCATGTGGGCAGCAAAGAGAATGAGGAAGTACCTGGGAAAGGAGACAAATAGCATCTATTTGTTACTTCACGCAGGGTTCACCAGCAGCATCTGTTGCACTAGCCATCATGCATGCCACTGAACTAGTCGTCAATCCTTTGCCAAGTCACTTGGATCATACTAACCTTATCTTCTCTGTTCTCATGATACATTGTATTTTACAGGTGGTTGATAGGATTTGCCTCCCAACCTCAACAGCTGAATGCAGAAGTCCCCACAACTAGAAACTCCTGAATTTATCATCTGCCACACCTAAGCTCAGTAGCCACCTTCTCATTACACGTAGGACATTTTTGGCACCTTGGACTAGTAACTAACTATCCTAGCTATCGTAAGTAGGTAGTACTGGGCCTTAGGGTCACTTTACCCTACGAACCGATGAGCCGTGTTCCTAACTTCCTACCTTAGGCATCCCCCCCAGGGTAATACTACATCTTATTACCATTAATGTAACAAAGAGACTGCGAGGCATCAATAGGATGCTACAGACATCACTCTCCTTTTTATATCAAATAACAAAATGCCTCCCAAAGTGGCTGAGCAAAGTAAAAAACCTCATGCAATGTCAATGGAGGTACACCTATCTCACAACACTCACTACACTGGGATATAGAAACACGCAGCATTTAAAAAAAACACTCATTACATCCAAACAAGATGTAGAGCATACCTTGCATACTCTGCAAGGGGCTCATCCATACTCTAAAATACTCACTCAATCAGTCCCTTCAACTCTGATGCCATTGTCTCAATTTGGAACTAAAAGCACTACTTGTTCACCTCCTTCATTTTACACGGACACAAATATTTTTTTTCCCTCGGTGTTCCAAAGGTACGGTAAAATGCCTTCACTTATAGCTTCCTTTCTACTTAGAAGGCTGAGGTTTCTATTGTATGTAAATCATGACGCCCCCTTCCTTTACCTTAGCCACACACACACACATACACAAAAAGGAGAAAAACCAGTCGCTTAAATACCCATTTTATGTTTTCTTACATGCAGTAGATTTCCAGAACATATTGTGAAAATACACAACACGTCTTGGCCTACCTGCTATCCAACCTGCACAACCAGGCAGACAAATTGTTCCTAAACCAACTGGCCCAAGCTATTTCTCAAGTATCAGTTTGCAATCTGGTTGGCCCTAGCTAGGGCTGTGCTTTGAAACTAAACTAAACATAAAATGCATCCTCTTTTTTCTTTCCCTAGTGGTGAGGCTCACAAATATGCAATCTATCCTAGATACAATACATGGTAGAAGTATGTTCACTGGATACTAAAAGGGATGTATGTCACCACATTTCATTGTGCCGTTGCCAGAGGAAAGCACTAACAATGTGCAGCTCAAAAGGAATCTGAGGCAAGTACATGATAACGACAAGCATAGTATATCATAAAACTAACAATAGTAACTACAGAATGCCTAGCAGCTAAGAAAGCAGAGGCGTCAGAAAAACAATTATGCTGACAAGATCTACCTACCTAGCAACCGCCCAACAACTTCAGAACATCTCTAAGAGTTTACTCAGGCGATGTAGTAGTTGTAAGCTAGTGAGCACTATGATAACTGAAATTAACACTTAAACTCAGGTATGTGGGCTGTCATAAACAAATTGGCTGACCTAAATTGCAGAATTTAGAGAAGAATCAGCTCACAATATTCTTATGATTCTCCTTATCCTATTTGCATAGTCTCTCAGATGATTGCACCTAGAAACTTTCAACGCCATGATTGATAAAAATGGGTGATTAACTGTGCTGTCAGCATCTCTGCCACAAGTATTAACTTCGGATTGCACGTTGCCCTGTGTTTCATAGTACCCTGCAGCTCCATTGCAAAACAAAGCCTAAATATTTTCACAGCCTGATTCTGGGATATACAAAAGCGGCATCCTTTCTTACTAAAAGCAGCTTTACCATATCCTACAAGAAAAAGATTACTCAGAAGATTCAGAACATGTAAGCTAAAAAATGCATTTGTATTTTCCCTGTAAATCCTAAACTTAGCATCATAAACATACAATTAGGTGCAAAAGCCCCCTCACAAAGAGGTAAACATTTGACTTCCGAATGCATGTCGTAAAAGTCGTGTTGACTTCAGATCCCTACTTACTTGTCTCCCAAGGCATTGTGACCCAAACAAAAGCTTCAAATCATGGACTTTACCAGGCATGTAAAATCATGCGTTAATCAGATCCAGAATTATGCTGCATACAGGTGCATCCAAACCACAAATTTACAATGCTCAGGTTTTGTCACTTCTCCAGAGGTGAAGAGCAGACTCTGTCATGACAAAGGCTAGTTGGAGATAGAGGTGATGAATTGTATCCTTGCAATCTCAAGCAACCGCCACCATCGTAGAAAAATGTATTGTACTTACTTGCAGAATTCAAGAGTGAGGATAGAAGGAACTAGCAAGAACCTGGAGCCACAACTTGCAAAAATTTGAGAGTGCTATATTACAATTACAAAGCCTTAAAACCCACTAATACCACTTCAAACAGTAGATAATGCCATTCATTGGTGCCAGGACCTAAAGTTTGACAACAAACACGGATAAATGCAGAACGTTGGAAGTTTACTAAAATTCCTTCAGACATGAGGGAGAAATAAAAGCCTACAGTAACCAATTCACTTCCGAATGCATGTTGTAATAGTAATGTTGTATAGCCCAGAATCATGGCATTCCAAGAAACTACATTAAGATGAGGCGAATAAAAGCCTACAGTAACCAATTCACTTCCGAATGCATGTTGTAATAGTAATGTTGTATAGCCCAGAATCATGGCATTCCAAGAAACTACATTATGATGAGGCGATTCCTCAAAGACATGCCGTGCATCCTCAAGGTTCCAGCATTACGCATACATATCCACCGAGGTATTTCCCATGAAAACACATGACTCAAAGGCACTCTCTACTAATTGGGAATGGATTGCTCTCCTTTTCAGTAGGATTCCTATTTTTACAAGCTTCTCATCAGATTGCTTCCCCTTTTCCTGTACTGCCACGATACTACAAGCCTTCAATGCCCCAAGGTGCTTGAGTCTGCGCCCCAGTTAGCAGCATCAGTGGCAGCAAATGACGGAGTTCCTCCCCCATTGTTGTGATGCAACCATCTCGTGGTCCCAATAAATACTTAGGTTCAGGGCATCAGGGTGGTAGTTGAGTACCCAGAGCCATACCAGAGGAGATCCTTCTTGAGACTCTTGACAGAGGAGAGTAGCGAGTCGAGATCTCGGGGCTGCCAGGTCAGTGCCTACACGTGATTGTCAGAGGGGCCTAGGTAGGGCTCCACCTCACACCAAAGGGAAATGGGCAACCTACTCGTATAGACTGCAGCGCCCGGACACATAGCAACCAACACCTTAGGTAGGGCCCTCTAAGGTGGCTTGGACCAAGGTGAATCGCAAGAAGCCTAGCAAGACAGATTTAAAGAACCACAGGCAATGTGCCGAGCTTCGAGAGTGGAGGAGGGCTAAGCAAGAGGCAGCTTCCCAGTCCCAAGGGAAGCAATTGGAGGGCACCCTAGCAGATCATCTCCAAACTCTGATGAAGAGACCTCCTTTGATCTTCTAGTAGACCCCCTAGTGACAGGGGTCCAAAGCACCCAGGCTCCTATACAACAGCAATTTCTGCCTCTTCGGCTTCTGCCAGCCCTCCCCTCCTTCGGACCTTCCTCCTCCCCCTTTCCCTTACCTCTTGCCCCGCCCCTCCTCGCCTCACCCTCCTACATCTTTACCCTTTCTTTCCTTCCCTTCTACCTTTCCTCCCCTCCCAGATCTGCCCCTTCCACCCTCCTTACACCCCCCCCTTGGCTCGCTTTCCTAGCGGTCACGGCCCACCCACCACCTCTCTACTCCCCTCCTCGTCCAAAAGGCAGGGCGGTGTTGCCTACGAAGCTACCTCTAGCTCTGCTCTCGCCTACTCTCCAATCTTGACATGCCACATGCCACCTCCAGTTCTCCGTGGCCTTCTTCCTCGGCTCCTTCCTCTCCATCCTAGTCCACTTCCATTCTGACCCAAGGGCGCTAGGGCTGTTGTTGCTGCCGGTGAGGACGCCGAGCCCTATCTGCCTAAGGCTCCCCTATTGCTCTGGAGGGGCCAGCCTGCCCTCTAGGGTAATCACGTACCAAGTGTCCAATCAGTTTGTAGCAAAGGAAATAACCTTGTACCCAGAGAGCTCAATCCTCTGAGAGAGTTCTTCTCCATTGACCATCTCAAGGTAGATCTCCTTCGGAAAGGACTCTGAACTCTCTACAACTAGCCCTGAGTCGCCATGAGTGAGGCTATTGAAACAGGTGGAGACTCCATTACTGTGCCAAAAGCGTGTTCAATGGAAGAAAGGATGGCATTGCCTTCCCTCGAGCGCCATTGTCTTCCATTGAGAGCAATTTGTGTCCACGCCCTTGATCATGAACCCATGGTATTAGGGGAAGAGATAGAAGAAGTGCGGGCTGAGAAAAATGGGACTCTGCTCCACAAGTTCCAAGGTGATGTTTTTCTTTTTTTTTCCAAAGAAACTTTCTATTAATGCTTGAAAGATTTCATACAAGACAGCAGCCCCGAAGGTGCTGAGAATGGAAAAAACTGGAAAAGGCTGAAAGAAAGAAACCAGCCTGTTCCAAAGAAACCCAGCTCATTGCCTAGGGAATCTCTGGAACTAGGGCTAACAGCCAAGTAGAGGGACTATACAGCCAGCGAATCCCTCGCGGAGTGAAGATGTAGAAAACACCTGCAAGCCAAGCCTTGCAGAAATGAGCACGCCTCTCAATAGTCGCCCTGGATCTTGGAGTCCCACGCTCCTAGGTGGACCGTAGAGTGTAGATGGTATCCTGCCAGATGGCAACTAAGGTAGCTGATGGTGGAACCGCGTGCTCTCCCATCACAAGACTGCAACGAGCCACCCAAACTCAAGACCTTGGCAAGTAACCACAAACTCAAGACCTTGGCGAGGATCTTGTATGCGGTATCAAGCAGAGTGATCGGCCTCCACTGTCGGATATCTGACCTATCTCCCCTTTCGGGATCAAACAAATCCACCCCCTGCTCATGGACTGAGGGAGAAGGCCTGTGACAAAAATCTCCTGGCAAGCTAACCGAAAAGGGATGGAGATAATCTCCCAGAAGTTCCGGAAGAAGGCCCGAGTCAAGCCATCCTCACCCGGGCACTTCTAGGTCGGGAGAGCCTTGAGGGCTTCCCAAAGCTCCTCATCTGTGAAAGGTTCCTCAAGTCTGCTGCATAAGTCCTGCAAGACTACTGTTTGAACATGATCCCAAACTCGCTCTCGGGCCACAAGACCAGCTGGGGTCATCCTCTCCGTCTGAAAGAGTTGGCTATAAAACCGGTGGTCATGTCAAGAATCTCCTGCAGGTCAGTGTGCATGATACCCTGCAAGTCTCGGAGACGTTGTAGTTGTGTGCCTGTCAATCGGGACCCGGTGGTTTGAAAGAATTGCTTCGTCACCCTATCCCCCTGTTGCACCCAACGGGCCCGGGAGGAGTGATAGGAGAACTCAGCCCGCCGCAGCTCCGTGTCTTGAAGCTCAAGACCAGCGCTCTCAAATCTATCACCAAGCCACTGAGAAGCTGGGTCCTACTCCCTGAGCCTCTCAATGGAGGCGAGGTCTCTCCTTAAAACCGCTCATGCTCCAAAAGGGTCCTCCTCCACCTAAGGGCGTGAGCCTGCAGCTCCTCACTGCTCCTCTGAATCGCATCGGCCACCCACGCAACCCAACCCTCACATGGTGCCATCTCTGACTGCTCCCAAATCCCTACCATGACCTCTTGGATCTCCTCGTCCTACAGGAGGTCCTCTGGAATGAGGACCCCCTTCTGAGGGAGACCTCGGCGGGGCTAATCCAAGTGAAGTACCACTAGAGAGTGGTCTGACATCGTGGTACCTGCCAAAATTCCGGTAGATCTGCCTCTGTGTAGTGCCCAGTCCCCAACATAGAAGCGGTCTAATCTCTCTAGCAATCCATCGTGTCTCCTCTGTCCAAAAAAAAAGAGAAGGCTGCCAGAAGTCCTGCTGAACTCTGGCTCCCTCCACGGGTCTCTACCATTGATCATGAAAATGAACTGCTCCCAGATGCTACGCTCTGTTGCTGGCATCTCAGAGAACAAGGCGCTGCCTTGCTTGTCTTCCCCAAACTCCAGGTTGTTGAAGTCACCTTCAACAATCCAGGAGTCAACGTCCGGAAGACACTCTGATAGCCTCCTCCAAAAGGCCGAGTGGTGCTATCTACACGCTGGGGCATACATATTCAGGATCCCAATCCTGGACTCTCCCGTCCGAACTCCCATCCAAACTGCCCATCCTAGAATGAGCTCGCCCTGATCGTAGGCCTCTGAAGCCAAAGTCTGTGAGACTGAGATGCAGACCCCTCCGCTCCGTCCTACTACAAGGGACCACACCTCTAGACCTCTCCCTAGGAGAAGGCGATGGCATCGACTGATGTCTGCGGCTGAAAACATGTGCTCCTGAATCATAAGAATGTCCACTGCCCACCCTACCACTGCCCTCTGCAAATCCTGCTGGAGTATCAAGTACTACGGCTGGCTACGAACACGGTCGTGGAGCCCGTGTACGTTCCAACTCACTATGGTCTAGCTCATGAGGAAGGGGGAGTCGGGAACAAGGCTATCCTATGAGTGGGTGCCTGTCCTAGAAAGACTGTCTTGTGTGGTTTTGCCGGGGGTTTAGAGGGCGAGTAGTCAGTGTCTGTGCATCGCCGTACTAGGATGGATATCGGCTCAATACCGATCTTCCGTACCCACTTCATCATGAAGAAGGCTTCCACCCCGAACAGCTCTGCGCACTTCTGGAGGGGCCAGAAGTGTGCCTGCTCCACCTTTGTCTCCAGCGGCAATCTGATAACTCCCGCCGCTAAACCACACACCAGCTCCTCGTGCGTGAAGCTCAACTGAAAGTTCACCTCCGCGCCATGGGCGTACCACAAATCTAGTCCCTGTGGTACTATCCACTCGTCCATCATGAGTGTAATCTGGTTACCCAAAATAGCATCGAACACCTCTGGGGACCACTTCTCCAACCTTGTGGAGGCAAACGGAAATCTCCAGACGAGGTGTGTTTGAGATCCCACTGCACTGATCAAACCCCCCTTCCGAGGCTGAAGGACCATTTGTCCTAGAGGGACTGAACTACCTCCTGTACCTGTTGCTTGTCAGCTGGGGAAAGAAGAACCTTAACGACTGTGGGATTCGAGGGTGCTGCCATAGAGCCCCTCTGGCCAGACCAAGGGTCACCACCAAGGTTCTTCTTTCACCTTAACAAGCACAAATGCTCCCGGTGCGGAAGAGAAGCATCAAAGGGGGAGGTGGCGGCGAGGCAGGATGAAGGAAGGGGCAAGGATAGAAGTGAAAGGAGGAGGGCAAGGAGGGCGGGAGGCAGAGGCAGAAGGAGGGCGAGAAGGTGAGGAGGGACAACAAGAGGGAATGAGAGGGCAAGGGAGCGAAGATGCAACAAGACTACTCCTAACTAACAGTAAACACTAAGTTTAGTAGAATTTGCAGGAGAGTTAAGTAGTGTAGTGTAGTACCTTATGTTTAGGAAAAAGGATAGGAGGGAAAGATCATGGGCTGGATCTTCAACAGAGACTTGTGAGGGGCTGCACAAGGACAGGAGAAAGTCAATCCTTTTTAGAATTCAGCTGAGTATTGAACTCTTGCTGTGTATTCTATTTCAGTAATGAAGTACAAGTCATGAATGAATTGCCAAGTACAACTAGAGCTCTTATATAGGTATGGCCCAGGGTAGTACAAAGCAGTATTGCTTATGGGATTACCTCCTAGGATGCCACGTGGCAACTTATGGTATCCCCTAAAAAAAGAAGAAAAACTTACAAGCCAATAAAGGCCTTTCTACTAACTTTTAGCCTAAGTAAAAAGCAACCCTCTGTTACAGAAGAGGAGGTAGGAGAGGGGGGGAGCCGACGGGGGAGAGGAAGAGAACGCGGGGGTGAAAGAGACGGAGGTGGCGGGGGGGACCAAGGTGGAGGAAAGGAGGCGGAGATGGAGGTGGAGGGAGCAGGTGGGGTTGGCGGAGATGGAGGAGGAGAAGGAGGTGGCAGAAGCGGGCGGGGCTGGCGGAAGCGCAGCAGGCGGAGAGGGCGCAACAGGCAGAGGGGGGTAGCAGAGGCGGAAGCGGGAGGGGCGGGCGGGGCAAGGAGGCGGGAGCTGAAGGGGTGGCGAAAGCAGGAGAGGCGGGAGCAGACGGGGGGCGGAGAGGGCGAGGGCGTGCAGAGGGGGAGCAGAGGGAGGCGGACAAGGTGAGGCAATGGGGAAGCCAAGGGGGGCGCAGCAGCTCAGCAGGAGCTCCCACTCGTCCTCTCTCAATGCGGAATCAGTGTGATCCAAGGTGATGTTGGGTGAGCTCAACTGGAGAAGAAAGACTCCTCTCCCATAGATAATGACCTCTTGAATGTGGTCCCCACCTAGCATTAAGCTCGCCTGTAACAAATCCCAAATCTTGCTCCTCGAAGGCGCGAGTCCCACAACTCTACCCACCACGGACCTATCCTATAGAGACTGAACAGCTAACTTCACCACATGTTTGTCCTGGGGCGAAAGTAGAACCTTGACGGTAGTGAGAGTCGAAGCTGCTGCCAACAATAATCCCAGCACTGTGAAGAAAGGAAAAGGGGGGAAAGAAGGGAAAAATGCAAGGATCAGAATCCCCACCCTAAAGCTTACTTAAGGAGCTGCTCTAGGCTTAGAGGGCTGATAGAAAAAGGCCAGCTGAGCCATCAAGAAGAATGAGCTAGCGAGCACTTTTGAACAGTCTTCTACAATGAGTTGCACATCCTCCCCTTGCAGTCTGTTTGACAACCTTTTTTAGGGACACTGAGGCACATGTCTGTGTTGGCTCAATTTGAACAAAGAGATCAGGGGAAGAGGCAAAAGAGGGCAGGGAAGGAAGGCCAAGAGGGAGAGAAGCAGAAGCTAGGAGAACAGGCAGGAAACGAGAGACATGCAAGGGGGAAGAAGGAAGCTCGCAGCAGCTCTTTGCCATACGTTCCTCCCTAGGAGCTCAGATTTAAGAGGGAGACAACATGGATTTAGTGAAGACATACCTTCTTGTTCCCACCTTCTACCAACAACTCATCAATAAGCTCACTCCCCCTACTCCAATGTTGGCAATTGACAGTCTTCCGTCACCACCCCTCCCCACTTTGTCACAGCACCCCCCCTGCCAGGGCCCCGGCCACCCTGGCCATCCTCCCTGCACAAAAAGAAGCGCCTCCCTGCGATAATCAAGTTTTCCAGTCAAGTGATTCCTGAGGTTTTGCTGGATGGAGGATCCAGAGTCAACATTCCATGCACCAACACGTCACACTCACCTCCATCCATGTGCTAAGGGACTTCATTGCTGTGAGGTAGACATACTACTCTAGGGAGGCTTTTGGCATAGGCCAAGGAATGCCCCGCCACAGACTGGCCGACCGGTCAATAGACTCTTGACTGGGCTGCCCTAGTCTGTTGCTCCTACAGGCTGTATGGTTTTCCAATACCTGCTTACCAGATCCTTCTGCTGACCTGTTCTAGGATCCTGCTCACCTATCCAGCCCGCCCTGATTGGTTTCTCCAGTCTCTAGCCTATAAATAGGTCCTGGCAGCCCCAAGTAGTCTGCCTCTTTGGCTCTATGTGCTACCCTTTCAGCGCCTGTTGCTGTGAGTATGCCCCGGCCTTCTGCTGATATTGTGCAAACCTTCTATGCAGCACATGGCACCCTGCCTGGCCCTTTGTTCTCAGATATGACCCAGTGGCAGCTTTCTTTGTTTGCAGGCTAGCACATTATGTGTGTATGCAGGGAGTGCTGGGATCCCCTCTCAGACTCATAGTCCATCATTAGACTTTTCTACTTACATTCATATCCAACTAGCGCTACCTTCTCTGTGATGAATTAAATCTTATACAGAAGGATTGGAGGAGGTTTGTGTAAGGAGCGAACACATCAGCCTGAGGAAAATAGGCTTGGAGATGAAAGTTCTGTGCAGTCATTAACGTAAGAAAATGAGCTCCTCCCCCTCGTGCTCCACAAACATGGAACTCATGGAGTCTACATTTCCATTGTAAGGGTCCCATTGGGGGGCCTTGGAATTCATTCAGTGCCTCAATCTTGGGCTGCATGCCACAGCAGCAACAAGATTCAGGGATCATTGTTGGAGAACACTATCGCTGCAGCTGGAGGGAGAGCAGGAGAGGTGTTGGAGCAGCATCTTCCCAGCCCACTGAAGCCCTTGGACAGCATGCACGCTGACAAAGTTTTAGGTTCCAAACAGAGGTAGAAGCCAATACTATGAGGTGCTAGCGGTCCACATCCAGGCAGCACATTCGCTGCTAGATGGTGGCACATTGACCAGACATTTGTGTCAGATTTTGTCCATTATTTGGAGAATTCTCAATATATATTTTGGCTGTTCTATTTATCTGAGCACTGCTCAAGGTCTGTGGTAGTGGTGTGCACTCTTAGAAGGAGTGAGATTTGATTTGCATTGTGTAAGCCTTGGGACCCTTCTTCCTCTGTGGGAGTAGGCTATGACAGGATGTACATGGCATCCCCTTCTACTGAGATCAAAACTAGGTTCAGATCATCAAGGGCCCCACTCTAGCTGGTTCCTAAAGATCAACTTTATCGTGACTAGCCAGGGCCTACCTACCTATATGAAGTAGAATTGACCACTGGAATGCCTGCTCACAGCGGCACATTCCCTATGACCAGTCCTATGGGTGGTTTGCCTGCTCCATGGCAGCCCCTAGCCTTTTACTTGCCTTTGCAAGATTTGGTCCTGATCTTCATGCTGATTGGTTGCCTTATGGTTGCTCCATGGTTGCCTGGCCGTCTGGCAGCCCTACAGTAAGGAGTCCTGCCCATCATCCATGAGAGGAGGTACATGGCATCCCCTTCTGGTGCGATTGGATCCAGGTCAAGGTGGACATTTATAGGTACTTGGTTTGCAGCAGTCAGCCTGGACCTATCAACTATGATTGTGCACATCAACACACACAGTGGGACTATGTTACCTGCTAACTTTTTCTCTCTACTAGGATTTGTTGTGGGACCATCCTCCTAAGTGTTACCCACACACATGCACAATTCTCTTACTGATAGCACCACCATTCATCTTCCCAAATTTGAGTCTCCTCGAGTTATTTTTTTGCACACATCATCTACAACTGTTCTTGGTTCAGGTCGGGAGCCAGATCCATCTTCCCCTTATTAGGGGATCAGCTCCAGCTCTAGCTCCAGCCTCTATCAGCAGTCTACAGCCTCAACCAGAAATTTATCCCACAAAAGAGAATCTTTTAGAATGAAAACCAGGTATAGAAGATGACGAGCCACATTACCTTCAATCATCCAGGTCCTCCAAAAAGATCGTCACGATCTCACTTACGTTGTGCCCTTCAACCTTCAGCTTTCCATCCTTGGCAAGCCTTAAGGCCATTTCCGACAGCTTCTTCCAACGAACTGATTTGACCTTTGGGTGAAGCTTTTCATCTACCTACAAAATTCATTTCAGATAAGATGAGTTTGCAGTGCCAAAAAGGGAAAAAGGTATACTCAATTTCTAAAAGATTGTTGAGTGCTTACCTGTACATATGAACCTAACAAGGCTTGTAATTGCCTTGCTAGATGTAGGTTGGTTGTCTCCTCCCGTCCACCTAAGGCATAGTTTCTGTCAACGCATCTCCTCCACTCCGCCAACTCTGCCTCCATTGTTCTGATGCGGAACTCCTACGATCTAATGAGCCCCTGTGTAGCTCCACCTGTAATTTTAAAAAACTTATATATCAATTACATTTCTGAACAAAATTTTTTTTTTGTGATTCTGAACACACATACACACACACAAAGGTCCAATTTGAAGTCTTTATATATGTGTGTGTGTGTGTGTGTGTGTGTGTGCGTGTGCGTGTGCATGTGTACACACACACACACACACACACAATATATATATATCATAAGACTAAAATAGATCCAACCATACAAATTCAGATTTGTTATTCCAAAGTCCAAATTTCGACAATAAAAATAAAAGAGAAAATGAAAGAGAAGAAAAGTAAGCTAACTGAAACAAAACAAAACCCAAAGAAAAAAAATAGAACAAAAAACAAAAGGTAGACATACGTAGCTAAGATTATGGAGTAGGGGCATCCGTGTCCCACAAGATGCAAAATCAGTTGGAATTTCCATTTGGTCTAGGTGGACATACCACTTTTTGGCAAAAGTGATGCCAGCAAAAGCTTGAGAGAGAGGGCTTTCTCCAGCGATGGAGGAGATAGGGCTGCCACCACTGCCACCATTGGCATCACCAAAACTGTCTATTCTCCCAGCTACCGTTGACGATTCAGACAACGACTCATCGGCCCCAGTGAAACTAGCTATAGGGTCTAAAGTCCCACTAATGCATGGAAATGTTTCAGCTGCAGGCGTCGAGATGGGCGTGAGTGATGATGAGAACAACATGCCAGGTCGTTTCATGACATTCCCTAGATTCGACATTGCACTTGGAAAAAAATGATGTGGCTCCAAGGAGCCTGAAGCCCTCGGGCCCTTTATCACAAAGATTAGAGGTGGACAGGCAGATAGCTCCAGAGCACAGGCAAGATGAATGACTTGGGCACTAGAAGAACTCAATGAACGTCGAACGCCCCAAGTCGGAGATCCGGCACTGTGACAGAGGAACGCATATGTCTGCCACTGATGGAGTGCCGCCACCTGAGAAAATGATAAAGGAAACTAGTCCATGTGCGAGATGCAGAGCAAACCTTCTTACATTAGAGTCATCCAAGGGGACCACAAGAGTTTCTTCAAGGCCCCTTCAGTATCAAAACAGACATCGTCACCCCAAAGCAAGGAAGATCTTTCAGCCCCAGAGAGGTCAAAAGGTGGCGAAGAACCAGGTGCAGCCAAAGGCAGTCAAAACACTATTCGGGAGCCTCTTCCAGGTAAGTTCACTTTAGTAAAAGTTCATAACATTGTGCTTAATGAAACTACCAAATGGCTGAGCTTGTGCATGGTGATACAATACATTCTTGGAACATGTGTAATGAAGGTAGAAAAGGGGTTAATTTAGGGGTGCTTAAGTGAGGATTAGAGGGGATAATGGAGGGAACTATATAGGCCCAAGCCCTCCACTCTTGTAACACTTTTCGATGTGACAACTCTCTCTCCTCCTCCTTGCAGCCTACTCTCTCTCTCTCTCTCTCTCTCTCTCTCTCTCTCTCTACCTGACGGTCAACCTTGGGAAAACCAGGGTTATGGTCTTCAACACATCATGAGCAGTGCTTCGCCGACTTAGTTTCACTTAATGTGGCAAGCCAGTGAAGATAGTGTAGTCGTACACATATTTGGGAGCAGTCTTCGTAGGACCCATTTTCAAGATGACCCATGCAGCCCAGGCACGGCTCACACGGGGGCGTAGTGCTTTGGCTAGACTAGAGCGACATTGCTTCCATGTGCACTTCCAAGATCCACCGACGAAGGGCTGGCTTTTTGACCCACTGGTGCGACCGACTGCCATGTATGCAGCACTCGTCTAGGGATGTGATCTCCCGAGGACAGACTAGAGGAGTTTTGAGCGATTATAGGAGACAATGGGGTCCAGGATGATTCGGTGTAAGCAATCAGTCCCACATGAGATAGTGCAGGCAGAGTTCGCCATGACACCTCTCCAAGTTAATGCTATCTTTTAAACATTGACATTTATCCACAGAGTCTGGGACTTACCTCACTAGAGACTTCCGAGGTTGGCACCAGAGTCATCCAGATGACTAGCAGAGAGCGGGGCAGACACATAGTATGCATCCATATCTGCATGGCTTGCCAGCCACGGTATCTAAATGGACAGGCTTCCCCCCTTTCATTACAACATGGATGTATCTCCTGAGTCGATTCCACGAGATGAGATCAACCGTATCATACGGTTAGACCTCCTCCAACTTCATACATCCCGGACTTGGGGGAGGGGACCGGGAGCTCCCAACCAAGACCCAGTTCTACAGCGACCACTTCTTGAGAGTATCAGAGGAGGGATTCATCATCAGACCCCAGTATCTCGAGGACAGAGCAGTCTCCCATGCACTAAGGATTACCACTGGTCAGATGTGGGTTTCGTCCCATCAGTTGAGGATCGAGGCAAGGAGAGCAACAAGTACACCCAGAGAGCAGCGGGTCTACACGCTATGTACACTGGGGACGGTTGAGACAGAGGGGCCAGCGTACTATGAGATCCGAGGGCGATACACTGTCTTTACCTGGAGGGGAGTGGCTTCAATCCTCTATCACAACTGATCCATTTCCATGACCATGTATTTATTGGGCTTTATCTGATGGAGATGCGTCGGCACAGGAAGATACTACAGTGACAAATCAGAGAGCAGCACGGGATGGCCATACCACCACAGGACATAGAGGCTGACCTTGCACAGCGACGCGTCACAGACTTCTATGCATTTGAGTCAGCCCCAAGACACAACGGAGTGGAGGAGGAGGAGCAAGCCGACATGAGAGCATAGGTTTTTACTCGTAAAATTGATGCAGCCTCCCGCGAGGCCTCCCGTGGACGTTAATACATCTTTCTTTCTTTTTTCTCTCTCTCACCTCTTCCACTTCTCCAACCCCTTCTCCTTCCTTCTCCCTCTTCCTTCTCCCCCTTCCTCTCTCTCCCTTCCTCTTTTTTTCTTTCTTTCTTGCTCCTCAATCCCCCTTCTCTAATCTGTCCCCTACCCCTTTTCTACACCATGTCTGCCAGCCATCTTCTTGGAAGCATGGGTTCGTAATGCATGGTCTTGGAAAGGTTTAAACGTAACATATGTACGCTTCCTCAGGAACGGATTCATGGTGTTCTTATTTGAAAAGCCAAAGATGGCCAGTTCCGTGGTTCATAACAACACCTGGATAATAAGAAACTAGCCTTTATCAATCCAACTGTGGGATTCATCTTTTAATCCAGACATGCCGCCACCGTCTAAGGCTCCAATCTGCGTTGAATTCCCCAATTTGGCTCTATCACGTTTCCCACAGATTGATACACTTTGTACACCCTTGGGTTCAGTTTCTAGGTCTTGAAGCTGGAAAGTTTTTCAACCCGAGAGATAATCTGCAAGCTTGTGTCCTTATTGACCCTCCTCCCATCCGGGTATAGAAGGTGAACTAATCCCAGAAGTGTACTACAAAAACATTCTAAACTCTTTTTTCCTATGTGGTCTGGGGGGGCATTTTATTAGACTTTCATTCCAGGGTGACTCATAGGAAAGTGGAGAAAAAGAGAGAAGGCAAGGGAAGGAGCTGTGAAGGTAGGAGAGGACAAACCCACTGTGGTAAAAGAACCTCCACCCGCGGATAACAAAGAGCTAGAGAAAGAAAAAGGAAAGTCAATGGACAGCAAAAACATGTTTCAGTTGCTGAGAGACGTGAATTTAGATTGGGATAGTTTGGGTGAGGAATTGGAAGAAATAGTTCCTAACACGCAGAATTTTGAAGAACAACTATTGCAAGCGGATAAAGCAAATGCTGAAAATGAAGGCCCTCTTTTTACTGTGGTCAAGGGAAAAAGGAGACAGGGAAAACTGATGCAAATTACTTAAACAGAGACTTGTCATTAGATGAATTGAAGGTGTCTGTTGACCAGATGGCTAGAGGGAAAACCTCAGGAGAGGACAGTCTCCCAACTGAATTTTATCAAACATTCTGGGAAACTGTAGGTTCTTATTTAATACCTTTGTGGCAGGAATCCTGAGAAAAAGGATGCCTGAATCCCGAAATCAACATGGGTATGATAAAGCTCATCCCTAAAGGAGACAAAAAGATGAATGTAAACATTGGACTAATATGATAAGATTCAGCAAGCTGGCCCATTTTATTCCGGTGCATAAGGCCATTAAGGCAGACCATCATCCAGCTAGAAAGCCTCAGTTATTGGAAGATCCACTAGAAGTGGATGAGTTGGAGGAGATCCTCCAGCTAGAGAAGATTGTGTATCATACGCAAGGGACCCCAATACAACGTATTTTACAGATACCTTGTCACGTTCAAGAATTATTCGGCACTGAATGCCAAGTAGATGGATGACAGCTACACCCACCTCATGACCTTGATCTTGGGAGCCTGAGCTGATTATGAGGGAAATACAACACCTACATGAAGAAATATAGTGTTTACTTGGTGAATTAAAGGCTTCTTATGTGCCTAAAATTTGTAGCGTGCCTACTACTGGTTAGATAACTAGCAGTAGTGTTAATGACGACTCCGATGATGAGTTTGATAGATAGCTGAAAATGGAAGAGAAATCTGATACATCTAAACCAATAAAAAACTACTTAGGGCTTTATTTTGTAAACCACCATTTTGATTACTGGATAGATGGCTGAAAATGGAAGAGAAATCTGATACATCTAAGCCACTAAATAACTACCATGATTGGGTGGAGAATTATGCATGTTATTATTAATTTTGCTACCTATCCTGTTTGATTATTTGCTACCATTTGATGTTTCTTTTGGAATTCATATTTTACTTTCTAAAACAAAAGTTTTAAGTTTTAATTTAAAGCATATGTTTGGAAAGGTGTTCAAAATACTTGATGTTCTATGCAGAATTTGAGAAGTTTTTTATATGTTATTAATTTATTGGGTCCAATCTTGTGCCCAACTGTGTTGGTATACCCCTTGGTATTCACATATTGACCTGGTGGATTCCCATGGTATGGGACACAAGAATTACGGTTAAAAATGTGAATTATTAGTTATAGGCCAACTTAATGGCCTGTCACATTGCTGTAGCGATAGTGACATGAACAGTGTGTGGTAGGCTAACCTGGGATATCATTATGTTGAGTACTAGAAGAGTAGTGACCTTTATCTGACAACATGGCTATGTCGCTCAGATGTTACCATGCAATGAGCTAAGTTATCCTAAACATTGAGTACTACTGGACTATGAATTCATGTATCCTTTGCCTGGACATGGCAGAGAGAATACAAAGAGCCCCCTTACACAAACGATTAAGCATCCCATCTAAAGAGACATGGTTATGCTTTCCGTTGCTAGAGGCAGGTTAAGAAGTGGATTGCTTGGCTATAGCAAAGAGGTAACTCTAGAAAGAGTAAACCTGACAGAATTATTTCATGTCAACAGAACATGAAGGGAGTCGTGTTGCATACTTGACTCATATTCCACCCATACCTCTCCCTGTGGTATTCTAGGATCCCTTATGTTTATCTTCAAGGGAGGGAGAGAAGAGAAAATCTGTAATGATTTTCTAGAATCTAGTAATAGATTCAAGGATCCTGAAAAGGATTTTAGTAGACCTTGAATCCCAAATCTGTGCATAACAATCATGACAACGTATATTTCAACACCAAATCTGTTCTGGGTAGAATTAGAATCTGAACATTCAATTAAGTATTGAATGTATTCTACTCACTACTTTTCAAAGTTTTGGGTACTTTTTCTGCATATTTACAGTACTATAATGGATTCTGACATAAATCAGAATCAATACATTCAACTAAATCTTGACAAATCTTGGTGAGAGTTGAGTACTAAATTCAGTATTAATTTACTTGAATCAATCAATTAATCAATCAATCAATCAATCAATCAATTAATTTCTGAATCTACTTAGAAGATTGTAGAACTGATACTTTGCCATTAGCATCCGTAGTAAATATCTTGATTCCAAAACTCCTTTGAAGAGATCCCTTACAGATACTACCATTTGGAATTCGAATGATGGATTGATAAATATAGTCTAATAATCACTCATTTAACTCTCCTACCTCAATTTATGTCAGCATAAATCTTATTTTAAGGGAAGGAGAATGTTACATCCATGACTGGACTAACTAGGATATAGGCTTATCAAAGCCTAGGCCTGACTAACCTGAGATATAAGAATAGATCTAAGGTAAAAACTCGGGTTAGGAATAACCTAGGGTTGAGACCAGAGCTAGCGAAGTTGAGGTCTAGATTCTGTAGATAAAGCTAGCCTGCTAAAGGCAAGGCTTGGCTGAGCTATACTTGGCACAAGGTATGTAAAATTACTTTATGCATGCATGCTAAAGTATTGGCTCATAGCTAAAAATGGCTGGGTATTGGTCTGTAACTATAGGCCAAGGGCTCATTGCTAGCGAAGTTGAGGTCTAGATTCTGTAGATAAAGCTAGCCCGCTAAAGGCAAGGCATGGCTGAGCTATACTTGGCACAAAGTATGTAAAATTACTTTATGCATGCATGCTAAAGTATTGGCTCATAGCTAAAAATGGCCGGATATTGGTCTGTAACTATAGGCCGAGGGCTCATTGCTAGGGCTCCGAGGAGTGCGCTCCTCCGGACATAGACTTGCTGGCCTAGGAGCAGCATTTAGAGGAAAGGGCATGTGGTATGGGACGCATGTCTAACTTCAAGACTAGATGTTTCTCTGCAGTGGTCTAGACCTCTAACTGAGGAGCTGCTAGCTCCAACCCTTATGGGTTGTTTGCGCATGGTTTGATTGGACTCTAGCTTAAAGTTGTACCTTACTAGGGTCTAGGGCTTATCAGACCTAGATAGGGGATGTTTCATGGAGGCTCTAGTCAGCTGCTCAAACTCTATGGGACAACGGATGAAACTTGTGTCTAAACTTCCTCTAGGGCTATCAGTGTCGCAGATGACTCAAACTGAAATAGCTGCCGAAAGAAGTCCGTGGTCAACTCAAGGATCTCTTGAGGATCCATGTGCACCTACCCCTGCATGTCCCACAACCTTTGCAACTGCGTCCTAGCTGACCGTGGCCCTGTGGTCCGGAAGAACTGTCTGGTCATCCTACCCCCTGATGTACCCATTTTGGCCCAAGAGAAGAAGTACGAGAATTCGACCCAACAAATCTCTGTGGCCTACAAGTCAAGCAACGTGCTCTCATACCTGTTGCTGAGCCACTGGGATCTTGGGTCATAGTCTCCAAGTCCCTCAACCGATGCTAGTTTGCGCCACCTCTCGCAACTAAAGAGCATGTCTCCGACAAAGATCTTGGGATTGTGGCTCCTGGCTGCTTTGCTTGGCAAATTCGTTGTGTTCTTGATCTATAGCCGCTCGTTAGAGGATCACATTGGACACCTCAGAATTGTCTTACTTCTATTAAGACAGCACAAGCTATATGCCAAGATGAGTAAATGTGACTTCTTTATGAAGGAGATCATTTACTTAGGGCACAGAAGGTATCAGCATTGATCTAGAACGTATTCAAAAGGTTTGGAATGGCCCATACCTCAAAAAGTGAAACAACTTCGTGCTTTCCTTCACGGACACAGGTCTAACCATCCTATATCTTGGAATGAGGCAATGAATAAGGCTTTTAAGACCTTGAAACACAGTATCAAGGAAGCACCTGTTCTTGCACTGCCTGATCTTTCCCGACCTTACGTTCTAGAGGCCGATGAGAGTGACTTTGCGATTGAGGCAACTTTATTCCAAGAGGGAAGACCTGTAGCTTTTAAAAGTAAAAAGCTCAACGACACTCAATATCGTTGGCCCACACTAGAAAAAGAACTGTATGCAGTAGTGTACGCTCTAAAGATTTGGAGATACTACTTGTATGGTTCTTATATTGACGGATCATCAGTCCAATAAAGTATGTGTGACGGGTCGGAATTGAAGGGAAGAAAGGCTACATGGGCAAAGTTGATGCAAGAATTTGATTTAGAAATACATTATCGAAAGGGTTCCTTGAATAGTGTGGCGGATGCCTTAAGTCGAGTCAAGTTTGTAACTTCTATGTCATTTACAAAAATACCCTAGAAGGCCCAGGATGGGAGCTCCATAGTTGACAAGGACTCAGGGATTGTGCCACCTACGGTACAGGTGGTGGGAGGTCAGTGGATGATTAGGAACAGTTGCTTGTTCCGGAATGAAAAGATATGTGTGCCAGATGTTTCGGACCTTCGATCAAAGATTCTTTGGAAGTGTCATGATGCTCCTAGTGCTGGATATCCACGCATACACCGGACTCTGTCTCTTGTGAAACATACCTTTTATTGGCTTAAGATGCATGTATTTATTGAAAGCTATGTCGTAGGTTGCCGTGTTTGTCAGGTCACTAAGTCAGAATGCCTTAGAAGTACGGGGTTATTACAGCCACTGCAAATCCCTGGTAATAAATGGAAAAACATTTCCATGGACTTTATCACGGGTTTGCCTAGAACGCGCAAGGGTCATGACTCCATTTGGGTCATAGTTGACCGTCTAACAAAGATGGCTAGATTCTTACCTACTCGATCGACTATAGTTGACCGTCTAACAAAGATGGCTAGATTCTTACCTACTCGATCGACTATATCAACTATTCAGTTAGCTCACAAGTTTGTGGACCAATTGTTTAAGCTATATGGTTTGCCTTCAAACATAGTCAATGACCGGGACTCTAAGTTTACAAGTAAGTTTTGGACACTTGTTTTTGAGAAGTTGGAAACTACTCTAAGTATGAGTTCCTCAAATCATGCCAAATCCGATGGCAACACACAGACAGCTAACCAATTGGTTGAAGATATGCTTCGTGCATATGTTTCTAAGAGACAGTCTTCATGGGAAGACTATCTCCCCATGACATAATTTGCTTACAACAATGCAAAGCATTCAAGTACAGGTTACAGTCCTTTTATGCTTATGTACGGGTTTCAACCCAAGTCACCAGTTATGGTTGGGTTCAAGGGAAGAAGCAATGATACTGCAAGGACATTCTTGTAAGACATGCAAGAAATGTTACAGTTTGCCAAGGAGTCTATTAGAAGTGCCTAGGATCTGGATAGATTTCATGCTAATAGACATCGTTCACTAGAGAGTACTCTAATGGAACGATGGTATATTGACGTATTCCCAAGCAATCCAAGAGCCGAAGTACTGGTGTGGTTCCAAAATTATCCCCCAGATATTGTGGTCCATTCAAGATCATTTAAAGAATTGGACCAATTGCATATAAACTAGAGTTGCCTCCTAATGTTAAAGTACATCCAATTTTTCATGTCAGTAGCCTGAAAGAGTGCGGATGATGTCAACAAATTTCTGCCTTTCTCTTCTCTACAGATCACGGGAGTAGCACCCTTCGTTACCACCCAGCCAATTCTGCCAAGTCTTCAAGCAAGAGAGAGAGAGAGCTATATCAAAATTACGTAAATCCACACATTCTTCACTTCTCTCACTAGCCTTGACAGACCCCAAATCCCTAGATAGATCTAGATGCCACATGTCATCCATATAGGGCCTTCCTAATGCAACATTTCACCCATCTCTTGGGATGCATTTAATTCCTTGCCCCTAGGCACATTCTTTGCACTAGGCCCTTGGTCTCAGACCTATCTAGTCTGGTGCTATCAGCCCTCACCTAGGACCTTGACATTAATCCCTCCCGATCATTTACATAAAGCGCAAACACATATATTACAAAGATAGATCCTATAAGGGAAATGTCGACTGATTCTTCCGAGGTCATGCTACCTCGGCTAGAGCGTAACATTCCTTCCCTCTTCAGACATCAGCGTCCTCGATGATAAAGTCTGGGAACGCTCTCCGCAACTGATATACGGATTCCCAGGTAGCTTCGGATAGAGGCTGACCATGCCATGCAACCAACACCGTGGGTATCTTCCGATTTCGTATTTGCATTGTTCCTCGGTCCAAGATTCTTGTTGGTTTGCGCCTTGCAATATCCTCTATCTCCTGAAACAAAACCACACCTTCGATTAGTGAGTCACCAGTATGTAAAAATTTCTTTAAACGTGAAACATGAAAAACCGGGTGCACCTTACACCCCTGTGGCAATTCTAATTTATAGGCTACACTGCCTATTCTTTTCAGAATTAACCACGGCCCACAGTATCGAGGTGATAACTTAGCACACTCTCCTGAAGTCAACGACTTCGAGTGCGAAGGAATTCTGAGAAAAACTTTTTCTCCTTCTTCAAATACTCTTATAGACCGATTTTCATCCGCATACACCTTGGCTCTATCCATAGCCTGACGGATATTAGCTCTCGCAAGTGCTAGCATCTCCCGCATCTGAACTACAAAGTTGGCGGCACTAGGCACTTTCTGAGGTACTCCAACTATAGTCGGATTGGCTGGTCTATAACCATAGTTCAGTTCAAACGGACTGAACCCAGTAGATGAATGTTTTCGATCATTGTAGGCAAACTCCAACAATGGCAACCACTTGTCCCATGTATGTTGCCTCAATGACACATATGCTCTCAGCATATCCTCTAAAGTCTGGTTGACTCTCTCCGTCTGACCATCCGTTTCAGGATGATCCCCACTACTCATTCCCAACTCAGTCCTTAGTGTCTCAAATACCGTTGTCCAAAAATGACCGGTAAACCTGACATCTCTGTCTGACACTATGGATCTAGGCAATCCATGCAGACGAAATATATGTCTAATAAACAACTCCGCTACTTGCGGGGCACTAATAGACTCTCTAGTCGGAATGAAGTGAGCCATCTTGGTTAGACGATCAACCACCACAAGGATAGAATTATACCCTCCTTGTGTTGCAGGTAACCCTACAATAAAGTCCATGGAAATGCTCTCCCACTTACTTAGTGGTATTTCCAAGGGCTGTAAAAGTCCGGGTGGCTTCACCCGCTCGGCCTTACTTACCTGACACGAGAAACACCGTGTCACATATTCATGAATATGCTTTTTCATCTTTGGCCAAAAGAAATCTCGCTTCACGAGATCATATGTCTTCTCGACTCCTGGATGTCCCGCACACGGGCTATCATGGCATTGTCGAATGACTCTCTGCCTGAGATCATTCTGACCAGGTACTACAACCTTGCCATTTCTAACTAGCATACCATCCCTTATGGTATATCTTGCATAAGTTTGGCCTTTTCTGGATGCCAGGTCATCCTTTTCACTTTCCCCGGGTTTTAATACATGAGCCTTAGGCCATAAGCTCTGGACAAACTCGTCCACCTTCTGAGTTTCTCTGATCTCGGTCATTAGAGCACTCTCTAATACCGTGAAACTCAGGTTATGCATAATGCGAGACAACGCATCAGCTACCTTATTGTCTTTTCCTCTTCGGTACCGAATCGTTAGATTAAACTCCTGCATGAGCTCTGCCCACCTAGCTTGGCGGCCCCTCAAGTCAGGCTGTTTACAAAAATGTTTCAGAGTATCATGATCTACATCCACATAAAACTCTGAACCATACAGATAATGCCTCCATGTTTTCAAAGCATGGATAACAGCATACAACTCCAATTCATGAGTTGGCCAATTCCTTTGAGAGGGAGAAAGCTTCTTGCTTTCAAAGGCTACTGGCCTTCCCTCTTGAAGGAGAACTGCTCCTACCGCAATGCCACTTGCATCGGTTTCTAGGAACAATGGTTTCTGGGGATCAACTATTTTTAACACCGGTCCTGTGACCACAGCTTGTTTTATGGTGTTAAAACTTTCTTGTTGATTCTGTCCCCAAATAAAAGGTACTTTATCTGAGGTCAGATCAGTCAACGGCGATACTATTTCGGAATATCCTTTGATATGCCTTCTATAAAACTGGACAAATCCCAAGAATGATCGCAACGCGGTCAGACTCTGAGGGATTGGCCAAGTCAGTATCGCAGCCACTTTCTTCGGATCCATTTCTACCCCCTGTGGAGTAATTATGAACCCTAAATACTCAAGCCTAACCATACACAGTATAGTTTTCTTTTTATTTACATAAAGACTGGCTTTCCTCAAAGTACTGAACACTACTCTTAAGTGTTCACAATGCTCAGTAACACTTTTACTGAATATCAAGATATCGTCAATAAAATGTACTACGAACTTTCCGATATACGGACGTAGTAAATCATTCATAAGCATGACGAAGGTCGCTGGAGCATTGGTAAGTCCGAAGGGCATTACCAAAAACTCATAATGACCAAACCTGCTCCTGAAAGCGGTTTTATGCACATCCTCGGCTCTAATCCGGATCTGATGATAGCCGCACTTAAGATCTATCTTGCTGAAAATCACGGCTCCATGTAATGCATCTAGCAAATCATCAATCCGAGCCATCGGATACCTGTGCTTAACAGTGATATTATTCAATGCTCTGTAATCTATACAGAGTCGAAACGTATCATCCTTTTTCCTCTTTAATATCACTGGCGAAGCAAAAGGTGAGAAACTTGGTTGAATCTGCCCCAACTTGAGGTATTCTTCCAGTTGCCTACGCACCTCTGCTTCTTCAGTAAAACTCATTCTATAGGGAGGTCTATTTACAGGTTCTGCCCCCGGGATCAGTTCAATCTTATGCTGAACTTTCCGCTCTGGAGGTAACCCATAAGGTAGTTCATCCCTAAAACACTCAGAGAACTCCTCTGTTATAAGATTAGCCAGCTTGGCCATCTCACCACTTTGCGTAACATCAGTGCTAGCCGAAGACTCATCCACTGACTCTACCGATGCTGTGCAAAGGTATAAAAACTCTACTTGAGCCTTTCTGATTTCCATCACGGAAACCAACGGTCCCTGAGGTATATCTTTTTCACCTCGCAAGACATAAAGCACATCATTCATCTTGAATTGATATACGTGCTTTTTCCAATCAATGGCTGGATTCTTCCTAGAATGCCACGCCATTCCCAGGGCTATATCTGCATGAGCAAGCTTGGTCATTTCAAAATCAAGCTTCTCAGCATAGTCCTGAATCCGAAGCTCCAACTGGGTAACCCTTTGGTCCCATACTTCAGTTGAACTTCCATCTGCCATCCTGACTGTATACGCATAGTCAGATGGACTTGTCTTTAATTTCAGCCTCTTCACGAGCTTGGAGTTAATCACATTGTGAGTTGACGCTGAGTCAAACAACACAATGACATCATGACTGGCCACTTGCCCTTTCATCTTGATCAACTCCGTATCATTGAAGGCTGTATACCCCGTTGCTGCGGGCTTAGATAGGATGTTATCAGGTGCACTCGTCACTAACTTAGCAACAGATACACATAACAAACAAGGTACTAACCTCTGAGAAGGTCCCGCCAGTTGCATCTGCATATGCTCCGCACTGGGACTCTCCTGCATTTCCACGTCGCATTCAGATATTATCATACTAGCCGTGCGACGATCTTTATTCAGTGGACAATCCTTCCACTGATGCCGCTGAAGGCAGCCGAAGCACAATCCTTCTTTTCTAGCTTTCTCTTTTTGTTCAGGGGTCAATGAGGACTTTGACCAAGCCCGGGCTGCCATTGGAGTTATTTTCCTTTTCACCCCAACGGTGGTACTTGTCTTTACTGGTCCCTCAACCGGCTTCACCTGCTTGGTTTGGCCACCTGATTGGGAGACACTTGTCTTTGAAACCCATTTCCTCTGAAATCCCCCTTTCCTCGGGTGCTCATACTGAGTCCCTGCCTGCACAAATCCACCAGATCTGCCTCTGGCATCCTCATAGTTCAGGGCTACTGCAATAGATTCATCTAGTGTAGTCACATATTTAGCCCGAACTTCCATCTTGATCTTGTCGTTCAGTCCATAAATATAGTCTTTTAACTGAACCGACATAGGGAGAGGGTCTGTTATTTTCATAACACATTCTCTGAATTTGTCAGTGTACTCTGCCACTGACAAGCTCCTCTGACGAAGATTTCTATAAGCATCCCAAGCTCGGGATTCTTCATCAGGTGGGAGAAAGTGTTTCTTGAATTCAGCTTTGAACCCTTCCCAGGTGGTTGGAGCAACTTGATCCTTCTGTTGCTTTATCCACCATCTATCCGCTGCCTCAATAAACAGGTGTGTGGCCTCGCGGATTTTCTTTAGATCGGATTTAATCTCACAAATGGCGAAGGCTTCTTCCCACTTGTGCAACCAAACCTCGATCACATCAGAGCTGCGCTCGGTCATCCGACCAGCGTACTTCTCCGGTCTATAATTAGCGATATTAGGTACTTTGACCCTTGCGCGCTCTAAGGAATGTACACTGGGCTCTGGCTCAGCTAGAGCTTTGCCCTTATCAATCCTAGACGGTCTAGCCGACAAGGCTTGCACCATCTCCCTAATCTCATTTTGACCAGCATTCGCCTGAAGCTGCTGGTTCATAATCTGCTGTAAAGCATCCTCTAATATTGAAATCCTACCAACCAATGTAGATGCTGCCTGATGTGACATTGGTTGTGTTGACTGTACTCTAGATTCGCTAGGATTTATTCTTGAAGTCTGTCCTTCTGCTTCCATTTGTTGAAAGGGAGGGTTTTTTTTTTTTTTTTTTTTTGGTTGTGTCTCTCTTTTTTTTTTCTACAGTGCAGAATTCACAAGACCATAGGACAACACAAAAAAAAAACTGCACGGAAAGAAAGGCCTCCCTGATCTTTTCGACGATTCTGGCTGCTGCAGCTATTCGCAGGCACGGCCCACTTGGCTCTTTGATGCAAATTCCACGATACACAGTCTTGCAGGCTCACCCCTATGCTTTGGAACGTATCTTCACACAATGAGCCGATTTTTTTTTTTTCGTGTGTCTTGGTTTTGCACCACCCTTCGCAAGCGACCTTTAGTTCCCCACAGTCACAGCGTCTGGCTTTGTCAACAGCGCCTGTGTTCTGGTCCTTCTATTACGTCACAACGGGTCATCGCCCCGCTCTACTTGTACGTCGTCAATCCACCAGGGATGTCCAGGCCTGCTCCGTTCGTTATTTTCGTCACTTGCGTGGAGATGACGATACACAGATAAAACTCGTGGTGACTGGTTGAATAACGACGAATAGTGGCTGGTGCGTGTACGAATCCTGGTCAGCAGCCCTGCGATAAGGCGTCACTCAATCTGCTGCTCTCCGTCGTCACGGCGACTCTCTAGGTACAGCCACCATCTGAGAAGTCCCGACTGACCGGCGAACCACCACGCTATCAACCAGTCCCTAATCACGGCCGCTGCGAGATCGCCAATTCGTAGACCCCTTTCTGTTCCTTGCGCTCTGATACCAAGTGTCAACAAATTTCTGCCTTTCTCTTCTCTACAGATCACGGGAGTAGCACCCTTCGTTACCACCCAGCCAATTCTGCCAAGTCTTCAAGCAAGAGAGAGAGAGAGCTATATCAAAATTACGTAAATCCACACATTCTTCACTTCTCTCACTAGCCTTGACAGACCCCAAATCCCTAGATAGATCTAGATGCCACATGTCATCCATATAGGGCCTTCCTAATGCAACATTTCACCCATCTCTTGGGATGCATTTAATTCCTTGCCCCTAGGCACATTCTTTGCACTAGGCCCTTGGTCTCAGACCTATCTAGTCTGGTGCTATCAGCCCTCACCTAGGACCTTGACATTAATCCCTCCCGATCATTTACATAAAGCGCAAACACATATATTACAAAGATAGATCCTATAAGGGAAATGTCGACTGATTCTTCCGAGGTCATGCTACCTCGGCTAGAGCGTAACAGATGATCAACTTGTTTCTCCTCAAGAGATAATAGAAGTTACTAATTTGACTTTTATTCAACACGAACCTGAAAGTATTCTTGAATTTCGTGAAAGACAAATCGGGAATAGAACTATCACGGAATACAAGATTAAGTGGAAGGATCGTGTTCAGGAGGATGCAACATGGGAAACATTACCTAGCCTCCAATGGACATTCCCAGGTTTTCTTAGGACTTAGGAGTGAGTTCTTAGAGGAGGGGGAAGTAGCTCAGCTCGTGGCTCGGAGACAATCTTATCTGATAGATGTCATGGTTGGGTGGTGAGCTGCCTGCTCGGACGACTCATGTTTCGTGTGTTCTTGTATTTGCTTGCAGGTCAGAGGTTTCAAGAGTTCTGGTGTCATGTCACGGTGTGCAGCCCTTCTTTTCTTGAAAAAAAAAAGGTGTTCAGCCCTTCTTCAAACTCTACTTGCAGTACACAGGCTGCCTTAGTCCTCCTGGTCTACTACTGATCTGCTCCCTGAAGGCTACCTTGGTGGATATGGTATGAAGCCCCAAGGGGGCCCTTTTATAGGAGCTGGTATCCCTCTATCTGTACCCACTTAGTAGTCCCTTGTGGGCTGACTTGCAGTCTCAAATAACCGATCCATGAGGGTCCTACTATGATGATGTACAAGGAAGTGATCAATCACCAAAAGGAGATGAGTTCAGGGCACTCTGAAATGCCTCGAACTTCTCACGTGGAAGTGCTTTGGTGAAGATGTCTGCAACATTGTCATGTGTTGACACATAGATCATATTGATCTCCCCTGCATGCAACTTCTCTCTGACATAATGATAATGAGCCTCAATGTGCTTCGTGCGAGCATGAAACAAAGGATTCTTTGCCACTGCTACAACACTTTGACTATCAGTGAGAACTGGAGAAAGACCCTCCAATAAGAGATGAAGATCAGCAAACAAACAACGTAGCCAAACACATTCAAGTGTTGCTGGGGAAGCTGCCCTGTGTACTCAGCTTTACATGAGGAAGTAGCCACAGTAGATTGTTTCTTGATCAGCCAAGAAATGCAAGCTTTGCCCAAAAAGAAACAATTACCACTTGTGGACTACCTAGTGTCATAGTCTCCAGCCCAATCTGAGTCACTGTAAGCATGCATCTGCAAGTCACTCCCCCTGAGAAACATCAAGCCATAAGACTTTCTGCCTTGCAAGTAACGGAAGATGCGTTTTACAGCTTGCCAATGTGTTGTCTTTGGGCTGTGCATATACCTGCTCACCTGGCATAACGTGAATCCCACCTTTTTTGTCCTGTGTGGCAGCCACCAAGGCAGCAGTTGCTACTCCTATCACTTGTCCTGCACCTTGACCTCTGCGTCGTCCTCCACCTTGTTGAGGAGGAGTTTGAGGTGCAACCACATTTTCTAGCCTTGTCTCATCTCCGTTGACATAATCCCATAGATGTCTGTCAACTAAGATGTTGCGCGCCATAAAACTCCATAAGGAGTAGTTGGTGCCATCCAACTTATCCTCCTCTGTGAGGACACCAAAAACCTCATTGGGATTGTTTTGAGCCATATAACTCAAAAAATGCAGCAAACCTGACAAGTGAAATCCCTTCCTAGGATGAAAGATGCACAACCAAAAGCTACAAAAAATCTGCCCAAAATGACAACTTGCTATCACAGCCTATCAAAGGCTTAAAATGCACCAGAATGCTCTACAAATGCCCAAAATCTGCAAAATCTATTTGCAAAAATTGGCAAAAAGTCTGCAAGGTGACTCAAACTGAGTCCAAAATTGCCTACAAAACTCTCAAATTATCTGTCCACTGCCAAATTGCATCCAAAATGCAAAAGCCTCAAATTCCTGCAAGAAATTTCAATATTGACTAAAAGCCCCAAATGTTGCCGAAATTGTGATTTGCTTGCAAAAGCCCCAATTTCTGGACAAATCTGCAAAAGGAACACTTGCAAAGGAAGGCACCTGCAAAATGATTCTGCAAGGAGACCCTGCAAGGAAAACCTGCAAAGGTACGACGCCTGCAAAAGTACTTTGGTCCGCCCAGCAGGCATGTACGGTAGCCCGTGGTGGGGAGCCGACCTTTCAAACACAGAGTCGGCTCGAGTCGAGCGCCTACAGATACTGATGTTTGCTCGGATGATCCGCAGCAAACCATCGGTACCACACCAGATCATTCTAGCAGAGTTCGGCACCTCACCCCTACAGCTCGATGCGGCTTTTCAAGCTATCACTTATCTACACAAAGTCAGGGATTTCAGCTCCTCTGACAGTCGCCTCCGCCTACCTTGGCTAGCCCTATCCTCCTCTATGGCCTTATCCGTTGATGGGGACCAGAGATGCTGGTATAGTCGTCTTTCCAGTTGGTTCACCCGACTGGGCCTCGACTTAGACCGGTTGCCTCCTTTTCAGTACAGCCTCGACACTCCACCATCTCCCCTCTCCCCCACTGACCAGGAGGTCAACCGGCTCATTCGAGCGGATCTGCTCCAGCTCCACACCTGGCGGACATGGTTTCTTCACCCCAAGCTTCCTGTGAAGCTCGACTTCTACCGCCGACACTGCCTCCAGATCTCACAGGAGGGCTTCATCACACCTCCGGGTTACACACAGCTTCATCTACCACATGCGCTCCGGATCTCCCTTGGTCAGTTTAGGGTTTCGTCACTCCGATTACGGATTGAGAGCGGACGCGCAGAGGGAGTCCCACAAGAGGACCGCCTTTGCCCACTTTGCGACTTGCAGGAGATCGAGTCGGAGGAGCACTTTGCTTTCAGATGTCCTATCTATTATGCCATTCGAGGCCGGTACCACTGCCTCTTCCGCGACGGATTCGGCCCCCTCCCACACATGCTACAGTTTCCGGATCAGCGATGCCTAGCCGCTTTCTTACATGAGATGACTCACCACCGAGATACCTCTCTTCGAGCACGACGACACGCACAGCACACACAGCGTGAGGACACCCAGCGGCCCATCACTGATTTCTTCCGATCACAGGATACCTCTCCTCAGTCTAGCCAACGACGCGGACGTGAGCGAGAGCCAAAGCCATGACAGCTGCACCAGCGGACAGACTCACACATCCGGGTCCATGACATCTCGTCTCTGCTCTCTGCCCGCCCCACCGGGGTTACCGTTGCCCTCATCCACAGGGCCACCCGCCGCCCCCGACGACCGAGCTCGACTAGGCCGCATGACGTCAGAGGCCAATCATCTATCACAGGGTTTTTTCCGGCCTCCCATCTGACGGCCCCTCTATGATTGGTCTCTGACGATCACCACCTACACATATATATTGTATCTCCCCCCTCTGCCCCATTTTAGGTAGACACATATTTTTTGTATCAGGACTAGACACACCGTCCTTCATAACCTCTTTTTTTGTAGAAACGGTTGGCTGGCCCGTTTTGAGACTGCCACCGTTATGCTCATTGTATCAGTTATCTTTAGTCTCATAGACCTTCACAGTCTCCCGAAGACTTTAATCAACTTTCTTTCTTTCTCTCTTTCTCCTCATTTGGGAACTTACACATAAGGACGTGACCTTTCAAACATCAAGGGGGCTCTAAGACTCAACAAGAAGGGATTGAGATGTTAGCAGGACCTGTGGGACAAAACAAGGTTGAAGGGGCACTTGGAAAAGTGATTTGGAATTAAAAAGAGTTTTTAAATTCGATGAGTTTGACACTATGTTACTTCAGGAGAGGAGGAACCTTTGGGATAAGAAGACCTTGGCATGGATGGGAGGTACACAACAACCATCACCCAAAGACTCTAGATGGTCGGGCAAAAGAGCTTTCCTATCAATGTGGACTGCCAGAAGGATCTAATAGCTCATCTAAACAAAAAATGGCATAAAAGAGACTCAACACAAACTTAGATTTGAAAAAATATGGCATAAAGAGATCCCAAAATAAGCAAGCATGTCTGTTGTGGATAATTGTGCATAAGACTGTGTGGACAGCTAGTAGGGCCAGGATGACAAGACAGGGGAAGATGCCAAAGATGTTAATGCACACATGAAGACATACCACACAATTTTATGAATTGAGTGCCTACGTGTGGAGCTTGGTTAGAAGTCATATCATACATTTCCCATTTGACTATGCAGACATTCTACTAGGAGACACTCCTTCTAGAATGCAGGAAGATTGGACCATTATAAGAAGCAATGTCTTGTGGTTCAAAGATGTGCTAATGCCTTCAGAGGTGAGGCTGTGGATGGAGGGTATGTTATTATAACATGGTCGGTGAATTAAAGCCTGAGCTGAAAATTTGGAGCATGTGGACCATTTGGTACAACAATTGTGAGTTTGCCTCAAGAAAAAGACCTGGACCATGCTGGCGGGATTTTTCGACGACTCCTCAGACTCCATGGTCAAAGAAGCAAGATCAGTCTCCCCTACAGGAAGTTGTGGTGCAGAGGACTACCATGGCATAGATGGCAATTTCCAAAAGTCAAACATTTCAAACAGAACAGCTCTTTTCTCCTCGTTCAGTTTTTTGTATTCAGTTGTGGCTAGTGGTGGTATCAATACACCTAGGGCTGGTGGCTTGCCCGAGAATTGATCTCCAGGTTTCCCAAGTGGGGTGTGGCTCAAACAATGCAGACTCCTACCAGTCTCCTTTTCTTTTTTCTCCCAAAGTTACCTCTCAGGTGATTCCAAGTGCTTTGCTGACTACACCAGATGGGAATATGCCGTAGATTCGCTCCAAAAGATCTGGCATGCATAATATCCTGGCGCCTCTACCTTGGTGGGAACCGTAGCAGTTCATGCATCTACACCTTTGTAGAGTACAGACACACTTTCCTACTCAGGACATTAATAAAGTTACCCCATCAAAGGCTGGACTGTTTTCCTCCCCCCCTTACAGCCTGGTCGTTAGTGTGGATTTTAAGCCAGACATGTTTCCCTGAAAGTTTCGGATGTTTTTGGTGTATCTATATTCTCGTTTAGTCTCACATGGGCAGAGAAAACTTTTAGTAAAAACATGTGACTTATTCATATAAGCCCGTATTTTCGGAGAAAGACAAGCAAAGCAATGCTTATGTCGTAATCAGTGCCCAATCAGATGCAGCTACACTGGGTTCGCGGAGTCTCTTTGCCAATCCCAGTGGTTACTAAAATACATCAATTAAACAAAAGGGGAAGAATCAAGAATAAAGAAGAAAGCAAGAAGGTGAATAAGCAAAAATAAACAAACAAATCCAAGAGAAAATGTATAAATCTCATTAAGAGGGGAGGTGCTTTGTCACAGGCATCCTCAGCCCGTGGCAAGCTAGACTACCACGTGGTCTGCCAAGTCAGCAAGCAGCCACGTCAGCAGCAGTCCACGCAGGTTGTTGCCACCTTAGCACCCTGCATCAGTAGCTAGGTCAATAGCCAGGACAGTAGGACACATGGACTGCCACATCGGCAGCCACATCAACAAACTGCCACATAGGCAACCACGTCATCAATGCAGAGTAGGGCTTGCAACAACATTAGTGCACGACACGTCAGCCAACACCAGTGCCACGCAGGCAGCAAAACAGTGTGTTGACATCATTGCTTATATCAACGGTGACATCATCAGTACCCAACTGTTACGTGGCAGTCATGCCACATCAGCATCTGGTCGGTGCAGTCGGACAACATCGGTCAGTGGGGAAACATGCACTCAGGGCCCTAGGGGGGCTATAAAAGGCAGCCCCCCTAGCCCTTATTCATCCTCCTCCTCAGTGAGCTCTAGCCTCAGCCAGCAGCAGCATTTGAGTCCAGGATCAGGCTCGGAGAAGACTGCAGTAGAGCAGCAACCCATCCAGTCCTTCAGTTTAGTCCCCTTAGTTCACTCTTTTGTAGTGAGGGCTTCCCCTCCATACAGTACTTCTCTATTTACAGTTGTATTCAGCCCTCTGGACCAGACATTGTTCATTATTCATTTTTCCTCGTGTGTTTTGAGTGCATCATTCTTTCAGTCCACATAGTATTGAGCAGGAGAGAGAGTGAGTTAGGCTACCTCCCTGTTACATTGATATCAGAGCTTCAGATTTTCTTCTTGAGACACAGGGAGGGTCAATTTAGGGACAGCCCCACTATTTTATGGTACAGACGAGATCCAGAAAGGACACCATGAGTACTAATGAGCAGTCCAAGACAGCTGGGGAGGGTCAATTTAGGGACAGCCCCACTATTTTATGGTACAGATGAGATTCGGAAAGGACACCATGAGTACTAGTGAGTAGTCCACGACAAGTGGGGAGGAGGGATCAATTTGCCAACCCCTACCACCACGGAATCCTACAGATACTTCAATGTCTACCATGATGACTATGATGAAGATGCAGCAACAGTAGACCGAGAGTCTCTTCAGCCACATAATTCAGCTAGCCAAGGAACTCTAGGACAGTGAGGCTCAGGAGGCCACGAAGCTTAGAGAGCGTACTGCTCAGGTAAAAAAGGACAAGCAAGAGTGTAGTACTCGGGAAGAGAAGGAAGAATGGGACCGACAACTCCTCATTTCTCTACTCTGACCATTGGGGAAGGAAAGTGAGAGTCCCACCGCCCATCAAGCCCTCTTTTCCTGGGAAGCTCAACTTCACGTGGTACGATGGTAAGCAAGAACCTTTAGTGTTGGCCTCCTAGCTCAATCAATTTGAGATTTATTTTTCAGCTATGCCTACAAACCAACAACAAGCAGTGCATCCTAGCATCCATGCACCTTACAGGCGAGGCGGTCACCTAGTGGCTGAGGTGGCAAAAGGACTGAGTGAGTTATACAAGCTACGCCGAGATAGTGAATTATTATGCCAACAAGTTCACTCACGTGTTCGTACAATTGCAGCTGGCGGAAAGTCAGAAGCTGAGCAGGTTCCTCCATGGGCTGCATTCCGACATCCAATGGTACGTCCATAGTTTTCGACCACGGGATTATGAGTGTGCGTACAAGCTTGCTCAGAACTTTGAGCTCATGTACAAGAGTCAAGGATCCACGCAAGTCACCAGTAAAAAGTCCCAGGATTCCACACCAGATGATGGTGGGAATGGGCAGCAGGAGAAGATCTGGATGACGAAGGACGGCAACGGATATGGCGGGTACTTGGATGCAACGACACGCGCAAACTATGCAAAAGAAAACTGATGCTTCCATTATAATGTGCCGGGGGCCATAATAAAGGAAGATTGCCAAGTGGTTCACCCACAGCTTCAACTCCTACAGGGACAACCTCAGTGATTATCGAGGTGCTTGACGATCAACAGAAGGGGGAGTCTCGTCAATTTCCCAGCATGTTTCAGTTTTATGGACATGTTGGTGGTCAAAAAGTCCTTAGCTTGGCAGATTCAAGTAGCTCTGAGGACATCATCTCCACCAAAGCACCTAAGAAGGTCCAGTTGCCTCTCACGCCGACAGTTATGTGACTTGGCACATTTCCAAGGCGTCAAGTAGAGAGCCACATGCAAGTATCCTTAGCCACTCTAAAGATCTTAGGGTGCGTACACAATCGGACACTAAGGGTCACACCTACTTAAACAACGGATGTCACCTCGTGGGCACCATAGTGGCACAAGTTCGAAGTCCGACTAGATTATCAGAACCAAGGCGTGGATATCAAGATCCCAGTCCATGGATCCAAGTTCATTTCTTGGATGAGTCTCGACCTTTGAGGATGGCAGCACCAGTCCGATTATCAGAATATCAAGATCCCATATCTTGGTCCAAGTTCATTTCTTGGCTTAGGCATGTTCCGCCTCGACCTTTGATGTAGACAGAGGGCTCAAGGCCCACAGCAGGACTAGGATGTCTATCAAAACAAACTTTTCTCAATCCCTATCACGTATACACGCCGAGGAGAACCAAATGGAGCATCATCCTAGAGCACTGTCCCAGAGCAAAGATCCTTACCAGAAGTTAGCACAAGACCTAGAAATTCAGTTCCTGCAGATCAGGATTCATGAACTTGGCAATCACCTCCGGATGCATGAACCACGTATTCACATCAGGATTCATTGGCCAAGTATACCACAGTCAGCTATCTCCTTCAGCATGTCGGGAGGCCCCTTTCATGTACTAGTTTGAGTTTCAGCAGAAGGGGATGTCACAGGCATCCTCAGCCTGTGGCGTGCTGGACTGCCACATGGACTGCCAAATTAGCAAGCAGCCACGTCAGCAGCCCATGCAGGTTGCTGCCATGTTAGCACACTGCATCAGCAACTAGGTCAACAGCTAGGACAGCAGGACATATGGAGTGCCAAGCAAGAAAGAGAGAGCGAGTTAGGCTCTCTCCCTATTACTTGCTTTCAAGGACATTAGACGGTGTGTGAAAGCGTAACGCAACAGAGCAAGACGAGAAGGACTGAAAACAAACTACTAACAAAGGAAATAAGTACCACATGTCGTGCCATCCAATAATGTGAGTGCAAGATACCTTTCGCATTCCTTTAGAATATCAAGAAACTACTAACAAAGGAAATAAGTAGCTGAATTTTGTACTGGTTCCAAATCCGAAAGACAGATTGTGAAGGCGGGACTTCAACCTATGTGGTAATTACTCGAGAGTTCTGCAGAGCACACACTAGTGATCTAGCACTAAGTCTAGTTAATTATTTTGAATCCATCCGATAGAGAGACAATCTACATAATTTTTTTGCCAACCGATTAAAATTTCTAGCTGCGACAAGGATCCCCCTTAGAAAAAGTGAAATTTATGTTTCCCTTCCAAAATCGGGCACATGTCATTTTAATTCAAAGAAAGACAACTATTATTGACGGCATGTTATGTTCAAACAAAAGAGACAAAAAACAGGAATCTCTCTCTCTCTCTCTCTTTTCTCACATACCTGCTCTTACCAACTTGCTCTTTTCATCCTCCAACCTTTCTATGTTTTGTAGCAGTCCTTTGATTTCTTCTACGCTTTGAGTGCCCATTAGTTTTGTAGATCCCTTGCTTGACTTCAACCAGCCATCAGTAACACATCTCATAAAATTCGCAATCTGCTCCTCTTCCAAAGCACCTAGATCTCTCCTCAAAAGCTTGTTCTCTTCTTTCAAAAGCTTGTTCTCTTCTTTCAACTTTTGAATTTCTACCTTGTTGACTATGTCCTCTTCCTGAAGCTTTCTTACGTCCCTTCCTATGACTTTGAACTGTGCTAAGACCGCCTTGAGGGGTTCATTGACGTCCTTTACAAACAAAGGACGCCTGACTCCACTCTCCCCAATCTTGAGGAACCTTTGCTCCCTTAAGTGAGGAGAAATGAGCTGAACCAACTTCTGGGGGGAGACCCCTGAAAGTGGAGTGGGAGTGGGAGGCGTCCCTCGGTTGACGATGGTTACCAACGCCGCTCTTTTGAAAGAAGAGAATAAGCTTTCGAGGAGAGATCTAGGTGCTTTGGAAGAGAAGCAGATTGCGAATTTTTTGAGATGTGTTACTGATGGCTGGTTGAAGTCAAGCAAGGGATCTACAAAACTAAAGGGCACTCGAAGTGTAGAAGAAATCAAAGAACTGCTACGAAACATAGAAAGGTTGGAGGATGAAAAGAGCAAGTTGATAAGAGAAGGTATGTGAGAAAAGAGAGAGAGAGAGAGAGAGAGAGAGAGATTCCTGTTTTTTGTCTCTTTTGTTTGAACGTACCATGCCGTCAATAATAGTTGTCTTTCTTTGAATTAAAATGACATGTGCCCGATTTTGGAAGGGAAACATAAATTTCACTCTTTCTAAGGGGGATCCTTGTCGCAGCTAGATATTTTAATCGGTTGGCAAAAAAATTATGTAGATTGTCTCTCTATCAGATGGATTCAAAATAATTAACTGGACTTAGTGCTAGATCACTAGCGTGTGTTGTGCAGAACTCTCGAGTAATTACCACATAGGTTGAAGTCCCACCTTCACAATTTGTCTTTCGGATTTGGAACTAGTACAAAATTCAGCACGCAAAGCTAATTGATAGCTATACTATACATAAGGCTATAGAAACGCTGCGAGTAATTTTGTCTATATGTCTTCCTGGAAGCTTAACAAGCAAATGTAATGAAGGTGGGAAAAAGAAGGATTTTAAGGGGGAAATAGATGGGAGAATAGTAGGGGAAATGGGGGAACTGTGGGAGACTATATAAGTCAACCCAAAAGGATTGTAAGGGACTTTTTGATGTGACATCTAATCCTATCTACTATCCCTCCTGCTACCTGCTGCCTACGCTCACACTCTCTCTCTCTCCCTCTCTCTATTCCCTCAGCCTTCTCTCTCTTCCTTTCTCCTTCCCCTTCTCATCTCTTCTCCTCCCTTCCTTTTGCTATTCTCTCCCCATCTCCAAATCTGCCCCTTCCCCCTTCTCTACATTGGTATCAGAGCTCCAATCTCTGGCACCTTCGCTTCCCCTTCAACCCCTTATCTACATTGTTGGACGCCAGCATCACCAAGGGCTTCAGAATCATCAAGCTGTGGCAGGAGATAGCATTTGCCAAGCCACTCTACAACTGGGTCTCCCGAAAACAACATCAAAATACACGTTTTCGTGAGCACAAAAAAAAGGGCTTCTTGTTCCCAAGACAGTACGTGACTGCCAGACAAATCGATTGTGAGCAGCCCGTCTGTTCAAGAGCTGCGCTATAAGGGTGTACCCAACCGTCTCGATCTGCAGCCCATCCTTGCTTAGGCCGTCAGTTCGTCAACCGCCATAACCTGCCATGCACGGGTTTACCCAATGATCTCGATCTGCAGTCCATCCGTCGCTCAAGCCCTTAGCCCGTCAGCCGCCATAGCCTGCATCTCTGGCGTTGTTGCCCATCCGTCGCTCAGGCCCTCAGCCCGTCAGCCGCCAAAGCCCGTCACCATCCTGGCGTCATGCCTGCAACCCGTCACCATCTTGGCGCCCACGTCGCGCTCATGCCTTCTCCACCCGTGCCGTTGACGTCGCCTTTCGTCGGCGCTGCGTTGCTGGAGACCTTAGCAGTTGCTAAGGTTCAGCTAGTTGGGGTTTAGGTTGGGTTGGTTAGCTACTTGGGTTTGATTGGTTAGGTTAGTTTAGGTCTAGTTAGGTCTTTTTAGGTTAGTGATTGGATAAGGTTGGGTTTAGTCAGTTTGGTTTAGTTGAGACTACCCTAGGTGTCTTAGTTGTCCTAAGCTCAACCAAAAAAAAAAAAAAAAAAAACCCTCTTTTAGGGTACTCCTACAGCCCTATTCTGGGCCTTTCTAAGCCACCTTCGTGGCTCATTTTGAGCCCCGTTTCCAGCCTCTTCACCGAGCTTTCTTCGAACCTCTTCAACGACTGCATTTGAGCCTCTTTACTGACACCTCTCGAGCCTCTACATCGAGCCTTCGACACTTGGCACATTTTCCTCGTGTCACTCATGGCACCCAAACGTGCACCCCGGTCGGATGAGTCATCTCAGCACGGTGACGATGTTGCTCAGCAGGAGCAGATGCCGGTCCCAGAGGGTGCATCTCCTTCACAGCCAGTTTCTGCTATGCCTACCAACACACAGTTTCTAGATGCATTGGCCTCGATGCTTCAAGGGGCTTTTCAGCAGATGGGTCAGCAGTTGGGGCAGCAGCTCACCGCTGCTATGGCTATGCACGATACAGCTATCACCCAGATGGGTAAGAACCTTGGGCAACAGATCACTACCGCCATCAGTATGCACGATAGGGATAAGCAGCCCGCACCCCAGCACGGGGATCAGTCGGATAGCCAGGGTGATTTTCCTGACCCACACAGGGGATTTATGGCTGATGGCCGTCGCACTTATGATGTTGGTTCTATGCATGCACCCCAGCATGGGAATTATGTTGATTTTGGTGATGCCTTGCCCGTGCCGCCGAGCACTTCTCTTATTGATTCCACGCCATTTGGCTCGCATATTTCATTCGCTGAGCCGTCCATTTTGGGCCGGCCCATTGGCACATTTTTGCCAACGGCGAGCATGCCTGGATTGGGTGTTGGGTTTCAGGGCAGTTGGAAGAGGGGCCAGTCCTCTTCTCAACCTTTTTCTATGCCACCCACCCACCGAGATGTTTATGGCAGGCAGACTCAGCAGGGATTGCATGCTTCGATGACACCTCCTGTTAATACATTCAGTCAGACTCAGCCTGCGTATCAGGGAGGTAATGCTTTCAGTCAGACGCACTTTATGCATCAGGGGAGTGGTTCTCCTAACCAGCATGATGCTGGAAGTGGGCAGCACGCAAACATGGATGATATGCTTTCAGATGCCTTACGTTCATATAGGGCTTTGCCTGAGGATGTTCGTAATGAGATGCCCTTTTCACAGTATGTGAGCTTCAAGCGTGAGTATGCTGGTAGTCACTATAGGAATAACGCAGCCAAAGATGTGAAAGATAAAATCTCTGTGCATAAGTTTAAGGGTGACACTCGCACTCCCAATGAGTTGGAGGAGTGGCTCACGAAGCTTGAAGATTATTTCCGCTTCTACCCTAAGAATGATGAGGAGAGGATCATTTTTGCTGGCATGCGTTTACAGGATTATGCACATACATGGTGGCGTTACATGCGAGAGTCACCTCAGAAGCCTACCACCTGGAAACAGTTCAAGGAGCTTATGGTCACGACCTTCGTCTCGGCCCTGATCCTTGAACAGTACCTTGCTGAATTCTATGCACTGTCACAAACAGGTACGGTCCAGGAGTACTTGCAGCGTTTTTGGAGACTTTCTTTGTTTGTACAGGATATTTCTGAGAAAGGGAAGTTGCTGCGTTTTATACAAGGCTTAGATCCCTCTCTAGCTGCTGATGTGAGAGCTCACAATCCTCTAACCATTGAGCGAGCAGCCCAGCTTGCTGAGGTGTTTGAGCCAAAATATGCTGGCAAGTACAAGCATGTGTCACATAGCTTCTATGGTACTGCTTATGATGCTGACAGGAAGACAAATTCTGCTGATTGGATTGATAAGAAACCAGCAGCTGCTTCCTTCCCACGATATCCAACGGTTTCTGGAAGTAAGATGCCATATGCAAAGCCATACAGGCCCATGGATGCAAAGACAGGTGTCAAACCCAGCGCTGGTTTTGGCAAATCAGAAGTTAAACAACATTCCAGAGCCATAATGGACAGTAGGAAGAAGGCAAATTTATGCTTTAGGTGTGGAGAGAAATGGACACCTGAGCACCGAGATGTGTGCAAAATGAAGAATGTCAGCTCAGCCAAACTCAGCATGATAATTGAATTATCTGATGATGATGAAGTGGCTGATGTAGCAGACCCCCATGATGTCTCTCATGAGGAATTGACAGGAGTTCATGATGTAGATGAGTCTCCCGACACAGATGCCACAAAGGGGACTGTTTTTCCTTTTGATCCGGGTGGGGCTATTGAGCAAACCACTCATGTGATGCATGAGATTGATATTCAGCCTACATGTAGCAGGAAGGGCCGTAAGCCAACACTCTCTGTGTTGGAGCATCAACCTACAATGCCTTTTCCTGTCAGAGGTGATGCTAATGGTAATGTTCCTGTGGATGATGAACAGATTTATTGGGATGCCCAGTCTACACTGTATACCATCTCACTACATGCCTTGATGGGTGCCAAAAGTGCTGACACAATCAGGTTGAAGGGAATGATTAATGGCAGATCTGTCCATGTATTGGTAGACAGTGGTAGCACTCACAGTTTCATTAATTGTAGAACATTGCAAAGATTGGGATTAGTTGCTACAGAGATAGACCATGGTCTGAAAGTGGAGATCGCGAATGGACAGCACATGATCAGCAGACATTGTTGCCAGGATGCCAGGATCAAGTTTTCTGATCATTATGAGTTTGCAGGTGATCTTTTGGCATTGGATATGGGACCCATAGATGCTGTCCTGGGTTGTGATTGGCTGAAATCCCTGGGGAAAATCAGTATAGATTTGAATGCTTTATCTCTTGAGTTTTGCCACAAAGGTAGAACTGTTACATTGCAGGGCATTGTGAATCAGAAATTGCAGGTCATTTCAGCAAGGCAGCTAGCTAGGGAGCTCAAGAACGAAAGTGCCATTTATGCATTGAATGTCTCTGTACCTCAGAAGGGTGGTATTCCCATGTGGATAATTGTGAAATGCAGAAATTGCTCTTAGAATTTGGGGATGTGTTTGCTGATATGCCATCTCAGTTGCCTCCAAAAAGAGATGTTGATCATGCCATAGTCCTGGAACATGGTAGTAAACCAATAAACAAGGCCCCGTACCGACTCTCTAAGGTTGAACGGGAAGAAGTGGCAACACAGGTGCAAGATTTGCTTCAGAAAAACTTCATTGCTCATAGCACCTCGCCATTTGCATCTCCAGTACTCCTGGTGAAAAAGAAGGATGGCTCTTTTTGTATGTGCATTGATTACAGAGAATTGAATAAGACCACCATTAAGAACAGGTTTCCTATTCCCAGGATTGATGACCTGCTGGATGAACTCAAGGGTGCTCAGTATTTCACGAAGATTGATTTGAGGTCAGGTTACCATCAGATCAGAATGAAAGAGGGTGATGAGCATAAGACTGCCTTTCGTACAGAAAGAGGATTATATGAGTTCAAGGTGATGCCTTTTGGTTTGACTAATGCACCAGCCACCTTCCAGGCACTCATGAACAAGATCTTACACCACCTTCTTTTCAAATGTGTGCTGGTATTTTTCGATGACATTCTCATTTATAGTAAGGATGCACAGGAACACATTGACCATGTCCGACAAGTGCTAGAAATCTTGAGAATGCATCAGCTTTATGCCAAGGCCAGCAAGTGCACATTTATGGCAGAGGAGGTTGAATATCTTGGTCATGTTGTAAGCAGGCACGGAATCAAACCCAGCTAAGGTGAAATGCATTAAGGAGTGGCCGCAGCCACAAAATACCACGCAGCTCAGAGGTTTCTTGGGTCTTGCTTCTTTTTACAGGAGATTCATTAGGCACTTCGCCAAAAGGGCTGCCCCTCTCACTGATTTGCTGAAAAAGGATGCCTTCCAATGGTCAGAAGCAGCACAACTCAGCTTTGATAACCTCAAGGATGCCCTTAGCAATGCACCTGTATTGGTGTGCCCTGATTTCTCACGGTCTTTCATTATTGAGACGGATGCCAGTGGCAAAGGTTTAGGGGCTGTCCTAAAACAAGAGCATGGTGTGATTGCTTTTGAGAGCAGGAAGTTTAATGCCAGAGAAATGAATTATCATGTTTATGATCAAGAGATGCTGGCAATCTTGCATGCTTTTGCAAAATGGCACCACTACCTGTACGGTAGCAAGATTAAGGTCAAAACGGATCACAGGACACTCAAGTACTTCTTAACGCAGCCTAATTTATCCATGAAGCAGAAGAGATGGCTGGCTGCAGTTCAGTCCTATGATTTTGAATATAGAAAGGGGAAAGAGAATGTGGTTGCTGATGCCTTGTCCAAGATGTGGTCATGCAAACTGTCTGCCATTTCCACGCTTCATCAGGAGTGGATACTTGGGATTCAGGAGGAATACATGCAAAATTCTGATGCAGCTCCTATTTTTGTGGAGTTACAGAGTCCGTCCAGCCAAGGACATGTTCGATTTCAGCTCCGCAACGGACTGTTATGGTGCAGGGACAGAATTTATCTTGTGCCAGACTCCAAGTACAGGTTGATGGTATTACAGGAAATGCACTCATCCCCTATGTCAGGGCATACGGGTATCACAAAAACATATGAAAAAGTCAAGGAGAGCTTTATTTGGGATGGTTTGTGGCGAGATGTGGTTAAGTTTTTCAGTGAATGTTTGCCCTGCCAACAAAATAAAGTGGACAGCCGGTTACCCGCAGGCCTTCTGCAACCGCTACCCATTCCTGAAGGCAAATGGACTCACATTGCCATGGACTTCATTACAGGCTTGCCTTCTACAGATAAGGATTGGGATAGCATATTTGTGGTGGTTGACAGGATGACTAAGCAGGCCCATTTCATACCGACTAAAACTCGGTACTCCGCTTCACAGGTTGCCTGGCAATTCATTGAGTATGTGTTCAAGCACCATGGTTTTCCTCAGGAGATTGTCAGTGACAGGGATGCTAAATTTATGGGTCACCTTTGGCAGGAGTTATTCACTGCAGTTGGTACTTCCCTTGCGCCTAGTACTGCTTATCATCCACAGACGGATGGACAATCAGAGAGGGTGAACAAGTGGTTGGAGGAGTATCTAAGACATTACTGTCATGACTACTGTCATGACACGCAGAAGTCTTGGGACAAATGGTTAGCATTGGCTGAATTTTGCTACAACAGCACCAAACACCTCTCTATTGGCATGAGTCCATTCGAGGCTATGTATGGATGCAAAGTGGGAATCCCTTCCAGGGTTGCAGACTTGGCTGTGAAAAATCAGCAAGCAAGGAATGATTTGGAGAGTATCAATGCCCTTCTGCAGTTGGCTAAGAGGAATATGCAGGATGCCCAAGCCAAGCAAAAGAAGTATGCGGATGAACAAAGGAGGTACTTATCTTTTGAAGAAGGGGATTATGTGCATTTACGTCTCCATAAGAATCGATATTCCTCGCTGAAAGGTAATACCAACACAAAGCTTGCCCACAGGTATTATGGCCCCTACAAAATCATCCGCAAAGTTGGGCAGGTAGCATATCAGTTGGAACTACCGAGTACCTCCAAGATCCATAATGTTTTCCATGTATCCTTGCTGAAACCACATGTCGGACAGCATGTCCAGGTTCTTCCTGAGCTGCCTCCTATGGATGAAGAGGGCCACATAATCTATGTGCCGGAGCAAATCAAGGGCTTCAGAGATCATGTACTCAGGAACAAAGCCTACACAGAATACCTTATCAAATGGAAAGGTTTAACCGAAGATGAGAATTCTTGGCAACCTGAGAGCATTGTGCAGGACTACCCCTATCTCCTACAGAGCTGATCAGTTTCTGTTGTATCCTTCTCATCCAGGGCAACCTCTTGGAAATTTTGAGGGCAAAATTCTTTGGGAAGGGATGGCTGTAATGAAGGTGGGAAAAAGAAGGATTTTAAGGGGGAAATAGATGGGAGAATAGTAGGGGAAATGTGGGAACTGTGGGAGACTATATAAGTCAACCCAAAAAAATTGTAAGGGACTTTTATATGTGACATCTAATCCTATCTACTCTCCCTCCTGCTACCTGCTGCCTACGCTCACACTCTCTCTCTCTCCCTCTCTCTATTCCCTCAGCCTTCTCTCTCTTCCTTTCTCCTTCCCCTTCTCATCTCTTCTCCTCCCTTCCTTTTGCTATTCTCTCCCCATCTCCAAATCTGCCCCTTCCCCCTTCTCTACAGCAAACTTGCGCTCCTGCTTAGATCTTGCTAGCCTAGGTGAAACTAGACGCATCTAAAGTTAAAATGACAGATACACGTTAGTTGTCAGGTCGTAATTTATTCTCAAACTTCTGCCCTGCACTTTAGCAGCAGTTCTTGCTGCTACCTAAAGATCAAAAGTCTCACGGACTTTGATAGTGCCAGCTCACACTTCATAACTTGGATCAAGTGGATCTTTTGTCATTCAAGGAATGCAAAAAACTAAAGGATCTTGATATTCTGATAATCGGATATTCTAAAGGAATGCGAAAGGTATCTTGCACTCACATTATTGGATGGCACGACATGTGGTACTTATTTCCTTCGTTAGTAGTTTCTTGATATTCTAAAGGAATGCGAAAGGTTTCACCTAGGCCAGCAAGATCTAAGCAAGAGCGCAAGTTTGCTTGTTAAGCTTCCAGGAAGACATATAGACAAAATTACTCGCAGCGTTTTTATAGCCTGCTATACAGTATAGCTATCAATTAGCTTTGCGTGCTGACTTTTGTACTGGTTCCAAATCCCAAAGACAGATTGTGAAGACAGGACTTCAAACTATGTGGTAATTACTCGAGAGTTCTGCAGAGCACACGCTAGTGATCTAGCACTAAGTCCAGTTAATTATTTTGAATCCATCCGATAGAGAGACAATCTACATAATTTTTTTTGCCAACCGATTAAAATATCTACCTGCGACAAGAATCCCCCTTAGAAAGAGTGAAATTTATGTTTCCCTTCCAAAATCGGGCACATGTCATTTTAATTCAAAGAAAGACAACTATTATTGACGGCATGGTACGTTCAAACAAAAGAGACAAAAAACATAAATCTCTCTCTCTCTCTCTCTTTTCTCACATACCGCTCTTACCAACTTGCTCTTTTCATACTCCAACCTTTCTATGTTTCGTAGCAGTCCTTTGATTTCTTCTACGCTTCGAGTGCCCATTAGTTTTGTAGATCCCTTGCTTGACTTCAACCAGCCATCAGTAACACATCTCAAAAAATTCGCAATATGCTCCTCTTCCAAAGCACCTAGATCTCTCCTCAAAAGCTTGTTCTCTTCTTTCAAAAGCTTGTTCTCTTCCAACGTTAGGCAAACTATCTCCAACAAAGTGTACAAAGAGTATGGTAGGAAAAGGGCTAAGATAAAAAGACAAAGTGAACAAACTCTCACAGTCATCCGGTCATGTCTTCTCTTGGCTATACAGTGTAAACCCTACGATCCATATTTACCGCCTCTCTTGAGAGAAGTTGAATCCCATTTATGTGCCATTGAACATAATAAGCTTGCTATTGTTCGCATACATTAGGTTTGAAATCTTTAGACCTAGGGGATTGCTATCAAAAATTTTCATCAAGCACGTGAAGGAGAAAAGGCTTAGAGAAAATATCTCAATCATCGTGGATAGTCATGAGCGTGAGGTAATGGATGACAACTCCATTACAAGGGTGATGTGTACACACCTATCAAGAATTTTTGGTACTCGGCCCTAGCCACCAAAAGATTATGAGTTTTAGATTGCTCCGTTCCTTAACACTACACCAACCACAGTGTGATGCCTCATGAAGCGCTTCTACTTCAATGCTCATTCAGTCAATCAGATCTGCACTTTACTATATCTTAGTATGGACAAAGATAAATCTCTTGGCCCCAACGATATTCCCATAGAATTCTATCAACATTATCTGAGTCTATGTAGAAGGGATCTCACTAGTCTCCTGAATCACTGTATACGGGAAGGTCAACTTCCTCGACAGATCAATCAGGGGCTTATAAAACTTATCCAAAAATCCCCAAATGGGTTCTACTGGATGACTAGCTATCACTAACTATGTTGAATGGTGCTTATAAAATAGTTGCTAAGGCCACGGCATCATGTGTGAAGTTTCTTCTAGCGTGATCTTTGCACCCTAAGCAATACATGATTCTTCATGGAGGGATCATCCATAACGCAACAATTGATTTCATTGTCGTCACACATAACTTTGACTCAGAGAAAGCATATGACCAGTTCAACAAGTCGTTTATCCTAAATGTCATGATGAAACTTGGAGTTGGAGTTGGATTTTGTAGCATGGTAAAAACTCCCTTCTTAACTTTGACTAGCTATTCCTCCTTAAACTTTGACTTGGAGAAACCGTGTGATCGGATCAGTTGTTGGTCGTTTATCCTGATGGTCATGATGAAACTTGGAGTTGGAGAAAGCATGTGATCGGATCAGTTGTTGGTCGTTTAGAGAGAGAGGGAGAGGGGAGATGATAATGAGGGAAGAGAGAGAGGGAGGGGAGAAGAGAGGGGAGAGGAAGGGGAAAGAGAAATGAAAGGAGGGGAAGGATTCAAATTTCCCTATCTTTTTCCTCTCCCTCTCCCGCCCTAGAATTCAAACAGCTAATTGCACAATCGATGCTGCAAGCGATGCTGTGATTCTATGCGCTGGTGAGAGGGCCTGACCAATAGAGACTTCTGCTGGACTCTGGAGATCTTGAATGAGGCAGCAACAACAACAGATCTAGGTAATTGGAAGGTACTCCTTACAGAGGACAAGCTGAAGCGGAGAACGAGACCATAAACTCTTACCGTTTTGAGAAGGATTTCGTAGCGTGGTTAAAACTCCCTTCCCAAAAGCGCTATACAATCTCTATCAACAGGTATTACTGTGAAACTGCCAAAGCGCTTGAAGTTGCTCGTTAGCAGCACCTCTATTTGCAGTTTCAAGATGGAGTCCCTATGGCACTAGATTGAGCATCACGCTTCTATTGCTTCCGTACATGGAGAACCTCTTCCTAATTTCTCTTCCTTCATGTCACAATTGTTTGCCGATGACATCTCTAATTTGCTACTAGCTGACTCGACTAATCTAGATAAGTTGATGGAGATTTACCACAAATTTGCTATACTATTACGTCTCAAGATCAACCAATCTAAGACTACTACGTTGTATCTCAATTGTGGGTCTGTCCCAAATTAGGTAGAGCAATATCAGTTTAAAATGATCAAGGTTGGCAATATTTTATTTTTTTTGGGTACTTGGGTTGTTCGCTTTTGGGCATACAAAGGCTTGAATCATGCTCAGGAAAGGTTCATGGCAAGTTTCACAAGATTAGGGAGTCACAAGTGTCGAGGTTGGGAAACTGGAGAATCTTGTGGTGACAAATTAGTGGATCTTAGTTTGAAAGACAAGAAAATGTTCATCACCCTTAGAGTACACATAGCTGGTGTAAGGCACTATCATTAAAGTACACATAAAATGATATAACATGGTATGTTCAACATTCGCAAATACATTATACATAAAGACACAAATGAGGAGATGCTAACTCATAGAAATAAGAGTTGCACATGAAGATGCATGGCTATTTAGAAGCCCTATGTCTCACATAGAGATTGGAATCTCTCTCTAACATAGGAGCTTGTGAGAATCAAGTTCAAAAGCCTATGGATTCTCAAAATATCATATGCAAAGTTGAGAGAGAGAGAGAGAGAGTATTGGAGTTTAACTGGACCAAGGGTAAAATGGATCATAAAAGGAAAATACTCTCCTTTTGTTAAAAATTTATTTGGACTTTGGAGAAGGGGTGCAAGATCACTCACAATTCTCCTTTCAATCAAAACATGTTTCACTAGCCAAATGGGACACAACTCATAGATAGTAATCACATTATCCTTGAATGTAAACATGCAAGGTATCCTAGAAAATGACATATGAGTGTCAAATAGGTCTCTTTGTTGACTAATATGGCATCCACAAGCATTTGGACCCTCTAGTATACAAATTGTATGGTCACATTATGAATGGATTCATGCCTCTTTTTTGTGTATTTGTTGCATTTTTTGCCATGCTCAAAGCACCCATGTTTTGTGGACAAAAGTGGTGCATGCTTGTCTAAAAATGTTTACCCCCACCCACCTCTTGTGCCTTGCGGGCCTCATTTCTAAGGTTCCTTAAGAGCCTAGTAAAACTTCCATGCCACCCTTAGTAGTTAGCTCTTTAGTGTTAGGGCCTTAAAACCTCTAAATCTTTGCACGTCTTATGCCTTGGGCCCTCATCTTTAAGGCTCCTTTAGAATCTAGTAAAACAAAGCTTCCACACCAACCTTAGAGGTATATCCATAGCATTAGGGCCTTAGAACTATAAGGCTTTGTGAGAGTATACTTAGGAATGCCACCAATTGCTATCCCCCATGCCTCCTAATACTAAAGAAGATACATTGAACACCAAAAAAGGGGGGGATCTTCAACTAAACCATTTTCTCCCAAAGTAAGAACAAGGACATATCATAAGGGATTGGTCCTTGAATTTTAAAAAACATGAAGCCTACAAAAACCTTTTCTTCCTTCACATGATATCTTAACAATGTCATGGGGATTTTCACCCTCACACACTCAAACAAATATAACTTGAGGCTAGAAGCTTCAACATTGGTACCCGTTTTAAGATTCCCTAAGAAATTCATTAAAATTATAACTTTTTTAGAAAAAAGCTATATTTTGCATAGTCAAAAACTAAAAACTTACAGAATTCATACATTTTTCAAACATCATGCCTATAAATTAAAAGGGCCTCCCCTATATCACAATATATCTTTCGATTTTCTATATTCTCAAAGTCTTAAAGATTTTACGTTCCCGTGCCCTTTGTATTTTTATCAAAAAATAACTTTTATTATCTTAACTTGTTGTACCTAATAGCATCTTCTATTCATTATTGTTCAAATGAGACTTTTCACCCACTTTTTAAATCACATATAAAAAGAATGGAAAACTTTTATTGGAGTGAGCGAAAACCTTTAAATTATTTGAGGAAAAAAAGTAAAGTTTTTGTAGATTCATATTTTCGATATTAGAAATGATCTTAGAAGGCCCTAAAACCCTAAAAACTATTGCAAACATGGATACCTTTTGACGATGTTTTTAAAATCCCAGATGGGAAAGCATGCACTCGGCTCTTAGTCAATGATATTATGGACCTGGTGCATGTTTGGTCAATGATATCATCGACTTGGCGCGCGTTTGGTCGATGATATCATCGACCAAGAACGTTCTTGATCGATGATATCATAGACCAAATGTGTGCCAGGTTGATGATAATGTTCTTGGTCGATGATATCATCGACCAAACGCACGCCAGGTTGATGATATCATCAACATAGCACATGGGCGTATGCTTTTCCCTCTAAGCCTTTTCAAAAAATCATCAAAAGGTACCCATGTTTGCGGTCATTTTTAGGGTTTTGGGGCCTTCCAAGCTCATTTATAATGTCAAAAGTACTAAAATATGTATCTAAAAAAAGTTTTTTTTTTGCAAATAATTTAAAGCTTTCAAAGGTTTTGGCTCACTCGGTCAATGATATCATTGACCAAGCATATAGCTTGGTTGCATAAAGCAAGCAAGGTAGAGATTGGTAGATGATATCATTGACTGAGTGATTGGGTTATATATTTTGGTATATGCATTTCAATTGAGACAAGTAGGGTAATTGCCAAAGGCGACACAATACATAACATTATCCCAAGAGATTCCAAAGACATTGATTGGATGCAGTGCACAAGTTAAAGCCAAGACACGCCATGCAAGAAAGAGAGTGACATCTCAACTTGGCTAGGTTGACGTAGAGAATGTTCGAGTGGATAGTTTGGAGGAGGAAGGCTCTTACAACTTTTACCCCACAAAGCTTTAGCTCTAGTGCATTTGAAGGTATAGGATCTAAGGATGAGTATTGTTCTTTGTAGAATTAATGGCATGTATATTTGTGAAGCAATGTAATTTCTAGCATATTAGACTTTTGAAATATGTCATGCCATGGTCCTTTTATTTGCATTGGATGCATAGGTCCATATTGTAATGGTTTTGAGACATTATTGTATTTTATGTGGATTTTGTATTCTAAGTAAAGGTTTTCATGCCTGTTTTCTACAAATCATTGTTGAAATTTTTTCAAGAAAAGATGGTTTTTATGTCTTTTGTCAAAAGACATTGTGCAAAATGGCCATCTTTTTAAAAAATATGTAAATTTCACATGAAAAGAAGGGAATCTTTGAAAGATTCTCCTGGAGTTCTCATTTTGAGGTTACAATTCTCGAATTAGATGTTACACTATTGTTGGAGCAAGAGACAAGATAGACTTGCCAAAGGGTTGATGCACATATCAAGCTCAAGAATCTTCCCTCCATGTTCATAATACTAGAGACACATCTAAAGGGTGTGAGTGGCATTTGCTTGATGCAGCACCTAGGAGACCATAACAAACCACACACACCACATTTGCTTTATTATAGGTTTTATAGGACCACATCCTCATACACCACCACACATCCCCTTGTCCCTGACCCCTCCATTTGTTTCTAGAGGACCATCTCCATGATGACTCTACACTGCTTCCATCCTCCCCATGATCTTCGACATGTTATTTACTAGTTTTTCTATGATTATGTTGTATTTATCTTGGGTTTAGATGCCTACTTAGAGGCTCCACCATTCATTTTATTGTATATAGTTCCTTTAAGTCTCATACTAGACCCTTTAGCCTTTTGAAGACTTTCAATAAGCTTTCTTTCTTTCTAACCTATGCCTCCCCCTTGGATGCAAACTCCTCTTTTATTCGATGACATCATATTCATTGACAAGGTGATAATGATTTTTGAGTGAGAAATGGTACATGTGGCACATCATCAACCACTCTTTATGTTTTTTACAGCACATCATCAAGATATATCAATCCCATGGCTCTCACTTTGCATGGATGACTTTTGCAATGAACAGATTTCCTCTTATTTTTGGATTATTTTATATCTTTGAGAACGTTTCTTGATGATTGGTCACATGAGGAGCACATCAAGGTTGATTATCCATCATCCCTTTGTCTTAGCTGTGTGCTTCCTTGTATAAAATAACAAAATTTGATCCTTTTGAGACTTTTGATCATTCGAATTGGCAAAGCCAACCACTTTATCTAGTTCACTAAATGATTTGTTTATGCACAAAGACATCAAATATGATCTTAAAATTTAAAGGATTCACTAGCAAACACATCCCTTCAAGATGCTTTTTAACAAAATTCATAGGCATCAAAAAAGGCTAGAACAAATGTCATATAAGCATTGATAAATATTGGCCACTAAGTGGTAGGCCAAGGAAGCAACTAGGTGCAGAGGGTCAAAAACCTCTTCCCCTTAGCCATGATACCTTGTCACATTCCCGAAAGAGACGACTAGGATGCAAGGAGGGTCATATCTTAAGGCATTATATTGAAGGACTACTTGCTTGTAGCATTGTATATGGGAAAATAGTCCCCAAGTTCACATGTCATAGGCCTTGTACAAGGTCCCTTAAAGCACATGTCTACATGCTCACAACTAAATGTCCAATCCCTTGGACCACCCATCGTGACCATCCATCATGAGGTACCATAGCTACCTGCTAGACACAAGTGCAAGTCCATCAAAAAAAAATTCACCAATCTTGAGAATTGCCACGAATATGCCATCTTCACACCGTCAACATTATCTTCTAAAGAATGCCATGAGAAGGCACACAGTCCTACATTAGAATCTCTTCAACCCAAATAGTCTGCCAAAGTAGAGCTTGCTCCAAGTAGTTGTGTTTGGAGGCATGTTCTATGCTTCCCATGCATAGTACAATTGTCCACACCATACAATTGTCCACACCATACAATAGTCCAGTTCATAGGCCTAGTCACCTATTTTGATACCATGTTGTTTGTGAAGCAAAGGGTATGGAGGGTCCCACTCTCCTTCCCCCTAACCATGCATACCTCGTTACACCCTAAAAAGACCTAGCTAAGATGCTAGGAAGGTCATCTCTCAAGGCATTACATTCAAGGACCACTTGCTCACAAGATTGTATATGTGACTATAGTCCCCATGTCCATGTGTCACAGGTTTTGCACAAGGGCCCTTGAAGAACAAATTTGCACGCATGTGAGGGTGAAGGCCACTCTCGCCTCCCAACCGTACATACCTCCCCACACCCCAGAAGAGCTAGCTAGGATGCAAGGAGGGCCACCTCTTAAGGAAATATATGCAATGACCACTTGCTCACACCATTGTATGTGGGACTACCATTCCCAAATTCCACGTGCTACATGCATTGCACAAGGTCCCTTAAAGCATTCTTCTATTGTTGGGGCTAAAAGCCCTAGCTCTCTTATTTATCTATAGGGCTTATGATGGGGCACTATCCTAGCCTTTGACTCCTCCCACAAGGCCCATGGGTAGCTTCAATGATGGGAATGCATGTGGTAGTCCCATGTGAACTGTACTTCCTCCTATGGGGAGCCAATCAAATACAATAAGGACCATTGTCTAAGGACTATTTTATGCTACCGGTCAATAGCTAGTTTGAAAGAGATTTATAGGATGAATATTTCATCTACAAACATTTGGATTTTAAGTCCATCGCAATTGAGAGAGAATAGAGATTTTATGCAAGGGTGAAAATGCAACAGCCATGCCAATTGTTAAGTAGACTAGAATTGAGCCATAAGTTCTTATAGACCATCCATGAAAATACTATGATATCAAAGCATAGTGATTTAGAGACCAGTATACAAATGTAGATACTTTGTTCACATAGGGATATCACCTCCACACCTATAACGCCCCATATAAGTAGATGGGGGAGGATGACAAAAAAAAGGGACTAGATCAAAGTGAAAACACATGGGCAAAGCATGAGGTGGCCATGGGGGTAGATATGAGAAAGAACCTAGCTTATACACTACACACATATGCAATAGACACATGCAAAAGTCTAAGAAATGCCCAAGAACAATAACTAACTAACTTTTATTATTGCATGTAATAATAACTACAAATATTCACCATCAAGGATCTTCCTCATCCCTATAGGGCTTGTTGGAGGATCTTACATTTATAACATAAATTAAGTTGCAAGGAGAGCCACAATGCACGAGTGTTGAGCTACCAATACCACTACAATGAGCCATCAGACTATGTGCACTTTGGATTGTAGAGAAACAAATTTGCACTAGTGACAATCATGATCTCAGCAATGATTCAAGGTGATCACAAGCGACTATTTTGGATAATATGGGAACCATTCATCATGCAAAGGAACATTGGGGAGTAAGCAAGAATCTTGGAGTTTTTCATAAGCCCAAAAGCTACTGCCATGTAGAAATGCCATGTAATAGACTAAGAATTGCCATGCATGCAATACACCACATGTCAACTATGTAAACCTTGTCCATCTAAGGTTTTCTGACTCCCACACCTTCTAGTATCAAACATAAATGTTTGGTACTATGGTCCTGGTGCTAGTAAGCACACTATATAATGTCAAAGTTAGTTTACCACATTTGGGAATGCTTCTCACTTGTGCTAACAACTTCTCCTATCTATTGAAAGGAGCCTGGTAGAGTGTTGCTCACTGCAATAAATAGTGGGACCTCTAAGAATTTTTTATTTTTTGTTGTTGACATTAAGAAGAACCTATTTTCATTTTTAGCCTTTGCTAAGGTATGCCTAATGGTCAATTTTTTTAATGATAGGTGCATAACTCAAGATTTCAATGATGGAGACATCATTGTTTCCTCAAGTTCATTATTCCATGGTTATTATTGGATGGATCACTATGACATTGTTGCACATGATGCTTGTACAATTGCAACTACATCTAATGTGGCAGATGCATAGCTTTGGCATGCTCATTTTGGCCATTTGAATTTTGGTATCTTGCTCCTTGATAATGCAAGATATGGTGTCAGTGATGCCAAAGATTATAGCCCCTATGTGCCCTGTTTGTGAGGGGTATATCTTTGAAAAGATACATCAGGATTGTTTGCCTAAGAATGGATCATTAAGAGATGAAAGGAAATTGTAGCTTGGCATTGTGATGTGTGGGGTCATATGATGACACTGTCTATTAGGGGATATTTGTATTTTTTGACCTTTATTAATGAATGCTCCCGTTTCACATGGGTGTATACATTGAGAGAATTTTGAGGTCTTTTTCAAGTTTAGACACTTTGGTTCTCAATCTAAAAACAATTCAGCGACAACAAAGATTGGGACAATTGTACATATTAGGTGGGGTGGGGAGTACATGTCGATGGAGTTTCATGCATAATTTATAGACAGAGGCATTATTCACCAGTGTATTGTGCCATATATGCCTCATTTTGTGCATTGAGAGGAAGAGTATATCTCTCATGGAAATGGCCAAATGCATGCATAAAGGCCAAGGTTTGCCCAATAGCTCTTGGTTGGAGGCCATCATGTGTGCTCAATAAATGTCCATGAAATCCTTGCACACAATAACTCCTTATGAATCTTGGTGTGCAAAGAAACCCCTTAGTGGACCACTTCCATGTTTTTGGTTCCCAGCATATTCTCTTATGCCCAAGAAACACAAAACCAAGCGAGATGGCAAAGCAGTCAAGTGCATTTCTGCGGGGTACAATTTAAAGAGAAAGGGTTATAGATTCTATCATCCCTCTAGTGGGAGGATTATCACTAGAAAATATGTGGTGTTTGTTCAAAATCCCACTCATATCTTTCTATCCTACAAATAGCAGTGAGAGATATGATCCCAAGATGTGTTTGGCATCCTACTTCCCTTGAACAACATGGATCCAATCTCAGGAGAGACATCAATATTGTTATGCAAATCATCAAATTTTGACTAATGAGAAGCTAGTATATATATGCATAATGAAACATGCATGTGGGTGAAACAAGCATTGAGGATGATGTTGATGAGGAAATAACAATCTCAGGAGAAACATCAAGTTTAGTTCAAAATATTGTTATGCAATGGAAGTGTTTCATGCCTCACTATCACTATGTTAGGGGGACATTCTCTGTAGGAGAGATCAACATGATGTGTGTGCTTACACATGAAAATGTGCCAAAGATTTTCACCAAGTCTTTGTCTCATGAAAACTTTGAAGGCTTTCATAAGCTTTTGAAATTTTAGCCTTTTGGTGACTAATGTCCCATCTTATGGCTATACTTGACCACAACATTGCTGCAAGGGGTTTTGTAATATTTTAGCTTATTAGAGCTATGGGTGTTCATTTAGGACACTAACCAGGGCAAATTTTACTCTAGTTGGTGGAGGTTTTTAACCTTGTGCCACACCATGTGACCATGGGTGTGGTAAGGGGTATGCCTAGAGCACATAACCTTAGGGTATCTTATGGACCTTATACTTTTGAGTGTTGTTGATACTTGTAGTCACATCAATCCATTGCTTCAACATTCATACCTTTGACTTGCTCTATCTCTCAACCCAACAAATGCATGTGTTTCATTGACTTGCTTGATATTAGGATATGTAGGTAAATGAAAAGCACCTTAATGGGCTTAAATAGAAATACGTATTAAAGAAAAACTAAGGGAGATAGGCATGCCATGGTTTCTTCTTATACTTTGTACTCTTTGGTAGAACAACTTTGCAAATGTTGAAATCAAAAATGATAAAAATTTTCAAAATGCAGTTGAACACAATGATTTTCAAATGAGCAATTGAGATTGTAGTTAGTCTAGAGGAAAGGGAATTATACAAAAGGAAGCTCAAATATCATCATGGAATTGTTTTGGATACAAAACAAAAATATGCATTTTGGAAGAAGCACCTCATTTCACATTCAAATAATATATTCATCTTATTGTAGATGGTATGAAGTAAATTACAACATTTGCCTCACTTTTTGCCACTCCTCCTAAGCTACAAGGAAAACACTTTTTGAAGACACATTTATGTGGAGTGTTATTGCATGGCTTTAACTTTTTTTTAAGACATATGGATTGATTCCTTGCATCCTTGTGACAACAATCTAGTTATAACATCCATTATGCATGCAATTCACAGTGTAGATGCAACAAAAGGTACCTACCAATAATTTCTAGCAAGAGAACATTAATGTATTCATGTTCACATTCTAGCTCCTGGTGGTTCCTTCATCTGGCCATGAACTGGATCCACCTTCGATTCTAATATATCTTGTTTATTAGTAACTTTTGATTCCTTCATTTCCATGTGAAGATCATTACCCTTATAGGCGTGTTCTCGTACAGGACTAACACTAACAACCCTTATATGTTTTGTAAGCATCTATTTGTAGATCCCTGTAAATTCTTCTTTAGCCGTAGAAGTAGTAGTAGTAGTAGTGTGAATGATGGGGATAGTTCAGGACTTATAGTGAGGCTCCTCTGATGTGTGAGGGGGTTCAATCACAACGCATCTTGCTCAGCAAGTCAAGCATAGCCATCCAATTGGAGGAATCATGGAATGTCTATTGTTGCATGTCCAGGGTCCATGCCTAGGACAAAATCCTAGAGGAGTTTTGTTTGTGTGCTCGTGGATCTTCAATGGGATCAATGTAAGAGTTATGTATGTTGGATATACACATGAGGATATTGATCAAGTTTTTATTACAGTCTCGAGAGCTAAAATGTAGGGGCGTAGAGGTAATAGACACTTTTTGAAGACACATTTATGTTGAGTGTTATTGCATGGTTTTAACTTTTTTTGTAGACATATGGAGGATTCCTTGCGTCCTCATGACAACAATCAAGTTATAACATCCATCATGCATTCAATTCATAGTGTAGTAAAGAGCCATGACATTTAAAGTAGTATGGTATGAGCACAAGTGCTAGGATGAAGTATATGGAGAACAATTTATGATATGTTAATTTTACAAAAAAATAATGGGTCCCAAGCAATGAATCAATATTCGAGTAACTATCAGACACAATCATAATGTCTTGAGCAAAGTCTAAGAAAAATGGGAAGCACATGAAGCAATATCTAGTAAGAAAGAAATAAGAATACTAAAGTACTATGTAGCATAAATGGAACAGTTTGTAGGGACACCCCCCAAGGAGGATTTAGAAGGACATAATATAGGATGATGAATTGCTATAATATGTTTGTGCTCAAATACGTCATGTTATAACAAAATGATGCAAGGAAAGGCAATGTACTATTTCTTTTCAGCCGTAACTTAGTGAGAAACATGGTTTTACCAAATTTCTTTGTACTCTGTAACATACAATAATCTACAACAAAGAAGCTAATATGTCTTGTACACATGCAATGTATAGTTGCAAGGCTCTTCTAATCTATGGAAGCATGAAGTGGCTTCAAATCTCCTTCTCTATGTGAGTTGATGTCTTTTGTGTGCAAATTTATTCTTTACGTTCAAGATTAAATGACAATGACACATTTTAGAGGAGGATTTAATATTGCTTTTTGATTTTTCACATATAGAGAATTATGTGATACTTGAAAGCAATATGTACTCAATCTAAAAGATATATGCAAGTTTTACAAGTAAAATATTAGTTATTGAGCATGGTCATGCTAGTTTTAATAACTTGTACTTTTTGTAATACTAATTAACGAAATAAAACCTTTATTATTTGTGCATAATTGTTACTTTCTTGAAGCCTTCATGAGGTACAAATGTTTTTCCTTTCATAGCATTATGTTTTTCTTATTTTTACAACATTAACATGTCTTAAACTTAATTACCAAAAATGAAAGAAAAGTCCAAAATTAGTGAAGTGTGTGCTCTCATTAGTGTTGCTTTTATTCTAATCTACCTTCTTTCTCTTGCTCTTTAAAAGAGACATGTTTCATTTTCTCCATGGCCATTGCTCCTTATAAGGTCTATTAATGAAATAATGTTTTCATTAGTGTTGCTTTTATTCCAATCCTCTTGCTCTTGAGAAGAGGCATGTTTCCTTTCTCCTTGGCCACTACTCCTTGTAAGGTCTCTTTTGCATTTTATATCTGCAAAGACTATAAATTCATTGGCAACCCATTGATCAGGCATGCTCTCATGGTTTTATTGTCTACTGTATGATAATCCTATGCACAACATGAAATTTTGCATTATTTTGGGCTTCTTTTACTTTGATATCTAGTAAAGGCCATATATCCTCCTCATTGATCTCTTTTTTTATATCTTTAAGAAGGCATCTATCATCTATTCCCAATTTTGCAATGTCTTCCTTGGTATTGATTAGGTCACCTCTATGCTACCTTGGGCAATGTGCATGATAGGTGGTTCATGTAATTTATGTAAATTGTTGCACTAATTTATAATATGATGTTGATAGAAACTATCTACAAATGACTACATAGGTTACCTTCATTGAGTGCATGAAACTCCTATGGACTGATTTTTCCAAGGCTTCTCTATCACTTGACACCACTCATTTTGTATACGCAGATCTTTTTGTCTCTTGGTAAGCTTGTTCTCCCACATGCATGCTCTTTTGCTTACTCAATGTTTAAAAACATATAGATAGAAAAATCCTATATCTCATCATCAAGCAAACCCTTATTATGCACTTGCTTTGTTGGAAATGATAGAGATTTAAAGTTTATAAGGCTAAGGAGAAATCAAATCAAGATTTGCTTTTACCTTCATGGAGATTTCATTTTTGCCTCAATCTTGATAATTGGCTTCCTCTTTAGTCCTATGCTATGTGTTTGTTCTCATGCCATTTCGACCTTATAATTCTGTGAGACTACCCCTTGATGGCAACCTCTTTCTTCCCTTACTTCAAATATATGGATGCATAATGGTCCTTCCTCTTGATTTGGATCTTCTCCTTTTAGGCATCCCTCAAGCCAACTATCCTTTCAAACCATTTCCTCTATCGAACATGAGTCTTGATTTATGTTCTCCAGCATATTTTCATGTTATTCATGTCTTCATAATTGAATGGTTGGGTTGTCTTCATATGCCATGCATAGATTGTTACCTTTGGATATGCAACTAGACCTTGAGCTTCTTCTTTTTTTCCCCCACCTGCATGGTCTTCGCCAATTGAGCCCACTACAAAGGTACATACACTATTTGCAAAGATGACCAACTATCAAGAGGAGGTGAACCTAGGGCATAGGGCATGTTTTCACCAAGATGGCATCATGATAGACCAAATGAACATCAAATCTATGGTCAAAGATTGGAAAGTATCCAAGAATGTAAGGCAATTAAGGAATATGTCAAAGTTTATCTACAGCTTTTCTACTATTGCAACTACTCTTACCAATCTCCATTAGAAAGACAAGTTCATAACTCAAATCTCTCCCGTCACTAACCTTAAGATGTGCATGCAAGTTGTTACACAATTTTTAAAAAATGCATAAATGCTTGCATATTCCAAGAATGCTAATACCAGACAACTTGAATGAAGTTACATCCTAGCCTTAAGACTTATGCTCGAGTACTTTCATCACATACTAGGAAGTCTTTTTGGTAATACACTTTAGTAAACATATGAAAAGATGATAGACCTACCTTTATGGTGCTTTTGTTATCATATTTGGTGGCTAGCTTAGAAGAGATCTACAAGGTGGCTCATGGACTAAACTCAATGTGGTGGGCTATAGTAGCTTTATGCAAGGTCAAGTTTCCCCCCCAAAAAAAAGGCAAATTCTATTAATGCTTGAAGGCACCATACAAACAGCTTCCAAAAGCAGCTGTCAATGAAAGTACCAAAAAGAAACCAGTTTGCCAGCTAAAGCCCACCTGTTTATGGATCTCAAGGCTCACTGACTAGAGAGATTCCGAAACAGGAGCTAGCAACCAAGACGGTGGACTATACATCCAGCAAATACCTCTCGCGTAGCAGGGAGGTCAACTCCCTCTAACCATGCTTCGTAATATGTAATCTCAGCAATAGATATGATGTAGCGTTGAACCCAAGGCCAAAAGCTGTCTCAACTTAAGAAGTCTGTATCTAATATAACAAGCCACTCCTTGTTTCGTCTAAAAACATCAAGCTAAGCTAGGGGGGCAAGCCACATGTTCATACTTTGAAGTCACATACTACATGCAAGACCATGTGAATTTACCAAAGAACAAGCAAACAGTAAGGATATACATTTAGCTGTCATTATACAATCTCCACCAAATTTTCAGGTGTATGATTATAACTAGAAGATGAGACACCTAGCAAACACTAGGGGTATATATACCTTTGTAAGACTAGAATATATATTCAGATTTTGTTATTTTAAAGTCCAAAATTCTAGAGGTATGCATCTAGCTGTCGTGATGCAACCTGCACAAATTTTTGAAGTAGGATGGTAACAAGGCATTAGACACCTAGTAAAAGAAGCCAAAAATGCGCACACCGCTATGACTATGCCCTATCCACATTCATGATCAGACCACAGGATTTTGTAGAACAAATGCAATTTCATGGCCAGGTCAAAAAAATGCACATTCATGGCTGGATCAAACAATGAAATTTATCAAATAAATTGTTAATTTAAAATAAGAGTACAGCTTTCTAAGTTCATCCTGAAACTTTACAGCGGACTGTTACAATCAGTAGATGGTGTAAAATTCCTTGCATTAGCCTAGAAGACAAGTTTACAAGCTCTTCCTCAAAAATGGCATCCAAACGTGCGACTTGCACTCTTCAAATAACCACTATATTTTGGAGGCGAACTCGAGACCACCAGCTGCAAGTAAGGCTTCCTTGCTTTCCACTGTAGGCTGCAGTTTTGCCACTTTGGCAATGGCCTTGTTCTCTTCAGGGGAACCATTCTCTAAAAAGGCACCTACTATCTTCTTATCCTTGATCCAATACGCACCGAACTTGGCTTTTGGAGTGGATGGATTTGTCTCTCCAAAAATGACAAAATCTCCCACGTTATCTCCATAAAACTGCCAAGAGAGATCAAAAGAGCGCGAGTAGAAATAAGGTAGGTAGTCATACGTATCAATTGTCGTGCCTTGCTCTGCGGCTTTGATGGCCTGCAAGACAGAAGATAACTTGAAAGATTAATACCACTGCCAAAATCAGAGAGTCTAGTATGATGGTCACCCACAATCTCACAGCCCATCAACAATATAATGTGAAATATTTGCTGCCATCACATCCAGATTCCAGACCAACTTCACTGCTCCCTATGGTGGGCGGTGTAGCTCACATTTAGACATGCTCCCCCGCATGTACAAATGTCCTTAGATACACCCTCCCCTGGGATGTGTGTGTTGTTGTTGTGCGTGTGTGTGTTTGGGGGGGTTTGGGGGGGGGGGGGGAGGGAGATGGGGGGTAGAGCTAACTGTTTCTGCCGAATCCATTCCATTGTATATGAAATAGAACATAAAACAGAACTAAAAGGTCATTTCAAGGCAGGAGGAGGCAATAGCAGGCTTGCATTACATCACATCATAATAAATGCCGAATCTAGAAACTTGAAAGCAAGGAAATTTTTGAGGCAAACACACCTGCACTGCATGAATAGCAGATTTTCTTGCATGATCAACATGTTCAACTCTTCTTGGTTCATTGTACATCTTCAAAGGAAAGTTCACGACATCACCCACAGCATACACATCTGGAGCACTGGTTTTGAAGAATGCATCAACCTGTTCAATCAAACTAGCTTCTATGAAAAACAATTCCAAAAACAAAGAGCAATCTGTCACACGCAATCTTCTGAGCAAATGCTAAAGCTAAAGGCTTTGTCCAAAACAGACTGATTTGCTGAACCATTCAAATGTCAAACCAAATAGATCCAACAACTATAGAATATGCCCTGCAAGTTGAAATGCCCAGTATACCAAGATATATATGGCCGTATATTTCAATATAAAAAGGTATGATCACACTTCAAAACAAGATCCAGAAGCGCATATATGACCACCGTATGATAGATCACAAAATCCAAAATCTTCATGCGTCACAGCCTAGTATAAAAGCAACTAGCCACGACAAACACTTCTCCACAAGCTACAGAAGCAACACATCGTCAGCTTGTCAGAATATAAAAATTCTATAAATCACTGCTATCAGCAAACTCATGGGACATGTACTCCCCCCCCCCCCCAGTCCGTGCAGAGTGTGAGGAGCTTCTCATTTTCAGCCATGGTAAGAAAAATGCTTAAAACAAGCAAAGACATCTGACCTGGGTTTCAAAGGGAAAATCCAAGTGTGCCTGGTAAAGTCATCCACAAAGACTACAAAGTAGGAGTAGCCTCCAAAAGATGCTGTCCGCATCGGTCCATATACATCAATATGAACCAAGTGCAACACGCCTTCTTTTGTTTTTTACATCGCTTCACTTCACTCTAAGTACCTTAAGCAAGATTCGATGATGAAAACCTTCAATTCCAACCCTTATTGTTATTCTAGTGACTGCAGTATTCTAGCATTGTGCATCACATGAACCCTTCTTAACTGCCAAAGTACCATCATATATTCTAGCATACTTAATTGTATCATCAACACTCAAGATCTCATTTCTCATGATATCATGTTGGTAGTCCGGCAGAAGACCAATAATAAATATCATGTGTGTCTTTGAACACATGTTGAAAGTTGTTCCACGTTGTTTCTTCTGGTGACAAAACTTGCAACACGATGAGCATTTTCTTATGTGAATACGTGTAAACTTGACTAACTCAGCTATGTATGGAAATTGGTGAGCTCAATTTTCAAAAAAGGTTGCCTATCAAGATGAACCTCCTTTAGTTCTTTAAGATAAACTTCCTTGCACTTCTCTTCAGTCATAAAGGACAGGAACATTCATAAACGATTAACTATCTGTAATTGACCATCGAGCTCCGTACTGTGAGGATGGACTAAAACTTATGATAATTTTATTGCAGACTTTGAAGAATTGGAAGACAAAGTGTAGGATTGATCCACTCCACTAGTCAGTCTATCTTGTGCTGCCAATCTAGTCTACAAAGCAATCAATTCTTATAGAACTGCTACACTTACCCCTTGATGAAAAGGCTCATTGGGTCAAGCGCAAATTGACCTCCCATATATATGAGTGGTTGTTGTTCATCATGATTTGGTGAGGCAATTCAAAATTGTCACTATAGGGAGAACGTGCTCAACAAATTGGCGATCTGGCTCAGCCACTCAAGGAGTCAAATCAATATATAATCTACAATTGAGAAAATGTGGAGCTTTTTTAGCCTTGTCCCAAAGTCCCTACAAATTAGCCCTCTAGCTAATATAACCTAGTGTTAACACGTCTCCCCAGGCTGATTTAGCCTGATTTTCCCAGCCATCTTTTCCCAAAGAATTTTGCCCTCAAAATTACATGTGGTGGCTATCCACGCTGACATCAATCAGCCAAGAGGTGGGGGTGCTCTTGCATAGACTACCACAACCTCTCGTCTTCAGTGGGCCTTCCAATTGATGAGACATTCAATGTTGTTGCGACAGGACCCAGTCCTTGAAAGCGATACTATGCTCCAAGATGTAGAGGATGTGGCCCTTCTGTCCATAGGTACTCTTCAAGGCCTACTGGATCTAGGGCTTGCTGCCCTTGTTTGCTGTGCAGCTCTCTCTCCTGGGACTGCCGACTAGATCTGGAGGGTCTTGCTGTCCCATCTAATGTAGATCCGCTTCACCAGGTAAGCTTCTTGAGCTTGAGGTACAGCCATGGTTGACTTCTTCAACCAGACTGATGTAGATCGGTACGAAATATAGGCGGACTGATTATTGGTCTTCTTCAGGTCATCTCTCTCAAAAGAACCCATTTGGCTCTAATACCATGTGAGAGAATTCAACATCCATCCAATGCAAAACAGTGAAAGCAAACTTTAACCAAGAATAGGTCACACATATGAGAGAGAGAGAGAGAGAGAGAGAGAGAGAGAATGTATAAACAGGGCCCAATTGGGCTGGAAACTGAAGTTCCACCACAGGTACAATTTCTTGAAGCCACACTCCCTCTATTGGAAGTCAGTAGCCTTCCTTTCACAACTCTAAGACAAAAGATGGAACAAAGTGCTGGAATGCAATATGCCTGAACACTCTTGCACAACTCATAAAAGTCAGGAGGTGAAGAAAACACATGAATGTGATGGAGTGTGGAGGTATAGGCCATGGATTGGGCAGGGTACAAATAGCCTCAACCAACTTGCAACTAAGCTATGGTGAAGGGTACAAAGGGTGGAGCATTAAAAAATATATACTGGTCCACATTTGGATGGGACTAGTTAGCCATCCACAAATTTTAATGCTAAACATTTGGATTCAATGCCCATGACAAACAAGAGAGGACACAGAAACCTATTTTGTAGCAGCTTGAGCAAAGTTCAAGAGTGAGACTTTCCTAGACGTAGACATTACTGTCCTCAGCATAACCCTTTCCAGCAAGCCTTCTATGGATGCTATCCTAGAGCAGATGCATGAAGATCTAACTGCTTTGGGGGGGTAGATAAAGGCAAAACATTGAGCAGCCTGTTTGTGGCATCTTGACTAAATTTCAGGAAGGCATGATCCCTAGGACCCATCACAGCAGGGAAAGGGGTTAACTGAATTTTATCGAAACGGAAAAAGAAGCCTAAACCACTCTAGCAAGCTGTATAGGGAACCTTGCCCAGAAAGAAAGAAAAAGAAAGATGTATTAACATCCGTGGAAGGCCTCACAGGCCTGTGGGACAAAGAGCACAGAAAAAGCGAACTCATACAAGCCTCAATGGGCTGATGCAAAGGGTGCGCTAGAGCCCTTGCTGAGTACTAATCTATGCTAGCAAAATCATAATCATAATCATAATCAGTCTATCCAAATACGAACTGAGACAAGTCCGTCTCAATGCTAGGACTCAGAAACCGAAGCCCGGTACAATGATGGCTCTCTGCTGAGCCGTGAAGATATCTGTAGGGCTGTCTCGCACTGCGGTGGTGGGGGATGCGATCTCTGAACTCTCTCCACTATGTTAAGAGTGACCCCTCGTCTCTGTCGGTCACCTCTAGGGAGTGTTGTGATAGGTCGGACCTGAATATAATGTACTCTGTGTACTCTCTGTCTCGAGTGAGGTCTTTGTGTCCCTCTCACGTGTTAGAAATCAACCAACACAGGGTACGCACAGCGGAAGACTTATAGAATAGCCCAGGAGCTCACACAGTGTGGTGTGGGTTGTGTGGAATCACAAACTTCTTAAACTTACGTGCATAGGATACACACTATGGGTCGTGTGGAATCCCAAACTTCTTAAACTTACGTGCATAGGATAGAGGTGCAGACTCATCAATAGACAATGAACCAGCCAGATATAGAAGACGACAAAATAATATATTTCTGTCCAAAGCTATGGACACAATACAAAAGAGATAGATCAAGAGTCCCACCAATGGTGTGGTCCTCTTATCTTAACACAAGGTACTTCTTCTATCTGCCGGTTATCTCTAGACTCGAGCCCACGTCGTGCTCCACCTCGAGCGTCTATAGACTTTCTGTCCAGTCTCCACCTTGCTGCCTATAGATCAGCCTAGGTGGGCAACCCTTCAAGCTCTTCTGCAGCTTCTCTAGGTTTCTTGGTCCTCCAAAGTATAGGCTCCAAGATGGGTAGAAGACTGCTCATACTGCTTGTGTGAAGGCTGCTCCAAAGAATGAGTAACGAGGGCCTGGAGGCCCTCCTTTTATTGGCCCAAAGGCCCCCTTGAAGTGACCGACTGGCCTGCCCCAATATGGCTGACCAGTCTGCCATAAAACCGACCCCACAGGCCCCTATTTATTGGGATGCAGGCCCCTATTTATTGGGATGTGGGCACATCTCTAGGGCAGCATCTCGTTTTTGGTCTTCTATCCATTTCTAAGCTTCCATTGCCTGCCATAGCCAACAGGGGCCCATGCCCCCTTGCTTTGTGTGCCAGCCCCCTCCTACTCCCATCTATGCATGGGGCTGTGGGCTGGCCTATGTGGCCCACCAGTTTCCTGGACCTATATAAGGGCAAGGTGCTGCCCACTACAGCCCCTCCCTTCCCTGCAACTCCTGTGCTGCGACCAGGCCACCTTCAGGACCTTCTTGCAGGTTGTATCCCTGCCCATGGATCCGCCGCGCTGCCGTACTGCTTGCATCCCTGCCTGTAGACAGCCGCCATGTTTTGCACCTCTGCCAAAGGGCACACATCTGTCTAGAGTCCTTGCCTCCTGGGTTCCATGGCTTTCTCTTCTTTGATGTGAGGTGCTGCCCATGTGGCAGCCCCCCTCTCTTTCTTTTCTCTTGGGCACATCCTGCCCTAAGTCTCCCTCCCCCACGCTCTCCTCATATGGGGGCTTACAGATGGGGGGGTGACCTTTCCAACACCCCCTCTCACCAACACATCTCCGCACATCGATGACGATGCTACAGTAACTCCCTAGTCGTAGTCCTCTAAAACATTTCGGTGTCGAAATATTTTTCGGGCTTTTAATCTAGTGGCTCTTGCTCCACCAGGTCTGGTTCTGCTTCCATACACCATCTTGGTACAGGGGTCCATCTCTAGTTGCACCTTTTGGCACCACCATCTTCAGTCACGTTACCGCCTTCGCACTCGAGCAATCTAGCTGCCACGATCTTCAAGTTGTCTCCCTCATAATGAGTGAACAACCTGAAGTCTTCAAGTCACCATGTTCTGAGGGTCAGTCCGCAACCAATGAATATCTCCAGATAACCTGGACCACGAACTCTCACTAAGCTCTCAAGCAAGTACTCTTCTGGCTACAGTACACCTTGTCCATCACCTTCCAGCAATCTGCGTCCAAGATTTGAAGAAGCACTCACACTTCTCCTTCTACCTTTGAAGAAGGCCCATTCCTTTCAATCTCGCATTATCTGAGACAAATGAAGAGCAAATTCTCTCCACATCATGCTATAAAGGCTCAAATTGAGAACATCAAGTACATACCACATCATCGTACTGCCTGTGTGCTTGCTCTGAAAGCAAACCATGCACCTCATCGAGGCACATACCAATAGCCTATGTAATCTTGTTCTATCCCCTTCTGAAGTACAGCATCCATCTGAACATGAAACCCAAGGGCATTCCATGGAATCCACCCTCGTGTCAGTATCAATGGCCACACACCTAGAAGATACCAAGCACTCCATGCTGTCCTTCACCTTCACAAAGGTTTCTGACTCCTCGTCGACCCACATCTCAATGTCAGACATCATCAATAGGGTTTCTAGGTCGGCATATCTGACCTTAGTAACACACGGAGATGTCACCAAGAACTAATCTTTGATTACCACATTAGCTTTGGCTTTTGTGTTGCCCTCTGAATCTAAGTCGGACTCCCTTTTGTTTTTCTAATCCACCTTCTTCTTTCAGCAATCCTTTGTAAAATGGCCTGGCATGTCACAGTAGAAGAACTTCTTCTTCTGCTTCCTCTTGGAAGTGTCCACGTTATCAGAGTCGTCCTTCTTGGACGGTACACATCCAAGGGTACTTGGATCATCTACCCTTCATGGTGGCACCACTTCAAGAATCAGATGTAATTCTCGGCATGCCCTGGCATAAGCAAGTCAACCCCCGAATCGATTATGTGAAGAATATTCTAACCCTCCAACATAAGGGTAGAGATGTGAGCATTACAACGGGAGTTTCAGGAAACACCAATCCTATGGTAAGTCATGCACGATCTTCCAATTTTCTTAAGAAAGGAGTATGTTCTTTTCTAGTGTTTGTACGCGATAAGCAACCAAGTGAAGAAAAGTCAGATCCTCTCACAAAAGAAAGATTAGATTTCCTTCAGGAATTCTCTAGTTGCTTCTCTCAGGAACTTCCCAGTCACCTCCCTCCTGAGAGACCAAAGGATCACAAAATTCACATAGTTCCAGGGTCTTCACCTCCAAATAGACCCCCATATAGAGTTAGTCAATCTCAACAAGATGAAATCTTCAAGCAAGTCCAAGAACTCTTGGACAAGGGATTGATCCAACCCAGTAGTTCTTCTTTTTGCTCTCCTGTCTTACTAGTCCAAAAGAAGGATAAAACCTTCAGGATGTGCATAGACTATAGAGCCTTAAACAAACAGACGGTTAAGAATCGTTTCCCGATTCCTCGTATAGACGATATCTTTGATCGTTTAGGAGGATTTGAAATTTTCAGCCGCATAGATCTTAAGAGTGGCTACCATCAGGTACGAGTTGTACCTGAGGACATTCATAAAATAGCCTTCCGAACCACATTTGGGCTGTATGAATATATGGTAATGCCATTTGGCCTTACTAATGCCCCAACCACGTTCAATCGGCTGATGGAACGGTTGTTCAAGAACTATAGACAGTTCACTGCCGTCTTCTTTGATGACATCCTCATTTTCAGCAAGAATGAGGAAGAACATAAGGAACATCTAAAGATTGTATTTCAAATCTTAGCTGAAAATGCTCTTCACATCAATGAGAAGAAAAGTGAGTTCTTTCTTCCTGAGATTCACTATCTTGGTCACATTATCTTACAAGAAGGTGTCCGTATGGACCCAACCACGATACAGACAATTGTAGAGTGGCCTGACTTGAAGAATGCCCATGAGGTAAGGTCTTTTCTAGGCCTATGCTCATATTACCGAAGGTTTATTTGGCATTTTGCTGAACTTGCAGCCCCTCTACATGATCTCACCAAGAAAAATCTTAAGTATAGATGGACCCAAAAAGAAAAGGACTCTTTTAATGCTCTAAAGCATGCCCTGACTACAGCTCCTGTACTTATCATTCCTGACTTTAGGAAACCATTCCTAGTAGCAACTGATGCCAGTGGCGATTGCCTTGGGGCTTCTCTTACCCAGGATGGTCATGCTGTGGTCTTTGAAAGCCGACGGCTAAGAGATGCTGAACTTCATTATGATATCTATGAAAAAGAACTCTTAGCTGTAATTCATGCTCTCAAACTTTGGAAACATTATCTTTTAGGGATAGATTTTCTTGTAAAAATTGATCATGAAAGTCTTAAATATTTTCTAACTCAACCTCTGATCAGAGAGAGACATATGAAATGGTCTACCTTTCTGCAATCATTTCATTTTCAGATACAATATACTCCTGGAAAAGAGAATGTAGTGGCTGATGCCCTTTCTCGTAGACCACGGCTTCACCATATTTCAGTTCCCTATCATGATGAGCTAACAGCCCTCAAAGAATTCTATGAGGGAGATGCTGATTTTGCTCAGCCATGGGCACATTTGAAAGATGGAGGCACCCATCATGCCTACCACATCAGGGATGGCTATTTATTCATGGAGAACAAACTATGTATCACAAAGCAGCTTAGATCTAAAGTGATGGAGGAAAGCCATAACCCACCCTATGCTGGTCATAGGGGTATTGTGGCCACTTTTTCAGCCATGGATAAATTCTATGAGGGAGATGCTGATTTTGCTCAGCCATGGGCACATTTGAAAGATGGAGGCACCCATCATGCCTACCACATCAGGGATGGCTATTTATTCATGGAGAACAAACTATGTATCACAAAGCAGCTTAGATCTAAAGTGATGGAGAAAAGCCATAACCCACCCTATGCTGGTCATAGGGGTATTGTGGCCACTTTTTCAGCCATGGATAAATTTTTCTACTGGCCTAATATGAAAAAGGACACTGCAGCCTACATTTCGGCTTGTCTCGCATGTCAAAAAGCTAAGTATGAGAGAGGAAAACCCAAGGGTTTACTTCAGCCCCTACCCATTCATGAGAGACCATGGAAACACATCACCATGGACTTCATTACAGAAATTCCCAGGACCAATCAAAATCATGACATGATTTGGGTGATAGTAGATCGATTCAGCAAGGGAGCCCACTTCATTCCTTGCAGAAAGAATCTCAAGGCACCTGAAGCTGCCCATTTATTTATTGGACACATCACCACGGCATGCCCAAGTCTATAGTATCAGATAGAGACTCAAAGTTCACTAGTAACTTCTGGCAGGCTTTGTTTGAGAACCTTGGAACTCTTCTAAGTTTCTCCTCAGCTTTTCATCCTCAAACGGATGGCCAAACTGAAGTTACGAATAGTACACTCTTGGATTTGCTGAAATTTTATGTGCATGACCAACAAACCTTTTGGGAGAAATTCCTTCCTCTTGTGGAGTTTGCTTATAACAACACAATTCATTCCTCCACTGGAAAAGCTCCTTTCGAAATTGTATATGGTAGATCTTTACCAACTCCACTCATGCAAACAAAAGAGAAAATCTTTGCCGCTCATCAATTCGTGGAGGATTATGACTCTGCTTATGCCACAGTTCGAGCAGCCATTCAAAAGGCACAGGAGAAACAAAGAGCAGCTGCAAATAAAAGACGGAGGGCGTTTGCAATGAAAGAAGGCCAATGGGTCTTATTGAAATTTGAGAAAGCCCGATTAAAAACCAAAGTGGGCAAAAAGCGCATCTACTTCAAGCTATCCTTTCGATATTATGGTCCTTTTCAAGTGTTGCAAGTGATAAATGATGTCTCAGTCCGATTGAGACTTCCAGAGCATTGGAAGATCCACAATGTCTTCCACGTAAGCTTGGTGAAACCCTTCATTGGGGAACCACCTCAAGAGCCCACACTGGACGATGCACCTGAAGTAGAGGACACTGAGATCTTGTTGATCCCAGAGCAAATTATTTTGCATAACTTCACTACGGGACGTCGAGGCACGACTCGCAAAATGTACCTTTTGAAGTTCAGAGGGCTCCCATCCACCGATGCCCAATGGGTGGACAGAGCTACATTTCAGGAGTGTCCTAAAATCCTGGATGCTTATGAGGAAGCATTTCAGTTGCGGACAACCGAATGAAAGACGGAGGGAATGTCATCCTGCTTTAACATGTATCCACTTACTTGGTACTATTTCTTTTTGTTTTACAATAGCATGCTTATTAAGAAATGAAATGTTTTCCTACTGTTCAGTTACGGACAATGGGGACTAGGTCTAGCATTTGAGAGTGGACCCCCTTGCTTGGGGTTATGGGCATTAGTGACCCACAAGAGTGATGGCCTCTCTTTGAGAGGGACATCTGGAAACCACACCCCACCTGAGTACCCAAACATGGGACCAATCAAATGCACAGATTGCATACCGACCTAGGAACCATTCAAGAGAATGTTCCTTGAGCTTTGGGTGTGGGCCTGGCAGCATGCCAAGAGTAATGGAGATACAAGATAAGACGACAAACAAATGAGCTCAGTATGGCTCAATTATGACCTTAGAGTACATCAATAGATAGTCTAAGTTGTTAGGAACCCATGGGTGCGATCAGAATTGAATTCTGACAACTTTGAAATTTTAGGGTTTTTGGGAGCTGACACGTGGCAGACTGCCACATGGAATTTGAGCTGGCAGGTCAGTCCACCTGTCCCACACATGTGGCAACATGCATGGCAAGTGGCAGGACATGCAGGCCAAGTGTTTGGCCCCAAATCTGGTAGATTTGGGGCAAGTTGTCGGCTGTCCTCTTTGGGACTGCAGCCCACTAAAAATCTCGGACAAGTGTCCACCTTCCACTCTAGGCCTAGGGGGGGGGCTGAGCCTATAAAAGAAGGCCTCTCCCCTTCATTCCTCACATGAAAAATTCGTCACTTTTCTTCTCCCTCCTTTTGGATGATGCAGCAGAACCTCTCCAGCTCCTTGGGTGCAGCCAGCTTCTCCCCAGGCCATTCTCTCACCTCAGCAGCACTTTCTCTCTCTACAACAGCACATTCTCTCTCTACAGTTCCAGCCCCTCCTCTCCAGAAATCTGCCCCCTCTCAGCTCTTCTGGAACAACAGCAGCATCCTCTCCCCTTCAGCTAGCCTGGAGCAGCCACAGCCCCTTTCTCTCTCCTGCTGCAGTCTTTCTCTCTCTACTGCAGAATTTCTCTCTCTACTGTCCCAGCCCATTTCCCTTGCACAAGTCTGCCTTTTTGTGCACCTCTGGAACAGCAGCAGCTCCTCTCTTACATCTCCTCCCTTGGGATCAGCAGTGGCACTCTCTCTCTACAGCTATCACTCCATAAAAACTTTCTCTCTCTAGCCTACAGGCTGTTTTTCTAAGCTGTTCTCATTCCAGCCCCATTTCCACACTCTCCTCACCCAAGATAGCTTCAGAGGCATCAAGGACTTCATCTACAAAAGAGTCAAGTCACAAAGGGAGCCTCTATTGTCAAAGTTTATCTCATTTACATCACTACTTCATGTTGTTTCTACTATCTTTCTAGAAACTAGTGCTTGCCTCTAATGTTGGATGTAAGTGGTGATTGTTGCAGGCTTCTTCCTTGTGGATTGGGCAAGCCAAGAGTTGAAACCTGAGCTTGGAGTCCTCCTTTTTGTTGTCTACCTTGTACATATGCTCGAGTCTTGTATCTAGGTCCTAGGTTTTCACTGAGTTCATCAGTTTGGAAGGTGCATTGCACCTTGGTCTTGTATCTCCATTTTCAAGAATAAAGTGAGCTTGGATAAAGGGGGGGGGCCGTCTTGGCCCCTCAATCATATTGCATTTTCCAATGATGTCACTTTGTGTTTAAGCTGTATAAGTCTTAATTCCAGCTTAATTGCAAACTCTTAAGTTCAAGTATATGTGTTTGGCAACTCGCAATCATCTCATTCAAACGCCTCTTCAAAATCCGTTGTCTGAATTGATAGAAAGCACCGAGTAGTTTACAGAGGAACCCTCAGAGGATAACAGCTTCCCCACTTTGAAACCAGAAATAAAGGGCATCCTCAGGTCCCTACCAACAGATATGACCATCCTTGGGTCTGTACCAGCAAATTAATAGAAACTTTGAGACAAGGCCAGAGAAGATGTGTAAACCAATCCAGCATCACTGTGGCTCTTTTACTACCAAGTCAGAGAGGAGCTGGCAAACCCATACATTGATACTTTCATTCCAAATTGTGGCATGGAAGGAATATCCATCCTTTACCAAACAGCTATAATGTCAATAGGAACCCTTGGGATGGACACTAGCATGTAAGAAGAAGACTAAGAGAAGAAGATAGAAATCCTGCAGATCAATCCATATTCAGATATTGCCATAGTAATTCACTTAGCAAATGAACGATTGACAAATAAACAATCCAACATTCAGAAATAAGGATAGCTTCTATAATCCTGTAGAGTTGTGCGGTGAATATAAAAGTCTTTGTCAATCAGAAACACAAGAAAACCTTGATGTACAGTGCTGAGCACAACCTTGATGCCTCCCTTCTCTTCCTCTAGCTGCCCCTTGAATAAACTTGTAAGGGGTCTTGCACCAACTCCAACAACGACAATATCAGCGGGCAGCTCTCGTCCATCTTTCAGCTTCACAAGCTTCACCTGCAGATCAAAAGAGAAATCAGGGCTGAAAGAATTGTAGTCACATGAAATATCAAAAGCATTTTCATTATGATCTCACAAACTATACTGACATGCCCAGTTGCATCCGTCTCAAAACCTGTAGCAACAGTGCCTTTCACAATCTTCACACCCTTGTTTGCATAATATCCCTCGTAGAAGGCTGCTATCTCTGCTGTGAACAAACGGGGCACTGCAAATGATTGAAGCAAGCATTTACACAGAGTGAGATTGATAGCCAAGTACCGAAGCGGCCTACACACAACCTCAAAAGCAAAAGAGAAAACCAGAAGTTGAAAAACTACAGAGGTTACAATCACACCACCAAAAAGAGGGTCAATTAGGGATACTTACTGCACCATGGCTCTGGATAAACCATGGTAACTTTCAACTTATTTAGGGTCAAAACTGCAGCAAGTTCCAATCCAATATAGCCTCCACCGACTATCACAGCTGTGCCTTCCTTATTTGCACGAATTCCTTCAATGAGAGCATCAGCATCACTAATTTCCCTCAAATAATATATGCCTTTTGCATCTGCTCCTTGCACACCAAAATCAGATAGCTTGATGAACTGCAGCGGGGGACGAAAAGGATTAGCACTAGTTACCAAAGGACCTGTGAACTGGATTTCAAAGTTGCTGATGCACTAAATATACCCTAATGCTCTTTCTTGTGAAAAGAAGAAGATAAGTTGCCTTGTAGAGTCTCTAATACTAATAAACTTGACAAAAAGGAAGTCTTGAAAATCTCTGCATAGTGTGGTATACACACATTCATTATAAATGTGGGTCTGTATGAGTATGTAGGTTGGTTTCAATCTATTCATACATAGATGTGCATGTGTGTGCATAATATGGAACCTGTATTCCCAGGTCTCACGACAATTCTGTAGACTAGATGAATCTGGGATAATATGAAGTAGCTTTGACTTTATAAAAATGTACTAATAAGTTTGAAGGCATTGCCTGTTCATGTTGCAGGTGCAGATTATGTAAATGAAGCCCTTTATTCTAAAACCATCATGCACATTTATACGATCTCTCAAAAGATGAAGAGAAGACACAGACAAAGACTTCCAGTTCAAAAGTAAAGCCAATCAACGGATTCTCCAAATTTTCATAGAAAGACTATCTTACCGTTGCCCCTGTTGCAATGATTAAAGTACCGTATTTGAAGTCTGTTCCAGCAGCACTTGTAAGAGTTTTGTTAGCAAGGTCCACTTTCACCACCTCGGTATTTAGAATAAGGTCGATACCTGGACAGAGGACAATTTGAGGGACAGAATTTAAGGTCTAGACAGTGGATCCATTAGTTTGATGCATGACAGCGTGCAATTTAGGTGGACAGATATTAAGGTCCAAACACGTTGAAGCTAGCAGATCCAAATTTTATTATATCTAAAGGTTCTCATCCAATAGATTAAAAATACAACCATTCAGACCCTAGTTTCTGTATTTTACATCTGATCTCACAACCTGAAAACGGAACAAAATGAGCTTCATTCAACTGTATAGTGCAGGAGTATGGAGAGTGTTCCATTGAATTTCGAGGTAATAGATTAGACTGTAATTGTTAAGTTATTGTAGTTGCGATGTCTCTAAATTAATAGTTTTTGAATCTCATTCAAATGAACTATTATTTTAAAACAATACAACTGTCATAGATGAACAATATTACAAAGAAGCATGCAACAGCAAACTTCTAACACAATCTAAATCCCACATTCTTAGTTATTTAAATGAATAGGATCATTGACATGAGACATGAAATGAGTTCCCAGGATAGTGGTAAGACGCGTGCCATAAGGGCAGATAAGGGATAAGACCCTAAAGATTCTTTATTTTAGAGACATAAGGCGCCTTAATTATGTTAATATTTATAATTTTTTCCAAGAAAAGGGAGGGGGGACAGTAAACTTAAAAACTATTACACAGGTATATGCTCATACAAAACATAACCATCGTTGATCCGCCGCACTATAGAAATTTAAATTGCCTTGGAGTCATGACAATGAAGGCCACAGAAGCTTAATGCTCTTCACATAATAAAGGGTCTAAATATAATTGAGGGCTGATATATCACATATGACTCATAACTCATCACATAAATCGAGAGCTTGAGAAGCATGAGAGGCTGAACATCAATGCACATCAAGCATAAGATGACAGCCTTGAGCAATGGAAAGGCCTTGGAGTAGTGGGAGGGTGACATTATAGAATGGGAAACCGCGTGCTTCACAAGAGAAAGGAATCGGAGTCTACAAGAGGTGGTGAGACACTAGGCCACCCATTTGGCTCACCACAATCTTCAACACATTGTCGCCAAAAAAGGCCCATGCAAATTTGTGGCCCTCTAGAGATGCCATGGACAATGAAGGGAGAGCTAGAGAGGCTAAGACATAAGCATATCAATGTTCAATTCGAGTGCATGTTGAAAGATTGCAAGGCATGAAATGATTTGACATGTTTCTTATAACTTGTCAATACAACTTACCAACAACAATATACCCTAGATCCCCCCAAATCCCACCCAACCCCACAAAGCAATAAAATATAAAAATCCCCAAACGCCTCTAACATCCCTTAACATAAGAGACCTGTTGCTGCTTCACCTCACCTGCCTAGTTCTCTTCCCCCTCCCCTTCTGCTGCTTTGGCACCCATCTTTTAATGGTGGCCCTTCGGTCTGGCAAGAGGGGCTCACATGGCAGCTCCCTCAACTCCCATAGCCATTCGGTTTGCACTTTCCCCAAAATGCCGTCCAGTCCCTCCATGATAGAGCACTGGTGCGCTGCATTGTAGGCCTCGTGCCCGTAAGGAGCCAGGTTCAACCAGGCGGCATCTGTGCTTGAGAGTGTGTGGTGCAAACTTTTGTATTGGAGCTCAGCCAAACTCTCTCTTGCAGGAAGGGCACTCGTGGCGGCATCACAAGTGGAATAGGTGGAACAAAAAATGGTGGTTTGCCAAAAAAAACTCGCTTCTCAACTCGCTCAAAAAACTTGCTTCTTGCCCACCCCCTCCACAAAGAAACAATTCAAGCTCTACTTGCAATATCTTTTCACCCTTGTCCCACGGAATTCTTCTCCTTCCCCTCCAGTTCACATGATCCAGGGTGCTAGATTCCACTTCTTGACCACTACCAACTCTATGATTCCATCAGACAGAAAAACTGCAGTGGGAGAATACACAAAATACTCATCTCAAAAATTTGGGAGTCCCAGATTGTAGCAACAACAATTTTCTCCCTTATGTTAGAAGGTGCTTCTGTCTTCCTAGCTATGGGTAGCCTCGTGCTAGTGTTTTCATAGAGGATGCATGGGACAGCTAAGGCACCTAGTGCGCAGTTTCTCTACGTGCGGGATCGGATGGCACAAGAAATGCTAGAGCCAAGGCCACTTGGCAGACAGTGATTCTGCCCCAGGGCAGAGGGAGGACTGGAATCATAGACCCGGAACTGCAGAGTAGAGCCCTTTTGGCAAAGTTGGTTGTACAAGGTCTTACCCCAAGCTCAGAGCCCTGGAAGCTCTTGCTTCAGCGAGGCAATTCCATTGCATGCAACTTGCACCCATCCCTCTATAATCCTCAAGGCTGTCCACAAAAGACTACTAAGCAAGCTTCATAGGATTAAAACGACTCTTCAAAGTTGACAATCCAATCAGAACCAATAGAATACAAAAGTCTTATATAAATAGATGAACACAAAAATGGAACTGACCTTTCTCCAAATACCACTCAGGTAGCAGCCTCTCGCCCCCACTACCAACACAAGTATGAAAACCCGGAAGCCTTGCTGCACCTGTTCAGAGTACAACTGTCTCGTGAATAATGACAAGCATGACCTTCCATGAGGATACTTTTCATTTACACATTCAAAACAAAGCTGAGAAAGCAGACATATATGAAACAGGCAATCATGGAAATAAATAGGCCTATACATCAAACCTCTCATACCTTCTGGAAAAAGATATGCCTTACTCAAAGCAGGTCGTTCATAAGGGGCAACCTGCACATACAATTGTCATGAAATTAATTGAATGGTCATACTTCAAAGACTCAGTAACTTCCTAATTCTTCTTTACTACTAACATTGTTGATTTTGTTAGTCGTAATTTTGGGTTCCTTGGGAATGCATGGGCAAAGGAGATGAGAGAGGGCTGAGAAAAGGGGACTTAGAGAGCATTCAGGGATGAGAAAGGGCTGAGCGTGGGCTTAGAGTGGGCAAAGGGTTGAAAGGGCTAAGAGGGCTGAGACTTGAGTGAGGGCTGAGTAAGGCAAGAGGCTGAGAGAGCTGTGAGGGGCTGAGAGAGGCAAGACCCGAAAGCAGATGCTAGAAACAAATGCCAGGCAGAGTTGTCACGTGTGGCAGTCATGTCAAGTTAAGGTTTTAGGTGCAGGAGAAGTGCACCTAATGATTTGAAGCATTTGAAAAAGTCTTGAATGCTTTGAATTGCACCTCTGTTAGATGTGCACTTCCTATCAACCATGGCATGCACATGGCATGCATGTGCACCCATCTCTCAGCCCTCTCCCAGCCCCCTTCATTCTCAGCCCTCTCTCAACACCCTTGCCCCCCTCTTACCCCCTTTCATTCTCTTCCCTCTCTCATCCTCTTTGACTCTCTCAGGCCCCTTTCATTTTCAGCCCTCCTCTCGAGGCTCGGTCCCCTCTCATCCCCTTTGCCTCCTAAGTCCTCTCAAAATTCACAATGCCTCAACCACCTAGTCCCCTAACAACACTGATGTTGGTGCATCCACTGCCGGCTTCAGAAATAGGAAATGAAAGCGTCTATTGCAGTAAGGTGGGGAAAAGTTCTATCACCCAAGTTCTCTATCATGTTGGGTTTCCAAGGGGTAGGGGTGGCAACATGTGTGGCCTACCTCCCTTGGCACCCTTGCATAGGCAATATACCCTTCCCCTTTCAACTTTAAGCATAATTTTTTTAAAGCTCACGCCTTGAAATTTCAGAGGTAAGATTCTTCCGAAGCTTGCACCTAACGCATGTCTCCAAAAACTACACACCTAAAGACCTGTACAACAAAGGTGCATGCACACATGCATGTACATTTCGAATAATAGATTGTAAATTGAAAGAAACATTGGAAATCCCATGCCTCTTAAGGGAACCATGTGTGCAATATATGTCCACCGCTTCCTTGGCCACCCAAAGCCCTGAACAAAATACGTGTATAAAGGTCTATTCCTCAGACTTTGGTGGAGCTAAAACTACAAGATGTCCCATGTACAAGAAGAAGCGTTCAGCATCAAGATTGCCTTTCTAAAGCTATGTGAAGCTATGATTAATTGTTCACCTGGAGTGCACCAGCTCTACACTGGTTCTTTACTTGTGGGAGAACCAGTTCACACACTTCAAAAGCCAGTAAAGGATGATTTACAAACCTTGAACCCCATCTATAGTGTAAGATGCTCAGAACGCCAACTCCAAAGCAGAGAAGAGACCAACTCTTTTGAAGGTAAGAAGGGCTGTGAAAGCATCGAAGATAATCACGACGGAGTAGATAACAACCAAAGTTAAAACTTACTGCTTCTTTCGAAATTATGGCTAGCTCTCCTGGAAGAAGGCCCCGAGTGACAAACTCTCTTGCAGCATAACCCTGTCAACACACCAGCATATATAATGTTAAGAAGAGCATGTAAAATAAGCACATAAAACAGTAAACAAAAGGATAAGGCAATGTTTAATTAAAAAGGGCTAAACCTTAATTGAGAATATATGATTAGGAAACAATAAAGAAGGCAGCTACAATTCCAGAAAATGATTCTTAGAGGCCTAGATGGCTGTGAATGTACACCCTGCACTTGCTGCATTCCGATTAACTCAGAACGCTGCGTATGAGCCCCTTCCTTCCCAGACCTTGAAAGGGAGGGCAGAAATACAGTGCCTGCCTGACAGACCTACAGAAGCATGTATTGTTGAAATCCACAAAGCATTGCTCATCCCATACGTAACTACTATATGAGCGTCATTGCGTAGGAACTTGTTGACAAAAACTCACTGATGTCCGAGTATTATAGCAGGAGGTCTCTCTGCGTTCCTGATCAAACCTGATCGGGCATCAAACACGAATGACCAAAACGAATAACAGACCGAGTTTTTCAAAATCCTAAAACTGCTATATTTAACGGTCGGCACTTGGATAGTTCAACAGGCAGTTCCAAAGGAGCCATTTCAACAAATCGCCCTCCTAGAACACGCTGATCTTGCTTTGCAAAGCATATCGTCATCTTCCACGAGCCGAAACTGATTTCTTGCCTCGCAAGGTTTTAAGGAGATTGCAAGCAGTCCACCATGTTGATTCATTATTTTCCTTCAGCCAAAGACAAGAAATGCTGATCCGGGAGTATTAGAATTCTTTCACATTCTGTTTCTTGCGTTTTATTAAATTTTCTCTAAGGGAACGTAAACTGCGGAAGTCACTCTTGTGTTTGAAGTGTGTCTACACCCGCTAAATGCCAAGAAGAGCAAGCAAGAAAGGCCATCTTCTCTTGCGGTGAGCTTCGAAAAATGATGACTGGCGACAATGGGCTCAAAATCGAGCTAAGCAGGCAACATGGAAATCCATCGTATCGCTCGTCAAAGCATTACAAAATAATAATAATACGCAAAGACCAACTCATGATTCATGCAACTTGCTGCAAGCTCGCTTGAATACAGAGTGCGGCAGTGGTCTGAAATGCTCAAGGAATAAGTAGTTGGGTCTCGACACGGATGAAAGAGGCAGCGGCACAGCGCGCACAGAGAAGCTGGATTCTTACGCTACGTTTTCCCATGTAAAAGGCGGAACTCATCCCGACCTTCTTCCGATTACGGTATTCCCTCGCGGAATTGAGAGGGGAAACGAAAATCGCAAGAGCATCGTTTCACGGAGCGATTGAAGAGCAAGAGAGCGGAGAAAAAGGGGATCTGCTGAGGAAGGGGGGGGGGGGGGAACGTACAGCAGAGACGCCACCTCCGAGGACGATGTATTTGAAGGAGGAGGCCATGGAGGGGGAAGAGAAGAAGCGAGGGAGGGGGGATAGGGGAAGGAAGATTCGGAGTTTTGCAGAAATCTTGCAAGCTGCCGTGATGAAGAAGATGAAGAAGATGAAGAAGCTCCAAAATTTAGAAGGAAGAAGATGATGATGAAGACGATGACGGAAAAAATTCGACACTGGTGTCCTTACCGTCTTAACAATTTTTACGCCTGTCCTATCTTTGACACTTCTTCTCTCTGTCATCTATTTGTATTGTACCTCCTCTTCTTTAGTTCATTGCACCCTTGCCCTATCTTTTGATGCTCCTCCCTCTCTCACTTGACGGCTGTCGACCCGCCCGTCCAAGCCGGTTGTGCCCGACTGTCCAAGCCGGTCGTGCCCCTCGATAGAACCACGAGTGGGTGTGGGGAAGAAAAAAAGAGCACATTCCCTCTCTTTTGATACCCCTTTTTTGTTATGTCTCTCTCTCTCTCCACATTCCCTCTCACATTCCCACAATGCCCATCTCAAAGTCTGAGATTTTTCAGCCTGCCAAATCGAAAGCTGTATGAGAATCAAACCAATTATCCTGACCATTGCATCTACATTTGAGGTGAAACTAGATGTTTTATTGACTACATTGTCCCAAATGTAAGGCATGGAACCTTGGAATCTAAGCCACTAAGATCCTTTTGTAAGCTTGTTGTTGGAGCACTTGGAATGAAATGTTTTTCTATGGTGTACAATTCAATAAATCTTCTTTTAAGGTAATTGAATCGAAACACTTGAAACCCATCATTGCATTCAAAGATACCCTCGACTAGACCTCATGCTATCCACTCACCTCTTGTAAGCGTGGACTTGTAGTAACCAACCATAAGAATGACATTATTCTTAAAAGAAGTACACACTCATGCTTTTGCTCGTCCATTTCAACTTTATTAAAGGTGAAAGAACCATCACATCTTTGCATTAAATGCATGCATACTAGCCCATATCCCATTCTATCCATGCACCTCTCTCATCATGGACTCAATGTAACTAGCCATGGCATTCCTTTGATTACCTATTGGTACGAATCACACAAGCTTTCTCCTCCAATTTTAGCTTGGCCAACTGTAAGAATCTTTTATCCTCATACACTTTGGTTTTTATCTAACGTGACAAATGTATTAATGGCTGGTTAGCCCGAAAAAGAGACAATATCTAAAATTTGGCCGCAAAGTGGGCAAGTTGTCCTTAGCCTATGCCACAAGGATCTGCCTAATAGCTCTATTCACTCAACTTTGTTTTGGAGAAGGTGTTTTTGACAAATCAATGAAGGTTGAAAAGCCTTGCATTTTACCCCTCTGGAAAAGGGGAAGCACAGGAAGGCCCCATCGAGATAAAGCGCCACTCAGCGCTTTCCCTAAGTGCACTGAGGTACCCTCGACGAATTCTAATGAGGTGGGGTGGGGTATGGGACCTTTCGACTTCCTCTATCCCATGGATAGAATTTTGACTATGAAGTAGCTAATATCTCCTCATTGCCCACTCTACAAAGCTCGAGTAGAGTCTCATGTTTATCTACTTTGGGAGTGCAACTGGACTCATACCCTCCAAACTGGACTTGAACCCTTTGGAGAAAACTCATTCGGTGGCTTGAAGGCAAAGAGTTTGTTGGGATATCTCAAGGTGTATGCCTCAAGCACACCTTGGTTTCTATGTGTGTGTGCTAGAGGCATAGTTAGGTGCCCATAAGCACAGTTAGGTGGTGATAGAAGCCACATAGGATGATTGAGAGAATCTAGGAGCAGATTGAGGAGATGATTGTGGAGCTCAGAGGTCATCAATGATGTCAGTGATCATGTAAGAGGTGCCTACTTAAGGACCTCATCTTTCTTCATTCCATAAGCAAGAAATCTGAGTTTGTGTTCACTCCATGCTTTCTTTTTAGTTTACCAACATGGTATCAGAGCCCTTTGATCCCCCTTGTGCCCATTTCTGCCACATCATCTTCTTCTTCTTCATCTTCACCATTTCTCCTCTTTCTTCCCAAATCTTGCTAAAGCCTGTTCTCCCTCAGTTCTCCGCCTTTCTCCAAGCCCTTCCTGCTGGAGATACCTCTCAAAGGGGCGAACCTTTGGCTGCAAGGAATTGAAGCATCTTCATCTCTGCTGGTCGCCATTTCATGCAGATCATCGAATCTCTGTTCTACGTTTTCTCTGTGCCTGTTCCTTCTTTCTCTAATTCCTTTCAGGGGAAGCTTCTCCATACCTTGGGCTATCTTGTGCTGAAATCTGAGTAGCAATGGCTACATATTCAAGGAGAAAACGGAGAAAAACCAGTCGACTTTGAAGAAGCGAGCTATGGCGACTTGACGCGGATTTGTGCCTCTCCCTAGTATATGAGCTTTCTTTTGCCTTAGAAAGCCCCTTTTTCTTTGCTTTGGAGAGTGAGATACAAGCCCTCCAAGTTTAGGCCTCTGTTTTTGACAGTTTTGACAAGGTTGTGAAAGTGATGCTACATTAGATGCTACTTTAGCATTTCTGAGGTTTTGAAGTTTTGAAAAGCATTAGTACAATTGTGGCTACAACTTTCTTTTAAGTTGCTATACCTGGTTTTGATTGGAAAGCTTTCATTTAGCCACCTCTGTGAAGCATGTAAGTGAAAGCATCATTGATTTGTAGTATGAAATTTGGTCACAAGTCTTTGCATTAAATGCTTATACTTTGAAGCTTTTCAGTTATTTTTCTAGCCTTGTAAGAGAGAAGACACTGCCCAATACCTGGGTTAGACCCTCTCATGGCTACCATATTGAATATAGATAAGTTCAATGGTAAGGGCTTCCACACATGGTAGATGAAGGTGAAGTTTGCATTAATGAGGGAAAACCTCTGGGGACTTGTCAAACCGGCTTCAACTTCTTCTTCAACAGTCTCCAATGCTGGAGAATCCTCAGCTCCAACACGCCCGGCAAGAGATCCTGCTAGAGAGGAGAAAGCATATGGCATCATTGCTCTTGCTTTAGGAGATGATTATATTCATCACATCTCTGACTTAGAGTCTCCTTCAGAAGCTTGACATTATTTTTGGTGCTAGCTCACATCTCAAAATTATCACTTAAAATTTCTTTCTTTGAATTAAAGATGGTTAGTGGCACTCCTTTGGCTGCCCATGTCAATTACATGCGGAGTCTTATGACTCAACTTGCTTCTATCAACTCTCCTATCACTACAGATGATGCAATGGCAGTGTTGCTCAAGAGTATGCGTGAAGATTATGATCATATTGTTACCACTTTGAAAAATCTTCCTAATCCTAATCTTGAAGGTCTTATCTCTGCTCTCCAAGAAGAAGAAAGGCACATGGAGCTCCAGAAAGGCAATGACACAGCCTATGCCATAAAAATCCAGAAGGGCAAGTTTTCACCTTGCAATCATTGTGGGAAGACTAATCATCTCTCAAAGGACTGCTTCAAAATCAATCCATGCAAACACTGTGGCAAAAACAATCATCATGAAAGGTTTTGTAGAGCCAAAAAGGAAGCAACTTCAAAGATAGAAAATGCCAATCTACTTTCAGTTGATGTGCCTCCACAAGATGAGGCATCCTTTGAAGATTATGCTTTTTGAATCATCTCCATGTATGCTCTAGATCTCTCTTTTGTTGAGTCAAGGTACTCAGCCTGGATAGTCCTCCAAAATGAATGAAATAAACTATTGTGTTTTGTGAACACCTCTGGTCACCATATGATGTAGGCCATGTGTAGTGTTTTACTCCATGGTACCTCTTGCAGACAGTGTGTGCATGTACATGCAGGGGAGATAACCATTGGAAGGTCTTATGTATCCCTTTGTTTACCTTACCCCCATGGGAACCCTTGCTAGCTTGAGATCCTAGCCATTGATAGATCCATGACCACCATGAGATGGCATGTGACACCTTGTGCTAGTTGTATCCTTGACATAGCCTGAGGCATTCCCTTGAGGGGGGGTTTTGTTGGGATATCTCAAGGTGTATGCCTTAGGCACACCTTGGTTTCTATGTGTGTGTGCTAGAGGCACAGTTAGGTGCCCATAAGCACAATTAGGTGATGATAGAAGCCACATAGGATGATTGAGAGACTCTAGGAGTAGATTGAGGAGATGATTGTGGAGCTCAGAGGTCATCAGTGATGTCAATGATCATGTAAGAGGTGCCTACTTAAGGACCTCATCTTTCTTCATTCCATAAGCAAGAAATCTGAGTTTGTGTTCACTCCATGCTTTCTTTTCTGTTTACCAACAGAGTTACCATTGGGTTCTCTCAACAGATCGAATCGGGTAAATGAGACTCGAATGTAAGTTTGGCAAACAATTCTTGTAGAAATGATCCACTTTATTTGGTCTTTTAGAAATAATACTTTGTTTGGTAGAAGTAAGCTACCCCTCCATTTGTGGAGGTGGCTAAAGAAGAAATACTCAGTTACTTGAGTCAAACACTAACTTTAAACTCTTTCATCGGCTTTTATGTAGACCATAGCCTTTTGGAGATCCTTTATGTTTGTTTTGTATTTTGATTTCCTCCCTTTAATATATACATTTCTTGTTTTGCCAAGAAACAAAAAAAAAAAGCTTGCCTTACATTGAATGTTGAAAATAAAAATGCCCTAAAAAGAAGGATCCTTGTAGGGCCGATGCAGATTGAGAGGTAAAGGTAATAAGTAAGGATGTTCTAGAACATGAGTTGCTAGAGGATATTGAAGTTGAGGTAGGAGCTAAAGGATGAGTCTCTACCAAAGGCAACATTGCAAAGTAAGGCCTGATATGACCTATTTAAAATAAAAATTACACTTAAATATTTGAGTCCTTCCTAATGAAAAAAAAGGTTTACCTTCACTACAAGTTCAGTCCTAACCAAAAAGAAAATTGTGTTGACTAAACTAAGGGTTTTTGAGACTAAGAGGCTAGAGCAAGCCCCTCTTAAATGTGTGCCCCTGGCACCTAATGTAAAAATTCATGTCAATTAGTCATGCCCCTTGTGATGGGAATAGAATGATTAAGCTAACTTTAAACACCATGAAAAATTAATCCGGGTCCGTTTTTAAGGTCCACGAATATTAATCAACTCAATATGCTCCTTGCACCCGTCGCCCTTGCTCAATTGTAAGCATTTCCAAGGTTGACCTAAAGGCCTCTAGCAAAAGCCGGCCAAAAGCGCTGTACATGAGAGCCATAAAAAAGAGTACAAGTGGAAAGGACTGATTCGTAGAAGTCCTATAATCACGGTCCATCTGTTGCTGAAGGGGATAGAGGGACGGACGTCAAATTTTTCGAGGGTGATGTTGATTCCTGACTTGCTTGAATTTCCAGGCTGGATGCTTTCACATGCTACACACACATTCATGGATGGACCGAAGAGGGGCAGCAGTATGTGAAGCTACATAGATGGGGAAGTAGTTAGTAGGAGATGTGTTCCGCAATTTTGAACACAAATTTAAAAAAATCATGGCACTAGTTTGACAGCGATTGGAGCTCTGTAGTGAGAGCTAGGAATTTTAGAAGAAGAGTGGATAAATAGATGTGATGGATCAAAATACATGTGATTAGAGCTTTTCAACAATGGGTTGGCAACATATTTGGCCAAGAGCGATTTATCAAAGCTACAAGCTTGATGTAATATGCTCACTAAGGTGATTGGACGATGCAAAGATAATGTTGCTCCTATGTAGGGAACTTGAAACATCTAATCAAATATATCATCAATGGCTAGGGGCATCAGCTTCTATTTAAGAAAAAGGATAAAGAGGAGTGGGGCACCATCTTCTCCATAGCAAAAAGGCTAACAACGTTCCATTCATTGCAATGTTAAAATCCCATGCTTTACCTTCACAAACACAATCATATTCAAATTCCATTGCTTCTTGTAATGAAAGGGTCCACAATAATGAATCGATCAATGATTTGATGTCAATTCAAGATTAACTAGATAAATGGATGTGAGAAACACCAAATCTAGCCAAGATTCTTCAAAAGATGGAGCCATTAAAAACCCATGATGCAATAAAAGGACAATATCTCATGATGAAAGAATCTCATGATGAAGAAGACATCATGAGTTTAAGAGGAAGTGAGCTGGTAGTTAATAGGTAGATGCAGGATGCAACCTAAAGTCTCCACTATTTAGGCTTTCAACATTTGCATGCATTTTTTTTTACATTTAGACTTCTCACATCCATTTATCTAGTTAATCTTGACTTGAGCATGCAAATGAGCAATGTAGTCTGAAATGATTTCTCACATCCATAGGAGTTCAAGGGTTTTAGGGTCTAGAGGGAGGGTAGGGTTGAGAAATTTAACTACAGTTCCATGGATTAGAAAGGGTTCAAGGTTGAGAAGTGGAGAGCTTGTCTCCTTCATGTACTCATGGACTTTAGGTTAAGTAACCAAGGGAGGAGGAGGGAGGAGGAGCAGAAGAAAGGAGAGGAGAAGGGTTGAGAAGGGAGGAGGAGGAGGAGGAGGAGAAGGAGGAAACAAGAGGAGGGAGGATGGAGGAGGATGAGGAGGAGGAGGATAAGGGAGGAGGATGGGAGATTGCAAGGGTAGAGCATGCAATGACACGTTAATAGTGTTGAGGGAGCATAGACCTAAGGAGATGAAGCACATGAACATCAAAGTGAAGTGAACATCGAACCACAAAGAGTGGGATCTTCTTTGCATTGAGAGAGATTTATCCATTTTCCATAGTTTCCACCCTTATATAAAAGTGTGAGCCAAAATTTTATTATACAAAAGTTAAGGAAAAATTTTCCTACACAAAAGTGTAAGGCAAAAGTGTCCTACAAAAGCATGTAAGGCAATTGAGCTACACAAAAGTATAAGGCAAAAGTGTCCTACACAAAAGTGTAAGGCAAGTGACCTACACAAGTGTAATGCACCTGTCCTATACAAAAGTGTAAGGCAAGTATCCTATACAAAAGTATAAGGAAAAATTATCCTACACAAAAGTGTAGGGATTTCTCTCTCTAGATCATGATTTCACAAGTATGACCAAATATTTTTTGGAGAGAATTTTTGGCTATCCTTACCCTATAAATCCACCAAACTATCTTTGAAGCTTTAGATTATAAGCAAAACTTTGCGTCTACTCCACACATATAACAATCTCATCTTTGTTGCTGTAGATTGTGCTTTTGGCCCTTGCCACCCCACACGGTTAGCACTTGTTGATACCATTATGCAGATCCTTTTGCAACAAGCCTAGCTATGCATATTTCAATGTGAACCTATGAAATATCATATTTGATCTTGCATAATGTTGTCTCTGTTTTACCCAAGTGCAAGTTTCGAGGTTGTTGATCACCTACAATCGTGTCATTGCTCATTGTAGTATAGGTATTCACAAGTGTAGCATAGGTCCTCGGGTTGTGTTCCGGTGAGAGGTGTAGGCTAAAGCATGGAAAGCAGATGTCATGTGCGCGTGAATGAGAAAGAGGGCTTAATTATAATGATTGATGGAGGCTCTCACCTCCACGGGAGTTCAAGGGTTTAGAACGATATTTCAGGGTTCAAAAGGGGGACAAGGTTGAGATAGCTAACTAGGAGTTCCAAAGTTCAGAGGGGGTTGCAGGGTTTAGGAGGATTCCAAGGTTGAGGAGTGGAGAGCTAGTGTCCTTCATGGATTCGAGGGGTAAGGGTTGAGGAGGAGGGAGGGAGGAGGGAGGAGGAGGAGAAGGGAGGAGATGGAGGAGGGAGGAGAAGGAGGGAGGAAGGAGGAGGAGGAGGAGGAGGGAGGAGGAGGAGGAGGAGGAGGAGGAGGAGGGAGGAGGAGGAGGAGAAGGGAGGAGGAGGAGGAGGAGGGATGAAGGAGGAGGAAGGAGAAGGAGATGGGAGGAGGAGGAGGAAGGAGGAGGAGGAGGAGGGGGGGGGGAGGAGGAGATGGAGGAGAAGGATGAGGAAGGAGGAGGAGGAGAACGGAGGAAGAGGGAGGAAGGAGGAGGAGGAGGTGGTATAAGGGTAGAGAGTGCAAGGGTAAGGGCATGCTAGAACACGATAGTGTAAGAGACCATGGACGCAATGGAGATCAATCGCATGAACACAATACTAGTGAGCTTGAACACTGAACCCCAAAGAGTGGGAGCTTCATTCCGTTGAGAGATGTTTATACATGTTGGTCTCTACACAATCCGTAGGTACCTCCATGGTGGGACCTCTTTTGTAGGAGACCTTTTGGACAGGGGTCCCTCCACTTTTGGGGGGGACCTTTTGGATCTCTATACAAAGTGGGGGGACTTTTTGGGTCTCTACCCAAGGTGGGGGAACCTTTTGGGTCTCTACACAAAGTGGAAGGACTTTTTGGGTCTCTACAGAAAGTGGAGGGACCTCCAAAAGTGTAGGCTTAGTCTTTCTCTCTCTAGATTTAGTATTTCTCTCTCTAGATCCTGATTTTGCAAGTGTGATTGGATCTTTTCTAGAGTGGATTTTGGCTATCCTCATCCTTTAAGATTTATCATACCATCTTTCAAGCTCAAGATATTACAAGCGGAGCTTTGTCGCTACTCTACACACACAATGTTCTCATAGACTATAGTTGTTGTCCTAGACTGCACTTCTAACCCTTGTAGCCACAGAGTTAACAACTCCCCTGGACCGATTTGATTACTCGTCCTCCGGTTATGGTTGGGTCTACAGATGATGTGATGCGGTTGTCTTTACTCAATGAGTATGGTAAAGATGGTGGCGGTGATAGATGGAGTTAGCTTCTTGTCGATCTTTTCCTTGTAATCCACGAACACCGTAGATTGCTTCCTCAGTTTTTAAGAAGCCGGTGTCGACCATTTCTTCAAACAAGCACACATAACGCCCTTGAAGAGATATGGCCCTTTGAAAGAGGTGACTTGTTGTTTGAGTATCTATCTGTTGATTTGAATTGAAGCTGAGGTTGGGCAAATGGTCGTCAATGGTGAGGGACACATTTAGGATGACTGCTAAGGCTTCACTTTTTAAGTAGTAATCTTTCATTTAAGTGCACCAATTCCTTCTTGATATCATCACAAGTGGCTTGCATATGGGAGAGGGATAACTCAACCTTTTCCTCTAATGTGGCATGGAGTTGATCCTCTTTAAGTAGTATTTTTTCATTTAAGTGCACTAATTCCTTCTTGATATCATCACAAGTGGCTTGCATATGGGAGAGGGATAACTCAACCTTTTCCTTTTGGTTCAAGGCATCAGATTTCTGTAGGTGTTTATCTTGGAGAGAAACCGTGGCTTGTAGGGCATCCTTTCTACTTTTTGCTAGAGCATTTTGTGTTAGGAGTTGTTGCTGCATTTGTTCTGCCATGCTTTGCTTGAGCTTCATAATTTCAATCTTGGCACTTTGCAACTTTGGATTGGAATGATGGGAGCATCTGTCTTTCCATTTCTCTTTCCTGCTCATCTAACGCCATGGTAGCAAATAATTGAGACCATTGTTTTAACTGTTGGCTATGACGTTGTATGATTTGGAATATGTTATCACCTTGCTTGTATTGGACATACAGGTGACTCCCATGTGTCCATGTGGAATTTTGATCTATTTCTTGAACAATAGTCTATTGTATGGTGCCATTAGAGACATTTGGGGCTTGTGACTCTAGAGTCATGGAGTCTTCAACATTGGTGACTTGTGATTCTTGGAGAGGCATGCTACTTGGCTCTCTTGCAAAATCATTATGTGGAATGGTATCCTCTTGGATTTCCACGCTTGAGTCCTTCTGTTGCGGGAGCAAGATTGAACTGAGTGCAGTACTCTTTGGCAAGCAGAGTTCCACATTGTCATTCTTTGGAGTCTGTTTGGATTTATTGTTGCCCTTCCATGCTATCTGCATTGAGAGTAGGTGGAGGGTCTAATTCCCATTTTGGCGATAATACCAATGTTTTCAAGTCCTCTATATCTTGTGTTGAGAGGGGTGTAGAGTCATCCTCTTGCTCTCTTTCCTCTATGAGAAGGTCGAGGTACCATTCCGAAGCCTCATCGGTTAGGGCCATCGGGAACCAAGTGGCAGCTTTGGTTTCATTTGACTGGTTGCCTCCAACACAGCATGCTGTGTTGAAGAGTTGAAGGAACCTGGCGGGGTCCCCTCGTCCATTGTACTTTGGCATTTCCAATTTACCAAAGTGTCGTCTGCCATTGTTGTTGTTGTTGCGATTGTGTCATTCTTTAAGGTGTTCTGAAGGATTTTGATCGTCGCTACTTATTGCTTCTTCAATTGTTATTTCCTCCATGCTACTTGTCAAATGCTACTTGTCAATGGTGAGAGGTTGAATTCTTGAAGAGCATCGAGGGCCGAAGAAATCTCGCAAAAGTATGCAGGGGCTAGTCTTCATCCAGATCTGAGGTGCATACACAATGCTTAAGTGTTTTCTTTAAGTGAGTGCTTTTGACTTTGAAATTCACAATTGATTTCGACCTTCGTAGCTTGATAATGGCAAAAAATATTCAATCGACGAGTCAAAATCAGTGCCTACGTAACGGCGACTACTGAGATTGAAAATGACGGTAAAAAGACTTGAAAATTATCATTTGAGATTGGGTGTTGCGTGAGTGAATCTGTAAGAAAACAATACAATGTCTGTGCTCAATAGATAATAGGATCTCGTATGCAAGAGAGAAAAGCAGATAGTATGGAGAATCAAAAATTTGATTACTATAAAACTGATACAATAGATGGCGCTGCCTCCCAGCCATGCGCTCCTGTGTGAGAAGCTTCGATGGCATGCTAGAAATAGTAGAGGACGGAGGCTGGATGCTATGGAATCAGGGTTGTTGTAGCCAGTGATGATTATGGGCTTCATGGGCTTGCTCTTATATAACCACCAGTCGTAGTTGGTTAGACCCAATTGGGTGACCGACCCAGTCCACCCAAAACAGCCGATTGGAGGTCGGCCCCAAAATAGGCCACCGACCACATGTCAGAACCGTGGCACAGAATAGAGCAACTAACCTATGGTATCTGTTTGGCTCAGAGCCATCCGGGATCATCTGGGGCTCCAAACAGGCCCCGCAGCCTGAGAGTGGGCTGCCCCTGGAAATGCTCCATCTACCCTCAGTGAGGTCACTCATGGGGTGCCTTCTCGCACTTGCATGTAGCCTAGTTGGTAGTGTGCCAACTCTATCTGAAGCCATCTAGCCATCAGGCCACACATGGCTCCCATCTGGTGTCCAAACCAGGACCTACCGGATAACCGAGCTACTCAAATGCCTTCTCCTCATATGGGGGGCTTACAAGTAGAGTTAGCTGGTTCTCGCGTAGTTACATGAGAGTGGAGCATTGATATCTAACACCCCCCCTCAATGTCCACCCGCAAGTGAACTTACTTTTTCAGCCCAATGCCAAGTCGATGAAGATGCATCTCCAGCAAGTCTCTTCCAAGAGCCTTCGTGAAGATGTCCGCAGCATTCTCTGTAGTCGGACGGTACACCAAGTCGACCTCTCCATCCATGATGAGCTCACATACAAAGTGATATTGAATCTCAATATGTTTTGTGCGAGTGTGGAACACAGGGTTGTTTGCAATTGCCATGTAACTCTGATTGTCACATGATAACTGCGTAGGCTTGTTCTGCATTGCACCCATGTCCCTCAAAATCCTCCTCAACCACACTGCCTCACAAGAGGCAAAACATGTTGATTTGTACTCAGCCTCGGTAGAAGAAAGAGCAACTGTGTGTTGCTTCTTGTTAACCCATGACACAGCTCTAGATCCAAGTGAGAAACAGTAACCTGTCACTGATCTCCTGCTATCCACATCTCCTACCCAATCCGAGTCATAGAATCTGATCAAGGTGTTGCCCTTGGTATAGGTGATGCCATAATCAAGTGTGCCTTTGATGTATTTCAGCACCTGCATCCCTACCCTCCAATGGTTCTCCCGGGGCTTATTGGAAAACCTGCTTAGTACACCAGTTGCAAGGCTGATGTCCGGCCGCATGTTGCACAAGTAAATCAAACTGCCCACAAGCCTTCTGTACTTCGCTTCGTCCACCAGTGGTGATGAATCCTCGTTTGAGAGCTTCACGTCAACCTCCATAGGGGTGCCAATTATTTTGCACTCAGCAATGCCAAATGCCTTCAGTATCTCTCCAGTATACTTCAGCTATGAGATGAAGATCTGTTTTGGCTCTTGCCAAACTTCAATCCCCAAACAAAAATGCATCAGTTCGAGGTCTATCATTTCAAACTCTCTTCCTAGTAATTGCTTTGTCTGTGAGATCTTCTCTTCATGGTTCCCTATTATGACAAGGTCGTTGGTTCCTCCTCAATGGCTGGAGGTTCTCTGCCATCCAAAAGCTGTTTTACCCACTTCAGGAATGGCCGTTGCCATTGTGGTCCTGCAGGCTCTTCTTCCTCTTCTTTATCTTGAATCCTCCCAAGCACCATTGGGGGAGTTCGGTCTACTGTTGGTGGTTGTATTGGATGGATATCCTGGTTCTGGTTGTCTAGGAAGGAAGCATCCTCCTCCAATTGATGCGGTTGTTTTGAGAAGACAACATCGCGACTTACTATTACCTTCTTGGTAACAGGATTATAGAGACAGTAACCCTTCGCCTCTTCACTGTAGCCCAAGAAAATACACTTCCGTTTCTTCGGTTCCCATTTGGTCCTGTTAGCATCAGGGACATGCACAAAATAGTCACATCCAAAAACTTTGAAATGTGCAGTTGAAGGTTTCTTACCAGAAAAGGCCTACAGTGGAGTCATCCCGTTCACAACCTTCGTGTAGCTATGATTCAGAATGTAAACTATTGTGTTACATGCTTGAGCCAAAAAATCTTTGGCAAATCTTTCCCTTTCATCATACTCCTGCCCATTTCGTATAGATGATGCGCATCTTGCGCTCTGCTACTCCATTTTGTTGTGGTGTATGTGGCGGGGTTTCTACCTCTTGATCCTGTGACTTTTGCAGTAACTTTCAAATTCACTTGATGTGAACTCTCCACCTCTATCTGATCTCAACTTCTTCAGCTTCCTCCTTGTCTCTTTCTCAACCATTACATGCCATTCTTTGAACTTACTAAAAGCCTCATCTTTAGTCTTCAGGAAGTATATCCATATCCTTCTACTATAGTCGTTGATCAGCATCATGAAGTAGTAGGAACCACCCAAAGCTTCCATCTCCATCTTTTCGCAGAGGTCTGTGTGAACGAGCTCTAGAGGAGCCTTTGCCCTGTTGGCCTCTTTAGGAAAGGGCTACCGATGCTGCTTGCCCATCATGCAAGCTTCACATACATCGGGCAGATCTGTAATTTCTGATAGGTCTACAATCATTCCACTTTTATGCATCTCCTTTAAAGAACTAAGGTTTAGATGACCAAACCTCTCATGCCACAGCTTAGTGTTGCTCACATCGGCTCGAGCACTGAAAGATGAGAGTTCGTAGATGTTGTTGCGTCGTGTACCTTTACCAATGACCTTCTCTTGAAGATCTAAAATCTGTGCACCATTCTTATCGAAGTGAATTGTGAGGTCCCGATCCGTGATCACAGAAACAGACAATAAGTTCCTCTTGATATCTGGCACATAAAGAACATCAGACAACTGTTTTACAACTCCATCTGACTTAAGAGCAATCATACCTTTTCCTTTTCCTGGACATTTTGCATCATTGCCGACTACTACCAGGATGTCATTCCCTACCGGATGTAGAGAGGTATACTAATCCTTCCGACTAGTCATGTGGCACGATGCACCACTGTTAATAATCCAAGGGTCATCCATAAGTACATGAACTGCCTCCATGCAAATCTCCTCAATTGCTATGAATAGCTCTACCGGTACTACCTGCGCACTATTGCTGGACTCTTTCTTTACTCCGTTTTTCTCATCTTCAATCTTCTTTTGGCACTCATTCTGCTTGTGCCTTGCCTTGTTGCAATAGAAGCACTTGATCTTCTTCTTTCTCTTTTTATCATCAGAAGAAGATGGGTTACTAGAGTCCTTACCTTTCTTTGATCTAGCCGAGAAAGCCGAATCTTCTCCAGTCCTCGTCTTTTGATGCATCTCCTCCTCCAGAAGCATCGCGCTCAAATCCTCAAAGTTGAGGGGCGGATTTTTGTTCTGCGTATTCAGCACCATAACAAGATCGTCGTACTTTGGTGGGAGAACCCGTATGCACCTTCGTGCTAGATTCTCGCTGGTGATGGTGATGCCAATCACATTCATCTGATCACGCAAATTCTTCACCCTGGTGATGAACTTCTCTGCCGTTTCAGACTCAGATAGTTTCTCGTTTGTGAGTTGAGTCTCTAGATTCTGAATCCGCATCTGATTCGTGGTCTCGTACTGATTTTTCAAGACCGTCCATGCCTCCTCCGTTGTGGTGACATGTTGAATTAACGCCATGATAGAATCACTTACACTGCAGACAATAGAACACAGTGCATCTGCATTTCTTCTTGTCCACGTGAGAATTTGATTTGCAGTTGGTACTATCTGTTGTCCTACATTGGCTGGATTCGGTCTCCAACCAGCTTCACATCCATCCTAGTAGTAGTATCCCAAAGCTCGTATGCGCTTAGGATGGTCTTCATCTTGAACTTCCAGAGTGGATAGTTAGTGTTGTCCAACTTTTCGCTTTCGCCGAACGGTGGGATTCACAGTGTTGCGGGTTGGGCCATCTCTCACAATCTGCTTGCAAACAGAAACACACTACCAAATCTTCTTGCTAGGGCCCAAGCTCTGATACCATGTAAGAAAACAATACAACGTCCGTGCTCAACAGATAATAGGATCTCGTATGCAAGAGAGAAAAGCAGATAGTATGGAGAATCAAAATTTTGATTACTATAAAACTGATACAATAGACGGCACTGCCTCCCAGCTGTGCACTCCTGTGTGAGAAGCTTTGATGGCATGCTGGAAACAGTAGAGGACGGAGGCTAGATGCTAAGGAATCAGGGTTGCTATAGCCAATGATGATTATGGGCTTCACGGGCTTGCTCTTATATAGCCACTAGTCATAGTCGGTTAGACCCAATAGGGTGATCGACCCAATCCACCCAAAACGACCGATTGGAGGTCGGTCCTGAAATAGGCCACCGACCACACGTTAGAACCATGGCGCAGAATAGAGCAACTAACCTACGGTTACCATTTGGCATAGAGCCATCCGGGATCATCCAGGGCTCCAAATGGGTCCCACAGCTCGAGAGTGGGCTGCCCCTGGAAATGCTCCATCTACCCTCAATGCAATCAGTCATGGGATGCCTTCTCACACTTGCATGTAGCCTAGTTGGCAATGTGCCAATAGGCCACACATGGCCCCCATCTGGTGTCCAAACTAGGACCTACCGGATAACCGAGCTACTCAAGTGCCTTCTCCTCATATGGGGGGCTTATAAGTAGAGTTAGTTGGTTCCCGTGTAGTTATGTGAGAGTGGAGCATTGATGCATTAATTGGGTGCGATTTGGTCTTGAAATGGCCATGATATCGGCTCCCAAAAAAGGAGTAAAAATTGTTAGGGGGGTTTAGAGATGCATTAGTGTTGTAGGAACCGTCGTGTTGAAAATGTGCCTAGAATTGTTTCACATGAGTGGGAAAATGTGTCGGTGTAGACAGATTGTTAATCAAAAGTCACAGTGGAATCTTATGGGCAAAATAGTACAAAAATGGGTCCACACGGAGGTGCAAATAGACATGTGCTATGGGTGCCTAAATGGTGTGGAATTGGCTAGAAAAAGTTTCTATAGTTCAATGGTTCCATGTGTGAATTTGTGGTTCAATCTGGGTCCAATTCGGGTCCAAAACGGGTGACTTACGAGGGGTTGAAGGAGGGTTGAAGTAGCTGTAAAAATGGTCCAGCTTTTTTGTGGGGGAGGTTCCCTTGGTCAAAAGTTTGGTGTGAATGAACTTAAAGTAGAACTAAGGGGGAGTAACTGACCCAGCTCAGTTGACCTAACTGGTTCAATCCAATTGACCTAACCAAACAACAACTAACCTAACCTACTTTTGATTCTAACTAATTGTAGTTAGTATACCAACTGGGCTAGAGTTAATTTTAACCTAACTCAATGCTAACCTAATCGAATATCTTAACCTAGCTTTAGTAAAATTAGCCTAACCTAACCTAGGATTAGAGCCTAACCTAGGGTAGTCTAGGGCTAGATTAGGGTTTTTTTAAATTAATTAATCAATTTTAATTTTAATTTTTATTTTTTGACAGGGGGTGGCGACTACCGCCGGTCGGTCGGCTGAGTGGGGGGATAGAGGGGGGGGTGTGGTAACCATGGGGAAGGGGAGTGTGGTGAGGAGGTAGAGGAGGCGAAGTAGGAGGCGGGGCAAGGGTAGGAGGTGGAATGTGGCGGTGCTACGAGGCGCAGTAGGAGGTGCAAGGCGACGCTTGTGGGGCTAGCACTCCGATGCTGGCGGTTGGTGGCACCATCGCTGTGGTGAGTGGGCACTGCTGGCTAGCACTGTTCGCACTACCGTTGGGCCGGCCTTGCCTTGCCTTACCTTAAGGCAAGGGCTTAATAAGCCCTTTGTTATTTGTATGGAGAGGAGTGGGCCGCGAGAGGGGGGCAGAGAGAGAGAGAGAGAGAGAGAGAGAGAGAGAGAGAGAGAGAGAGAGAGAGAGAGAGAGTGGGGGTGGGGTGGGAGAGAGAGAGAGAGAGAGAGAGAGAGAGAGAGAGAGAGAGAGAGAGAGAGAGGAGGGGGGTGGGGGAGAAAGAGGGGAGAGAGAGAGAGAGAGAGAGAGAGAGAGAGAAGAGGGAAGGGGGGGGAAGGAAAAGAGAGAGAAGAAAAAAAAGGGGGGGTGGAGGTGGAGGTGGGGGAGGAAGAGGGGGTGGGGGTGGGGGTGGAGGTGGGGGGTTGGAGTTGGAGAGGGGGTAGGGGGGGGGGAAGAGGGGGTGGAGGTGGAGAGGGGGTGGGGGAGGAGGTGGAGAGGGGGGGGGGAGGAGGTGAAGAGAGGGTGGAGGTGGAGAGGGGGGGGGGTTGGCAGGAGGAGGAAAGGGGGGGGTGGAGAGGGTGGCGGGAGGAGGGAGGGTGTGGAGATGGGGTGTGGAGGATATGGGGGGTAGAGGTGGAGGTGGAGGTGGGGGGGTGGAGGTGGGGGAGGGGAAGGTGGGAGGTGGAGGTGGGGGAAAGGGGAGATGGAGGGAGAAAAGGGGAGATGGGGGTGTAGAGAGAGGTAGAGAGATAGTGGAGTGGAGGGTGATGGGGGTTTTTAGAGAGAGATAGAGAGATAGAGGAGTGGAGGGTGATGGGGTTTTTTAGAGAGAGAGGTAGAGAGATGGTGGGGGTGGGAAAAGATGGGGGTTAGAGAGAGATAGAGAGATAGTGGAGTGGAGGATGGAGATGGGGTGTGGAGGTGGAGGGGGAAAAGGGGAGATGGGGTGTAGAGAGAGGTAGAGAGATGGTGGAGGGGAAAAGGATGGTTACCTTGAGTGGGAGAGATGGGGGATAGATGGAAAAAGTGGAGGTGGTGGGGAGGAAGATGATGGGAGGTGGAGATGGAGATGGAAGGGGGGTGACAGAGAAAGTGGTGGTGGAGGGGGGTTGACAGAAAAAGTGGTGGTGGAAATGGTGGACGAAAGTTGTAGGATGGAAAATAGAGATAGACGAAAAATATGGAGGCTTAACGGAATTTGGAGAAGGAAGTGGCTAGCAAAAGTGTGGGGAAAGAAGTGAGGGGGGTTGGTGTTGCTTTTATAGGATGTGGTGGGATTAAGGGTTAATTTTGGGTGTTTAGTGTAATAATGTGATTTTGTAAGTCAACATTATCCTTTTGCATCATTTGGAAGCATTTTTTCACTCCTTTGCCTTGAGGGATGTATCTTGAATGGTTTTTTGAAGGGGGTTCTTTTTGACACATGCAAGCACGTGCTCTGCTTTTGCTTCTGCCACTAACCTCCTCGACAATGACACCAAATGTTTTACCCAAGTTCAGGTTCTGAGGGTGTTGGTCACCTACAGTCATGTCGTTGTTTGTTGTAGCATAGGTGTTCACAAGTGTAGCATAGGTTAAAGCATGGAAAGCAGATCTCATGCACACATGAATGAGAAAGAGACTTGATTATAAAGATTGATGGAGGCTCTCGCCTCCACAAGAGTTCAAGGGTTTAGAATGGGATTTCAGGGTTCGAAAGGGGGACAGGGTTGAGAAAGCTAACTAGGAGTTCCAGGGTTTAGAGGGGGTTTCACAGTTTAGGAGGAGTCCAAGGTTGAGGAGTGGAGAGCTAGTCTCCTTCGCAGATTCGAGGGGTAAGGGTTGAGGAGGAGGGAGGGAGGAGGAGGGAGGAGGAGGAGAAGGGAGGAGGAGGAGGGAGGAAGGAGGAGGAGGAGGAGGAGGAGGAGGGAGGAGGAGGAGGAGGAGGAGGAGGGAGGAAGAAGGAGGAAGGAGAAGGAGATGGAAGGAGGAGGAGGAAGGAGGAGGAGGAGGGGGGAGGAGGAGGAGGAGGGGGGAGGAGGAGATGGAGGAGAAGGATGAGGGAGGAGGAGGAGGAGGAGGCAGAGGAGGGAGGAAGAGGAGGAAGGAGGAGGAGAAGGAGGGAGTACAAGGGTAGAAAGTGCAAGGGTAAGGGCATGCTAGAAGACAATAGTGTAAGAGAGCATGGACGCAATGGAGATCAATCACATGAACACAATAGTGAGCTTGAACACTAAACCCCAAAGAGTGGGAGCTTCATTCCATTGAGAGATATTTATACATGTTGGTGTCTACACAATCTGTAGGTACCTCCCTGGTGGGACCTCTTTTATAGGAGACCTTTTGGATAGGAGTCCCTCCACTTTTGGGGGGACCTTTTGGGTCTCTACACACATATCCATTTGTTTATAATTGGTTCTTTCTTGGTAGTAATTTACATGGTTTTCAAGTGTTGTTCTTCTACAAAGCATACATTTATTTTTGCATTGCTATTTGCCATTTTGGCTTTGGACTTGCATATTCAAAGAAAATTGGTTATTTTGTTTGCATATAATTGTCATGAGAGCAAAATTGGTACTTGCAACCTAATATTAGCTTTGTCAACCGTGAAAATTGGTTATTCTATTTGCATATAATTTTGATGAGAGCAAAATTGGCATTTGCAACCTAATATTATATTTTCTTTTTTAAACATATGTCAACCATGGTAATTATTATCTTTCTCTATTGGATATCTTAAGATCTTGTTATTTTGTAGGCTCATCTACTTGTTTTGGTAGTTATTTTTCTCGAGGTATACTTTGGATTACGGGAACAATCATGTCTTGTGAAGTTGATAATTTCCATTCAGACATTTCATCAAACACTAGATCTCTTGAGATAGCTATCTTTTAGTTGATTGGACCATACAATTTATAAGCTTTGTTATGCTCACCATATCCAACATAATTTCTTGGATTTCGCACCTATGTTTCTTCTATGAACATCATGTATATGCGCATAGCTATTCATCCATTCTAAGGTGACTAATCATTTGATTTTGTGCAATAAATGATTCATGAGGAGCCATTACTTGTATTGGTGTTAACAACCACCACAGCCATGGAGCAAAGAGATGGATCTGGCCATATGGGTTTTGAGCTGCAAATGTCTTAACATCGATCTAGTCCTGTGGGTTTTGACCCTCAAATGGATTAAGACAGAGGTAAGCGTTGGGACCATTCAAATTGGAAAGGATAACACAAGAGCCATATGGATCCTGTATATGGATAACACAAGAGCCATTTGAAGACAAGAGGAGGTTGAGAGAATGCCTTGGTGCCATATGGGCCCAAGTGGTTTTTATAATAAGAGAAATATGAGAGAGTGGTATAAGGAAAGGGTTGGCCCTCCGTTGAAAAGGTGACTTATATAAAAGGCCAAATAGTTGACTTTGGTCTTCATTGTTGTATGCACAAGTTTGGAATACAAGCTCCCTCTTCTCTTTCAAGTGTGTCTTTAGGTGCTCTCTTATTTCCGTTGTAGTGCCTTTGTGTTTGCCACTCCATCCCCCTTCACCCTTCCCTTCCCCTCTCCCTCTCCCTCTATTCTCCTATCTCCCTTTCTTCCTCTCTTCTACCTTCTCTCCCTTCCCTCTTTCTCTTGTGGACACATTGCAACAATCTCAAAGCCGCTTGAGTGACAGTTGCAGAAGGCTCGTGTGTTGCATTGCTCTCACAAGGAGTAGCTTGGGGGTCAACGTTTGCTTGGGTGTAGCCAATCGCAGTTAGCACACATGGGGCGCTAATCATCGATAATCAAAGTGGGATTCGTTAGGTGTCGCGGTGGGTGAGATTTTGAATTTTGCGTGGACCCATGCTCTCACCGTTGCCAAAAGTTTTTTCGGCATCACGATTGCCGCACTAGAAAAATAATGAGACACAATCTCATCATTCTCAATAGCACGGAGCTCGACACATGGCACTACATGCATTTACTCTCATCAGCACCGAGACTGTTGCTATGCCCTCCTTTGCACACCATAGTCTCTAGCCTGACTACATCACACAGCTTTTGCCTTGCCACCGGTCATTGCGCAGCTTTGCCATCTGTCACCACGCAACACAATCTTTTGTTGTGGTGACCACCATGCTGGTTCGAGCAATGTTGTTGGCATGGAGTGACCACCATGTTGGTTAGACTATGTCACACAACTTTTGCATTGCCACCTATCATTGCATAGCTTCACCATGAGTCACTACACAACACAATCTTTTTTTGTGCTAACCATCATGCTGGTTCAAGCGATGATGTTGGCATTGAGAGACCACCATGTTGGCATGAAGACCATAATGGCATAACAATCCCTAAATGGGACCCCTTAAGGTCCATATTTTCACCCACCATGCTAGTTCTTGGAGCTATTTTAGTTCTAAACCAAGGCAAATATTGTCTTATTTTGGAGCTATTTTAGTCCTATTAGTCTTGTGCAATAATTTCTCAACCACCGCACTGGTTCTTGGAGCTATTTTAGTTCCAAGCTAAGGAAAATATAGACATTTGCAATTTATGATAGTTTCCTTGCAACCAACGCATTCGTTATTAGAGGTATCATAGTTCTAAACCAAGGAAAATATACTTCTATTTTGAAGCCATTTTAGTCCTACTAGTCCTTGTGCAATAATTTTTGCTAGTTCTTCGAGCTATTTTAGTTCCAAGCTAAGGAAAATGTAGTCCTATTTTAGAGCTATTTTAGTCCTTCTGCAACAATTGCTTGTGCAACAATTGCACCGGTTGCATTGGTTGCAGTAAATCCTAAATGAGGACATTTGTGAACCATTTTCACTACAGTAACAACAATTTTTTCATCAGTTTCTTGTGCAACGATCCCTACGGTTGCAGTAAAATGTAAAAGAGGGTAGAAATGTGCCATTTGTGGTTCTTTAGAGCCACTTTCACTACCAAAGTAACAACAACAATAGTTTTTGCGATAATGGTACTACATTGAAATTGAAACAAAAGAAATTACATTCGATAGTTTTTGCGATAATAGTATTACATTGAAATTGAAACAAAAGAAATTACATCCGAAGAAAACATTTAACAAAAGAAAGAGATTAAATCTAAAGATTCTAGCACTTTGTCTTTGTGACACTTCTTTAAACACTTTTAGCACTTATCAACACCGCCACTGTGGTAGAACCTGGTGTCACTTTTTGCCCTTGTTAGAACTTTCTTACACTTTTGTCCTGGTGCCTTGTATGCACGGGACAATACGAGCACCTTGTAATTGAACATCATCTTCTTCATAGCAACTCCCTTCAAGGAACTGGGAGAGAGAACTCAATCTGGTGGTGAGATCCCTATAATCAGGCATAACCTTTGGCAGTGGGAATGAGAACTCAATCTAGTGGTGAGCTCTATTACACTGATGCTCTCAGTGTGTTGAAGCTCACCACCAGGTTGAGTTCTCCTCCCCTAGTGTCGAAAGTTGTGCTCAATTATGAGCGGCTCTCCACCAAGTTGAGTTGTCTCCCAATTCCTGATGGAACAACAATGATATCCTCATAGAGGTACCAACTATCTTGCACTCAGCCATGCCAAATGCCTTCAGTATCTCTCCAGCATACTTCAGATGTGGATGAAGATCTGTTTTAGCTCTTGCCAAACTTCAATCCCCAAACAGAAATGCATCAGTCCGAGGTCTATCATTTCAAACTCTCTTCCTAGCAACTTCTTTGTCCATGGACCCCCAACCCAACAGAACAACAATGGTATGAGAGACATGGATGATTTTTTCATGTTAGTTTCATTAAGAAGTGAACTTTTAAATTGGTCTCAAAAGTTTCTAATAAAAACAAATGTTTGAAAAATTCGCCAAGATTTGAAGCTTTTATGAAAATAAATTTACAGTTTTGCTAAGGTCATCTTTTACTTCAAAATTATATATATATAAATATAATTGTAATATGTCCTATCAATATTGTGAAACTAAAAAAATTAGCTAGATAAAATTTTGCCAGGATTTTATATTAACATATAAGTATAGCTTCAATAAAAAAATCCTTGATAAGAGATACCAAACATCTTCTAATCCTCACCTTCGGTCAAAAGGAAATGGATAGGCATAGACAAGGCCTCATTTGCTTAGGTAGGAGTTGGTTCTCTGCCACTATAGGCTGGGTCTCCTCCTCTTCATGGTGGTCTCCAAACACAGCACCAATACCAGCTTGTTTGCCATCGAGCTTACTAACCAAAAGAAGGGCACAATGTTGAAAAAACCTTGGATACTTGAACAGGTCGAGACCCTAAAATGAAAGCCTAGAAGGGTCTCCAACATGAGGTCATTCATAGGTGAGAACGGGATCAAATGCGACGGACCTGAAATCCATTCGGAAATCCCCCCCTTAATACTCGTTTCCCTTGGCTCCCCATCCTACAACTCCCTTGGTCATGGCTATGGCTGGTGGAGTGTTGCAAGATGCAGAGCCAAGGTAAACAATGGATCCAATGACTTGGGCATCATTATCTAGAAGGGGCATCAAGATTGTGGGAGAAAATTTATCACAGGGGTGGAAGGGGGCTAGGAGAGCATGGAAGGGGGTAGGAGAGGGATTTTCTTGGATGCGGTGAATTGTTTCTCTGCCCTTAAGGCCTTTATATAGCTAGACTTTCTACCCTCCCACTCTTTTTCCCTTCATTTCTTATGCGAGTTTGTGCAACGCTGGGTGCCTATCACTACTAAGAGCACACAATCCACCCGTTGGATTTTGATGGTGGCTTAGCCTAGCATAGACGGTCATATTCATCATCATCTAGCCATGACATGTGATTAGATGGTTTCCATGGGAGAATTTCTCTGTCATCGGAGCTATGATCATAAAAATTCAATGGGATGAGGGGGGAGGAGTGGTGGCACATGCACCCAACTTGCTAGGACCCCAACCTAGTGTAGGCAGTCGTATACATCATCATCTAGCCATGATGTGCAATTAGATGGTTGCCATGGGATAATTTCTCGGTCATCGAAGCCAAGATCATAATAATTAAATGGGATGAGGGGGAGGAGCGGTAGCACATGCACCCAGCTTGCTGGTAGCCTAGCCTAGTGTAGGCAGTCATATACAATATTGTCTAGCCATGATGTGCAATTAGATGGTTTCCATGGGAGCATTTCTCGGTCATTGTAGCCAATATCATAATAATTCACTGGCCATTATAAATAGAAATTCTAAAACTCTAACGTTTTGATATGTTCTTACAATCTAACTCCAGCTTAATGCTAATCTGAGTGGGAGAATTAGATGGACCCTCATGCAAAGTCATTGTTATTACACTAGTCTGATTCCCACTCAATGCTAATCTGAGCCTATGAATTAGATGGTTCCTCATGCAAAGTCCCTCAGGCACATTCATTGTCACTAAAACAAGTGCGGTGGTTGTTTGGGATTAGTATACTATTTGGGATTTACATTTTTCCTTGTTTGGGATTACTTTTGTCTTTATTGGTTGGGATTTACTAAAACAAGCATGGTGGTTGTTTGGGATCTACTAAAGGGTATAGGAAAATGGATTTCCTTGCCCCTATTGCCTACCTCCTCTAGCCTCAATTGTCATACAACTAACATGTCATATTCATCAATGTAATGTGTAGGAAATCTATTGGTACACGGGTCTTCAAAGATGGCAAAGATGTAATCTCATTGGATTACATCATTAAGCATGTCAAGACGGCTTGATTTAACACATTAGAATATGTGACCAATTATAGCTTGGATAGTAGGAGAGCAAACTAAGTTTAAAAACCTGACAGGTCTTGAGTGAAGGAACAACAAAGGAACAGAGATGGAAAGCCACAGCAGCAATGACATTTTTTCTACCGCTTGTCCTGAGCTTCATGAATCCATTTTGCAAGGGTTCCCTCGGCAACCCAATATTATCATAGCTATCTTGTTATGTAATATGGTCCAAAATGCATGGTATGCCCCTGGTATACCATACCCCCCATCATAGATGACTGCATGATTTGATGGCTTCTATGCTACCACCCTATGCATGTTTTTTGCTTTAAGGTGTTTGTGTATGCAAGCTCGGTATGTAGAGTATGTCATTTTCCATTGCCCCGGTCATGGACAGATTAAATGTGCCTGCTTGCTATAGCTATCTACGATGCAACAATAGATGCTATAGCACAATTTGCCATTTATGCAAAATTTGCAAAAGATAAGGAGCTTAAATTGAAGAAGGCCAAGCTTGAGCTTAACTGCAAGGGAAAGGAACCTGAAGGGAGGAACAACCCGCTTAAAGAAATGAGGAAGAAGGATAGAGCCTGCAAAACCAGGGAGCTCAAAGCAAGGAAAGAGGAAAGAGCTTGCGTATTGAATTGTCCTATATTTACTAATTTGTTTTTCTATTTGGTAGCACATTTTATATGCTCATGCACCATACATGGCATGGAATTATGGAAGCATCGGAGTGTGGTCCCTATGCAGGGCATGGAAATATCTCATTAGTAAGCACGTTGTGCATATAATAGATCGACCCAACATGGGGGTGGTAGAACTACAAGCCCAATAGTTCAATTGGTTCAATGGTGGTAGACGCATATCGAAATAAGAGCAACTGCAACACTAGCAGTCAAAGAGTCCTTAGTGTCCCATGCAGTGCAAGATGTTAATGCGGAATGTCGAAGAAGAATATACAACTCATCAAATGCAAGACAGAATCATGCAAGGTGGTGTGCAACCCATCATAGAGAAGGGCACATATGGGTGGACAGACGAAAATGATAATGTAGACTCTTCCAACGTGGATGCCCATGCATAAGTTTTAGAATTTCTTTGTAATTTTAGTTATATGATTTGCAATAAAGCCAATGTATAATGGCCATGAGTTGCAGTACAAATGAGAAATTTTGAGTTATTGCATGTTAATTATAAGTATTTAGCTCAAGGTTGCACTTAAAGGTTGTGTCAATTTTACTTTGTTTAGAGTTTTTATTAAAAACAAGTATTTTTAAAAATTAGGGTTTTGGGCCCTATATAAAAGAATGGGACCTCTTTTCATTTCATTGTTTGAAGAGCTCTCCACTCCCACACCACCTCCCACTTGCCCCTAACATTTACACCCTTTCTCTTGCACACTCTCTTCATCCCCCATGGCCAGGCCCAAGATCAAGACACCAAGGATACTGGCACAATAAGACTAGCCTCTAGACTCATCGATAGAGAGTGATAGCCCCCCCCCTCTCCCCTTGATGATCCCCGTCTAAGGGAGAAATTGTCATTTTGGAGGTCAGAGAGGGAGAAAGGGGTGGGCCCATAGACAAAGGGATAGAGGAAGACATAAGAGGATCATAATGTAGAGGCCGATGACTCAGAAAGCATAGAGGAGGAGCGCGAGGAAGAGCAACAGCGAAGGATAGAGCAGAGGACTAAGTCAAGAGCAGAGAATCAGCACCTAGCTCTAGGTCCAGGGCAAAGAGGCCCTCCACATCTAGGAAGAGGCCCTCTAGTGAGGCGATACAGGTTCAAGCTGGGCACTGTGGCACTTTGGGAGATTAGAAAGTTTCAAAAATCTATCGATTTGCTCATCCCAATGGCAAGATTTGCAAGGGTGGTATGCAAGGTCATGCAGGACCTCCACAATAGCCCCATGTTTTGGTATCATAGGAGTGGATTTGTGGAGGCTCCATGGAATATTTCTAGAGATGCCTTGCTTGCCATGCAGCATGCAGCTAATGCCTTCCTACTAGTAGACCTCATGGATGACACCCAACTAGCTGCCTTTTATAGGAAAAGATTCACTGTGACCGCCAAAGACATGTAGTTTATTGTCCATATTAGGAAGCCCAAGGGCACATAGGGATTTTATATATATGCCTTGGGCGATAGTTAGAGTTCATGTACTCTGCCTTTGGGCATCAGTCTTGTATCAGCCTCTTTTCAATATAATAAAGTGTCTTTTTTTGCATTGTCTTTGTATGTGCAATCTCAAATTTAAGTTGCATGACCACTTAATGGTTATGAATCCCACTTCCTTCAAACTTTGTAGCAAGGTAGCCACCTGTATTGAGGTATCACAATCGGTATGGTTCTCTAGTATGAAGCCTACTAAGAAGGAGAACAATGAACCTAAGGGTTTGAATATGAGCGAGTTGGTTTCTAACCTTCTAAATTAGCTGGGTCAGTAGTGAAGCCAGGAACCTCCAAGGAAACAGTGAGTAACCCCCACTTGTTTCCAAGGAGAGACAATGTTTGGTGCGGGGTATGCAATGGAAATCACCCCTCCAATGAGTGCCCCCGCCTTAGGGCAAGGCAAGCACTCTACTGTTCACACTGCTATAGATGGGGAAACCACAACACCTCCTAGTGTTGATTCCCAAAGGTACTTCCCCAACCGATCTATCAAGCGAGACCCCCATTAGCCCTGACGGCCCCACCCAACCCAATGAATGCACAAGGTGCCCCTCTAGCTCGGGGGGTACACTAGTAAGAAATCCTAGGTATCACATGCATTCAAGGGGTAATTAAAAATCCCCTCAACTAAAATTTCTTCCCTAATGAAATTCCCCCTCTTACTTATGAGCTAACATATTTTTTTCTAAATGTGAATTAAAAAATCCCTTATGTTATTGTAACCTTGTTAAATTTTTCTCAAAATTGGGATTAAAATACCCCTCCTTTTGAATGCATGTGGTACACTAAAATTTTGGAGATGAACCCGTCGAGCTCTCTAGCCAATCCAAGGAAGTATAGGGCACAACCAACTCCCTTACCACCACCTATAGTGGGTCTGCAACTTCCCCCACCTCATATAACCCCAGTCAATCAAGTGTTGATGGAGTGGCTACCCAATGATTGGGAGGAGCTCGACCAAGATCACGCACATGCTAACTATTACCCTTGCGAGGAGGGAAGTGGCATCATAAGTCACTACCTCCTACATGAGCATCAACATGTCCTAGTGTTCAAAGTCGTGGTATGTAATATAAAGGAAAGACCCACATCTTACCCGACCACCTCTCAAGGATTCCCAATGGGAAGCTCTAAGGGAGTCGAGGATGACCTCCCAGATGCCCCCCTATTCGTCATTGATAGAATTCCAGAATGGGAAGTCGAAATAGGCCACTACCTGGCAAATGGGTTGCCTCTGAACAAGGCCCTCAAGAGAGACAGAGCCTGCAATATCATCAAGGACGCAGCACCATAGCAGGCCAACTATACCAAATGGGCAAGGATGACATCATGCATAGGTGCACGTGCAAGCACATATATATCGACGTGCTTGAAGAAGCCCATTTTAGGATAGCAGGCGGTCACTTTGCCGGCTGATGTTACAACACATTAAGTGTTGCAAGCAGGGTTCTAGTGGCCAACTCTCTTTGGATATGCACTAGAGTTTATCAAGCGATGCGATCCATGCCAAAGAGTGCCAATCCCACATAAAGCAGACATGATGTCCCTAACAAGAACATTAACTGATCGGCCCTTCGAGAAATGGGGCATAGATTTTATTGGCTCGATAAGTCTAGTCGCTAAAGGAACAAGGGCCAGAGACATTATCCTTGGTTTGGGTGCCCCTTAGAATTGGTCAGGGACCGAGGAACTCATTTCCTCAATGAAACTATAGTGATCCTAACTGCACGCCATTCAGCGTGACTGAAACTATTATAGTTATTCCAATGGAATATGTAGTGGCCAACCTTTGCATCATGGTCGAGGAAAGACTCACAAAAAATTCCTTGGTGCAGTGCTTAATCTATCTCAAATGGCTAGATGAAACATGATTGTGTGTAGCCTATCGCCTCCAAGTGGAGAAGGCATGTTGCAAAAAATGATTCGAATGCAACTTCCAAAACAAGGACCTCGAGGAAGGAGATCTTGCACTCCTCTATAGTGTCTGTAACACCAAACATAAACTTAAATACAAGGGCATGGGTCCCTACTGCGTATTGAAGGTTACTCTGCAAGGCACATGCCGAATAGCTACCCTGGATGGAGTGGAGATGGACAACTACCTCAATGGGAGCAAATTGAAAACATACTATAGCCCCCTCACCCAGTAGACCATCCAAGCCATTCATAGTGAGAAGGAGCTCAAGGCTGAGGTAGCTCAGATGAAACGCCAGGCCATCGAAGAAGCCAAGGCATGTAATGCCAAAATTAGACAATGTAAGCAAATGGCCATATTTAAGGCAACACTTGAACATTAGGAACTGACTAATGAACTAACGGTAGATCTAGCTAGGTTGAATGTCCAATTTTAGGGCTCTAGCTTACGCATCCAGGCCTCGGGGGGTGCACTACTAAGAAACCCTATGTATCACATGCATTCAAGGGGTATTTAAAAAGCCCCTCATTTAAATTTTTTCCCCCAATAAAATTACCCCTCTTTACTTTTGAACTAAGTGATTTTTTCAAAAGTTGAATTTAAAAATCCCTCCTATTATTGTAATCCTGTTAAATTTTTGCAAAAAATTCAATTAAAATACCCCTCCTTTTGAATGCATGTGGTACAGTAAAATTTATAAGGTGAACCCGCTGAGATTCAGGCACTTGTGGATCCAAGAGCGAGCCATAACTTCATCTCCCGCAAAGTATGGGAAGCACTGCAGGTACCCCTAAATATTACTGTGGCCTCAGTTCGTGCAATCAATGATAAACTCAAGCACATTGGGGTATGTGGACTTGAAACTAATGGTTGTTTGTCAAGAAGTAGAGATTCATTTTTTATGTTCTCCCTATAGAGGTGATCGACAAACATATGATATTGGGAAGGACCTGGTGCTACGCCACGAATTGCCAAATCGATTGGAGGGCTAGAATAGAAACTCTCATGAATGGGGGCAGAACTACAGTAATTCCTCTTTGTGAAGATCATCCCAACTCCATCGCAATACCACCACTTGCAAAAGGCAAGGAAATTTTAACAAAGGTGATTCCAAGTCCTCAACAACCCCCAACACTTCTGGTTTGACTCTCACAAGGAAGTCTCGACAGAGACAACATGAAGTTCTAATCATAGTGATAGCAAGGCCATGCCACAAGCTCCCCCCCCACCCATACCTCCCACACCCAACACCATAGGTGCCCCACCCGAAAATGCCCTGAACAATAGGTACAAGAAGCCATACGCTGTGCACAATGCCACTTCAACATACGTCAACGGCTTGGGAAGACGGAAGCAAGGGAAGGGTCTTCGATCCTTCTTGGCCTACACCAACATGGGCAATCTCATCAAAGAGAAGAGCTCAACGCCGCCAATCACCTCGATTGCAAGGGCCAATTTCACCACATTAGGGAAATTTGGAGCTCATTTTGGGGCCCTCTAAGGACTTCCTTTGAGAATATTCTCTCAAAAAAGGAGGGCATGGATAATTTTTTGGAGATTAGCTCAAAACTTGTCAGACTTGGCATTTCTAGAAGGTACCCTTTGAGGGATTTCCAATGACATATACCATGATGGGGTTTGGACATGGGAATGGAAAGCATAGGGAAGATTCCTTTCTTCTACACCGCATCATGGTATATATCATTGGAAAGCCCTCAAAGAGAAGGTTCTAAAAATGTCAAGTTTGACAAGTTTTGAGCTAATCTCCAAAATATCATCCATGTCCCTCTTTTTTGAGAGAATATTCTCAAGGGAAGTCCTTAGAGGGCCCCAAAATGAGCTCCAAATTTCCCTAATGTTCCATGCAGAGTAGCCTCACAAGCGTTGGTTTGCAACAAAGCTCTTGGAAATCTAGGCCTACTACCAAGGTGAACGAGCCGCCAGTGAGTCTAGAAACTTTCGACGACACCTCGACGACACCAAATACGTGATCCCAACTTGCTGGGGTTCAGAAGGTAGTAACACAAGAACTTGTGTCAACTCTAGATGTAGTGCCACAAGAACCTACCCTCGAGCCTATCACGATGAACAAGCTCCCAAGCCCATGGAGTGTCATGATTCCATGAATAGTGCAACTCAATGAGAAGGTCGCTCAGGTCCCCGAGGAAGCAACACAAGAACCGACCCCTAAAAGTAGGGTAGTTACACAAGAACCTTCCCCAGTAGGTATGGTAGTGCAAAAGGCAATAATCCTCAACAATCAGTGCTCTTTAGGTTTCAGGATTACTCTATGCTTTTCTTTGAAGATTGGGAGCAACTACTCTCATGGGTCATCAACGTCAGGCTTTGTATGGGTAGTCCATACTATGCATGGAACCCTTCTTTTGTGCAGCAGAAGTTTGTCTGAGAAGGGTACTTGGCAGACATAGCTCTCTATATTTTAGCCTTGGATAGGCTTTCAGGGGAGCCATGCAAAAAGGCAATCCACATGCATGAAAATGGACAGCGAGCGTAGGCAAGGATTTGAGGATTGGTAATGGAGGGAAAGTGCAAGCAAGAAATCTCTATGCAAGAATCAACAAGACAAGTTTGGGGAGAATGAGACTCAAGGAGGATGGAGAGGATTTCCAATAGACAACAAGCTCAAGACTCGAGAGTGTCCATAATCATAGTCATTTATAGTAAAGAAGCATATCCAATTTTCAAATCTGCTACTTTCACCAAAACTCTTTTCAAAATATCCCAAACTAAACTTAAGCAACCCTAGTTTTAACACTATCAAGCATACCCTTTTTGGTCCTGCTAAAGGTCTATGGAGAGATGGATTTTTTTCTTTTGTAATCAGGTTCATTGTTTGGAAGTTAGTTCATTTTGGGTGTTTAGTGTTAGGATTAGTAGTAGTTTAGGCCATTGTAATGAGTTTTAAGTTTAGGCCTTTGTCTTTTTGTGAGGGTCCTAAATGACTTTTTGACTTTGTGTGGATTACGTATTTGGCCTTACATGAAGGATAGTGAATTATTTTTGCATTTAGCTTTATGACACCACCTTTATTACAAGCATGTAAAATGAAGGTCTCTTGCCAAATGGTCGTGTCTGCACTCATATTTAATGGCCATCCCCTCTTTAATCTTTTTTTTCCCCTAACTTTTCACTCATTTACCTTTGCCATATTTATTCACCTTTACTTGCATTAATCTCTTTCCCTTTCTTACACCTTTAATTTCTCTTTTATAAGTTGTTGAAAAATTTTATTGTAATATTTATTCCAGCTACTTTACATAAAATTTTAATATTTATCTCAGCTACTTTACATTTTCTCTAAATGGCTATTTAGTGATTGTGCCACCTTGTTGAAAGCAAGGCCATAGTGGTGACTTCAGCATACATACCTCTCAAAAAACACCACAATCAACAAATCTACAAATCATGGTGGACACCTACTTTCACTTCAACTTAGAATTCAAAGAATGGACATACCATTGCATTCATCTATGCATAATGCACACTAACACTTACACCTACAATAACCTTTTAAAGGGTACCACCTAATCTTGCCTCCACATTCTAACCCAAGAGAACACCATCAACCCGGCATTACCTTTAGAATTTTGAGAACACGTAGGTTCTTTTTTAACAACAATATATATTGGAAGAAGTTGACATTACAAAGCTGTGGTACATCTGCAGTACTCGTTTTATTTATGTATCGAGGGTGGCACTTCTATCTCCTCTTGCAGGCCGTAAGAGGTGAGCCACACAGCCCAGAATTGCCTTCATATGATGAGACGGGGAAAGTGGTGAAAGGTGCTTCCTGCGGAATTTCACACGTCAGCCGATTGTAGGAGACATTAAAACTTTCCAAACCCTGAATCTGGGAAAACGTGCTCGGGATGCCACCGGATAGCTTATTCTGTTGCAAACTCAGGAACCGTAGTGAAGTCAGATCTCCTAGCGTCTTCGGGATGTTCCCCGATAGCTGATTGTTATTCAAGCTCAAGGATTGTATATTGGCCACCGATCCTAGCGGAACCGGAATGGCACCAGTAAGGGCATTGTGGGACAAGTCGATGAGAGGTGTCACTTCGTCCGAGTTGTCCTCTAGCTGTGGTATTTCGGCAACCCAGAGAGGGAAAGCCCCCGATAAGTGGCAAGAGCTAGAGTGGAGCTCGCCCAGTTTAGGTAGAGTAGCCAAACCGGCAATACTGCTCAAAGTTAGAATGTTGTTATCGAGATAGACAATCTCCAGGCTCTTCAGATTGCTGAGATCCCGGGGCAGGCCGGTGATTCGGTTGTGATCGAGGAAGAGGAAGAAGAGACTGGTGAGATTGCGCGTGAAAGAATCTGGGTTTTGGCCGGTGAGTCGGTTATAAGCCAGATCCGCGTTGAAGACGTTAGAAAGAAGGCCAAAGGAGGCCGGAATCGGACCAGTGATAAGATTGTTGTAAATGCGTATATGCTGCAAGCTGGACATTCCTCCAATAGATTGTGGGAGAGACCCAGACAATTTATTCTAACAGACATCCAGCTCCTGGAGGCTCTTCATTTGGCCGAACGACTCCGGAATGGAGCCCGTCAAACCATTATTGCTGGCCAGGGAGAGCTGTTGCAACTTCTTGAGGCTACCGAGAACGGCAGGGATGGGCCCGTGGAAGTTGTTCTCGTAGAGGCTGATGACTTGCAGCTGGGAAGAAGCGAGGCGGCCGGCGAGCTTGGCTTGGTTGACTTCGAGGCGGGTGACACGGCCGGAGGAGGAGTCGCAGGTGATACCATTCCAAGAGCAACAGTTTGGGGAGGAGGCTTTCCAGGAGGACAGAGTGTTGGAGGGGTCACTGGAGACGGAGGCGCGAGGAGGGCTGTGCGGTCGTGAGAGGAACAAACTGCAGCAGAGAAGGAGGGGGTGATGGCATGTTGGAAGCAATGGAAGGCGACGCCATAGCTGGATGACGGGCAGTGATAATTGTGAGTTGTGATGGTGCAAGAGAAGGGAAAGCAGCGCTATTGGTGGCCATGACTTTGACAGTTGGATTTGGATTTGGACTCTCTCCTCGCAGGGACCTCTTTCCACGGATGCCCTTTGGTGGGCACGTCGTGGCAGGCGCCGAGGCCATCCAAGCCACACGCTCCAGCACGAAGCTCCCTCGGTCCTTTGAAAATGCATTAGAGGTATGTAGTAGACATGGAGGGATTGGCTGAATTTTCTTTGGTAGCACGTGGCGCTTGGCGCACCCGCAATGCGAGATTAAATCAACCAAAAAAGTAGCTATTGGAAAGACCACCGCACCGGCATTTAGATGGGGAAACAGGCCCAAGGAGTCACAAATTGCCCCCCTCGCCACACAGAGCACTCATCTCATTCTCTATCCACACCATTCTTTGGACTTCCCTAAGTCAAAACAAAAATTGGTCCTCATGGAGATCGCTTGCTCAAGGAGAATATGCTTGGAAATAGAAAAAGTCTCTTAGGATAACATAACTCTTCCTAAGACCATATGAGTAAAGCTTCACTCTCATCCACCATACGTACCTAGAATGGTAAAAAATTCATGGGAATAGGGTGCTAATTACAAAAGCTCATCCGGAACTTAACTTGGGATCAACAGTGCTTGAAGCTTCCACCTGCTCAGAAGCTTTCTTTGGAAGCAAGGTTGGCTCAATGTCAGACTACAATCCATAGAAATTGGCATGAAATTGGAACAGGATCTAAAATAGATGTAGAAGGCCTTGGCCACGGAACACTCCCGCAAACGATACCCTCCAGATAGATTATGAGGCACTATGGCGGTAAGCCATGATGGATCAAGAACAACATGCATGTGTCTAGGAGGAGAAGGAGCCTTAGAAGTCAAAGTAAAACAATAGTCCCAACTTATAGAATGGATGCATGTAGCGATCCAACTACGCCAGTAGTACATTGTCACTCTACAAACAGACCCGCATGCAGCATGTGCATCAACTCTGTTGGAATCAAACCAAGTGACCTCCAAAAAAGCCATGATGGATCAAGAACAACATGCATGTGTCTAGGAGGAGAAGGAGCCTTAGAAGTCAAAGTAAAACAATAGTCCCAACTTATAGAATGGATGCATGTAGCGATCCAACTACGCCAGTAGTACATTGTCACTCTACAAACAGACCCGCATGCAGCATGTGCATCAACTCTGTTGGAATCAAACCAAGTGACCTCCAAAAAAGGCTGCTCGAGGCATCATCACATGCCTCCACACTCCGCTTCGCTTCATGCACAGTTAAAGAAACCTTCAACTACTTTTTGCACACCATCTCTGCTGCCATCCTCCCACACAACATCCTTTTTTATAATGCACTCACATTACACGACCTCAAGAGGTTTCTTGCCGCACCACCACACAAGCCCATCCTCTAATCACCATGTATTATTTCCATGAAGATATCATCTTAAATGATGATATGGATATCCTAACACTCCTCTACCACCCCATTGTATACAATTTTATGGCATGGACAAGAGTCTTGAAAGATTCCTTAATCTTCACAAACGATACCCCGCTATAATCATAGGCACAAACACAAGCACAATCCCACCTCACACCCATCCTCTTCACAACACTATACTACAGATACATAGCACAACATCCAATCGAGTAGGAGGGAACCAAAGACATGGGTACCACTCAATGGTACAAGATAGTAGAGCCCATTCTCTTCGGCGATATAATGGAGCCATATGAAGAAGAAGGCCAAGAAAGGGTGGATGAGAACCACCATGAAGAAGGCCAAGAAGAGGTGGAAGAGCACCACCATGAAGAAGAGATTAGCAACTGTTGCTACAAGGGACAACTTGTGACCATGACACGTGGTATGATGCAATCACTTCTTTCTGCATGGTCGTGGACGTGGCTGATGTTAGTAGGTGGAAATGAAAGATTCAAAACTTCCACTTTATTTGCAAAGACATCATGGAAGTATGCACACTCACGGTGTTGGTCCCATGCAGCTTCCAGAAGCGGTGATGAGAGAACAAGTGACAAAAAAGGAGGTGGCTATAGTAGGCCCGATTACACTCAAAGCCCACCACAGATACTGATGCAGGCCTCAAACCATAGTGTAGGATTACCTTTATGAAGCATGCAACATTTTGGAGGATGTACTGCTACGCAGGAATGAAAGAGTGTATCAACCCCACATATATTCCTCTATGTCATAGATGGAGAACCTACAACTTCCCAGTAGATGGGATGGTCGTTATTCATCATAGCACCATAGCCATCTCCACCTTCTAACACTGACATGTCACTTAGCCATGATCCCACTTCTACTGTCACTAGCACAGGCCATCCCTCACAACCCTCCATATCACCACACACCACTACGGACATGCAACAGCAGCCGCTCGACCAAAAGGGTCCCAAAGACATGGGTACTAGTACATGATACAAAATTCTTAAGCCCATTCTCTTCTCGAATGTGGAAGGCTAGGGGGAGGTGAGTGAGAACCCACATAAAGAGGAGGACCAAGCACTAGAGACAACACCTGACCATGACACATGGTATGAGGCCATGACATCCTTTCGCACCATCGAGGATGTTGCTGATGTTAGGGTAAGATCCAAAGCTTCCACCTCAACTAAAAAGACATAATGCAAGTGAGGCCCTCACAGAGATGATTTAGAAGAGCTTCAAGGAATGGTGGTGCGAACATAACAAAATGACAAAGGGTGGATACAAACAGCCGTAATTACACTCAAGTCCTGAAAATAGATACGTATGCCAGCCTACAACATTAATGGTGGGTCCCTTTATAAAGCATGAGGCATTTTGGCAAACTTATTGTTCCGCTGGCCTAGAATGGAGGATACACTTAACATATATGCCTCTAAGACATGATTGGAGTTGGCCAGATTTGAAAGGATGCATGGAGCCAATCCCAATATTGTCTATAGCTTCCCCAAGTTTGTTTTTTAATAAGCATCCTACGCACTAGCCGCTCAGATGGAAGAGTTCTACACCACCTATGAACTGACTACTCAGATGGAAGAGTTCAACACCACCTTCACCTCAATCCTAGATCTATCAATCATCACCATGATGCACTTTTTTCATTTGCTTATTATTTTTCTTAGGGAGATTCTGCCACTAGACCCACCAGTAGAGGAGAATCATTAACGGCTCCAGACAAAAAGTATTTTCGACTTGGACAAGGGGCCCCTATTTCCTTAGGTTATGCAATTGTATATACGTATCTGAAATCTTCATGGTCACCACATACAAACCTTTGATGACGTGTTTGAGAGGCTTTTTTGGTAGCCTCTCTACCCATTCTACCACATCTCCCACAGGGTATTCGATCATCTCACTGAATTATGAACAATGCACTTAAGTCCAACATCATGCACCACACACAATCTAGGGATGGATTGTGAACATGAACAGGGGCATATTATCCACAACAGTTAATAGTTCATATGATTGTAATGACAAAGAGAAGAAGTAGGAGAGGGTGTGAGGAATATACCATGCTATATACCTTGGAGTCGTATGGGCCCAAGTCTTGTAATAAAAGAGTGAGAGAGGTGAAAGAGAGTACAAGGTTTAGCCGTCCCTTAAAAAGGAGGAATGTATAGAAGGCCATAATTTGGACTTTGGTCTTCATTGTGTACATGCAAATTTTGGAATAGAAGCTCTCTCATTCTCTTGTGGAATGTATAGAAGAGGTGAAAGAGAGTACAATAGGTTTAGCTGTCCCTTAAAAAGGTGGAATGTGTAGAATTCCAGAATTTTGACTTTGGTCTTCATTGTGTACATGCATAGAAGATCTCTCATTCTCTTGTGCTTTGAGCATTCATGTTTCCATTGTGTTTTGCCTTGTGATTTCCACTCCCCTACCTTCACCCTTTCCTTATCCTTCTCCTTCCCATTCCCTCTTCTCCTCTCCCCTTCTTCCCTCTTCCCTCTTCTCTCTCGTGGGATCACATGGACACAATTTGGTAGACGCTTGGGTGATGCAAGTGCAAGGCTTGTGCATACAGAGCTCTCACTATAGGAGTTTCTTGGAAGTGGAGACTTCGATGGCATTCTTCCAAGATCCCCAAGACACATGATTCACCACTAGACTACACGTCGTAGCATCCCCCTTTTGCTAGGAAAATGTACAAAATAGCTCAGATTCAGGTAGGTGAACCATTGAATTGGAAGTCTATCCTTCTTTGGTAAGTCCACTAAAGTTAGATAGTCTTGTGAACACCTGTTAGAGCTTATGCACTATGGTCTATTTCTCTTTCCTGAAATGCTTTTCAATTCAGAGTACTCTTACTAGTCCTGAAACTTTCTTTGTTGACTAGCTATCAGGAACGTCTGAGATTGGTTGAAGCCATCAAAACCTTCAACAAAGTCCATGATCATCTTCTCAAAGAGATCCATGACCATGAAGTATTGTACCATCACAAATAACATTGCTATGCCAACATAAAGGATCTATCCAACTTGTCGGGACTCAAAATGAAGTTATTGTTGCAGCTGTTTATCTTCCTGTTACATGTTGCATTGTTTTCCCTTGATCTTGCTAAGATATTGATGTTTACTACCCATTGGGTAGAGGAAAATGATCTTATTTCTTCTTTTGATGCTCCCCTTTGTAGAAGGTTGAATGTAATAAAAAAAAATTTAAGTATTTGTTTAGTATTGATAACTTAATTTAAAAGTATACTTTTTTCCCCAAAAATGAGAACTTGAATGAGAAAAGGAAATGGTATTCAAGGTTGAGTTGAAACTAGTAAAAAGTGGTGTGACAAATTCTTCTACCAAGAGCACACCAACGAGTTGTGATGCATGAAGTATTGTGATGAATGTGCCATATTCAAGCATGATCACTGGAAATGTTGGTACACTAACAAATGCATGATGGATGTCAACCAAGTCGCACATAAAGCCAAGCCATAGAACAAGCAACCACCAAGGCTCAAGCAAGGGCAAGGAAGAGGTAGAGGCCAAGGCAATTGAGGTCATCTCATCACGACCAAGGCCAAGAGAGAGTAATATGGATTTACTATGAGGAGGTTGCCTGGAGGATCATCATGTCATTTGGAATGTAATCTATGGTAGGAGCATATTAAGCTCCCAGGGGGGCCACTATGTAAAAATCCCATATAGCACATGCGATTAGGGGGTCTTTAAAAAAACCCCTACCTATGGATTTTTATAACCTATATACACCCAAAATTTGAGATGATTAAAGTATCCCTTATATATCAAAAATTTCACCTTCTGAATTAAAAAACCCTTTATATGTATATTTTCTATAACTCCATAAAAATATAAAACCCCTTCTATTGATCGCACGTGCTATCTTACATATTTCTTAGTGACTCCCCTAGGATCAAGCTTAGAGGAAGAAGGTTGAACAAGAATGCCGACTGATACTCACCCATTAAAAATTTTGGTATTTAGTACAATGCCAAGATCGATCTTGCTAAATGAGGTTGGTTATTTATATAGTGTGCTTGGTAATGTACTTGGTCAGCTTTAGTATTAGTGTAGCAGCTACTGTTTATTAAAGCAGCGCATGACTGGCATTAGCAATGAAATAGCACAATAACTCAGCCTTAATAAAGCAGCAGGTCAGCGTGATTGTAGCTGCGATTGGCATTAGCATGATAGTGTGTCACTGTGTTAGGAGTTGGTCAGCATTAAAGGAATGGTGGTGGCATTAATATAGCAACAACTGGTGTTAATTTTAGCTAGTGAATTGTGAGTCATCACGTTAGGTGTATAGCAAAGATGACTGAGTCATCATCACATTATCAGTCACGTCATTACCCTTTTTATTATGTTAGCCTTATAACGACGACTTGATTTTATGGGCCCTGTTTGGGAATAGGTAGGTGCGAGTGCATGTGAAGTGATATGGTAGGTGCAACAATGAAACCCAATAGTATTATGATATGACTCTGGCTGTGTTGCAAGTGAGTGACTTGGTGAACTAAGTGAAAAATGATGCATGGACCCTAATCACCGAGTTGGAATGAGTTGAACCTGTGTTGGGTAGAGGACTTTTCAATGAATAATGCAGGCTCTCTTTCACCTAAGGATGAAGTGGACTTGGATAAACACAATTTTGACCTACGATGTCAACTCCCTATTCTCACATACACCGAGTGCACGGATGATGGACTTGAGACTTTTAAGACTTAGGGTCTCTGGCATCTCTCAAGGCTATGTACTTGCTTAGAGCACCTACAAAAAAAATGGAGAGCTACGTCCTTGAAGCATATGCATAAATGGTGTTGCAAGTTTGTTGGTATCAAATTGCTTCAGTCTAGTACCTTCCTCAGCTATAGTAGGACTGCTTGAAGATCAACATAAACTTGAGGAATGCATCGAGTCCATGTGGTTCTTGCAAGAGGATTGATGCTTTACTCCGATATTCATGGTGCAAAAACTACAGCAGGTTCTTGTGGGTCTATCCCCTTTTTAGGAATAGGTTCTTGTGTATCTACCGTGTTAATTGCCAATACCAAAGAAAAGGTTAATGCTAAGTTTCATGGGGGGAACTATGGAACCCAACTAGCCTCGCCTTTCCCTATTACTGCAATAGGTTCTTGTGGGTCTGTCCCCCTTTTTAGGAACAAGTTCTTGTGTCTTTGTTGTGGCTTCTCATATAGTAGTAGCAGATCCTTGTAGCATCAACAGTAGGTTCTTGTTTGTCTACCTCATTTTAAAAGGAAGGTTCTTGTGGTACTACTGTGTCTTTTACCATAAATGATGTGGAGGGCTACTTGGCATCAGCCGAAGAATTGCAAGCCTTCGGCACCCATATGAGTTGTAGGAAAATCCTTGAACCTCCATCAATTTCTCAAAGATCCACTGGAGTGGTGCTTCCGTTTCCCTTTTGTCGGCTTGTGTCTTCAATATCCACCTGGATTGGTGCTTCTATTGCCTTGCCCTTTTTCCTCCCTTTTGCCCTTTTGTGTCTTTAAGAACTGGAGCTCCACGGTCATGCAACTTCAATACTTATAGATGTAGGATGGAGGTGCGGAGGCAAAGCTACATACTCTGGCTTTGCATAGTCTTAGACCTTGAGGCCATGGTTGTATCCTTTTGATGCTAGTAGGAGTTCTTGTCCTTGAGTGTATGAGGCGTTCGAGGAGCCACTATAGCTGGAGTAGATTCATTGCCTTGTCACTATAACTGTAGATCCATTGCCCTATCACTATAACTATAGTAGATCCATTGCCATGTCACTATAACTATAGTAGATCCATTGCCCTGTCACTGTAACTATTGTGGACAAGGAAGCTTCTACTCGGACCATTGGACTCATGGGCTTTTTGTTGGCCCTTTACACTACAAGAAATACTAGTCTAGGGGTCCCATTATCGATTGTCATGATTGAGGTACGACCATCCTTGGTTAGAGTTGCGGTGCATTCCCACCAATTTGGCAGTTAACTATCCAACAACATGTACTTCCAAGGATGACCTATTCATCCATAGCACCTACTGCTAGCATAACATAGAATCTACTAGCCATGCAATGGTTATTAGTTAATAGAGGAAATTCCATACAACCTATAGCAGGCGTGATTCTTTCGTTTACTACACGTACCATGACAACCATGGTTCAAGAGTTGCTTGGAACATTAGGAGTCTAGTGCACATCTTGTATGAAATCAAATTATGGCTGGCACCAAGGTCAACGAAGGCTTGGATGAGCAGATGGTTTCCCTGCACCACTAAAAATCCTCTTGCACCATGGTTGGGGAAATGGTAAGATCTTCCATGAGGTTTAACCCTTCCACAAAATGGTAAGATGTTCCATGAGGTTTAACCTTCCATGGATGCTTTGCAAATTGTTATGAGCCCTAAAGTTTTTGCTTTGGCTTGATGCAATCTAGCCTCTTCTATCTCATGCCACTTCATTTGAGTGACGTATTTTTTGAGTTCTTTTTCTTGGTGGATGGCTTGTGACGTTTGAAGCATTAATGGTCTATAGTAGCACTTGATCTTGCTACCATTAATGTAACCATCAATTTTGATATAGTCAAGGGTCACAATTCTACATGACCCTTGGGGTGTGATATGTACAACCTGATATGGATCCATTCCTCGATATTTCAACTTATGTTTGGAGTTTCTTACACTGTATAACAATGCAAGGTCACCTTCATTTAGGTCCTTACTTCGAAGGTTGCAGTCAAAACACTTCTTCTAGAAATAGCTTCTCGATTTTTATGACATAGGTTGCCCTCAATATCATTTCATCAAGCTTTTCAAGCACGATTAACCTTTCAGGGATTGCCTCTTCTGATATCTAATCCCTAACTGTGACTCTGAGCCTTGGTACAATAAACCCCAGTGCCATAACTGTCTCTACCCCAAACAGTACGCTAAAGGTTGTGCAATTTGTTGTCGCCTTGTACACATTTGAGATGCCTATAGTGCTATGGTGAGTTTGTGCTCCTAGTCATTACAACTAGCCTCAACCATGCACGACATTGTGTGGCACAAGATCTTGTTGGAGCTTTCAGCTTGACCATTTGCTCGAGGATAATAGGGTGTGGATTTTTGATGCACAAGTTGTACAAAAGAGGGCCCTTTCTCCTTGGCTTCTTGCCTTTGCATTCTCATATCTTGTCACCCATCTTTTCATCACGTCACTATTAAGCATACAGTAAAGGTTGATATTATTAAGCAACTCTGTGTCTATTAATTTGCTGTGTCCTTTCCCTTGAGGCACAATAGAGGTCATCCTTAGGTCTTCATCATCTCTCCATAGTCGTGGGAGAGAGCTATCCACATCAATAAGAAACTCAGAAATATATACAAGTGACTCTTGTACCAACCAACCCTCAGCCATGCTACCTTTGGGTCTTGCATTTTGTCTCACGAAACCCTTCAAGGTCTTCATGAAGCGCTCGAGGAAGACCAACCATCGTGCATGTATAGTACCACATGTAGCAACCTCATCCACCAAATGCACTATGAGATGTAGTTGGCTTGTGAGAATAGAACGTGGAAATGTCTCCTCCACTAAACAAACCACCTCCACTGACATAACTCGAGCATTCTCAAGCGTGGTGGGATCTATTTCCTTTGAGCTCACATACCTAGAAAGGAAAAAGTACGCCATATTAGCAATATGAACACCTTGCATGGAGCATTGATACACTTCACATTTTGTATCCTGTAAAGTACCTCACAAGCTTGCCCATCTTGTAAATACAATCCTTCATGTCCTGCGATGCACTACGAGAAATGCTAGTAGGTAGTATGAACTGAACACATGAGGAATGGTTGATTAGTTTCTTCTAATTCACTCACAAATTTGGAAGGAAAAAGATATTATGCACACAAAATAATTACTTGGAGCATCTTGTGCCAATCATGAGATTTCAAGCCATATAATTGCTCTACACCTCTTTTCTTGCTCTTTGTGAAGGCCCCCTTCAAACACCTCACACACCTAGTGGGAGTACGAATTGTAGTGATAGCTCGCTTCACCGCCACCATATCTAGCTTTGATAACCTCCATGGTGCATGAGGTAAAAAGACATGCCCATTTGGCGTGTCTTGTGGCCAAGCTTCACGCATCCTCCCTATGGTGCATAGATCCTCCCTTATGCCTACAGAATCTCGTGTCCCATTCAAATGTTCCCAAATGGTACATGCCACATTCTTGAAGATATGTATGGGATCAAGTAGATGATTGATCTTGAGGTGGGACCAATATGGTAAACGATAAAAGATGGAGTATCTAAACAAAAGATGGTGTTAGCGGGCAATCTTTATTTCCATTCAATATAGCACATAATAGTTAGAAACCCTATCGGCTCATGCCAAGTGGTGGAGGAGTCGTGGAACCATCCCAAATTCTCACCCAATCTCCTGCAGTGAGTGACTATGGGGGGATTTCATTCCAAGGGGCGACATATCTAAGATGATCAGGTGGAAGAAATCGATGGTGATTCTCATAGATGACCTTATTCAATGCATCTGCCCATGAGGCAACTAGTGAAGGACCACAAACAGGACATGCATGGTAATCCGATGTAGTGAGACCTGAATAATAGACACAATTAAGAGTTTAAGGTGGGTTTAGGGTGCCACATTGATTGCCTACTCATAATTAAAAGTGCAATGCTTACCTAAACAGTCGCCATAGCCTGGGAAGTCATGCATCATCCACATCAAGACTACTTTGCAGCTGAAGTGTCATGACGAGGGAGGCCTACTCACATCATGCACCTTGATACCTCTCCAAAGTATCTCTAGCTCATCAATCAAAGGCTCAAAATAAACATCAGGATTTTTTACTTCATGTTTCCTTAGAATTAGAAGGGATAACATAACATGTCCTTTCTTAATTGCCATAGAGGGTGGAACATTATAATTCACCAATATCACTGGCCATACACTGTAAGAGGTGCTTTTGAGATCAAATGGGTTCACACCGTCCATACCCAATCCAAGTCTCAAGCTCCTAGGTTCTTCCTTGAAGCTTGGCCATGTGTCTTCAATATGCTTCCACGTAGGAGTGTCTATGGGAGTTCTCCACTTGCCATTGGTTGATCGATGGGAGGAATGCCATGACATGAGCTTTGCAATGGATTTGCACTTGAACATATGTTGGATGCGAGGGATTATGGGAAAATGTCGTAGAACCTTACGAGGCACATCCAAAGTTTTGAAATCTGCTCTATATCTTGCCTCTCCACAAGTAGGACACTCTCTTGCATCCGAAGGTAGGCTCATAAGCATGTCATGAATACTACCTCCATTGAAGTATGGATTGATTAACCAAAGATCGCTAATGTGTGTGTAACCAATTGTGCGACACACAGCCCTATGCATTACAGTCATTGTTGCCAGTTCTGTCTTCAACGATCTATGTGCATGTGTAGTATCTTGCCTCAAATTCTTGCCAGCATATGATAGGGTTGGCTTGAAACCTGGCACACCCTCTATCGTAACCCGATACACTTTTCCTCCCCCCCCCTAATTCCTCAAGAATTGCCAATGCAACTAGTGGGAAGTGTACCGTTGTAGAGCACATGTCGGCAAACTTCATGCACAAGTCTATTTGTGCCTTGCCATCTTGAATTCTCGTGTCTATTTTTTTTGATGACCCACTTGCAACTTGGGTATAATATTGCATGGCGACATTCGATAGTCTACCGGTCGCACCTTTTTCCTTTCGATCTTTTCTATGAATGGCAGCGTAGGATTCCTTTCATTCTATAGGCCACCTATCCAACTTTGACCTTGCTGCATCTGTTAAGGGCTCTGACTGCTTTACCATTTCCCATTGTGCAACTATATCACCTAGCACTCTAGGTAGGAAACTTAGTACAACCTCTTTCTCCTCTGTCCACTCCACCTCTCCGCGCCTCTCCAGCTACAATCAAATTGAGCAAATATGCACTGATGCATTTCATCCAACTTAGACTTGGTATGCAGAATGCCTGTTATTTTCTCCTCACTCAATGTTATAATATGTCAAACGCACACCCTACGGACAAGTTGTTGCAACTCGATTCTCCAAGTGTCTCTCTCTCTCTTTGAAGGGGTGGCTGCCATGAGAAAGGCAGAGGTATAGATCTCATTCACACAACAATCATTATGTAAGCATTCGTGGGGTTCTACTACCACGATGAGTCCTGACGTGTACATGCAAAAACCAATGAATAGCAATTAAGTAATTGAGACATGTAGGTCCAATTGTAATGCATTGCGTCAACACTCAATAGTCATTACAAAAACAAAAAATCAAGAAATAAAATTGAGATCTACACACATGCTAACGTGAATTTTTAATAGATAATTATAATGTGGACCCTAAAAGCAATAGCACGCCTCATACAAATTACTCCAACAAATCCTATCAAGCTATCAAAGAAGGATAGGCTATAAAAGATGAACAGGAAAACATATAACAACAATCACAATGTAATGAACCAAGATGATCTACATCAACATTATGTGATTGACACACATCTTGAGCTCGTTGGGAAGGTCGTCGTCGAGATGAAAAAGCGAGCCATTACCCAGCCCTAACTAAGAACAATAGTGAGGTGAGAATGTCACCAAAAGCCTATAGGAGAAGAAAACAGTGAAGATGCAAAAAACTGTAGAAAATTCCGGTGAACTATGGAAAAAAATGATGCGAAGGGGGCGTTTTATAGAATCCAATTCGACATACTGGCCGGTATGTCCACACATCGGTCAATTTTTGTGGCCAATGCATGCATGCCATGCGTTCGGTCCATGCACATCGATCAGTGTCACACTATACCGACCGGTGTTTTCTCAATTATACCGATCGATTTTTTGTTTCACTAACCAGTTTGTTGTATCCCGGTCAGTGTGGTGATTCACCAACCAATAAATCTTAACACCAGTTGGTATTTTTAGGAAAATACGAGTCACTGTTGGGATTGTGTTTTGAACATCCACATGCATTTTTAATTCAAAAAACATGTTCTTTTCTTTAAAAACACATACCAAAAAAATCCTAGAAACTCATGCATAAAATTTGACACAATTTATATGGAATGGGCATGATCTCTAAGTTGTATCACACACATGCATATTTCCCATAAATTTGGGAGATGCACATATTTTTCTTAGAAGACCTTGGCAATATGATAGGAAAGAAAAATGAGTATATGTGGAAAAGGATGGTATTAAATTGATGTGGTCTCCCTTGATGATCTATTTTGAAGGAATTCCAAATTAATATTCCATTTGCAATTCTCTTGGTATTTGTCGCATGTAACATAGGTTCTAGGGTAGTATTTCGGTGAGAGGTATAGGGTAAATCATCCATAGATGTTCTTATGCACACTCAGGTGAGAAAGAAGCAACGATCACAAAGATTGAGGGAGGTTCTCACATCCATAGGAGTTCAAGGGTTGTAGGGTTTAGGAGGGTAGGGGTGAGAAGTTTAACTATGGTTCCATGGTTTAGAAAGAGTTCAAGGTTGAGAAGTGGAGAGCTAGTCTCCTTCATGTACTCATGGATTTTAGGTAAAGGAGGGGTAAACAAGGGAGGAAGAGGGAGGAGGAGGAGAAGGAAGGCAAGGACTCGGGGGGTGCACCACTAAGAAATTCTAGGTATCATGTGTGTTTAAGGGGTGTTTAATAAACCCCTCAACTAATTTTTTTCCCCCAATAATGCAACCCCTCTTTACTTATGAACTAACGGATTTCTTTCTAAAGTTGAATTAAAAACCCCCTTCCGTTATTGTAAACCTGTTAAAAAATTTTCAAAAGTGGAATTAAAATACCCCTCCTTTTGAATGCACATGGTACACTAAATTTTTTGGAGGTGAACCCCATGACGGCAAGGAGAAGGGCTAAGAAGGGAGGAGGAGGACGAGGAGGAGGAGGAGGATAAGGGAGAAGGATGGGAGATTGCAAGGGTAGATCATGCTATCACACATTAATAGTGTTGAAGGAGCATATTCCTAAGGAGATGAAGAACATGAACAACAAAGTGAAGTGAACACCGAAGCCCAAAGAGTGGGAACCTCTTTGCATAGAGAGATATTTATACATGTTCCATAGTTTCCTCCCTACACAAAAGTGTAAGGGAAGAGTGTCCTACACAAGCATGTAAGGCAATTGAGCTACACAAAAGTATAAGACAAAAATGTCCTACACAAAAGTGTAAGGCAAGTGACCTACAAAAAGTGTAATACATGTATCCTATACAAAAGTGTAAGGCAAGTATCCTACACAAAAGTATAAGGAAAAATTATCCTACACAAAAGTGTAGGGCTTTCTCTCTCTAGACCATGGTTTTGCAAGTATGACCAAATCTTTCGTATAGAGAAATTTGGCAATCCTTACCTATAAATCCGTCAAACTATCTTTGAAGATTTAGATTACAAGTAAAAATTTGCGGCTACTCCACACACACAACGATCTCATCTTCGTTGCTCTAGATTGTGTGCTTCTTGCCCTTGCCACCTCACAAGGTTAGCACTTGTTGATAGCATTATGTAGATCCTTTACAATCTGGAAGCCTCTTGAGTGACACTTGTGGGCCGCTCATGCTTTTCATCGCGGAGTAGCTTGAGGTTCAGCATTTGCTTGGGTGTAGCTAATCACGAAACTATTTTTGGGGCTATTTTGGGGCCTCGACACAACACATTGGTACGTGAGATTTTGAATTTTACATAGACTCACGCAGGGACAATACGAGCACCTCGTAATTAAACATCACCTTCTTCATAGTAGCAAATTCCTTCAAGGCACTAGGAGAGAGAACTCAATATGGTGGTGAGGTCCATGTAATCGAGCACAACCTTTGACAGTGGGAAGGAGAACTCAATCTAGTGGTGAGCTCCAGCACACGGATGCTCTCAATGTGTTGGAGCTCACCACCACTAGGTTGAGTTCTCCTCCCCCAGTGCTAAAGGTTGTGCAACAATGAGTCATGAAAAGCGACAATGAGTCACAAGTTATTGTTTGCAACAAGCTATTATGATTTTTCACTAGTCTTAAACATTGATCAATTTCACAATCTTTTGGAGACATTAATGAGAACTATTTTCATAACTTTTACAAAATAAGCATAGTTTCAAACTTCTTTTGAAAAATGTACATATTGCTGATTGAAAGATGAAAAAGTTTCTACTTTTCACATCAAATGACAAATTGAAAAAAACAAGATCAATGATACAATCTAATATTCTTTGAAACTACTAATAATTCATGCATGTCTACGTAAAGTATAATACATTACTTACTTATAATTACAAAAATGTGCTTTTTCTTCTACAAAAACTTCATCCCAATCATTGAACTTCATCCTTATCATTGAATTAGAGAATATATGTGGTGTTAAGATAAGTAGGTATACGTCCTCCATAGACAAAGAAGAGGCATGTTGAAAGAAAATATTTTGATAGATGTAGAAAAGAAATCAAATATTTGAATGATCAAATTTTAGATGATTGTGAGTAGTAGAATTTAGTGGTTTACTTTATTTTGATCTAAATATGAATCATCAAGATGAAAGTTGTTGTCCTTTTTAAAAATGATGTAAATCTAGATTCTGGAATCCACTTTGTTGTGATAAAGTTGAACGGATAAAAATTTCCGTCAATGAAATAAAAATTTCATCTGAAAAAAGAAAATTTTCTAACATGAGTGAATGCAAATGTCATTCTAGTACAAGGAAAAAACATTCATCACGTAAAACTTTTATCGACGGGAAATTTTTGTCTACGAAATTTTTTTTCCGTTGATAAAAATTTCAATCCGTCAACAGAATTTTATTCCGTTAATGTATTTTGGGATTCTAGAATCCCAAATTTCATCGACGGAATTATTATTTTTTCCCCAAATTTCATTGACGGAATTATTATTTTTTCCTGTCAATGAAAATTGGGGGAAAAATAATAATTCCGTCGATGAAATTTGGGATTTTAGAATCCCATTGGATTCTGGAATCCCAAAATTCATCAACGGAAAAAAATTGTATCAACGGAAATTTTTCGTCGATGAAAGTTTTACATGATGAAGTTTTTTGAATGATAATTTTGTTCATTCATAAATCGAAATTCTTCTTTTTTCACATGAAAATTTTGTTCTATTGACAAAACTTTACTTTTTTTCAGACAAAAAAATCATTATGTTCACGCTTGTCAACATAGTGGATTCCTGAATCCCAAAATTCATGAATTTTTCAAAAAGACGAACATACTCATGCTTCCAAATCTATCCTCTTTAAACTAAAAGCTATACTTTTGCAAAGGCTAGAGCTTTGAATCGAATCAATAGACCGAAACACAGTAAACCACAAATTATACTAATCAAGACTATTTACAATTTGACCATTTGAGTTGTTGGGCTTTTATCTAAATCTAGAGACATGCTTGCTTTGAATAAACCTATTCTATGGTTGTGGACTCCATATATACCTACCCAACTTAATGTCAAAATATATTAAAATTCAACCATCTAATCAACTGTCTATAAAAAAGAAAAGTTGTTTTGTTAGACAATGCACTAAAAGTGTTTCATCAAATTGTATTAGATCTTAAAGTCACATCATTTTACGAATTATCAATTTGTGGATAGCATGCTATGTACAACAAGTATTCGAGAAATGTGTACTTATCCATGAGGGCAATGTTGTTACTAATGTGGAAGTCAATTCATAAAAAATTCTTTCAACCAATGGACTTCAGGGAACATATCATCTAGAGGTGCTTAAACAATGCAATAAAAGAAAAAAAAAAGGAATTCATCGATGTATGGACATGCTTGATATATAGGATGTAGAAATCCTTGTATATGGATTTGAGTTAAAAATATATGGGCACTTGCACGAAAAACAATTGGTATTTTAAACCAAAAGCTCTAACGACTCTCTTAGTTGAATGCAGGAGTTTCTTCTTCTTTGTAATTTGTCGTGTTTTTCAAATTAAAGAAGAGAACACTTTTTTCAATTGATAATACTAGACATATTGGGGCTCTGGAGTAAAATGTAAGTAATATTTTATGCATTCTTTTTTCATAAAAGTATTAGTTTTTTAAAATCTTTGACGTGAAGTGTATATTTCGTCCATCTAATTTTGACAAAATGCACATTTTTGGTGATTGTTTCAAAAAATGGAGTTGACTTGTTTGCATGATTTTGTTGTCATTTTTTATGACTCGGTGTTGTGCTTATTATGAGCGGCTCTCCACGAAGTTGAGTTCTCTCCCAATGCCTAATGGAACAATGGTGATGTGCTGCCAGGTTGAGTTGTCCTCTTGGTTGCCCACCACTTACCCCTAACCTCACACAACAACGATGGTATGAGAGGCACCAAACATCTTCTGACCTACGGATTAATTCCCGCACATTGTTGATAATCTCTTGAAGTGCTTCACAATTCCCACCATTCACAGTTGTTTGTTAGAGTTTCCTTAATGACTAGAGAGCATGACATGGTTCGCTCAGAACATTGATTGCCTTGTCTTCCTGAATGAAATGATTTCAAATCGTGGGAGAATCTCATATGAGAGAAAAAGTGGCAAGATTTGAAGGAGAAGCACCTAAAATAGAGAAAGGAGAAGGTAGGTTGAATCTCATTCAAAAATCTTGAAAGTTTTGAAAGAATGAGAGGGAAATGGGAGGAAAATGCAGGTAGAGAAGAGAAGTGATGAGATTTTGGCGAGATTCCATCCCATGAGAGGGAGAATAGATAAAGAAGATTCCTAATCACGAGCCAAAAACCCTGGGGCACCAACTCAATATGTAATATGTTACTACCCTCGTTCAAAATCTAGGGTATGGGTAGACAAGGTCCATATATAATATGCATGGATTTCCTTTAAAATTTTCAAATATGCAAGGGAAAAATATGAAAATTTCATGTCCCCCCTCCCACAAAATATAAGGTATATGCCTTGAAAAATATCCAAGATTATAAGATTTGTACATATTTTTCATAATATGTGAGGCCCAAGGGGGGGGGGTATTTTGGATGAGGGGGGGTAAAACAAAAAATACACTAAAATATGAAAACCCATCTCCTTTCAAATTAATGTAACTTTTTCATGTGTTACCCAAATTTCAAGGTGTAAATACATATTTGAAGCTCTTTTAGTGTTGAACACAACCATGTTAATTTGAATAATTTTTACTCATGTCATATTGTTAAATTCATCTCATACTCAAGATTTTGATAGGTTTTCTTACTAAAGGGAGTTGGCGCCCCAAGGAGCCAGCAAGAAATTTGAAAAGAGGGCTGGAGCAAAGAAAAATAGGAAATGATGCTCAGAAATGAGGGAGAAAGAAGAGGAATGAGAGAGAATCAAAGGAGTGTGGTAATTGGATGGGAGGATTTGGTTTCAGGTCAAATGGTACATGTTTGGTTGAGAAACTAGGTCTCGAGGGGGTCACTATGTATAAACCCTCTATACCACGTGCGTTCAAGGCCTATTTCTAAAATCCCTTATCTGTAAATTTTTCATTAATAAAATGTACCCCTTTTCTATACAAATCTGTAAAATTTTCCCAAAACTATTTAAAATAGTCCCTTATGTAAATTTATTTCTATAAATTTTAGAAATAAAAAATATCCTTCTGTTGAACTCATGTGATAGGGTTACATATGATGAGTGACCCCCCCGAGAACTAGGTTTGTCAGTTTGGTTACAGTTAAAAAACGTGATGGGAGAGTTGAGGTAGCATGTGGGTCCTCCACATCATTGTTTGGGCCATTGAATAGGGAGATAGCAAGCTAAGGGTGTCCACTTCCGGACCACTTTTGGGTGAGTGTGACACCCCTCGAGTGAAAATACAAAGGTTTTGCTTCGGTCTGAAATAGCTCGATTGAGGTATCCCCTCCAATGAAATTCACACACGAGGACAACCAAGCCAAGCCAATACCTTGATCGAGGTCCTACACTTGCTTTCACCGAACCGAGCCTATACCTCGATCGAGGTATCGTGGCAAGCCCACGTACCTTGATTGAGGTATCGTGGATGGATGACATCGGTCGTGTCAAATACCACGATCGAGGTATGTGGCATCCGACATGGCAGATGACATACCTCGATCGAGGTAATGTGGCAAGTCCACATACCTCGATCGTGGTATGCTGGACCAATGACTTGGCCATATGGCCAATACCACGATCGAGGTATGTGGCATCCGACATGTACTGTGTTGGCAGCTGACATACCTCGATCGAGGTATCGTGGCAGGCCCATACCTCGATCGAGGTATGCTGGACCGATGTGTATGTGGCATGTCCGATCGAGGTATCATGGCAGATCTATACCTCAATCGAGGTATGATGGAGCGATGTGTATGTGGCATGTCATATACCTCGATCGAGTTATCCTGGCATGTCTATACCTCGATCGAGGTATGATGGATCGATGTGTATGTGGCATGTGAAATACCTCGATCGAGGTAGTGAAACCCTAAATTTTCATATATAAAGAGAGGGACCCCCCTTCATTCTTCAAACCTCAATCAAGCTCCTCTTCATTGAAATCGACGGATTTGTGGGAGCTCGATGGAATTACAGCAGTGATGGACAACGACGGATGGACAACGACGGAGATGGATGGAGCAGGAGATTCCAGGTAAGGTTTTTTTAATGTCGCATTTTTTTTGAAAATTTATTTAAATTTTAGTTTATAGGAATATCTAATTTAATTATAAAATAGTTCAAAATTTCAAATGCATTTTAAAGTTCTTTTAAATTATTTTTTTAATTACGTAAGTTTTTATTTAAAATGTGAAAATGTATATATTTTGTTTTTAAAAATCATCTATTAAAAAAAAGAGAGATTAAAGTAGTTTTTATGTTATTTTTCAAATTAGTGCTATTTTTATTTAAATAAAAAAACGTTTAAATTTTATTTTTAAAAATCATCTTAAAAAAAAAAAGAAAATAAGAGTTTAAGGTAGCTTTTATATTATTTAAGTTAGTGAAGTTTTTATTTAAATGTCAAAAAGTATATATTTTGTTTTTTCAAATCATCTATTAAAAAAAAAAGAGATTAAAGTAGGTTTTATGTTATTTTTTAAATTAGTGAAGTTTTGGATTAAATATAAAAACGTTTTGTTTTTAGAAATCATCTATTAAAAAAAAGAAAATAAGAGTTTAAAGTAGCTTTTATATTATTTTTCAAGTTAGCGAAGTTTTTATTTAAATGTCAAAACGTATATATTTTGTTTTTTAAAATCATCTATTTCATTTATTTTAAAAAAGAGATTAAAGTAGTTTTTATATTATTTTTCAATCTAGGGAAGTGTAGCATCTTTAACACAAAGTATTTGAAAATGAAATAAGACGAAGGATGTACACCTAAATCCCTTTTTCAATAACACCATTAAATAACTATTGTGTGTGCATCTTCCATTGAAGAGTGGAGCAACTTAGAGCATGTAGGGAGTGCATGTGTTGCATTTGCAACATAGCACTGTTGTAGGCATAGCCACACATTTGGCCCATCTACCGTTAGGTGCATAGGATGAACTGAAGTTTTTTGGTTCATTCTCACCATGTACGCGACATGTTTGCTTGGCAGGCACATCTATTGCGACGGGATATGGACTCTCGTGTACGACAGTTGGAGGCAAATTTGGAGGAGCAGAGGATTCGGACACGCATAGCCTACCATCGAGCAAGCACTATATTTTGCAGTTGTTGAGACATATTAGTCGTGATCCATCTTGCCATAGGATCGACCCCAGTGTGGCCCTGTACCCCGCTCCTCCTGTAGATGTGCCAACTAGGACACCCATAGATGCACCAGTCACAGCCAGGCTTCCTACTACCACTTGCATCCTTTGCGATGAGGATTTTAACCCCATAGGGTGGTTTGGACTAGGGTGCGACCACATCGCACATCTCCATTGCATGACCTGCCACATGGTGGCACGATCAGTGTGCCCTATATGCTTTGTTGACATTGATGTGGCCACATATAGAGGACTAGGCATGGATGATTAGTCATTGTCAGGCCATTGATCCATTTGCCTACATGGTCTTGATAGAGCACTACAGGGAGGAGGCACAGAGAGCGTTGCTGCAGCAGGAGGGTGCTGATACTTCAATGGTTGCAGCATGTGTTCCGTGACACTTCTCATATGGTAATTTCATGCCAGGTGACAAGGCACGTCGTATTGAGTGAGAGGCAGAGCTTCATATATCATTGCAGCAGTGGGTGGAGCAGTAGCTTGAGCGGGGCCGAGACCAGCATCTTCTGCATGTAGAGATGATTACTCATGCTGGATTTGAGGCATGAGTATTCACAGATGCACGACTTTGGGAGTTGAGGCATGCATACATAGAGGAGGCGAGGGAGGCAGAGATGGCAGCAGTGGCTCGTGCAGCATGCCCTCCTCTTCATCAGGATGAGGCTGGTCCATCTGCTCCAGGAGATGAGGCTGGCCCATCTGATCCGGCTTTGCCTGAGGGCACACAGCAGATGGTTGGGCAGTGGGTCATACAGGAGCCACGTCAGAGGATGACTAGAGGATCATATGTGGAGGTATCATATTCTGATTCATAATGATTGTTTAGGCTTCACACATATCTTGTTTAGGGATGCACTTCTGCACGATGATGATGATGATGTACACATTCATTTTGGTACTTTCATGATGTTGTTCTTACTTTTATGATGTATGAGCATTTTGGTACTTTCATGATGTTCTTCTTACTTTGTTTATTTCAGTTTATAGTTTGTTCAAATCTAACATAAACATTTAAAATTAGGAGTATCATTTTGAATTTCAGATATCTGAATTCACACATCTAATACATAAGGTATTTTAAAAATAATGCCATGTGAAGTAATTGTAAACATTAAGCATTGAAAAGGTGTTCAAGTATAAGGTCTCTCTCTCTCTCTCTCTCTCTCTCTCTCTCTTGCTATGAACTTTATCATTTTGAATATCATATTGAATTTCATATATATCAATGCTTGCAATTATTACACTAATATTGTCACTAATTTTTGTAAATTGTAGATTAAGAAAAAAATGTCAATGTATAGCATGGAATGGTGCTCATTGGTAGTAACATGTGTCAAACATTAATACATGATTATGTACGATTGGTCCAAAATCATCCCCAACAGATAAGTCCACATGCGTATTTGGTAAATACGTGTGCCATTTTTCATACGTAGTCGTGCTAGTAGGGATTGTAAAAATGTATGCATTATACCTTCCACGTGGCACATACCAAATCAGTTGGAGACCAAATCTTGCGTGGATGTAGGTCTAGGGTAGCCTAGGAGCTGTGCATAGTTTCATCCCCAATAGATAAGTCCACATGCGTATTTGGTTAGTACGTGCACCATTTTTCATACGTAGTCACTAGTAGGGAGTGCTTGCAAAAATGTACGCATTATACCTTCCACGTGGCACATACCAAATTAGTTGGAGACCAAATCTTGCATGGATGTACGTCTAGGGTAGTGTAAGAGCCGTGCAAAGTTTAATCCCCAACAGATAAGTCGACATGCATATTTGGTTAGTACGTGCGCCATTTTTCATGCGTAGTCATGCTAGTAGGGATTGTAAAAATGTATGCATTATACCTTCCACGTGGTGCATACCAAATCAGTTGGAGACCAAATCTTGTGTGGATGTAGGTCTAGGGTAGCCTAAGAATTGTGCAGAGTTTCATCCCCAACAGATAAGTCCACATGCGTATTTGGTTAGTACGTGCGCCATTTTTCATATGTAGTCACTAGTAGGGAGAGCTTGCAAAAATGTACGCATTATACCTTCCACATGGCACATACCAAATCAGTTGGAGACCAAATCTTACGTGGATGTACCTCCTTTTCTGATTCCTTAAGCATGCCAATCCTCTGCTGAGCCTCTCTGCAAGCCCCTTTCTTTTTCAGAATGTCTACTTTCTGGTTTTCAACTAGCCTATCACACACCTTAGGTTGTACTATGCTCCCTTTACTGTCAACCTATTCTTCCTTTGGCTCCATCTCAATCACTACTGGATTTGCACATTGAGGTTGGACTTTTTTCTCTGTTGGTTGTACTGATACACCCATTTTCCCTTGGGTAGGCATATCTCCATCAATGCACACTTAACCTTTTTCTCTACATTCACCTTATCCAAGGCTTTAAGAACCTCATGTGGAACTTTCTTTTCTCATCCCAATCAATTAGGTGTTTACGTTTGTCTACCATTGGTATTTTTTCCTCCTTTGGATTGGTCCTTTAGACCTTGGTACAACCAGTGCTGCCGGATCATTTTATCCTTTCGACATGTCACTTTCCTACTGAGATCCTGAGCAATCACATAAAACAATCAATACTGGATCCATACCCTTCTTCTTTTGTGCTTCTGTTTGCTTCAATTTTCCCAATCCTTCCTCTGCCCCATTTTGCTCGAGCTGTATTATCATTGCATTGGCTTGGGCTGGTAGTGGACGAGGTGCATTTTGTGTTTGTGATTGTGTCTAGTATTGAACAATTGGGATGCCCCTCTCATTGTGATGTCTAGCTTTTCCACAATATGTGCAATTCTGTGCATCAGTCTTCTCATTTGGTTAGCATTCTCATTTACCCCTACTTGATTGGCTACAGGTGGTTGTGCCACTGCTATAGCAGCTTGCGTGTGAGGAGGCACTGCCCCCTATAATTTGGATTGTACCAGTAATTGGCATTGTCATGATTCTGTTTGAGGCAAAACTCACATTGAGCTTTCTCAGATGAACCGGCTTTTGATAGCCCCATACTTTTCAAATCTTTTTTATCTTTTTCTCTAGCTTTTTAAACCTTGAGGAAGCTTTTGCCTATTTTACTTCGACTTGGAGCTCCCCTTCTTGGATTCCTTTTTCCTTTTTCTCTTGGACTTCATGTCCTCATCATCCGAAGCATCCGAATCATCTTCTTCGGCCTCAGATTCTGCATTACCATCCTCACTCTTGGTGTCAGAGTCTTTCTTTGAATCTGTGTCCGAATCCAAATCCTCCACCTCCTTCTTTTTCCCCTTCTTTGATTTGCTTTTGGTCATACCAAATCTCCGTTCTGCACGTTGCGCCACTGTGACCATGTTGTCAAAGTCATTGGCTCCTGCCAACGTGTCCCTTCCCACCATAGCACTTCTCAATTCCTTTTTAATGCCTTTGCAGAAGTAATCCCCCAATTGTTCCTCAGTCGAGTCTCTGCATGGTGGCTAGCCTCTAGTTCAGATTTCGAAACTTCTGGGCATAGTATTCTACCAACATATCCTTCTATTTCAATTGTCGAAGTTTTTTGAGGATTGCTTCTAGTGTTTTCTCTTGTCAGAATCTTGACAAAAAACTTGTTTCAGAGCATCATAGTCTGGAAAGTGATTCATACCATATTGAATGAACCAACTCATGGCCTTGCCTACCAAGGTTGCTACCAATTGTTCCTTCTTGACCGCATCACCAAGCAGACCTTTGAAACCACTTGCAACCCATCGGGTCTCAAATTGCCCAATGTGACTATGAGGGTCTCCTTTTGTCTTGCCACTGAATTTAGCAGAGCAGACTCTAGGGTTCTACATATTGACTGCTAGAATGATTCGAACTACTGGGTTTGCTCGAGAGTGGATCAAATAATTGCCTTTGCGCTCCTACATACAAACCAACTGCTACATGGTATCCAAAAGTTGCCCGAATGAAGGTTTTTGATGGAGACCATGTGGGATTTTATGCATTAACTGCATCTTGGTATTCTGAACTTCCTCCTGAACTCGTGGAGGAATCCTCACCGGACGCTGTGTTCCCAGGAACCCAATCTTCATCGTCTGAACTTGGAACGGTTTCCTCCAATTCTAGTTGGATTACGGATGGTTCTCCTACCTCTCCCTGCATTACAACCGTGTCACCATATCCTTCCTCATTTGCATCAAGACAACCCCTTGCTTGGGCCCTTGTAAAGTAGAGATGACTGATACGTCAAGGAGATGACTCCGTTTCCTACATGTCTAACATCTGTTACCACTCTCTCCATGAAAATTCTGTAAGATTGCTCGACTCTTTCTCCCTTTGGTCTTCAGGTTAAATTATCTATGCCCACCTCAATGCTCCCTGATTCCCTGGCCAAGAATTCTTGCCTCTTCTGCTACAAATCACGGATTAATTCCCGCACATTGTTGATAATCTCTTGAAGTGCTTCACAATTCCCACCATTCACAGTTGTTTGTTAGAGTTTCCTTAATGACTAGAGAGCATGACATGGTTCGCTCAGAACATTAATTGCCTTGTCTTCCTGAATGAAATGATTTCAAATCGTGGGAGAATCTCATATGAGAGAAAAAGTGGCAAGATTTGAAGGAGAAGCACCTAAAATAGAGAAAGGAGAAGGTAGGTTGAATCTCATTCAAAAATCTTGAAAGTTTTGAAAGAATGAGAGGGAAATGGGAGGAAAATGCAGGTAGAGAAGAGAAGTGATGAGATTTTGGCGAGATTCCATCCCATGAGAGGGAGAATAGATAAAGAAGATTCCTGATCACGAGCCAAAAACCCTGGGGCACCAACTCAATATGTAATATGTTACTACCCTCGTTCAAAATCTAGGGTATGGGTAGACAAGGTCCATATATAATATGCATGGATTTCCTTTAAAATTTTCAAATATGCAAGGGAAAAATATGAAAATTTCATGTCCCCCCTCCCACAAAATATAAGGTATATGCCTTGAAAAATATCCAAGATTATAAGATTTGTACATATTTTTCATAATATGTGAGGCCCAAGGGGGGGGGGTATTTTGGATGAGGGGGGGTAAAACAAAAAATACACTAAAATATGAAAACCCATCTCCTTTCAAATTAATGTAACTTTTTCATGTGTTACCCAAATTTCAAGGTGTAAATACATATTTGAAGCTCTTTTAGTGTTGAACACAACCATGTTAATTTGAATAATTTTTACTCATGTCATATTGTTAAATTCATCTCATACTCAAGATTTTGATAGGTTTTCTTACTAAAGGGAGTTGGCGCCCCAAGGAGCCAGCAAGAAATTTGAAAAGAGGGCTGGAGCAAAGAAAAATAGGAAATGATGCTCAGAAATGAGGGAGAAAGAAGAGGAATGAGAGAGAATCAAAGGAGTGTGGTAATTGGATGGGAGGATTTGGTTTCAGGTCAAATGGTACATGTTTGGTTGAGAAACTAGGTCTCGGGGGGGTCACTATGTATAAACCCTCTATACCACGTGCGTTCAAGGCCTATTTCTAAAATCCCTTATCTGTAAATTTTTCATTAATAAAATGTACCCCTTTTCTATACAAATCTGTAAAATTTTCCCAAAACTATTTAAAATAGTCCCTTATGTAAATTTATTTCTATAAATTTTAGAAATAAAAAATATCCTTCTGTTGAACTCATGTGATAGGGTTACATATGATGAGTGACCCCCCCGAGAACTAGGTTTGTCAGTTTGGTTACAGTTAAAAAACGTGATGGGAGAGTTGAGGTAGCATGTGGGTCCTCCACATCATTGTTTGGGCCATTGAATAGGGAGATAGCAAGCTAAGGGTGTCCACTTCCGGACCACTTTTGGGTGAGTGTGACACCCCTCGAGTGAAAATACAAAGGTTTTGCTTCGGTCTGAAATAGCTCGATTGAGGTATCCCCTCCAATGAAATTCACACACGAGGACAACCAAGCCAAGCCAATACCTTGATCGAGGTCCTACACTTGCTTTCACCGAACCGAGCCTATACCTCGATCGAGGTATCGTGGCAAGCCCACGTACCTTGATTGAGGTATCGTGGATGGATGACATCGGTCGTGTCAAATACCACGATCGAGGTATGTGGCATCCGACATGGCAGATGACATACCTCGATCGAGGTAATGTGGCAAGTCCACATACCTCGATCGTGGTATGCTGGACCAATGACTTGGCCATATGGCCAATACCACGATCGAGGTATGTGGCATCCGACATGTACTGTGTTGGCAGCTGACATACCTCGATCGAGGTATCGTGGCAGGCCCATACCTCGATCGAGGTATGCTGGACCGATGTGTATGTGGCATGTCCGATCGAGGTATCATGGCAGATCTATACCTCAATCGAGGTATGATGGAGCGATGTGCATGTGGCATGTCATATACCTCGATCGAGTTATCCTGGCATGTCTATACCTCGATCGAGGTATGATGGATCGATGTGTATGTGGCATGTGAAATACCTCGATCGAGGTAGTGAAACCCTAAATTTTCATATATAAAGAGAGGGACCCCCCTTCATTCTTCAAACCTCAATCAAGCTCCTCTTCATTGAAATCGACGGATTTGCGGGAGCTCGATGGAATTACAGCAGCGATGGACAAGGACGGATGGACAACGACGGAGATGGATGGAGCAGGAGATTCCAGGTAAGGTTTTTTTAATGTCGCATTTTTTTTGAAAATTTATTTAAATTTTAGTTTATAGGAATATCTAATTTAATTATAAAATAGTTCAAAATTTCAAATGCATTTTAAAGTTCTTTTAAATTATTTTTTTAATTACGTAAGTTTTTATTTAAAATGTGAAAATGTATATATTTTGTTTTTAAAAATCATCTATTAAAAAAAAGAGAGATTAAAGTAGTTTTTATGTTATTTTTCAAATTAGTGCTATTTTTATTTAAATAAAAAAACGTTTAAATTTTATTTTTAAAAATCATCTTAAAAAAAAAAAGAAAATAAGAGTTTAAGGTAGCTTTTATATTATTTAAGTTAGTGAAGTTTTTATTTAAATGTCAAAAAGTATATATTTTGTTTTTTCAAATCATCTATTAAAAAAAAAAGAGATTAAAGTAGTTTTTATGTTATTTTTTAAATTAGTGAAGTTTTGGATTAAATATAAAAACGTTTTGTTTTTAGAAATCATCTATTAAAAAAAAGAAAATAAGAGTTTAAAGTAGCTTTTATATTATTTTTCAAGTTAGCGAAGTTTTTATTTAAATGTCAAAACGTATATATTTTGTTTTTTAAAATCATCTATTTCATTTATTTTAAAAAAGAGATTAAAGTAGTTTTTATATTATTTTTCAATCTAGGGAAGTGTAGCATCTTTAACACAAAGTATTTGAAAATGAAATAAGACGAAGGATGTACATCTAAATCCCTTTTTCAATAACACCATTAAATAACTATTGTGTGTGCATCTTCCATTGAAGAGTGGAGCAACTTAGAGCATGTAGGGAGTGCATGTGTTGCATTTGCAACATAGCACTGTTGTAGGCATAGCCACACATTTGGCCCATCTACCGTTAGGTGCATAGGATGATCCCAACGACATCCTACCTCATCAAGGAGTACGTGACTAAGTGTAATCAATCAAACAAATAGGAGAGGGTAGGTCATGTGGCTAGCAATCCCTTTAGGTGGCACGTGAAACTATAGAAATAGGGAACTAGGGAAGGTTGTAGATTTATGTATGGATATAGTTACATAGACAAATACAAAGACTTATGTGATTCCATGAAACCTTGTCATGAGCTTTTGCAAAAATTCAATCAAAATTGGCTAGCTAAAAGTTTTAATTACGTAAATAGATTATTAAGTCCCATTGAATAGAATATTAATTTTCATTACCCAAATAGAATATTAATTTCCATGTGTTTTTTTTGTGCATGCGCTAGCTAGCGCACAGGTTCTGGCACCACTATTCATATGCAGATAGCGATTTTGAGAGCTGAGATGAGGGCACTGCAGGATGCTAGGGCACCCCCTCACTTGGTTGCGAGTCTAGATTTAGTCATTGATGCTCTAGGTCGATTAGACACAGTTGAGGATGAGTTGGATACCTTTCAGGCACAGGCTGAGGTAGAGATTAGTGGTCATGGCTTGGATTGGAGAGCCATTTGAGAGTTGTTTGAGCATGAGTCACCTCATAGGCAGGCCTTAGAGGATATGTTTTGGGATGGTCACACTGAGGCGATGCGACCATGATCAGGGCTGCCCTTTTATATTTTATGTTGTAGGCACCCCGTCATAGCAGCACACATTTATCCGAGATATCTCGCTATGAATGGTGGTCGATTGCCTCACAACCATCAGATAGCCAGGTCATTTGCCATGCAGCTATACGCCGAGTTTGTGCTTGGTCATCGGGTAGACTACCTTAGTACCCGTCCAAGATCAGGAGTCGAACATGGTAGGATGGGGCATCAGGAGCGTCAGACTGCAGGTGTTCATCGTTGATGCGAGGCACCAGAGCTGCACACTATCCCTGCACCGGCATTGTGAGCTGTTCGAGGACAGATTAGGGGGGATGTTCATTCAGTGGGCTCATCCTTGTGCGACATGGTCTCTACCCTATCGAGATCACTTTCGATTCCACCTCCCCCACCTCCCACATCTATGGAGCTCCCACATCTACATTGCCTCAGCATGACTTGGATACTCGAGACGCACAAATTGCAGAGTTGGAGGCATTGTTGGCTAGGGTCGAGGTTAGTTATTCTGATTATTTTAGTTTATTTTTTTGTTGCATGTTTTGAACTGAAGTTTTTTGGTTCATTCTCACCATGTACGCGACATGTTTGCTTGGCAGGCACATCTATTGCGACGGGATATGGACTCTCGTGTACGACAGTTGGAGGCAAATTTGGAGGAGCAGAGGATTCGGACACGCATAGCCTACCATCGAGCAAGCACTATATTTTGCAGTTGAGACATATTAGTCGTGATCCATCTTGCCATAGGATCGACCCCAGTGTGGCCCTGTACCCCGCTCCTCCTGTAGATGTGCCAACTAGGACACCCATAGATGCACCAGTCACAGCCAGGCTTCCTACTGCCACTTGCATCCTTTGCGATGAGGATTTTAACCCCATAGGGTGGTTTGGACTAGGGTGCGACCACATCGCACATCTCCATTGCATGACCTGCCACATGGTGGCACGATCAGTGTGCCCTATATGCTTTGTTGACATTGATGTGGCCACATATAGAGGACTAGGCATGGATGATTAGTCATTGTCAGGCCATTGATCCATTTGCCTACATGGTCTTGATAGAGCACTACAGGGAGGAGGCACAGAGAGCGTTGCTGCAGCAGGAGGGTGCTGATACTTCAGTGGTTGCAGCATGTGTTCCGTGACACTTCTCATATGGTAATTTCATGCCAGGTGACAAGGCACGTCGTATTGAGTGAGAGGCAGAGCTTCATATATCATTGCAGCAGTGGGTGGAGCAGTAGCTTGAGCGGGGCCGAGACCAGCATCTTCTGCATGTAGAGATGATTACTCATGCTGGATTTGAGGCATGAGTATTCACAGATGCACGACTTTGGGAGTTGAGGCATGCATACATAGAGGAGGCGAGGGAGGCAGAGATGGCAGCAGTGGCTCGTGCAGCATGCCCTCCTCTTCATCAGGATGAGGCTGGTCCATCTGCTCCAGGAGATGAGGCTGGCCCATCTGATCCGGCTTTGCCTGAGGGCACACAGCAGATGGTTGGGCAGTGGGTCATACAGGAGCCACGTCAGAGGATGACTAGAGGATCATATGTGGAGGTATCAGATTCTGATTCATAATGATTGTTTAGGCTTCACACATATCTTGTTTAGGGATGCACTTCTGCACGATGATGATGATGATGTACACATTCATTTTGGTACTTTCATGATGTTGTTCTTACTTTTATGATGTATGAGCATTTTGGTACTTTCATGATGTTCTTCTTACTTTGTTTATTTCAGTTTATAGTTTGTTCAAATCTAACATAAACATTTAAAATTAGGAGTATCATTTTGAATTTCAGATATCTGAATTCACACATCTAATACATAAGGTATTTTAAAAATAATGCCGTGTGAAGTAATTGTAAACATTAAGCATTGAAAAGGTGTTCAAGTATAAGGTCTCTCTCTCTCTCTCTCTCTCTCTCTCTCTCTCGCTATGAACTTTATCATTTTGAATATCATATTGAATTTCATATATATCAATGCTTGCAATTATTACACTAATATTGTCACTAATTTTTGTAAATTGTAGATTAAGAAAAAAATGTCAATGTATAGCATGGAATGGTGCTCATTGGTAGTAACATGTGTCAAACATTAATACATGATTATGTACGATTGGTCCAAAATCATCCCCAACAGATAAGTCCACATGCGTATTTGGTAAATACGTGTGCCATTTTTCATACGTAGTCGTGCTAGTAGGGATTGTAAAAATGTATGCATTATACCTTCCACGTGGCACATACCAAATCAGTTGGAGACCAAATCTTGCGTGGATGTAGGTCTAGGGTAGCCTAGGAGCTGTGCATAGTTTCATCCCCAATAGATAAGTCCACATGCGTATTTGGTTAGTACGTGCGCCATTTTTCATACGTAGTCACTAGTAGGGAGTGCTTGCAAAAGTGTACGCATTATACCTTCCACGTGGCACATACCAAATTAGTTGGAGACCAAATCTTGCATGGATATACGTCTAGGGTAGTGTAAGAGCCGTGCAAAGTTTAATCCCCAACAAATAAGTCCACATGCATATTTGGTTAGTACGTGCGCCATTTTTCATGCGTAGTCGTGCTAGTAGGGATTGTAAAAATGTATACATTATACCTTCCACGTGGTGCATACCAAATCAGTTGGAGACCAAATCTTGTGTGGATGTAGCTCTAGGGTAGCCTAAGAATTGTGCAGAGTTTCATCCCCAACAGATAAGTCCAGATGCGTATTTGGTTAGTACGTGCGCCATTTTTCATATGTAGTCACTAGTAGGGAGTGCTTGCAAAAATGTACGCATTATACCTTCCACATGGCACATACCAAATCAGTTGGAGACCAAATCTTACGTGGATGTACATGTAGGGTAGCATGAGCCGTGCAAAGTTTCATCCCTAATAGATAAGTCTACATGCGTATTTGGTTAGTACGTGCATCATTTTTATTGCGTAGTCGTGCTAGTAGGGATTATAAAAATGTACGCATTATACATTCCACGTGGCGCATATTAAATTAGTTGGAGACCAAATCTTGCATGGATGTACATCTAGGATAGCCTAAGAGCTGTGCACAATTTAATCCCCAATAGATAAGTCCACATGCGTATTTGGTTAGTACATGCACCATTTTTCATACGTAGTCACTAGTAGGAAGTGCTTGCAAAAATGTACGCATTATACCTTCCACGTGGCATATACCAAATGAGTTGGAGACCAAATCTTGTGTGGATGTAGGTCTAGGGTAGCCTAAGAGATGTGCAAAGTTTAATCCCCAATAGATAAGTCCACATGCATATTTGGTTAGTATGTGTGCCATTTTTCATGTGTAGTTGTGCTAGTAGGGATTGTAAAAATGTACGCATTATACCTTCCACGTGGCGCATATTAAATTAGTTGGGGACCAAATCTTGCGTGGATATATGTCTAGGGTAGCCTAAGAGCCGTGCAAAGTTTAAGCCCCAATAGATAAGTCCATATGCATATTTGGTTAGTACGTGCGCCATTTTTCATGCGTAGTCATGCTAGTAGGGATTGTAAAAATGTACGCATTATACCTTCCACGTGGCGCATACCAAATCAGTTAGAAACCAAATCTTGTGTGGATGTAGGTCTAGGGTAGCCTAAGAGCCGTGCAAAGTTTGTGTATTCTCTTCAGGGATTATCCCTGCCTTCGGTTCGTCAATTCTGAACTGCACTCCCTGCAGCCTTATTTTCTTGCCCATCTCAAGGGACACGTGGATTTCGATATTGACGTGCGGAACACATAAACATGCCAACCCTTCTTCTTCGAACTGAACCGGATGCCAACCGCCTCCCCAACAGATAAGTCCACATGCAACCCTTCGTGTATTCTCTTCAGGGATTATCCCTGCCTTTGGTTCATCAATTCTGAACTGCACTCCCTGCAGCCTTATTTTCTTGCCCATCTCAAGGGACACGTGGATTTCGATATTGACGTGCGGAACACATAAACATGCCAACCCTTCTTCTCCGAACTGAACCGGATGCCAACCGCCTCCCCAATAGATAAGTCCACATGCATATTTGGTTAGTACGTGCGCCATTTTTCATGCGTAGTCGTGCTAGTAGGGATTGTAAAAATGTACGCATTATACCTTCCACGTGGCGCATATTAAATCAGTTGGAGACCAAATCTTGTGTGGATGTACGTCTAGGGTAGCCTAAGAGCCGTGCAAAGTTTAATCCCCAACAGATAAATCCACATGCATATTTGGTTAGTATGTGCGCCATTTTTCATGCGTAGTCGTGCTAGTAGGGATTGTAAAAATGTACGCATTATACCTTCCACGTGGTGCATATTAAATCAGTTGGAGACCAGATCTTGCGTGGATATACGTCTAGGGTAGCCTAAGAGCCATGCAAAGTTTATTCCCCAACAGATAAGTCCACATGCCTATTTGGTTAGTACGTGCACCATTTTTCATACGTAGTCACTAGTAGGGAGTGCTTGCAAAAATGTATGCATTATACCTTCCACGTGGCGCATACCAAATCAGTTGGAGACCAAATCTTCCATGGATGTAGGTCTAGGGTAGCCTAAGAGCCGTGCAAAGTTTAATCCTCAACAGATAAGTCCACATGCCTATTTGGTTAGTATGTGTACCATTTTTCATACGTAGTCACTAGTAGGGATTGTAAAAATGTATGCATTATACCTTCTACGTGGCACATACCAAATCAGTTAGAGACCAAATCTTGCATCGATGTAGGTCTAGGGTAGCCTAAGAGCCGCGCAAAGTCTCGTCCCCAATAGATAAGTCGACATGCATATTTGGTTAGTACGTGCGCGAATTTTCTTAGTCACATTTTTAAAATGTCCTAAAGCACAAAACACAATTAACATTACTACTAATAAACAATTTTTTGTTTTACAAAAACAACAAATCCCATTGAGAAGACAACAGACATCATGTGTAAAATAGAATCTAATACAATGATGTGTTTGAACGTGTATACAACCATCATAGTGAAATACAAAATATGAGTCCATAAAAATTACAATGGTACGGTCACATAGTGAGCCTATACATATCGAATACAAAAAAATGTAATCACCTAGTGATACCCAATAAAAATATATATGATCAACTGATGATCCCAAAACTATGATATGTAATGTGCTACTCTTGAGGATTAGCTCTCATGCCAATAGTTGCAAGTATGCTCTCGTGATCCTCCACTGCAAGGCGCCATTGTGGAGTGGATGTCGCCTTGCGAGTGCGAACATGACTCAAAGTAATCTTGATCGTAGATGAGAATACATGTATGCCTCTTGATCTGCCATGTACTCCTGGAACTCAATATAGCGACCACGCCTCTATATCTGCTGAAAATAGTGGCCACCTATTATCATGCTATGAGCATTGAAGTGCATCCCATGCCCATCCACTGTATCCTCATTCAGCACACTCTTCACCATAGAGCATTGCAACAAGTAATAATCCACACCCTCCTCATTGCCCTTCGAAGCAATGATCGCGAAGATATCACCAATATGCAACATATCTGTAAGTTGGTCATAATCTCTAGAGGAACTGAATCCTGCATCCTGATCATCATGTACCTCCTCCCAAGGCTAGAAGGGAGAAAGCACTCGTCGTGCCCATGGATCGGCCCATGGTATCATGGAGCACCCTCCCCAATCATCATCAATGCATGTAGAGCAAAAACATGCAAACCGTCGAGAAAAGATCGCGGGGTGAGGCTCACCTAAGCTCCTGGTGGAATGGAAATCAAGAATGCCAGACACTGAATGACAATCAAAAGGCCTAAACCGATCAAGACTCCCAATGTCCATGCACCAAATATACCGGCTCAACACCCTATCGTCACGTGACTGAAACGAGGAGATAGCACTAGTGGATAAGTGCTGGCTGCACCACCACACCACATCATGTGCATCCTTGAAGCGATCGGCACTGTGACGCAACTAGTATCGACGCAAAGCACGCTTCATGCAAGCACCTGCACCATCGTGCTCTCCCTTACCGTGCCCTGTCTCGAAGTAGCTCCATGTGATTGGAATGCTTGTCTCATGGTGCCATTTGCAAAACCAATAAAACTATCTCGCAGATTTGAACTGACCACCACAGCCATCTGACCAGATCCAGCGCTGCTACCATGTGACACCATGATCCCTCAAGAAACTATCATGCAAAGTGAAGCAATGGTGCACAAAATGGGCATCATGCGATCGATCATCACTAATGAAGAAGTGATACTCTCGCATAATGACGCGTGAGTCCATGGTGCTATCAATGCCATCCACATGAGCCTGTGCATGACGATAGCTAATGTGCACAAATATAGCAACCTGCAATATGGCATTGAAAAAAAATATGACTATTGAAATAATTCAATATAATGAGGCCATAAAAAAACCAATAACTCAATTACACGTCACCTGTTTGGAGAAATAATACTCCGATTGGATCTCATGCTGTGGTGCAAAGGTATAATTCTCCACAAATTCCACCACTGAGACAACCACCCCTATAGGAAATGTCCTCAAACATGCACAGAACTAACGGTCCTCCCACTTCGCAGTGTGCAAGTGGCATATGTAGCGGTACAGCTTCCCTCGAAAACTGTCAATGAATACAACACGTGGTGTCTCCTTCCCCACAAGCTACAACCTCCTCGATTGTGCACCACCATCTAATGTCAAGGTACTGTACTCATACTGAAGCAGCCAATGAACCTTCCACATGTCACAAGTATCTAGTGCAACTCGTGGCACTCTAGCAAAGTCACCACACAAAGTACACCTGCCTTCCACACAATCAAGGGAGTGTAATAAAGCATCGCCATCTCGTGTACAGAATATGGAATGAATGAAGTTGCGAGGGCTAGTAGGAACCACTCCCCTATGACCATCAAGGGAACATAATACATCATACATCAATCCAAAATCCACATGGTAGCGAAAACAGCATGTGTCATGCTCCTAAGAGCATCGCATGAACCATGGCCTGCATCACTCAAATGACCTCTGCCCAATCCTGAACTCTGGGTGCGCCTCTACAAACTGAGTGTACAACTCAGTCTGGGTACACTCCAAAAAACATGCACCATGCTCAATGTACACACCGCATGACACCCTCTTCTGCAATGCCTTCTTGAACACCGAGGATGCTCTGCAATGCTCCTCCCAAAACTGTTGTATGAAGGACCTAGTGGAATCATCCAACAATCAATCGTTGCGAGGTGCACGACCACTCGAAGCCCAAAGAGCATCAGTCTCACTATCCTCTAGACTCTGCCTCCTAATCATGCCTGCTCGCAATGTGCACGGTGCAATCTGAAGAAGACGTGAAGCGGTACGCACATGGCCTATCATATGAGGTCTACTAATGGCAGCCACAATAGCACAATGTGCTGCCAAGGCATCACTGGAGTTCCTATGCTTAATAGAAGCATAGGAATGTCGAACACTGCTAAGGACCTCGCTACATACAACCCTATCTCTACGTGCACCAAGACCAGCAAGCCTCCTACACTCTACCAAGTCAGGGTGATCAATTAGGGATGTGAGAAGAGCAAACTATGAAGTTGGTGTGAGGTCACTAAAAAAAGACTGCACAATCTTGCTAGTACGATGACGGATAGTGGACTTCGGCAAGTCACATTGTGAAGCAACACTACTGCTGCAAGGTGGGGCAAGGGGATCAATGGGAGATGGTAGGGTGGAGGGGGGAAGGGAGGCGCCAAGGGGAAGGGGGGAAGGGGGAGGGGGAGGGGGAGGGGGAGGGGGGAGGGTGGAGGGGGAAGAGGCAGAGGTGGAGGCCAAAATGTAGGTAGCTAGGGGAAGGGCAGAGGTTGGAGGTAGGGGAGTGGATGAGGATGTGGAGGGGGGGACAATGGAGGTGGGGGTGGGGGTGGGGGTGGGGGTGGAGGTGGAGGTGGAGGTGGGATGTAGAGGTGGAGGTGGATTGATGGTGGTAGCCCAAGATCTAGCTCTAGAGGCTCTCTTGCACTCACGAGCCTTCTGCTTGCTCTCCTCGTCAATGAGATTTGGGGGGAGGGTCCTACATCTTTCACGTCTACTAGCTCTATGGCTTTGAGAACCCATTCTCAATGAAAGTAGGATGGAAGGAGTGACAAAGTGATGGGGAGGCAAGAATGGCTAAGAATGGGTGAAATGAACCAAAACATGGTGTCTTATAGAGAGCCTCAACTCATCCACTCGATTGCTCTTGATTATTATTGGTGGAGAAGGTGCTAAGATTGAAACTAATTGGCTGGAATCCAATGTTAATTTTGAATATTTGCATCATTTGATTTTATTTCAGTTTAATATTCACATAACATATGTGCCTATACCTCCAAATACCTCGATCGTGGTCATAAACCTCGATCGAGGTATTCTATGCCTCGGTCATATACCTCGATCGAGGTATTCTATGCCTCACGTAGGTCATAAACCTCGATCGAGGTATTCTATGCCTCGCACATTGCGGTCATAAGCCTCGATCGAGGTATTCTATGCCTCGCGCACATCTTGGTCATAAACCTCGATCGTGGTATTCTATGCCTCATGCACTCAAATCACATGCATGTATAATTTACCATGCATGTTGATGATGTGGCTCGCCATCATCATGATGTGTATACATGTGGCTGATGTGGCACCATGCATGGTCATGATGTGGCAATATGGTGTGGAATATATGAGTCTCTTCCATGATGTGGAAATGTGATGTGGCATGATGAGTTGGCATTCATGAGGTGGTAGATTGATGTGGCAAATTGAGTGGAGGGATTGGTAACATGGCAAGATTGACGAGGTATGCCAAGGTGGCAAGGTGTGATGACATGGCTCCAAGAGTTCCTATGATGTGGAATGATGAGATGGCACATGTGGCTGATGTGGCAGCATGTGTGGCAATCTAAGGTGACATGGCAAGGAGTGATGTCACATCTCCTTGATGACATGGCACCATGCGGTCTAACAACGTGGCATGGTTGCAAGGCAAAAATAGATGACTCAGCCTTCCACATGGACAGCATGCACACTCCAAAGGCTTGCCACTAGGGTCGGTGATGCTCCTAGCCTACCTCATCAAGCCTAATACCAAGCCTACCTTGTCTTGGTATTAGGCTTGGGTGGCCCTTTTTCCCCCACAAAAGGGAGATTTCACTCTTGGAGGCCATATTTACGTTTCCCTTACTCAAATTTAACCAAAATTTTTTCCTCTTATTCATCATGTGGAGGACTAAAAATATTGACATTTTTGAAATGTTTGGTCATGTTTGAGAATTACTAGATTTATTTTTAATATTCTTTGTTGATCCTCTAAGGAGTAAAAGTAAAAATTAAACTTCAATCTTCCTAAATCTAACCGTTGGATTTGGGATTTGATGATTGAACCACACACCCTTATGTGCCTACTAACCTTGCACTAAATTGGATTTGCTTAATTATTCAAAATACTAAAAAAATGTTGTGTGCTACTAAAATGCATGTATTTTATGACTTTATTTATTATAAATAATTATTTATAATTAGATAAATCATTCAAAAAATTAATAAATCAAGTTAAGCTCTACATAATGTAAAAAGACCACCTACAAAGTTTCAATAACATTTAATCTAAAATGAGTGAGAAATTTAGAATTTCATATGACACTCTCTGTTCGTGACAAAGGTGTGACCGCCTTGGAACCATGCCATGTGACAGAAAGAAATTTTTTGTGTGTGCATCGAATTTTCGATCAGACTATACGATTGTGTGCACAATAGCATGTGTCATGTTGTGTTTGAAGACTTCAAAGACTAGCTCCATAGGGAAGTAGGTGAGATTTACATTTTTGTGTGCTAAAAAGCTTGTTTTTCCACCTCCTAAGGATTGGGGAGTGAACAAAAAGTGGACACCCTTAGCTTGCTACTTCCCAATAAGAAATAGAGAAGTCAAGCCACTTCCAATATTCTATTTCCCTCCACCAGCCAATATTCTATTGGGTTTTATTCACCTTATTCTTCCATGTCACCAGCCCAAGCGCTCCCTTACAGGGCCCTTTTTGAGTCCAAATGTTTTGTAATGACAACCATAAAAAAGCACGCTCCCATATGTATTATTCAAACAAGTACGTATCGAATGGAAGCGTCACTTTGAAGGCAAGTCAATACCACTTATATTGAGGCATGTGCTAGGTATGGTACCCATAGAATATGCTTTGCATGGTTGATCATGTATTAAACACCGTTTTTTATAGAGTGTGATGCACATCCCATCAAAAAACACACTCCTAGGTGTGTTATCCGAACTAGTACTTATCAGATGGTTGTGCCACTTTGCATGAAACTCAATACCACCTAGGTTTAGGCAAGTGAAAAGTACCTACCCATCAGATATGCTTTGCATGGCCTATCAAGCATTAAACACCGTGTTTGCCATAGTGTCATGCACAACTATAAAAAAACATACTCCTAGGTGTGTATTCGAACAAGTACTTATCAGATGGGTGCATCACTTTGCACGGTCTTCAATACCACTTACTCTTATATGCATGCAAAGTATCTTCTCCATCGGATATGCTATGCATGGTCGATCACACATTATACACCATTGCCCCTCTAGTGTTATGCACAACCATCAAAAAACACCCTCCCAAGTGTGTTATTTGAACAAGTATGTATCGGATGGGTGTGCTACTTTGCACGAAAGTCAATACCACCTAGGTTGAGGTGCATGCAAAGTATTGTGTCCATAATATATTATTTTCATGGTCTATCAAGCATTAAACAACGTTTCTGCCTCAGTGTCATGCACAACCGTAAAAAAACGTGCTCCTAGGTGTGTTATTTGAACAAGTACTTATTGAATGGGAGAGCCACTTTGCACAGGCCTCAATACCACCTACTTTGAGGCACATGCAAATTATATTTTCCATCGGATATGCTTTTCATGGTCTATCATGCATTATACACCATTTTCCCCCTAGTGTTATACACAGCCATAAAAAACACGCTCCCAGGTGTGTTATCCGAACAAGTACTTATTGGATGGGTGTGCCACTTTGCACATGATGCAATAAAAATTTCCTTGAGAGGTGTGCAAATAATGGTTCCTATCATATCTGCTTTTCATGATCGATCACGCATTAAACACCGGTTTTCCCTGAGTGTGATGTGTAAGAAAACAATACGTCTGTGCTCAACAGATAATAGGATCTCGTATGCAAGAGAGAAAAGCAAATAGTATAGAGAATCAAAAATTTGATTATTGTAAAACTGATACAATAGATGGCGCTGCCTCCCAGCCGTGCGCTCCTGTGTGAGAAGCTTCAATGGCATGTTGGAAACAGTAGAGGACGGAGGCTGGATGCTAAGGAATCAGGGTTGCTGTAGCTAGTGATAATCATGGGCTTCACGGGCTTGCTCTTATATAGCCACCAGTCATAGTCGATTAGACCCAATTGGGTGATCGACCCAGTCGGCCCAAAATGGCCGACTGGAGGTCGGTCCTAAAATAGGCCACCGACCGCACGATAGAACCATGACATAGAATAGGCCATCCGGGATCATCTAGGGCTCCAAACAGGCCCTGAAACCCAAGAGTGGCTACCTCGAGAAATGCTCCGTCTACCCTCAGTGCGGTCCATCATGGGATGCATTCCCGCACTTGCATGTAGCCTAGTTGGCAGTGTGCCAGCTGTCCAGCCATCAGGTCACACATGGCCCCCATCTGGTGTCCAAACCAGGACTTACCGGATAACCTAGCTACTCAAATTCCTTCTCCTCATATGGGGGGCTTATAAGTAGAATTAGCTAGTTCCTGCGTAGTTACACGAGAGTGGAGCATTGATATGTAACACCCACCCTCAATGTCCACCTGCAAGTGAACTTACCTTTTTGGCCCAATGCCAAGTCGATGAAGATGCCTCTCCAGCAAGTCTCTTCCAAGAGCCTTTGTGAAGATGTCCGCAACATTCTCTGTAGTCGAATGGTACACCAAGTTGACCTCTCCATCCATGATGAGCTCGCGTACAAAGTGATATTGAATCTCAATGTGTTTTGTGCGAGCATGGTACACAAGGTTCTTGGCAATTGCCATGCAACTATGATTGTCACATGATAACTCGTAGGCTTGTTCTGCATTGCACCCATGTCCCCTAAAGTCCTCCTCAACCACACTGCCTCACAAGAAGCAAAACATGCTGATTTGTACTCAGCCTCGGTAGAAGAAAGAGCAACTGTAGGGTGCTTCTTGCTGACCCATGACACAACTCCAGATCCAAGTGAGAAACAGTAACTTGTCATTGATCTCCTGCTATCCACGTCTCCTACCCAATTCGAGTCACAGAATCCGGTCAAGATGTTGCCCTTGGTATATGTGATGCCATAATCAATTGTGCCTTTGATGTATTTCAGCACCTGCATCCCTGCCCTCCAACGGTTCTCTCGGGCTTGTTGGAAAACCTGCTTAATACACTAGTCGCAAAATTGATGTCTGGCCGTGTGTTGCACAAGTAAATCAAACTGCCCACAAGACTTCTGTACTTCACTTCGTCCACCAGTGGTGATGAATCCTCATTTGAGAGCTTCACGTCAACCTCCATAGGGCTGCCAATTGTCTTGCACTTAGCCATGCCAAATGCCTTTAGTATCTCTCCAGCATACTTCAGCTATGAAATGAAGATATATTTTGGCTCCTGCCAAACTTCAATTCCCAAACAAAAATGCATTAGTCCGAGGTCGTCATTTCAAACTCTCTTCCTAGCACATGCTTTGTCTACGAGATCTTCTCTTCATGATTCCCTATTATGACAAGGTCGTCCACATAAAGGACCATGATCATACACCTACCTCCTTCTCTATAGATATACAAATTTTCATCAGATGGGCTCCTCTGAACCCGTTTTGCAGAAAGTAGGCATCAATTCATTGGTACCATGCTCGTGGAGCCTGTTTCAGCTCGTAAAGTGACTTCTTCAGTTTGCAGACTTTACCTTATGAAACGGGGATCACAAAACCTGGTGGTTGTTCCACATATACCTCCTCCTTGAGATATCCATTCAAAAAGGCGGATTTTACATCCATCTGAAACACAGGCCAACTTTCTTGTGCTGCTAAAGCAAAAAAACACTGCGAATTGTGGTTAGTCGAGCTGTGGGAGCAAAAGTATCTTGATAATCAAAACCATGTACCTGTGCGAATCCTTTTGCCATGAGCCGAGCCTTGTACTTATCCAACGTGTTGTTGGACTTGTACTTGGTCTTGTACACCCACTTGGTGCCGCGATTACCTTGCGTTTTGGTGGTCGATCCACAAGGTCCCAAGTGTTGTTCTTCATTATGGAGCCATACTCCGACTGCATAGCCTCCATCCACCTATCATTACTCTGTGCCTCTACAAGACACTTGGGTTCTTCAGCACGAATCACCTTTGTCATCAAAGCATAGTTGACCGAGTGTTCCTGCACGCCCCTTCTTTGCTCCTCTAATCTCTTGGACCGACGGTGTTTGGATGGTTCCTCCTCAATGGCTGGAGGTTCTCTACCGTCCAAAAGCTACTTTACCCACTTTGGGAATGGCCGTTGCCATTGTGGTTCTACAGACTCTTCTTCCTCTTCTTTATCTTGAATCCTCCCAAGCACCATTGGGGGAGTTCGGTCTACTGTTGATGGTTGTACTGGATGGATATCCTAGTCCTGGTCATCTGGGAAGGAAGCATCCTCCTCCAATTGATGCGGTTGTTCTGAGAAGACCACATCGCAACTTACTATTACCTTCTTGGTAATAGGATTCTAGAGATGGTAACCCTTTGCCTCTTCAATGTAGCCCAAGAAAATACACTTCTGGCTCTTCGGTTCCCATTTGGTGCTATTAGCATCAGGGACATGCACAAAACAATCACATCCAAAAACTCTGAAATATGCAGCTGAAGGTTTCTTACTAGAAAAGGCTTGCAGTGGAGTCATCCCATTCACAGCCTTCGTGTAGCTACGATTCAGAATGTAAACTGCCGTGTTACATGCTTCAGCCCAGAGAGTATTTGGCAAATCTTTCCCTTTCATCATACTCATGCCCATTTCGAAGATGATGCACATCTTGCACTCTACTACTCCATTTTGCTGTGATGTATGTGGCGGGGGTTTCTGCCTCTTAATCCCATGACTTTTGTAGTAACTTTCGAATTCACTTGATGTGAACTCTCCACTTTTGTTTGATCTCAACTTCTTCACCTTCCTCCCCGTTTCTTTCTCGACCATTACATGCCATTCTTTGAACTTACTAAAAGCCTCATCTTTAGTCTTCAGGAAGTATATCCATATCCTTCTACTGTAGTCATCGATCAGCGTCATGAAGTAGTAGGAACCACCCAAAGCTTTCATCTCCATCTTTCTGTAGAGGTCCGTGTGAACAAGCTCTAGAGGAGCCTTTGCCCTACTGGCCTCTTTAGAAAAGAGCTGCTGATGCTGCTTGCCCATCATGCAAGCTTCACATACATCGGGCAGATCTGTAATTTGTAGTAGGTATGCAATCATTCCACTTTTATGCATCTCCTTTAAAGAACTAAGATTTAGATGACCAAACCTCTCATGCCACATCTTAGTGTTGCTCACATCGGCTTGAGCACTGAAAGCTAAGAGTTCGTAGATGTTGTTGCACCGTATACCTTTACCAATGACCTTCCCTTGAAGATCCAAAATTTGTGTGCCATTCTTATCGAATTGAACTTTGAGGTCCCGATCCATGATCATAGAAATGGACAATAAGTTCCTCTTGATATCTGGCACATAAAGAACATTGGACAACTGTTTTACAACTCCATTTGACTGGAGAGCAATCGTACCTTTTTCTTTTGTTGGACATTTTGCATCATTGCCGACTGCTACCACGATGTCATCCCCTATCGGATGTCAAGAGGTATATCAATCCTTACGACTAGTCATGTGGCACGATGCACCACTGTCAATAATCCAAGGTTCATCCACAGGTACATGAACTGCCTCCGTGCAAATCTCCTCAATTGCTACGAATAGCTCTACTCGTATTGCCTATGCACTGTTGCTAGACTCTTTCTTTACTCCGTTCTTCTCATCTGCAATCTTCTTCCGGCACTCATTCTGCTTGTGCTTTGCCTTATTGCAATAGAAGCACTTGATCTTCTTCTTTCTCTTTTTATCATCAAAAGAAAATAAGTTACCAGAGTCCTTACCCTTACCTTTCTTTGATCCAGCCGAGAGAGCCGAATCTTTTCCTGTCCTCATCTTTTGATGCATCTCCTCCTCTAGAAGCATAGCACTGAAATCCTCAAAGTTTAGGGGCGGATATCTGTTCTACATATTCAGTGCCGTAATAAGATCGTCATACTTTGGTGGGAGAATCCGTATGTACCTTCATGTTAGATTCTTGCTAGTGATGGTGATGCCAATCACAATCATCTAATCGCGCAGATTCTTCACCCTGGTGATGAACTTCTCTGTCGTCTCAGACAATTTCTCGTTCGTGAGTTGAGTCTGTAGATTCTGAATCCGTGTCTGATTCGTGGTCTCGTACTGATTTTTCAAGACTGTCCATGCCTCCTCTGCTGTGGTGACATGTTGAATTAATGCCATGACAGAATCACTTACACTGCAGACAATAGAACACAGTGCATTTGTATTTCTTCTTGTCCATGCGAGAATTTGATCTGCAGTTGGTACTATCTGTTGTCCTGCACTGGCCGGCTTCACATCCACCCCAGTAGCAGTATCTGAAAGCTCGTATGCGCTTAGGATGGTCTTCATCTTGAACTTCCAGAGTGGATAGTTAGTACCGTCCAACTTTTTGCTTTCGTCGAATGGTGGGATTCGCAGTCTTGCGGGCTGGGCCATCACTCACAATTATTTCGCAAATAGAAACACACTACCAAATCTTCTTGCTAGAGCCCAAGCTCTGATACCATGTAAGAAAACAATACAACGTCTGTGCTCAACAAATAACAGGATCTCGTATGCAAGATAAATAGTATGGAGAATAAAAAATTTGATTATTATAAAACTGATGCAATAGATGGCGCTGCCTCCCAGCCATTCGCTCTTGTGTGAGAAGCTTTGATGGCATGCTAGAAACAATAGAGGACGGAGGCTGGATGTTAAGGAATCAGGGTTGCTATAGCCAATGATAATCATGGGCTTCATGGGCTTGCTCTTATATAGCCACCAGTCAGACCCAATTGGGTGACTGACCTAGTCCGCCCAAAATGGCCCGGGCCTGAAATAGGCCACTGACCACATGATAGAACCATGGTGTAGAATAAAGAAACTAACCTATGGTGTTCGTTCGGCTCAGAGCCATCTGGGATCATCTGGGGCTCCAAACGGGCCCTGCAACCCGAGAGTGGGCTGCCCCGAGAAATGCTCCATCTACCCTCAGTGTGATTAGTCATGGGATGCCTTCCTACACTTGCATGTAGCCTAGTTGGCAGTGTGCCAACTCTATCTGAAGCCGTCCAGCCATCACGTCACACATGGCCCCCATCTGGTGTCCAAACCAGGACCTATCGGATAACCTAGCTACTGAAATGCCTTCTCCTCATATGGGGGACTTACAAGTAGAGTTAGCTAGTTCCTGCATAGTTACACGAGAGTGGAGCATTGATATCTAACTTGATGCACATCCGTCAAAAAACACACTCCTAGGTGTGCTAGCTGAACAATTACTTATCAGATGGGCATGACACTTTGCATGCAACTCAATACCATCTAGTTTGAGATTCTTGCAAAGTATTGTGCTCATCATACATTCTTTGCATATTCGATCAAGCATTAAACACCGTTTTTGCCTTAGTGTCATGTATAGCCGTCAAAAAACATGCTCCTAGGTGTGTTATCCAAACAAGTGCATATCGGATGGGCATGCGACTTTGCACACAAGTGAATAACACCTATGTTAAGGAGCTTTCAAAGTATTGTGCCCATCAGATATGCTTTGCTTAGTCGATCACACATTAAACACCGTTTTTCCCTAGTGTTATGCACAACTGTAAAAAAATGTGCTCCCAGGTCTGTTATCCGAACAAGTACTTAAGGGGTGAGCGCATCACTTTGCATGCAATTCAATACCACCTACATTGATGCTCATGCAAAGTATAATTTCCACCGTATATGTTTTGCATGTTTGATCACGCATTATACACTGTTTTCCTCCTAGTGTTATGCACATCAGTAAAAAAACATGCTCCCAGGTGTGTTATGAGAACAAGTACTTATCGTATGGGCGCGCCACTTTGCACACTATGCAATCCCACCTATTTGAGATGTGTGCAAAGTACGGTGCCCATCGAATATTCTTTGCATGATCGATCAGGCATTAAACACTGTTTTTCCCCAAGTGTGATGCACATTCGTTAAAAAATATGCTCCTGGGTGTGTTATCCGAACAAGTACTTATCGGATGGGCATGCCAGTTTGCATGAATTTTAATACTGCCTAAGTTATGATGCATGCAAAGTATTGTGTCCATCAGATATGCTTTGCATGGTCCGATCAAGAATTAAACTCTGTTTTTTCCTTAGTGTCATGTACAACTGTTGAAAAATACACTCTTGGGTGTGTTATTGGAATAAGTACTTATCGGATGGGTGTGTCACTTTTCATGGGCATCAATACCACCTGTGAAAACCATCATACAAAGTATCTTGTCCATCGAATATGCTTTGCATGGTCGATCACACATTATACACCATTTTCCCCCTTGTGTTATGCACAACCATCAAAAAACACGCTCCCATGTGTGTTATTCAAACAAGTACTTATCAGATGGGTGAGCTACTTTGCATGCAATGCAACCCCACCTATGTTGAGATTCGTGCAAATTATGGTGCCCATCAGAAATGCTTTTCATGGTCGATCACGTATTAAATGTTCACCATTTTTTCCTGAGTGTGATGCAAATCCGTCAAAAAACGTGTATTATCCAACAATGGTTGTTGGATGGGTGTGCCACTTTGCATGGGCCTCAATACCACTTACTTTGAGGTGCATTAAAAGTATCTTATCCATTGGATATGCTTTGCATGGTCGATCACACATTATACACCATTTTTCCCTTCGTGTTATGCACAACCGTCAAAAAACACACTCCGAGGTGTGTTATCTGAACAAGTACTTATGGGATGGGCAAAAACATGGTCGTAGGTATGTTATTCAAACAAGTACTTATCGGATGGGGGAGCCACTTTGCATGCAAGTAAATACCACATATGTTGCAGTGGATGCAAAGTATCTTGTCCATGTGATATGCTTTGCATGCTCCATCATGCATTATACATCGTTTTCTCCCTACTATTATGCACAACCATAAAAAAATGTGCTCACAGGTGTGCTACCAAACAAGTTCTTATGGGATGGGTGTGCCACTTTGCACGCAAGTCAATACCACCTATATTGAGATGCATCCATAGTATTTTTCCCATCAGATATGCTTTTCTTGGTCGATCACATATTAAACACCGTTTTTGTCTCAGTGTCATGCACAATCATAAAAAAACATGCTCCTAGGTGTGTTATTCAAACAAGTACTTATCCGATGGGTGCACCACTTTGCACAGGCCTCAATACCATCTACTTTTAGGTTCATGAAAAGTATCTTGTCCATAGGATATGCTTTGCATGGTCGATCACACATTGTACACCGTTTTTCCCCTAGTGTTATGTGCAATTGTAAAAAACAATGCTCATTTGTGTGTTATCCCAACAAGTACTTATCAAATGGGCATGCAACTTTGCACGTGATACAATCCCACCTATTTTGAGATGCGTGCAAAGTGTGTTGCCACTTAGATATTCTTTGCATGGTCGATCACGCATTAAACACCATTTTTCTCTGAGTGTGATGCACATCCGTCAAAAAACATGCTCTTAGGTGTGTTATTTGAACAAGTACTTATTGGATGGGTGTGACACTTTTCACGATCCTTAATACAACTTACTTTGAGGTGCATGTAAATTATTTTTTCCATCAGATATTCTTTGCATGGTCGATCATGCATTATACACCGTTTTCATTCTAGTGTTATGCACAACCATAAAAAACAAGCTGAAAGGAAAACTCGGGGGGGTCACTCATCATATGTAACCCTATCACGTGAGTTCAACAGAAGGATATTTTTTATTTCTAAAATTTATAGAAATAAATATACATAAGGGACTATTTAAAATAGTTTTGGGAAAAATTTACAGATTTGTATAGAAAAGGGGTACATTTTATTAATGCAAAATTTACAGATAAGGGATTTTAGAAATAGGCCTTGAATGCACGTGGTATAGAGGGTTTATACATAGTGACCCCCTCGAGAAGGAAAAAGAAGCACTAGAAATGCAACTGCAACATTAAAGCAAATCCTTGAAGATCATGCATTACCTCATCTTCCACAAACAATGCTGGGATGAAAGTGTGGAATGCCAACATCATCTTCCTTTGGGAATGACAAAGAAGGATGTGCTAGAAACAATCAATAAAAATTTACAAGATAGAGAAGAGAGCATGATTTCAAGGGCAACCTTGTATAAAATTTGGCGTAGACATTTTTACCATGTCAAGACACCATCAAAGCAAAGGATGTAAAAATGCAAGACATGTACTGATGAATTGAAAAATGCCATTAAACATAGTAAATGTGAGCACAAGTGAGGAAAATATATAAGATGGCAAAAAATGCATTTAACTCATGTGCAAGATGCTAGATTGTTGTATGCCTCTTAGAGAGAGGAAGATATTGTGGATGTCAAAAAGTCCATGTGCATTACCATTGATGGCATGGATCAGAAACAATGGATCAGAAACAACATTACCAAGGTATAGGCATACCCCACCACCATTGGAGAGTAAATGTGGACTAAAAGCATGTGTGTGGGGTATTAGTGGATGCATTTCAACTCTTTTGCGATGTATGGATTGATTGCTTGCATGAACATGATGGTAACCAAGTGGAAGCATCCATTCATGAAAGCAAAACGAAAGGTCAGAGATGCACGTGGATGTTTACCTCGCACCTTGCATATACAGGCCGATAACTACTGGAGAGAAAACAAGAATAGATATATATTTGGTTTATGCTATATGCTGGTTTGTTTGAAAATATTTGAAGAAGTGGAAGTTGGTTTTCTTCTTGTTGGTCATACACATGAAGACATAGGTCAAATATTTAGTGTTATCTCCAGCGAGTTAAAGTCAAGGGATGTTCTAACATTGGAGGATATGATGTCTCGAATTGGGAAAAAAATTGGAGGCTCTTGAAAGGAGGAATCAAAAGTGGCTATCTTGGAGAGAATGGTAGATTGGAGGGCATTCATAGAGCCACATTTAAAAGAGGGAGATGATGCATTAATAAGCACACAAATCCACACTATTTTCAATTTAGCATGCATAACGATATTATAGTGATGCAATGGAAGCACTACTCAATGGATGGAGATCATTTATGGAGTGAGCCATATGCTTTATTATAGATAATAACTCCATTGGAGGAAACTAGATTTGTTATTGCAAAGAACAAAGCACTTGACATAGATGAAATGAAAGGCTTGGATGCCTTTATTAAACATCTTAAAACTATGACGCAAAAATATCCTGAGTAGGAAATAAAGAATGGGGAGATAATCAAGTCCATTGTTGAGGCACTTGTCAAATCTTTACAAAAACAATAAAATTTACTGAGGATTGAATACTCTGAATCTTTTTGGCCAGAAGAAGCTATGGCACCGAGATCCACATTGGATACATATACGGCAATAGATGAGGAAGAATTTGAGCAATGCCTTTTACCTCGGAAATATTGTGGTAGGAAAGGGGATAAGCCCTTACCAGAGTTTGTACCATCTGATGAGATTGAAGAGGGTATGTTTGTTGCACTTTGGGCATTTGATGCAGATTTAGAGTTGGATGAACAAGGTGGCCCAATTTGGGTGGCAAAGGTTGATCATATAGCAAGGGATCAGAAGGGAATGCCTAAAACATTCATAGCTTTATGGTATGGACCAAAGCATTTGAAAAGTGTCCCAAAAAAATACACAGTGAAACAACTATATGAGGGTTGCTTGCAAAAGAAACATGAATGGATTCCAAATTAAAGAGGGCTTGACAGAGGTGGAAGTGAGTAGCATTATTCATTCCAGAAATCAAGGACTCGAAGTTACAAAAAGAAGCATGGCTATGATGTTGAAAAATGTATCACAATTCTTGATCCTAGCCTTGCACATATTAAACATCATTTGGCTAGGCTTAACCCATCAAGTGAAAATGCAATATCAGAATCTGATGACTCTGAATGAGATTCAAAAGCATAGGATAATATACTGTATGGCTTGTCCCTAAAAAATGGTATATCTATACACATGGTATTCAATCAAATGGTGTATCTATACACCCCCTATATATTGAATTTGACAAACTCTTTTCCATACAATCAAATGGTGTATCTATACACCCCCTATATATTTATTTTCATATATTGCATATTGAGTGGAGGTGCACAACATTTTAAGCTTTATTAGACAATATTTGTGAAGGGGTGATCCATTTTTTGCCAAATTTACCCATGATGTATCGAAGTACAGGTAACCACTTACAACTTTGGGGAATTTTTAGGTTTATTATGTGGAACTTACACATCTAGTATTCCCAAAATACCCACTTTATGAGTCTACTAAGTGATATTGAACAGAGGTGACCAGTTCAAAAAAAAGTCCAAACGAAGCACAAAAGTTCAATATTTTTTAATACAGTGTTTCAAGGTCAACACAGGGCTAGACACCCTCCACCCTGATCACTTGACCACTCACAGGGTAGCAAAGGCACTTAGGGTGCTAGAGAGAGTGGAAGAGGAGGAACCTCCTAGCCTTGATAACTTAGGTGTTCCAGACCAATGCAATGGATGTTCCAAGAGGACCCAGTGCTGCAAAACCTAAGTGAAGAGGGAGACATTTATGACTTGGAGGAGCCACTATCAGTGGGGAGCAAGACCTCCCAGGAACCATATTGAATTAGTGGCCTTCCTCTCCATGGAGGTCAAGATGCTAATTGCATCCATGCTAAGGGGGAATCCTACCCTTTGGCAAGACCTCTCAAGTTGGATGAACTGGCAATTTTTGGCCCAAGGCCCTACTAACCCCGAAGACAACCAAGCTCAAGAGGAGAGTTGAATCCTACCCAATGTTCCCATAAACAATTTAGGCCAATATTTTGAAGGGGATGACACAAATGCATCTATCCCCATAACTTACTAGAAACCAAAAGGTTGACGCCATCTTAGATGGGGAGGCGGGTGTTAGTGTCTACACCAAAGAATGTTGGGACCCATATGGTGGTAAATATAGCCAATGAAAGAACTGTTGAACCCCTGGGAGTTCTCACAGTTATTAATATTAAGGTGTTTGGCTTCACGTACCCCATTCGATTTGTGGTCATGGACTTCACCCAATAGCTCGGATATGAAGCCATCCTACGTAGGCCCTTCTTGCAAATGTTCGGACTCGTACATGATTGGCACATGGACAAAATCTATTTACGCCGTGAGGAGCAAATCATGTGAGTGGACCTGTGTACATACAAAACCCACCCACTATCAAGACACCTATTTTCTGCAGAATCCAACACAATAGATAGGACTGCATCCCTGAAACTATTTCAAGCTTGTGAGAGAGGGGGCATCAGGAAGGAAGCAGATGAGTTTTGGTATGCCCCCCTACCCAAGCCAGAGTTCTTGCAAAGCTAGATGCACATTCTGGCAAATAATGATGTCCCAAAAAGGATAGGGTTCTAAATAACAACCCCGGAGTGTGAAGAGTCAAATACGTTGATGCCCCTCTAAATATTTAACATGCTCAAACTCTGCGAGGTGAGTAGGGGCATAGTGAGGGTTAAGTCGGACCTCCATTGGCTAACATATGTGGGTCCACTACAACTCACCATAACTTTTCCTCTGATTGGGGATCTCGGTTGAGTAAGGTTACCTCTCCAGTCGGCTCCATAAATGCCATGAAGGAGCCCCCCTCGGGTCTGAAGCTCCTAAGTTCCAAAAGTCCAAAGGTTCCCTATAGGGGCAAGTGTGAAGCCATCCCAAAAGGAAAGGAGTTGGAGGATGACAAATACGAGGACTTGCAACAAGTATCTCCCCATTATAAGGCCTGCATGATAGAGGATTGCAAAATCTTATACCAATAGGCCCAAAGAACCCAAGAAGAGGGATACTTCCAAGGATACGATGTCCTATAAGGAAGTGAACCTAGAGCCAAAAGGGGTAGAGCCACAACCAGTATACATAGAAGATGATATCATTCCCAATGAGGAGCATGCCTTAATTGCCCTCCTCTAAGAATTTAAGGACTACATGGCCTTGAAGTACACAAGCATGAAGGGTGTGCCTATTAAGGTTGTATAGCACACTATGCCCATGCTAGATGACATCAGGCTAGTGCAATCCTATGAATCCCAAATATGCAATCATAGTAAGGGAGGAGATACAAAAACTCATAGATGTGGGATTCGTCTATGAGATAGAGCACATGGATCGGGTGTCACCCATCATGATAGTCTTGCAGAAGAATGGAAAATTCAAGTATGTGTAGAATTGAAAAAGGTGAATGCCACCATTAAGCATGACCACTACCCATTGCCTTTCACAGAACATGTCCTAGAAAGAGTAGCTGCAGGAAGGAAGCACACAGCTGCGTGGATGAATTCTCAGGATACAATCAGGTATGTATCGCCTTGAAAGATCAACATAAACTACATATGAAATCGAGTGGGGTGTATATGCAACCAAGGTGATGATATTTGGACTTACCAATGCACTCACCACATTTCGGTGGGGCTGATGATAATCATCTTCAAGGAGTGCCTAAGGGACTTCATAGAAGCCTTCTTGGATGACACGTGCATGAATTTGACATGGGGTGATCATTTGAGATACTTGAGGCTAGTCCTTGGGAGGTGCAGGTTGTACCCAATATCCTTGAATCCTCTCAAGTGTAAGTTTTGGGCCAAACATGGAGTGATTCTCTGTCAGATAGTGTCCAAGAATGATATTTCCATATAGATTACAATAAAATCAAGCTCATCCTAGAGTTGCCACCCCCCACAAATGCCGAGGGAGTGCAACAATTAATAGGCCATATGGGTTACTATCGAAGGTTTATTCTGCTCAATGCGGACATCCTCTTGCCAGTGTACAAGTTGTTAGTAGTCTTTGAATGGACCAAGGAATGTCAAAGATCCTTCCAAGCCCTGCTCTGGCCACAACACTGGTATTGTGGGTGGAATCTAATATTCCACAGACTCCACATAGATGCCTCCAACTTTGCCATCAGATGCATGCTAGCTCAACCAGGAGAGTACAACTTGGACTACCCCGTGTACTTTTTGAGCCGGCAATTGAATGATGACGAAGTTAATTACACTACAACAAAGAGAAAAGGTCTAGCCATGGTTTATGTAGTGAAGATGTTTAGGCACTACTTGCTAGCCAACAAGTTTGTCCTTTTTGTAGATCATCAAGAATTACTATATTTGGTTAACAAGCCATGCATGACGAGATGCATAACAAGGTGGATGTTAATCCTCCTGGAGTTTGCCTTCATAGTCACGGTGCATAAAGGAAAGACCCACGTCTTAGCCGACCACCTCTTGAGGATTCCCAACGGAGAACCTCCAATGGGAGTTGAGGATGACCTCCTAGAAGATTCAAGAATGGGCAGCTGAAATAGGCCACTACCTCACAAATGGGTTACCTTTAGATAAAGCCTTGAAGAGGGATAGGTCCTACAAACTCATCAAAGATGTAGTGCCATACTAGCTAATTGTTGGGCCAAATGTACTGCATGGGCAAGGATGGGATCATGCGAAGGTGTGTGTGCAAACATGAATATGTAGACGTGCCTAAAGAAGCACATTTTGGAATAGCAGGTGGTCACTTCACCATGGAAACTACGACACATAAGGTGCTACAAGAAAGCCTCTAGTGGTCGACTGTCTTTAGAGATGTTGCCAAGTTTATCAAAAAATGCGATTTCTACCAAAGAGTAAAATTCCACATTAAGCACATATGATGCCTCTAACAAGAATATTAATTTATCAGAATTTTGAGAAATGGGGCATAGATTTTACTGGCCCTATATGCTGAGCAGCTAAGGGAATAGGGGCCAGACACATTATCCTCGCCACAAGGAAGGCTAATGCACGGTCCACAGCTAAGTTTTTATATGAAAAAATCATCATGCAGTTTGGATGTCCTTTAGAACTGGTCAGCAACTGAGGAACGCATTTTCTCACTGAAACAATAGCGATTCTGACCAACAAATTCATGATCATACATAGGAATCTACACCATACTATCCTAGTGCAAATGGCTTAGCCAAAGGCTTAAACAAAATGTGCTGCCAATCATAACTTGCACAGTTGAAGCTAGTCGTACCGATTGAGAGCACAAGCTCATCACAGCTGGAAGACACCTTATTAGGAAAAAAGGGAGCTCGTTTTTGGGCCCTCTAAGATTTTTGCTATTTTCTTCTTTATTTTTCACCATAAATATGAAAAAGCCAATAAAATAGACTATCTCGCATCAGATGTGTCATTTAAGACTGCAAACATGTCAGCAGTCCAAGAAAGAATAAATCTATTATTCTAGATTCCTCATACGATTTGGCATTAAATATTTAATGAGATTCTCTCTCCACATAGATCCCGCATAGATTCTAGATCTCTTGAAATGACATGTGTCCGCTCTGCTATGATGAACTCATAACTAAATCATCTTGAGTCTTTTTTTGAGCTTTTTTTGGATATTTGAATCAATCCCGCCTGCGCTTAATGACTCGCTCTATAAGCACATGAGATGAAGAGGCAAAGAACTAGAGAAGCTCAAAAAAATGGACGCATCCAATCTGACTATTAAAGAAGAACCTGAGAAGAAGTGATTGCACCATCTTCACATTGACTTAGAAGAACAATATGCACTGGTCCAAAAATGACGAAAAGGTCCACTTGTAAGTGTTAAGCAAAAGGAGAACATGAGAAGAGGAGGCTTGCAACACATTGACTTATGGTGTGACGGAAGCATCTACCCGACATGTCCTTCAAAAAACTCTACACCTCCATTTTCTAATCCCACATCGCTTTTACGATTTGTGGGGGATGGAGCTAATGGAATGTATGGATACATTGGGGCTCACCAATCCAATATGGAAATGTACAAGATGCTATGTATGCAAGAGAGTATAGAAAAGATACAACAAATGGAGATTGTGTCAACTTTGACAGAGCGACTACAAAGAGAAATCCAAGGGCACTCAAATACTACGAAGGAGTTGCAACAAGTACGAAGGAAGAGAACAATTCTCGAAGAAAGACTATCAAACAAAATGATTCGAAACATTGCAGAGTTGAAGGCTGGTAGTGGAAGATGCAAGCATCGAATTCAACTAGTAACGTAAGCAAACAGTTAATTTAATTTATCAATCCAATTCTTCAAATAGGATGTTCTTTATTCAATGATTCTTATTACAAGTGAAATTGGTATTGCTTGTTTCTTGTAGGAAAATATTAGAGCCTGCAAAGGAAAACATAGACCCAAAGGTTATTCCTGTAATACAGATAAAAGGATTGCTATCCAATCATGTAGCAAAGGGATTGATTGAAGAGAAGAAGTTCAAAACAATACGACAGAATGTTGTGGAGGAATTCATATCCAATTATAAGGTTGATATGGATACAATTCAAGCTCTTGATGTCAGTGGAGTCAGCAGAAAAGGATATGCTTCAATTTACAATGCTCTCTCCTCTAACTTAAGAGATCAGAGAATCAAACGAGTGCTTCTACCTAGACCAGCAGGCTGTATGAAGAAAAAGAGGATTATTGAATACAGAAATAGATCAGTATATTGGACAATATAACCATATTGAAGGGATCTATGATGGTAGTAAGGGAAGCACAGTATATGATCCTTTTAAATATATTTTTGTGGACCTTAAACAAATGCAGAGAAGAATGGTAGAGTTTTATAGTCTTTCATTCGAAGAATGCAAAGGTATTTTGAAATTTGTTATCAAATTGGATGAGTGTGAGATTGTGAGTCATTGTTACCTTAATGAATCGAGCACTTGATACATCAGTTTTTACTAAACAAGACACAAGCTATTTCAGTGTGCAATCAGAAAAACATATATGGTGGTTAGGCTCCTTTGAGGTATGCAAACATTCCATATTGTATAAGGCAATGCTCTTTTTTTCAATCTGAAAATAATCTTATAGTGTGACACAACACTTTCAAGGATAAACTATGGATTATGGAAGCAAATCCATAATGTTGTTAAAGATCATCAGGCTGATGGAAAAGCACGGACTAACAAAGCAAAGGTGTGGAAGTCATTGGACAAACTCTTCATTTTTTGTGAGACAAAAAGACATGGACAAAGAGTAATTACCAAGTTTTTGAGGAAGAGGTAAAAACATTTGAAAAGTGTATGAAAGAGGCTTGGACATCGTGCTGAGAGTGCTCTCAACGGAAGCAAGAACGGAAGAAGGAGAGAGAGAGATAGAGAGCCACACAAGTTTGGTGGGTGCAGAACCACCCTAATCTTCTTTTTCATTCATTTATATATGTGTTTGAGTATTGTACATAACCGGGGTTAAGGCACAGTGACCTTTAACCCCCACAACCTCCCACTTAAAGGACAATGTGCCTTTAAGAGAGAACAACTAGTGAGCATACTATCCAATGCCCATCAATACACGACAATACTCAAACCGCTGACTCGGTAGACTCTTCGTCAGCATATCTGCAGAGTTATCATCTGTATGAACCTTGACAAGCTCTATGCGCTTGTCCTCAAGTACCTCCCTGATGAAATGGTACCTGACCTCAATGTGTTTGGTCTTTGCATGAAAGACCGGATTCCGTGCTAGCTGAATAGCACTCATGGAATCACTATGCAATGTCGGTACACCTGTATGAATCCCCAAATCTCCCACTAGCCGATCAAGCCATATAGCCTCCTTGCAACCCTCTGTGGCTGCAACATACTCAGCCTCTGTGGTAGACAAAGCAACGCACTTCTGTGCGCGAGACATCCACGACACTGCACCACCTGCAAAGGTGAACACATAACCAGAAGTGGATCTCCTACTATCCACATGCCCTGCATAGTCTGAATCTGTGTACCCAAGTACACGCATGTCTTCTTTACCAAAGCAAATGCACATCTCTTTGGTACCCTTCATGTACCTCATGATGCACTTAACTGCCTCCCAATGCCTCTTTCCTGGATTAGCCATATACCTACTAACAACTCCCACTGCAAATGCAATGTCTGGTCTAGTAGCTATCATAGCATACATAAGACTCCCAACTGCTGATGCATAAGGAACCTTGGCCATCATGGCCCTCTCCTCATCTGATTTGGGACTATCTGTATGACTCAGTTTCACATATGGAGGCAATGGAGTACTCACTGCCTTCCCCCCCTCCATATTGAAACGCTGCAATACTTTTGTAATATACTCTTTTTGTGAAAGCCAAAGGAGTTTCCTACTCCGATCACGCGTGATGCGCATACCAAGAATATGACCTGCAAATCCCAAATCCTTCATATCAAAGGCCTCATGCAACTTGGCCTTTAATGCATCTAGCTCATAAGTATTCTTGCTAGCCAATAGCATATCATCCACATATAGTGCCAAGATTATCAGGCTATTATCCTTAGCCCTTTTAGTGTAGAGGCAGTGATCAATTTCACTCCTTCTAAAACCCTGGGACCGAATGAAAGCATCAAACTTCTGATACCATTCTCTAGGTGCTTGCTTAAGACCATAGAGACTCTTCTTCAGCTTGCAAACTAAATGCTCTTTGCCCTTTTCTTCAAAGCCTTCCGGCTGCACCATGTAAATTTCCTCATGCAAATCCCCATGCAAGAAAGCTGTCTTGACATCCATTTGCATAAGCTCCATATCCTCTAATGCCACTAGTCCAAGCATGCATCTTAGTGTGGTCATCTTCACAACCGGAGAGAATATCTCATCAAAGTCCACACCCTTCTCTTGCTTGAACCCTTTAGCAACCAAACGGGCCTTGTACCTAGGCACATCATCACCTGTGACCTTCATTTTGTAGACCCATTTACATGGCAATGCTTTCTTTCCATGTGGCAAAGAAACCAAGTCCCAAGTCTTATTCTTCATAAGTGAACTCATCTCTGATTGCATAGCATACTCCCACTTGCGTTGATCCTCATGCATCATAGCCTCTCTGTAGCAAGAAGGCTCCCCGCAATCAGTAAGCATCACATAGTCTACCCCTGGAACAAATCTATCAGGCGGTCTAGACACTCTAGATGATCTTCTCAAGGGCATTTCAGCTTGCTGTCCCACTTGCATATCAGCCACATTTGGCTCATCATTTCCACCAACAGATGATCCATCATCTACCCTTGATTGTATACCTGTGGGAGTACTTGGTGGTACCATTTCTTGCACATTTGGTGCATGGACAGCTTGCTGTCTATCAACATAGACAGGTGGATTCACATCCTGGAAAGTGATTTTCCTCATTTCCACATCCCTCATGGGTGCCTTATGCATCTTCTTCTCATTGAAGACCACATCATGGCTGCGTATGATCTTCTTTGCTTCTGGATCCCAGAGACGATAGCCCATCTCTCCACTTTCACCATAACCTAGAAAGATGCATTTCCTAGACTTAGGATCTAGCTTCTTTCGAAGCTCTTTTGGCACATGGGCATATGCCTCACACCCAAATATACGCAAATGAGAGTAAGAGGGCTTCTTGCCACTCCATGCCTCTTCAGGAATACCACCATCCAAACTCTTACTAGGTGATCTATTGATCACATGCACTGCAGTCTTCATTGCCTCATCCCAAAAACCACTAGAAAGACTTGCATTGGAAAGCATGCATTGCAACCTTTCTTGAATGGTACGGTTCATCTTTTCTGCAATTGGATTTTGCTCTGGAGTACGAGGGGATGTGAGCTCCCTCTTAATCCCACATGTATCACAGAAATGCTGAAAGTCATGAGAGAGATACTCTCCACCATTGTCAATCCGTAGGCATTTAAGCATTCTACCTGACTGATTCTCAACCAAGGCCAGCCATTTCTGAAATACCTAGAACATATCACTCTTTCGAGCTATAGCATAAGCCCACACTTTCCTAGTTGCATCATCAATGAATGTCATATAGTATTCAGCCCCGCCTAATGACCGTGTAGGCATGGGACCACATACGTCTGAATGCACCAAATCAAGCATTTCAAACTCTTTCTTTCCCCTTCTTTTATGGGCTGATTTAGTCTGCTTCCCATAGAGACAATGCTCACAAAATTCAAAATCAGAGAAACTCAAATGCGGTACATAACCCAAACGGCATAAGAGTTTCATTCCATTCTGGCTCATGTGCCCCAACCTGCAATGCCACAAAGAAGTGCTTGGCTGCTCGGTTATTGCAACAACATGATCAAATACCCCTGATACATGTAAGGGATACAAAGTCCCACACTTGGCACCCCTAGCCAAAAGCATAGAGCCCTTTTGAATTTTCCAACTTTGAAAGCCAAAAGTGGTGTGAAAACCAACATCATCTAGCTGACCCACTGAAATAAGACTCTTGGTCAACTTAGGCACATGTCTCACATGTTTCAAAACAAATGCAGACCCATTTGCAAAAGAAAACTTTATGTCACCTGCTCCCACTATGTCACATGCATAGTCATTTCCAAGATGCACACAACCTGTCTTTCCACTATCATAAGTGGAGAACCATTCCCTATGGGGAGTAACATGGAATGAAGCACCAGAATCCAAAATCCAATCCTGGGAATATGCATCATCTGAAGTGGTAAGCAACTCTGCAGATAAACTAGACATGAAGAGAACGTCATTGTCACTATCATGTGTGACTGCATTGATCTCCTCGATCTTCACTTTTCCTTTGTCCTCCCTTGGACTCTCTTCCTTTTGATTTGCACCCCAATTTGCATTCTTTTTCTTATCCCTTTGCTCTCTTTTTAGCTTGTAGCAATCCTTTTTCATATGGCCCTTCTTGCCACAATGGTAACACTCAATGTTTCGTGCCCTAGATTTGCTACGAGACTTCCCTCTTTCTTGGGACTTCCCCCTGAACTGTGATCTGCCCCTTTGCACATTTAAGGCTGCATCCTGCTTGTTGCCATCCATAGACTTCCGTCTAATCTCCTCGGCCAACAAGCTACCCACAACATCATCAAATTTCAGTACTCCACCAGGTGCAGAGTTACTGACAGCTGTACGGAAGGTATCCCATGAGGATGGCAATGAACATAAGAGAAATATTGCCTTAGTCTCCGCATCAAAATTCATCTTCTGAGCCTGAAGCTGGCTGAAAATAATATTGAATTCATTCAAGTGAGAAGCAATGGAGACCCCTTCCTTCATTTGCAGCTCAAACAACCTCTTCATGAGGTAAACTTTATTAGAGGCAGTTTCCTTCTCATAAGTGGCACACAGTTTCTTCCACAAATCTTCTGTAGTCTGCTCAGTTACTACTGTGAAATAAACTGACTCTGCAAGATGAAGTCTAATAGTAGACTTTGCTAATGCATCCAACTCATTCCAATCATCCTCAGACATATTTGCAGGCTTAGCTTCAATCCCTGCCAAGGGTTTAATCTGCTTCTTTTGAATAAGCACATCCCTTATTTGTTCTTTCCATAAAGAAAAGTTTGTCCCATCAAACTTTTTAATGCTGAAAAACTCCTTTTCAGGCATGGAAGAGGATGCCATGATGCAAATGAAACAAAATCCCAAATGCTAGTCCCTGCAAGAGAGAATCACACCAAATACCAGGTGCACCCAAATGTGTATGCCACAATAGTGTGAAATATCACCAAAACTCAAAGCTCAAAGCATCAAAAGATGCATCTGACTCATGTGCATATACTATGCATCCATATGAGCAAATCTGGCCCAAAAGAAAATGCCAATAAGTGCCAAATGACTCAAGCATAAACACCATCCACTGGCATATGCATCAATTATATCTCATCCAAGAGAGCATAGCACTATCAGTGCATCACCAACAATGTGTCAAAGCTGTCCCTCAGCATAAAATATCATCCATGTGCAAAGCGTCCATAAAAAATAGCATCCCACAAGGCAATTTGGGCCTATCAGCGCATCCAATAAGGACCGCAATGCATCCAAATGGCCTATAAATCATCCACTACAACCCAATGCACACCACGAATGAGCGCACACTGCTCAAACTGCAACCAGAGTGATCTGCATAAGGTATGCTCAAGAAATCATAGTCCCACGGTAATGAGCGCTACTGAAAATAGAACCTGAGATGCCTCAAAACATGGGCGCCATTGCATAATCGGAATCAGCAAGAAAATCTGCAAATATCTCTCTTCTGCCAGAACTCCAAAATCCCAACCGATGAGTGAGAAATGGGAGTCAACACTTATCCACTGCCATGTGGCATAAATCTAAGGTTTCAAAACCTTAGAATGAAAAATGCATAACAGAGAGACGAAATCGAATACACAGAGATTTATAACTCTGAAAATCCTTCACCAAATCGTGCAAGAACTGATAAGTAGGGGTTTTTGGGCGTCCGGAACGCAATGGGACAGACGGTTTTGGAAACCGTGGTCTCAATCACTGGGTCCAACACACGGACTGAAAAACGTTTTTTGAAACAGAGCTATCTGTAAACTCCACCGGAGTGCGAATGATGAGCAACATAGAAGTTTTAGGACCTCCTGAGTCCACCGGAACTGACAGATCTGCAAATGGTTGCTCCAAACTTGAGTTCCAACACCCGGGCAAAAAACGCAGGAACTGACACAGTGACTCAAAAATCCAATGAAATGATCCCAGATTCAGGAATGAAGGTGTTTCCAGGCTCCTGAAGTAATGTGGACACCAAAAGCAAGCAATAGTTGCCTCTACAAGTTAATACGGAGTCTCTGTCATCGAACGGAACAGGGAAAAGCTCAAAAAACGACTTTTTTCTTTGAAAGCTCTTAACAGGCTCTCAAAACCACTTCGCAAAGCCAAAGTGACTTTTCCAAAGGTTCCTCCAAGGTCTCTGCACACTCGGATGCAAGTAAAGTCACCCACAAAGCTTCCCACAAAGCTTCTCCTTCCTCCCACAGAGCTACTGAGCTTCAAGCATTCGCGCACGCTCAGCTAGATCACCTGGGCTCTGATACCAGTTGAGAGTGCTCTCAACGGAAGCAAGAACGGAAGAAGGAGAGAGAGAGATAGAGAGCCACACAAGTTTGGTGGGTGCAGAACCAGCCTAATCTTCTTTTTCATTCATTTATATATGTGTTTGAGTATTGTACATAACCGGGGTTAAGGCACAGTGACCTTTAACCCCCACACGTGCAACATAACTCATTATATGGTAACTATCAAAGTTTAATTTCTTTCATTGTGCTTTTTTCATTTGTTTCTTTCACTGATACTTGCTCTTATGGCAGCATATTATCTACAATCATCTTCCATATTTTATTAAAAAATATGGTTGCCTAGCAATTTGGTCCACACAAGGGATGGAGAAATCACAATACACTGCCCGTAACACCTTCTTTCAACACACACAACATTTTAGAGGAAGAGAGAAGGCAAACAGCCTAAAAGAAGTGTTTCAATGGTTTTATCGAATTGTACTACAAAGACTGAGCTGCAAGAGAAAAGTGAACACCTCACAAATTAAGTTAGCCTTTGCCTTGGCCCAAAAGCAAAGAAAGCCTCAGATTTTGGACAACTCAAATGCCGCAAAGAGACATGTTGAGTGGAGACATTCAAAGATCTTTGTAAACCATAACTGGATAGATAGACTCTGAATTTTAAACAAACTTGTAACACAAAACCATTACAATGTATATATTGCTTGTGCAATGTACAATATCTTTCTGAACTTGTGAACTATTCTTCTACTGTATCAATGTCACACTTGTCTTCTACTTTTTTTGTTCGGCTCCTTCCATTTGAAACCCTTCATGTACTAATGGATTATCATGCTTGATTGGTTTGGCTCCTCCAATTTGAAGTCCTTCACTTGCTAATGATGGTTCTCTATATCTAAGAAGATGGTGCTTTCCATGAACATCTAGGCCCAAAGTACTCTTGATTCCATGTGCATGAGCATATGCTATGTATGTAAGATAGTATCCAACACTATTGCAATCCCTGCTTGGATAGAAATGTGATAAGTTAAAAACTTTTCAATCAAAATGACCTTCTCTATTTGTTGGAACATTTCATGCCCATCCAAAAACCTGGACAAAGCTTTGAAAAACCAAACTGCAGTCTCCCCATCATTGCTTAGTTGTCGATGAAAAATGAAAATCTTTGCAGTAGAGAGTTGGCTGGATATAGTGGGAGAGGCTGGTAAGTCGCCCTAATCTCTCAGTTCCCCTTTCATGCCTTCGAAGGTAAGGACCATCTTGGACATTCAACTGCAAAAACCAAAATAATACAATTACATTTTTCACGTAATATTAAGGAAAAATGAGATGACAAAAGAGATAACTTACTTGTGGAATTTCATCTTCAACTAAAACTTTATCGGTCCAAAGGCTAATGCTGCTTTTTGTGGAGATGTTGGTGCTTCTTTTTTGCTCTTCTTTCTTTCCCATTTTGTCAATCATAAGTTCTCTCTGAAGCTACTCAAAAGTCACTTTATCAATGCCATATGAGTCCTTGCATTTCTTCACTTTTGTAAAGCACGTTGAAAACAATTCTTCTGAATTGAAGTTGTCCTCTAATGATAGAAATTGATCCTCATTGGTGATAAAATATCTTTCCAATGAGCAGGCTTGTGCAATTATTGCCAATGCATAGTCCTCTCTCAAATCAAATATTGCATGAATGTCACTAAGATGAATGTACTCAACATTGTCAATAAAGAAAGAAGGCAGCAAAGGTATTGCATGGTTGCAGCTCTCCATATCAAGTCCTTCAATGTTTACTAGTCCTTTAATTGTATCTGCCCTAAGTGACACAATGTCTATTGTTGCAGCTTCAGCCATCTCATTTTTTAGATCAATTTCCTCGTCTGCATCTTCCTCATGCTCAGAATCAACTTGAGAAAGCTCTGCTGTATCCATGCTCTCTGCCAATTCCTCTTCTTTAGGTTGAGTTGTCTCTATGTTATAGAAATTAAGGTACATGACAAAAGCCATACTCTCCTCTAGAAGCTTGCACTTTCTATTGTGCATAGTGCATTTTGGCGCTTTCAAGTGCTCTGGAAATAAGTCATATCTCTTGGCCATATAACTTATAATGTTATTTGTAGTAGTAACATCTTTCAAGTGGATATAGGCATTACTTTCTATAACAACTTTTCCATCCCTTATGAGAGTATCAAACCCTTCATGATACTCTGCCAAAATGTCATAGTGTTGTGACATTATATTTGAGTAATTTAGACTCTTATTGAACTCGTAAAAAATATGACACTCCTGATGTGCATTGGACTTGTGGAGAAAGTCAAACAACATCTCGTCAGCAGACTTCTTCTCCTCCCTTTGAGGACTACTTGATGGCTCCACAAATGTCATATGCAAAGATCTTCTTCCCACTGGTGCCGTCACAGAAGTTCTTTGAAAATTCACTACACCATGCCATGTGTGTTGAAATGCAAATGTGATTACATAATTGAAAGTAAATTTTTGCACCATGTGTTGAAATATCAATGTGAACAATAATTCAAAGAAAGATCTTAAAATCATAATTATTCGACATACCTGGGTTGCAAGTTCTCATGGTAAATTTTCTCACACTCCGCTTTCTAGTTGTTTTAATCTTGTCAACTTCACATGGTCAAGCCAAAAAACAAAGAATAGCATTAGCAAACAATTCCTAACATATTCTTCATAGCAAAGAGATAGCCACAAAAGAGTGTTGAATCTACTTCATATGTCCAGTGATTTGAGTTTCTTTACAAAAAGTATCATGTATGACATGCCATGGGTCACAAAAAAATGATAAAGACAAGGAATACGAGTCGAGAAAGATCAATACCAAAGACCAAGGGTGCAGCAGTCAAGGGAGAAATGAAGACGACATGGATGCATGCCTCCCTTCTCCTCCACCCCCACCGCCTAGATTGCCCCCAAATGACCCTCCCCCCAGCTATTACTATGACTATGTGAGCGTTTCTTTTTCCTAATCTCCTTGTGAGAATTCAATCTCGAGTTCAAGATGTTCATAAAAGCAATTTCACTAAGCATAGCCATGTGCAAGCCATGCTCGAGTACAAAAACAAAATCAATTTTTACCATAAGATTGAAAGGTGTTAAAAAAAGCAATTTTATGCATGTGTGTTTGAGCACAAAGACCAAATCGCTTTTTTAAGCATGCAAAGCAAGAATCACGATTTCAAAAGCGCGATTTCATATGTGGAGATTAAGATAATTCACAGTAGACCTTTTTTGATCGACTAGGAAGCATAAAATTGCATTTGTGAGCGAATCTTGACATAAAGCCTAGATTATCTTCAAATCATGCTTAAAAAAGCGATTTGGTGTGAACTGGATTGCTAAGAAGCAACAAATTGCTTTTTCGAGCAGACTTTGAGTTTAGAGTCTCCAAAAGCGATTTCGCTCATAAAAGCAATTTTGCTTGTTACCCAACACCTCTCTACATAAAATCACATTTTCTGGAGAAAAATATCAATTTTAAAGACCTGCTTTTTAAATTTTGGTTGAAACATGCTCGAAAAAGCTATCTAGCATGTTGCCCAAATCTTGAGATGTGAAATGGCCTTTTTCAATGAGATATCCATGATTGCCATTTGTAGATTCTCAAGAATGCGATATGGCATGTTACCTTTACCGGCACACAACAAATCACTTTTTGTAGCATAAAATTGAGGCAATGCAAATCTCTATATAGCACAGGAAATCAATTTTTTCAAAGATGCTCAAACACGTTGAAAAATGCGATATGGCCATTCTACCTAAGCCCACACGTCTGAAATCGCTTTTTTCAACTTAAACACGGCTCTCATGATTTTGTGCACACTTAGGTTTTCATAAGAGATTAAAAACAGAAAAGCGAACCAACTTGGGAGGTAAGTGCGAGTAGGAGAACGTCGTCGGTCCTTGCACGAACTTGTTGTTAACAATGAATTGCTGCCTCGCATCTACCTTACGATGATGAATCACTGCCTCGCATCTCCCTATGATGTTGAGCCAAAATGGACCCCACATGTCTTTTTATTCGAAAGCTTGCTATTTTTGAAAGTACAGCTTTATTTGGAAACTCGCTTTTAATGGGGTGGTGGGCCCAATAGCCGTTTACAAAGATTCGTCTACCAATTTGGGTGTGCGCCTCATTTGGGATTGTCAAGATTCAGTAGTTGGCCTCAGTGTCTCGCACCATGCACCAAATCTGAGAGATGACTGGTGCCGACGGAAGCGATGCTCTAAAAGGCTCTTGCGAGACACAGGGATCTACAAGGCTTTTGTGAGTACTCTCTTGCTCTTGGGAGTACTCTCTTGCGAGTAGTCTCTTGAGGAAGCGGCACTCTATAAAGCTCTAGAAGTAGAATCGAGAAGTCTCTTGTGAGAAGAGGTGGAAGAAGGCTTGTGCAAGAAGACGAGATTTGTGGATGAGAGACTTACACGAAGCATAGCTAGACGAGAGACTTACACTAATACCATGGATGAGGATGCAAGAGGCACTCCATTTTTTACACGCAACTATCGATTCCACTAGTGTTTTTATTGGCCAAGATTTGTGTGAGCAACAAATATCAAAAACCGTTGAAAAACACGATTTGGGGCAGCAGACACCTCTTCCTATACTAAAATTGCATTTTTCAGCATAAGCTATCTCACACAAACTTGCTTTGTGGAGCATCTTGTATAGACATTTCTAAATAACGAAAAATGTGAAGCATCTTTTGATGATTTGAAATCTCAATCCGTTAGAAAACACGATTTCAGAATGTCACATAGTATTGTTTCATATCATATCGCTTTTTTTAACTATTGGATCAATTTAAACATTTTTGACAAGGTTTTGCTCAATAGAAAAAGAGAGACTTTGCTATGGACTCAATAAATAGCAGTCAAAACACTTAATTGCATGAGTGTGAGAACATACATACTTGTTGCTTACTACTCCATAAAACATGGCTCGAGATTATTTATGAAGTGTTGTGGAAAGGTAGCACTATGCCAAATATGTAGATCTTGGAGTTGTAAAATAAGACCTCTACCAATTATAAAAACGTTGAAGTCGGTGGGCCGCAAGAGAGCACTTTGATCGAGATAACGGCTATCCTAGCCATTATTAGCTTGCACTTGTAAGCATCCAATAAGGGTCCACTTTCAACCTACCCTATATTGGATTCTAGTGGCCATTTACAACAAACACAGAATGGCTAGCATGATTTTCCTTTATTATCTTCAACTCATGCATTACTATCAACCCAAGATAAGGGTTGGATTGCCTCTCTTTTTCCTAAGGTAGATAATGATCATCAAGTCGGTGCAAGGAAAAAATCCCCTCAATAGACGATCAATACCCTCCAGGTTGGTTTCCTTGTTTGTTTCTTTATGTGTTATCACTGTTTGAAACAAAATGCTCAAAGAATCAATTTAAAGTCTTTCAAGAAGTCGTCGTATAGAAAATAGAGTTGTTCAACATAATTGTTTAAGTGTATGGTACCATTATAAAAACATTATGTTTTGTCTTTAAAAAAGCGATTGCATCCTCCACAATAGGTCGTGACATACCAAATCGCTTTTTTGAGCACTCTTTGAGCATGGTTTGAAGACATTGCACGTTAGAATTTAAGCTCCACTCAAAAAAGTGATTTCATGCTTCCTAGCAAGTCATCTCACACAAAATCGCTTTTTTGAGCATATTTCATAGACATGGCTACTCATTACTCGAAACTATTTCCAAAAAGTGAATTCATCCTTGACGGCTAGTGTATGACACTTGAAATCGCTTTTTTAAACATTTTTTACCTATGAAGTGATTTTAGTATGTTGGTATTGTTGAGAGTATATTGTTTAAAAAATCTTTCTTTAGCATATTTTCCATTGTTTGGAGCATGAGAAAGTGGTTTGGTATGTTGGTGTACTATGATGTAATTCTAAATCTCTTTGTTGAGCATGTTTTGCATATGTCCTATTATAGTGGTTTGCAATCTTACAACCTCTCTTGATGCTTTGAGGATTGTGTTTGATCTTTTTTTAGTTAAGAAGATTGGATATGGCAAGGACCAACTCTACAGCAAGAAAACATGGAAAAGGTCCTGACATCGCAGTAGTTGCTACCAAAGTAGAAGCATCTCAAAGGGGCCGTCACCAAAGAAAGGGTAAATCAATGCATATACTCAAGCAAGCTAAACTAAGAAGGTTTAAGCAAAAGACATTAGCCCTAAGAGAGATTAGAAAAGCACAATTGGCCATGGGATTTTCTATCCCAAAAGCCCCATTCCAAAGGCTTGTCAGAAGAATTTGTGTTGAAGATTAGAATCTTGAACATCGATGGTAGAGAATAGCTTTGTGTACTCTTCAAGAAGCTGCTGAAGATTATATGATAGAGTTTTTTCAGGATGGAATGCTTGTAGCTGCCCATGCACATAGAGTCACACTCATGGTTAAAGATATTGAGACGGTGAAGAGGATAAGATATAGATATGACAAGCTCCTTCATCCCACTGATTGGGTAGATTAAAAAATGAGACATCTTATTGGTTCCACCAGCCCGATAGCCAAAGGATGAGGACATTCAAATATAAGAAGTGACACATAATAGAGACAAAAGTGTAAGAAAATAATACGTTTGTGCTCAACAGATAACAGGATATCATACGCAAGAGAGAAAACAGATAGTATGGAGAATAAAAAATTTGAATACTGTAGAACTGATACAATAGATGGTGCTACCTCCCAACCGTGTGCTCGTGTGAAAGAAGCTTCGATGGCAAGCTAGAAATAGTAGAGGACGGAGGCTGGACGCTAATGAATCAGGGTTGCTTTAGCCAGTGATGAAATGGGCTTCACGGGCTTGCTCTTATATAGCCACTAGTCATAGTCGGTTGGACCCAATTGGGTGACCGACCCAGTCCGCCCAAAACGGTTGATTGGGGGTTGGTCCCAAAATAGGCCACCGATCACACGATAGAACCATGTGTGGCCTTGTTGGCAGTGTGCCAACTCCGTCTAGCCATCAAGCCACACATGGCCCCCATCTGGTGTCCAAACCAGGACCTACCAGATAACTGAGCTACTCAAATGCCTTCTCCTCATATGGGGGGCTTACAAGTAGAGTTATCTGGTTCTCGTGTAGTTACACGAGGGTGGAGCATTGATATCTAACACCCCCCCTCAATGTCAACCCGCAAGTGAACTCACTTTCTCGGCCCAATGCCAAGTCGATGAAGATGCCTCTCCTGCAAGTCTCTTCCAAGAGCCTTCATGAAGATGTTCGCAACATTATTTGTAGTCGGATAGTACACCAAGTCGACCTCTCCATCCATGATGAGCTCGCATACAAAGTGATATTGAATCTCAATGTGTTTTGTGCAAGCGTGGAACACCGGGTTCTTTGCAATCACCAGGCAACTCTGATTGTCACATGATAACTGCGTAGGCTTGTTCTGCATTGCACCCATGTCCCCTAAAGTCCTCCTCAACCATACTGCCTTGCAAGAAGCAAAGCAAGCTTATTTCTACTCAGCCTCGGTAGAAGAAAGAGCAACTGTGGGTTGCTTCTTGCTGACCCATGACATAGCTCCAGATCCAAGTGAGAAACAGTAACCTGTCACTGATCTCCTACTGTCCACGTCTCCTGCCTAATCCGAGTCACAGAATCTGGTCAAGATGTTGCCCTTGGTTTGATGTCCGGCCGTGTGTTGCACAAGTAAATTAAACTGTCCACAAGCCTTTTGTACTTCGCTTCATCCACCAGTGGTGATGAATCCTCGTTTGAGAGCTTCACGTCAACCTCCATAGGGGTACCAACTGTCTTGCACTCAGCCATGCCCAATGCTTTTAGTATCTCTCTAGCATACTTCAGCTGTGAAATGAAGATCTGTTTTGCCTCTTGCCAAAATTCAATCCCCAAATAGAAATGCATCAGTCCGAGGTCTGTCATTTCAAACTCTCTTCCTAGCAAATGCTTTGTCTTCGAGATCTTCTCTTCATGGTTCCCTGTTATGACAAGGTCGTCCACATAAAGGACCACGATCATACACTTGCCTCCTTCTCTGAAGATATAAAAATTTGCATCAAATGGGCTCCTCTAAACCCATTTTGCAAAAAGTAGGCATCAATTCATTGGTACCACGCTCGTGGGGCCTGCTTCAGCCTGTAAAGTGCCTTCTTCAGTTTACAGACTTTACCTTCTGTACTGGGGATCACAAAACGTGGTGGTTGTTCCACGTATACGTCCTCCTTGAGATCTCCATTTAGACTCGGGGGGGTCACTCATCATATGTAATCCTATCACGTGAGTTCAACAGAAGGATATTTTTTATTTCTAAAATTTACAAAAATAAATAGACATAAGGGACTATTTAAAATAGTTTTGGAAAAAATTTACAGATTTGTATAGAAAAGGGGTACATTTCATTAAATGAAAAATTTACAGATAAGGGATTTTAGAAATAGGACTTGAACGCACGTGATATAGAGGGTTTATACATAGTGACCCCCCCGAGCATTCAGAAAGGCGGATTTTACATCCATCTGAAACAGGGGCCAACTTCCCTGGGCTGCTAAAGCCAAAACACTGCGAATTGTGGTTAATTAGAGCTATGGGAGCAAAAGTATCCTGATAATCAAAACCATGTACTTGTGCCAATCCTTTTGCCACGAGCCGAGCCTTGTACTTATCCAATGTGCCGTTGGACTTGTACTTGGTCTTGTACACCCACTTGGTGCCGATTACCTTGCGTTTTGGTGGACGATCCACAAGGTCCCAAGTGTTGTTCTTCATTATGGAGCCATACTCTGACTGCATAGCCTCCATCCACCTATCATCACCCTGTGCCTCTTCAAGACACTTGGATTCATCAGCACGGATCACCTCTGTCATCAAAGCGTAGTTGACCAAGTGTTCTTGTGCCCTTCTTTGCTCCTCTAATCTCTTAAATCGGTGGTGTTCGGATGGTTCCTCCTCAATGGCTGGAGGTTCTTTGCCATCCAAAAGCTACTTTACCCACTTCGAGAATGGCCATTGCCATTGTGGTTTTGCAGGCTCTTCTTCATCTTCTTTATCTTGAATTCTCCCAAGCACCGTTGGGGGAGTTCGGTCTGCTGTTGGTGGTGGTACTAGATGGATATCCTGGTCCTAGTTGTTTGGGAAGGAAGCATCCTCCTCCAATTGATGTGGCTGTTCTGAGAAGACCACATTGCGACTTACTATTACCTTCTTGGTAACAGGGTTATAGAGATGGTAACCATTTGCCTCTTCACTGTAGCCCAAGAAAATACACTTCCAACTCTTCGGTTCCCATTTGGTCCTGGTAGCATCAGGGACATGCACAAAACAGTCGTGAACATCCAAAAACTCTGAAATGTGCAGCTGAAGGTTTCTTACTAGAAAAGGCCTGCAGTGGAGTCATCCCGTTCACAGCCTTTGTGTAGCTATGATTGAGAATGTAAACTGTCGTGTTACATGCTTCAGCCCAGAAAGTGTCTAGCAAATCTTTCCCTTTCATCATACTCCGGCCCATTTCGCAGATGACACGCATCTTGCACCCTGCTACTCCATTTTGCTATGATGTATGTGGCGGGGATTCTGCCTCTTGATCTCATGACTTTTGTAGTAACTTTTGAATTCAGTTGATGTGAACTCTCCACCTCTATATGATCTCAACTTCTTCACCTTCCTCCCTGATTCTTTCTTAACCATTACATGCTATTTCTTGAACTTACTAAAAGCCTCGTCTTTAGTCTTCAAGAAGTATATCCATATCCTTCTACTGTAGTCGTCGATCAATGTCATGTAGTAGGAGGAACCACCCAAAGCTTCAGTCTCCATCTTTTCGCAGAGGTCCGTGTGAAGAGGAGCCTTTGCCCTACTGGCCTCTTTAGGAAAGGGCTGCCGATGCTGCTTGCCCATCATGCAAGCTTCACATACATCGAGCAGATCTAAAATTTCTGGTAGGTCTGCAATCATTCCACTTTTATGCATCTCCTTCAAAGAACTAAGGTTTAGATGACCAAACCTTGTAAGAAAATAATACGTCTATGCTCAACATATAACAGGATCTCGTACGCAAGAGAAAAAACAAGATAGTATGGAGAATCAAAAATTTGATTACTGTAGAACTGATACAATAGATGGTGCTGCCTCCCAACCGTGCGCTCTTGTGAAAGAAGCTTCCATGGCATGCTTGAAACAGTAGAAGATGAAGGCTGGATGCTAAGGAATCAGGGTTGCTATAGCCAGTGATGAAATGGGCTTCATGGGCTTGCTCTTATATAGCCACTAGTGATAGTCAATTAGGCTCAATTGGGTGATCGACCCAGTCCGCCCAAAGCGGTCGATTGGGGGTCGGTGGCCACCAACCATACGATAGAACCGGTGTGCAAAACAGTGCAACTGACCTACGGACGCCATCATCCGAGATCATCTAAGGCTCTAAATGGGCCCTGCAACCCAAGAGTGTGGGCTGCCCCAGGAAATACTCCATCTACCCTCAGTGCAGTCAGTCAAGGTGTGCCTTCCCACACTTGCATGTAGCCTAGTTGGCGGTATGCCAACTCTATCTGAAGCTGTCTAGCCATCAGGCCACACATGGCCCCCATTTGGTTTCCAAACCAAGACCTACCAGATAACTGAGCTACTCAAATGACTTCTCCTCATATGGGGGGCTTACAAGTAGAGTTAGCTGGTTCCCACGTAGTTACACGAGAGTGAAGCATTGATATCTAACACCCCCCCTCAATGTCCACCCACAAGTGAACTTACTTTTTTGGCCCAATGCCAAGTCGATGAAGATACCTCTCCAGCAAGTCTCTTCCAAGAGCCTTCGTGAAGATATCCGCAGCATTCTCTGTAGTCAGACAGTACACCAAGTCGACCTCTCCATCCATGATGAGCTCGCATACAAAGTGATATTGAATCTCAATGTGTTTTGTACGAGCATAGAACACTGGGTTCTTTGTAATTGCCATGCAACTTTGATTGTCACATGATAACTGTGTAGGCTTATTCTGCACTGCACCCATATCCCCCAAAATCCTCCTCAACTACACTGCCTCACAAGAAGCAAAGCATGCAGATTTGTACTCAGCCTCGGTAGAAGAAAGAGCAACTGTGGGTTGCTTCTTGCTAACCCATGACACAACTCTAGATCCAAGTGAGAAACAGTACCCTGTCACTGATCTCCTACTGTCCACGTCTCCTGCCCAATCCGAGTCATAGAATCCGGTCAAGATGTTGCCCTTGGTAAAGGTGATGCCATAATCAATGATGTATTTCAACACCCACATCCTTGCCCTCTAATGGTTCTCTTGGGGCTTATTGGAAAACCTGCTTAGTACACCAGTCGCAAAAGTGATGTTCGGCCATGTGTTGCACAGGTAAATCAAGCTGCCCACAAGCCTTCTGTACTTCGCTTCGTCCACCAGTGGTGATGAATCCTAGTGTGAGAGCTTTGTGTCAACCTCCATAGGGGTACCAACTGACTTGCACTCAGCCATGCCAAATGCCTTCAGTATCTCTCCAGCATACTTCAGCTGTGAAATGAAGATCTGTTTCGGCTCCTGCCAAAATTCAATCCCATGCATCAGTCTGAGGTCGGTCATTTCAAACTCTCTTCCTAGCAAATGCTTTGTCTTCGAGATCTTCTCTTCATGGTTCCCTTTTATGACAAGGTCGTCCACATAAAGGCCACGATCATACACCTGCCTCCTTCTCTGAAGATATACAAATTTGCATCAGATGGGCTCCTCCTGAACCCGTTTTGCAAAAAGTAAGCATCAATTCATTGGTACCATGCTCATGGGGCTTGTTTCAGCCCGTAAAGTGCCTTCTTCAGTTTGCAGACTTTACCTTCTGAACTGGGGATCTCAAAACCTAGTGGTTGTTCCACGTATACCTCCTCCTTGAGATCTCCATTCAGAAAGGCGGATTTCACATCCATCTAAAACACGAGCCAACTTCCTTGGGTAGCTAAAGCCAAAACACTGCGAATTGTGGTTAGTCGAGTTGTGGGAGCAAAAGTATCTTGATAATCAAAACCATGTACCTGTGCAAATCCTTTTGCCACGAGCCGAGCCTTGTACTTATCCAACGTGCCGTCGGAGTTGTACTTGGTCTTGTACACCCACTCGGTTCCGATTACCTTGCGTTTTGTTGGTCGATCCACAAGGTCCCAAGTGTTGTTCTTCATTATGGAGCCATACTCTGATTGCATAGCCTCCATCCACCTATCATCGCCCTGTGCCTCTTCAAGACACTTGGGTTCATCAGCACGGATCACTTCTGTCATCAAAGCATAGTTGACCAAGTGTTCCTATGCCCTTCTTTGCTCCTCTAATCTCTTGGACTGGTGGTGTTCAGATGGTTCCTCCTCAATGGCTAGAGGTTCTCTGCCATCCAAAAGCTGCTTTACCCACTTCAGGAATGGCCGTTGCCGTTGTGGTTCTGCAGGCTCTTCTTCATCTTCTTTGTCTTGAATCCTCCCAAGCACCATTGGGGGAGTTCGGTCTGCTATTGGTGGCGGTCCTAGTTGTCTAGGAAGGAAGCATCGTCCTCCAATTGATGCGGCTGTTCTGAGAAGACCACATCGCAACTTACACTTACCTTACATAATAACCAACACAAATAACCCTTGTGAAGCTAGCTTGGTGAAAACATGTGACTTAATCAGCCTCAGGCAAGCAATGAGGTGGAGGTTGCAATCAAAGGGATGATGGTAGGCTATGATGAAAGGGAAGAAGAGGAGGTGACGTAGGAGGCCCACACAAAGTGAGAAGATGGCGGGTGGAAAGCGGAGAGAGAGCAAAGATTGTAGACTACAGAGTTAGACAGATCAGAGGAGGCAATTTTTAATTGTTCCCAACCCTTTACATTTTGAGATTGAGGGACGTGTGGAAGACTTTTCTTGTTGTTTCCTTATAAGAAATAAAGGAATGAGAGGCATCACTTGCTTACTCTATGAAGGGGGTGGTTGGAAATGCTAACTACACAATGGCTTGTAGAAGCATTCCAAGGTCCAATTAAAAGGTGACTTGAATAGGGTTATAGAGATGGTAACCCTTCGCCTCTTCACTGTAGCCCAAGAAAATACACTTTTGGCTCTTTGGTTCCCATTTGGTCCTGGTAGCATCAAAGACATGCACAAAACAGTCACATCCAAAAACTTTGAAATGTCCAGCTGGAGGTTTCTTACCAGAAAAGGCTCGCCGTGGAGTCATCCCGTTCACAACCTTCGTGTAGCTATGATTCAGGATGTAAACTGCAGTGTTTCATGCTTCAGCCTAGAAAGTCTTTGGCAAATCTTTCCCTTTCATCATACTCCGGCCCATTTCACAGATGACGCGCATCTTGCGTTCAGCTACTCCATTTTGCTGTGATGTATGTGGCGGGGGTTTTTGCCTCTTGATTCTGTGACTTTTGTAGTAACTTTCGAATTCAGTTGATGTGAACTCTCCACCTCTGTCTAATCTCAACTTCTTCACCTTCCTCCCCGTTTCTTTCTCGACCATTACATGCCATTCCTTGAACCTACTAAAAGCCTCATCTTTAGTCTTCAGGAAGTATATCCATATCCTTCTAGTGTAGTCATCGATCAGTGTCATGAAGTAGTAGGAACCACCCAAAGCTTCCGTCTCCATCTTTCCGCAGAGGTCTGTGTGAACGAGCTCTAGAGGAGCCTTTGCCCTACTGGCCTCTTTAGGAAAGGGATGCTGATGCTGCTTGCCCATCATGCAAGCTTCACATACATCGTGCAGATTTGAAATTTCTAGTAGGTCTGCACTCATTCCACTTTTATGCATCTCCTTCAAAGAACTAAGGTTTAGATGACCAAACCTCTCATGCCACAGCTTAGTGTTCTTCACATCCACTCGAGCATTGAAAGCTGTTCGTAAATGTTGTTGCGCCGTGTACCTTTACCAATGACCTTCCCTTGAAGATCCAGAATCTGTGCACCATTCTTATCGAATTAAACTTTGAGGTCCCGATCCGTGATCGCAGAAATGGACAACAAGTTCCTCTTGATATCTGGCACATAAAGAACATCGAACAACTGTTTTACAACTCCATGTGACTTGAGAGCAATCATACCTTTTCCTTTTTTGGACATTTTGCATCATTGCCGACTGCTACAAGGATGTCATTCCCTACCAGCTGTAGAGAGGTATACCAATCCTTCTGACTGGTCATGTGGCACGATGCACCACTGTCAATGATCCACGGTTCATTTGCAGGTACATGAACTGCCTCCGTGCAAATCTCCTCAATTGCAATGAGCAGCTCTATTGGTGCTGCCTGCGTGCTATTGCTGGACTCTTTCTTTACTCCGTTCTTCTCATCTGCAATCTTCTTTTGGCACTCATTCTACTTGTGCCCTGCCTTGTTGCAATAGAAGCACTTGATCTTCTTTTTCCTCTTTTTATCATCAAAAGAAGATGGGTTACCAGAGTCCTTACCCTTACCTTTCTTTGATCCGGTCCAGAAAGTCAAATCTTCTCCAGTCCTCATCTTTTAACGCATCTCCTCCTCAAGAAGCATCGCATTGAAATCCTCAAAGTTGAGGGGCAGATTTCTATTCTGCGTATTCAACGCCATAACAAGACTGTCGTACTTTGGTGGGAGAATCCATATGCACCTTCATGCTAGATTCTCACTGGTGATGGTGATGCCAATCGCAGTCATCTGATTGCGCAGATTCTTCACCCGGTGATGAACTTCTCTGCCACTTCAGACTCAGACAACTTCTCGTTCACGAGTTGAGTCTCCAGATTCTGAATCCGTGTCTGATTCGTGGTCTTGTACTGATTTTTCAAGACCGTCCATGCCTCCTCCACTGTGGTGACATGTTGAATTAACGCCATGATGGAATTACTAACACTGCAGACAATAGAACACAGCACATCTGCATTTCTTCTTGTCCATGTGAGAATCTCATCTACAGTTGGTACTATCTGTTGTCCTGCATTGGCTGGATTCGGTCTCGCTGGCCTCACGTCCACCCTAGTAGCAGTGTCCCAAAGCTCGTATGCGCTTAGGTTGGTCTTCTTCTTGAACTTCTAGAGTGGATAGTTAGAGCTGTCCAACTTTTCGCTTTTGCCGAACGGTGGGATTCGCAGTCTTGCAGGCTGAGCCATCTCTCACAATCTGCTCGCAAACAGAAACACACTACCAAAACTTCTTGCTAGAGTCCAAGCTCTGATACCATATAAGAAAATAATACGTCTGTGCTCAACAGATAGCAGGATCTTGTACACAAGAGAGAAAACAAGATAGTATGGAGAATCAAGAATTTGATTACTATAGAACTGATACAATAGATGGCACTGCCTCCCAACCATGCGCTCTTGTGAAAGAAGCTTCCATGGCATGCTGGAAACAGTAGAAGACGAAGGCTGGATGCTAAGAAATTAGGGTTGCTGTAGCCAGTGATGAAATGGGCTTCACGAGCTTGCTCTTATATAGCCACTAGTCATAGTCGGTTAGGCTCAATTGGGTGACTGACCTAGTCTGCCCAAAATGGTCGACGGGGATCGGAGGCCATCGATCATACGATAGAACCGGTGCACAAAATGGAGCAACTGACCTATGGTCGCCATTCGGCCCAAAGCCATCCGAGATCATCTGAGGCTCCAAATGGGCCCCGCAACTTGAGAGTGGGCTGCCTCGGGAAATGTTCCGTCTACCCTCAGTGCGGTCAGTCAAGGGATGCCTTCCCGTACTTGCATGTAGCCTAGTTGGTGGTGTGCCAATTCTATCTGAAGCCGTCCAGCCATCAGCCACACATGGCCCCCATCTGGTGTCCAAACCAAGACCTACCAGATAATCGAGCTACTCAAATGCCTTCTCCTCATATGGGGGGCTTACAAGTAGAGTTAGTTGGTTCTCGCATAGTTACATGAGAGTGGAGCATTGATATCTAACAAACCTCTCATGCCACATCTTAGTGTTCTTCACATCGGCTCGAGCACTGAAAGCTGAGAGTTCGTCAATGTTGTTGCACCATGTATTTTTACCAATGACGTTCCCTTAAAGATCCAAAATCTGTGCCCCATTCTTATCGAATTGAACTTTGGGGTCCCGATGCGTGATTGTAGAAATGGACAACAAGTTTCTCTTGATATCTGGCACATAAAGAACATCGGACAGCTGTTTTACAACTCCATTTGACTTGAGAACAATCATACCTTTTCCTTTTGTTGGACATTTTGCATCATTGCCGACTGTTACCAGGATGTCATTCACTACCGACTGTAGAGAGGTACACCAATCTTTTCGACTGGTCATGTGGCATGATGCACCATTGTCAATGATCCAAGGTTCATCCGTAGGTACATGAACTGCCTCCGTGCAAATCTTCTCAATTGCTACGAACAACTCTATTGGTACTGCCTGCGTGCTGTTGCTGGACTCTTTCTTTACTCCGTTCTTCTCATCTCCAATCTTCTTTCAGCACTCATTCTGCTTGTGCCCTGCCTTGTTGCAATAGAAGCACTTGATCTTCTTCTTTCTCTTTTTATCATCAGAAGAAGGTGGGCTACCAGAGTCCTTACCCTTACCTTTCTTTGATCCGGTCCAGAAAGCAGAATCTTCTCCAGTACTCATCTTTTGACGCATCTCCTCCTCCAGAAGCATCGAGCTGAAATCCTCAAAGTTGAGGGGCGGATTTCTGTTCTGCATATTCAGCACCGTAACAAGATCATCGTACTTTGGTGGGAGAATCTGTATGCACCTTCGTGGTAGATTCTTGCTGGTGATGGTGATGCCAATCCCAGTCATTTGATCACGCAGATTCTTCACCCTGGTGATGAACTTCTCTGCCGCGAGTCTGTCGCTTCAAACTCAGACAATTTCTCATTCGCAAGTTGAGTCTCCAAATTTTGAATCCGCATTTGATTCGTGGTCTCGTACTGATTTTTCAAGACCGTCCATGCCTCCTCCGCTGTGGTGACATGTTGAATTAACGCCATGATGAAATCACTTACACTGCAGACAATAGAACACAACACATCTGCATTTCTTCTTGTCCACACGAGAATCTCATCCGCAGTTGGTACTATCTATTGTCCTGCATTGGCTGGATGGTCTCACAACCGGCCTCATGTCCACCCCAGTAGCAGTATCCCAAAGCTCGTATGCGCTTAGGATGGTCTTCATCTTGAATTTCCAGAGTGGATAATTAGAGCTGTCCAACTTTTTGCTTTTGCTGAATGGTGGGATTCGTAGTCTTGCGGGCTGGGCCATCTCTCACAATTTGCTCGCAAACAGAAAATAGAGCACCAAGACCAAGATGAAGAGGACTTCGAGCAAAAGGAGGAGTTACTATGGGTGCACAAGTTGGTAGAGGCAAGCAAGCAGTTGGTGGTCTGAGTGTGTAATGAGGTCTATGATAGTGCATCATAGTGGCCTAAAGAGATGTTAGATGGTTGCTACAGAGAGGTTCATAAGCTAGTTGGGAGTTTGAAATTTCCGTGAGCCACAAAATGTCGTAGTATTTTTGTTTTAATAAACATCTTGTAGACAATTATTCGACTTGTGGACTTCTCGGACTTCCATCATCCATGACCTATGGCACTTGTAATACCTGATTTTGTGTCGACCTGCTTCCATGTTAATACTTAAATGTCTCTGAAAAGACAATTGGTTTATTTAGTGTCAATAATATGTGAGCATAATATTTTGTGAACATATACCAATTATTTCAGGTCTGCTCGACTAAACTGTTAACTGATCTTATTTTAGTCGACCAAAGTACACTAGGATCTTGATTTAATACACGAGGTGGATGAAGCGAGGAAATAGGACTACTCTAATGTCTTAAGTAGCCCGGTGGCTGAAATCTGACAGTTAAAGATAACCAACCTAAAGGGGACTGTTTTAGTATAGAAAATTACAATGAATTTTAGGATAGAATGGGGTAGTGTAGGATAAGTGGTTGCAAATGTGATGGTTGGTTACACACACTAGGATATTAACTGCCACTAGTGGGGTGGTTTACTTCTATTATTACAAGACAAATGGCATACAATTCATTCATTTGGTATTTGTAGATTTGTCTATTAGTTATGCGATTTAATAGAACTAGTGCGGTGGTTGTTTGGGATATACTAAAAACAAGCATGGGATTTATCATTTGGGATTTACAAAAACAAGCTCGGTAGTTAGTTTGGGATTTACTAAAAGAAGTGTAGTGTCAAATACATTTTCCATTTTCCAAGATAAGTGGAATATTGTTTCCTTGCAATGAGACTATGTTTTCTTAGTACTATCTTAGTCGTCCTCATCCACTACTCCAAGGCACCCCAAGATGTGCTCATGCATGTCTAAATCCAATTTGAAGATACTCTTACCCTTCTTTCAGTGTGGCATAGGTTGCATGACTCTTATGTAACAATTCAGCGCCTCTTGGATTTTTTTTGTACCAAAAAGCTCCAACTACCATATCCCACTTCTCGTAGGTTGTTCCACAATCATCCTTAAATTCTTCCTCAACCTTGTGCTTAGGTTATGTGCACTATAACATAAAGTATGGGTCATCTTCCTTATTCTCCCTAAAAGTAGTGACAACTGCAAAGTTAGCCCCCACTTCCAGACAGTTAGTGAGGTCATCAGAAATCTCCCCAAACTATGGCGTGTCTCTCCATTGTTTGTCACTCCATTTGAACGGAGAGGGGAAACTTGAACTTGCTCCCATGTTCACAGTTGTAATGTTCTCACAATTGTCATGATCCCCTATGATGCATGCACTATAGAAACAATAAAGTTTTCTTGTTTTATTCAGGTGGTTGTTTGAAAATCCCCACTGTGGTGTGCAAACCACAAACTCCTTTAATTTTCTCGCAATCGTGCTGGATTCTCCTTTGCACTTCATCCACTTTTACTTCATGAAACACTCTGCATACTACACTATTCTTAAGGCTTTGTTTACTGTATGTTGAATGCGCACCTGTGGAGAGGTTGGATGTAAGTCATGTTACAGCATCATGGGCATCATTGGGCTTTTCTTGAAAGCATAATAATTGGTATTTGAATTGATCTTGCTTAATAAAAACACCAAATCCATCGTGTTCACCCTTGCCATGGCTAGATCCAAAGAAATTCCACATCATGTCTAGAGCGGTTAGGGATTTGAACCTTGAGAGAAACTAGAATCCACTAGCTGATTTAAATTAAGAGGCAACACCATCTGATCACATCCAATGTTTTTTTATATTTTTTGGATGGGGATTTTATTTTTTCATCCACTTTTCAACCATTTCCAATGCAGTAGAAAAGCATGCTACACAAATAAGGTGTCATATTCCCTATCATCTAAAATGTAGAAATGGTATGTGCGTTGCATTGACTTGGAATCTTGTGAGTCAGCAAGCTGATTGGTATCAGTTGTAGAAGAATTAAGCAAATGACTGTACATGATATGCACAAGAATTGTTACCTACTTGTTGTACCAATGAGCACTTCAAGTATCTCATCTTCTTCTTAAAATGAATAATTTTCAGTAAAATCTATGACAGAGACAATAGTGTCATGGGAAAAATTGACAAGGCACATCTTGAACTACTTATCTTGCTAGGTTGGTCGTGAAATTGTAAAGCACATATTTTGGGATGGAATATTGAACCACGTGACCTATAAGCTCCTTCGATTGAGTGCTCTTATATAATAGTAGCCATCTCTTTTTATTGGATCCTTCAACATTGACATTTTCAAATATGCTCCATTTTAGAGTACAATGGTTGTCTTCCCTCATTTCATATGGACAAACATTAAATGTCTTCTTCTTTAGCTTTAGACTAAAATGCTTGCATGTGCCACAAATGCATTCAATGTGGTGCCACTCACGGTCTCCCCCTGTAGACAAACCATTGGCTCCCACAATTTCAACCACCAGCCTCGTTTAGGACATGGCCAAAATTTCAACCATCGGGCTGATTTAGGAAACGTTTAGGACAATCACAATTACAACTACCGAGATGGTTTGCGACAGTTGCAATTTCAACCAACAGGCTGGTTTAGGACATAGTCATAATTTCAACCATTGGGCTAGTTTAGCCTGATGGTCTCAACTTCACATATTAGACAATAACAAGTATATTGCCTTTCATTTCTCGATTTGACAATTAGAAAATAACAATATATTGCTTTTCATTTTTTCTGAATTTCACAATTTTAATCACAATTTCAATCAGTACTGCTGTTTGTCTTGAACTAGCATCAAGATGGTTTAGGACAATCACATTAAGTCCAAGCCATCCCAGTCTAGAAATTAAGTGGTATATGATCCGAATAGTAGAAAATTAAATTTAACTAATTTAAGTACTAAGAAACACAATAATTTCAACCATCAAGCTGGTCAACAACTAATGTCTATTCAACCATGCTTGTTCAAGACAATCACATAACTAGTGATTGAGCTGAACCAACCACGGTTGCATGATGCTCTGAACATCAGGCTGGTTTAGTAACATAACAATATATTTTTGTCTTGTTGCAAAATATATTGAGTTAATTTTTGCTCAGCCACGCTGATTTAGGACAATCACATAACTGGTTTTTGAGCTGAACTAGCCACATTTGCATGCCGTATAGAACAAGTTTTGATGTTTTTGAATAAATTGATATATCCTATAGTCTTCAAGATGCATGCTTCACATGCAACATAGCACTTGTAATGCTTTAACATTCTTGTTCTAGATCCTTATTCCATAATTTTTTGCTCTCATGTTCAAGTTGGAATGTGTACTACAACTTGAAGACAAAGTTTGCCGAATTCCGTTGAGCAATGCATAAGTTATGGGTCATGCAAGATACTTACATACAAAAAAGTCCCTGAACCTCACCAAAAACGGCTACACCCAAGCAGACAATGACCCAAAAATAGGGAAAACCTAATGAACTGGCTTACGGACAACCTAGCGCACTAAAATACACCTAACCCTGCGTGTGGAAATCCCTAGGCTAAGCTAACCTAGTGTGCTGAGTTAACTCTAACACTAATTTGAATTTGGGAAGCTAAGCTGGCACATGGAATAGGTAGCTGGAAAACACAATGTGCTGGTTTACGGACATCTTGGTGCACTAAAATACACCTAACCTTGCATGTGGAAAATCCATGCACTGAGCTAACCTAGTGCCCTATGTTAACTCTAATCGTAATTTGAATTTTGGGAAGCTGAGCTCGCACATGGAATAAACTAATTGGTAGTTAAATCAAAATGTTAGAGTGCAGGTGTGTCAGATTGTGTTAATTCTAATTCAATGCATTAAATTAGCCTCAGGGAGTTTACCACACAATATGTAAGAAAGCACATGATTTCAATAGAAGAAGTTTTATTTTCTTATTGAGTTACAAAAAATACACATAAAGAGGGGATAAAAGGGGTAATTAATTAAAGACCTTTTCTTGAACGCACATGATATAGGGGGTTTTCACATGTGAATGTCCTAGGTAATTAGCTAATTCTATGTGCTAACCATGCACCCTATTTCTTGCATACTTTGCCGATGGATTTTTGGGATTTTCAAAGTTTTGATGAGTTATGTGCAGTGTTTTTTGGCCAAGGGGAGTCATACACTACCTATTCTACTTGTTGCAACCAAGAAAATAACAAGAAACAACAACTTTACAAGAAAAATGGGGTGTTTTTTCAAAACAAGAACTATCTTGTCATTCCCAAGACCTCAAAAATCTCCCATAGTCATCATTTTTAAGTTTGTTTCTTCGGATTTAATACGAAACAAGAATTAGCAATCATATAAACTAGCTTTTCGTAGGATTGGACAACTAAACGCATAAAAAAACTCTAAAAAACAACTTGAAATCACTTCAAACCTCTCTCACACTCTCTTATCGACTCCTTTTAACTCACACCTTTTCTATACACCAAAACTAACAACCTTTCACTAAGGCACTAGGTGTTGGGCAATGGGAATGTGACGAGAGAAGCATGTGCAAGAAAAAGCATACCTCAAACTCCTCAACAACAATGCCAATTAAAATCTGTAGCCTTTGATGATGACTCACATGTCATGGGGATCTTGGAGGAATTCCAATGAAGTAGTCTACTCCCAACTAGTCCTTTAGAAATCAATGCAAGCATGAATGGTCCACAAGTGTCATGCAAGTGGATGTCATAGTTGTTGTAATCATGAATCCGTAAAAGAGGAAAGAGAAGGGGGAAGAGGGGATGAGAAGGAAGAAGGGGGACGGGGAGACAATGAGAAAGAGGAGATAGGGAGGGATGTGTGGCATTCACAAGAGGCAAGGGCAAGAGGGAAGCAAGACACAACTCATGAAAAGGAGCATACATTTTATTCCTTCAAACTTGCATACAACAAAAATTGAAGACCAAAGTCAAACTTTTGGCCTTTTATACCTTCCACCTTTTGAAGGGAGGGTCAACCCTATGCTCTCTCCCTACACTATAGATCCATTTCTTCTACTTTTACAATCATCTTGGGCCTATCAAGGCAAGTTCTAACAAAATCCTAATGCTTGAAAATACATAGGCTCGGTGCAAAATGTGGAGGTGTCAACCAATATGATTAACAATTGGTTTTGGCTTCTATTAGCTAGATGTTTAAGAAGAGTCATCGCTACGAGGTAGAAAGGATGTTAAGAGCTTTTCTATGTGTGAAGAGTGGGAAAAGTGTAGATGACATTATGTTCCTTGGGGGCTATGAAAGCCTCAAAATTATGCAGAGGGTTGGGATCGACTCCCAAACATTGCCAAGAGGACTATATCCTTCATATGAAAATGGATTCCTCACCTTTTTGAATGCTAAGTCCCACAATTGGAATATACAAAATGGGTTATAGAACATAGGAAGTGGAGGCGAGTTGGAGTCTAGTGGAATTTGATAGGTATGACAGTTTGTGTTCCTGGTATTCTTAAAAAATTGTGGGCTTTGACTTTGATTTGCAGCCTGATGCAAGCTTGCATAAAAACTTGTGACCGAGTTTGATAGTCACTATGAATAGTAAATTGCTAGCATAAATTGATCTTCCTCATGAAAAATTTACAGAGGAAAGAAATATGCTCTTGGCAGAAGCTCTTGGACTTGAGGAAGGCATATTGGTAGTCAGCTGTGGCTATCATGGATTGGCTCTGACTTAAAGATAGGAAAAAAATATTGATTGAAGAGGTCTTGAATAATATTCCCGAGGGATGTCCATCTAATCACATAGCCTCCAAGAACTAGAGGGTGAACTAGTGGAATATAGGAAAGTCTTATCTTCACAAGATTACGACAAGGGTAGTGTATAAAAAGTTGATGTCCATCATTTTTTTCATCTCTCAATGCCAAATGGAAGCTTAGATGCAATCCTCAATGGTGGAAGACAAATATAAGGGATATTTCGAAGGGCTATCAAACTATACTAGGACAAGTTTCATGCTATGGAAATACTATAGATGTGGTTTCCCTGAGGGGCACGTTTGTGAAGTGGTTAAATAATGCCCAATGTGTGGGATGAGTATTGAAGATGTAACTCATCTACTTTGGTCATGTCCTACTATCAGGAAGGTAAAATTGATGGCATAGTTTATGCTAAGATCCAAATCAGGAAGGTGGAATTGATGGCATAGTTTATGCTGAGCTCCATATGGTGTAGGTTGGCTATCACTATCAGGAAGGTGGAATTGATGGCATAGTTTATGCTGAGCTCCAAATGGAGGTTGGCTCTCATGGGTGATCTGACGGGCCTCTTGTTGACCTTCACAACCTTCTAGACATATTCATATGCTATTGTATTTTTTGATGTCTAGACTATACGTAACAAGACTGGCTTTAACCAAGGGGTTGGGGTAGGATACCATGAAGATGTGGTTGTGGGTCATTTTAAGGTTCTGCTAATCCACTTGGGGGTAATTGTACGTAGAAATAATGCTTTGGTTGGTTCCTTTCTGCTAGATTTAAACTCTCCTACATTTTGATTCTCTGCCCTCTCTCTCTAGTCCAAGTGCTTTCTTTGTCTATTTTCCAAAATTTGGTTTCCCTCTCTTTTTCTACTGGCCCCTCCTACTCTTCCCTCTCCTGCTCTACCATTTGCCCCCCCCCCCCCGCTCTCTCTCTCTCTCTCTCTCTCTCTCTACTTTGCCACTGTACCCACCCTCTGTTCTACTCTACCTGTTATCGTATGTGAGCCTCCACTCCCCATCCATACCTCGCCCATCAAGAAAATAGTGGTGACAATAGGATTTGAATCGTGGTCGGCCAATGAAGAGGTTTCCTCTTTACTTATGTAGGCTATCTTCAACTATTTGTTATAGATGCATCCTAGATGCGTTTGTTTTCTATTTTTGCATGCCCTCCATGTGAGTAACCTCACATTGCCCATCCCTATTCTTGTATGGGTGAGCATGGGGTAGTGTGTGTCCACCCTCAAAAAGTTGTCTCTTCTCTTAAGACCCCTAGCAAGGTCAACAAACATTCAATAAACATCCAATATTGGCAAAGATTCAATATCACGAAATCCCTTCACTCCCCACATCATTGCAAAAGCATTACCTAGAAGGTAATGTGAAAAAGTAAAGGTTAAATTTGCAAATAGCAATTGCATGAAAGAACTAATTAATCTCCATGAAAATTTTCCACAGATATCTATGCATATATTTACCTACCTTTGAGGAGAAATTCTCATTGAGCTGATGGCTTCACGAAGAAAGTTATTAGTCGGTCGCATTTTCATTTCGAGACACAATTTCTCACTCGAAGTCGAGCAACTCGGTATCTCATGCGAGTAAACTACTGCTAAGATTTTAGAAAGCTGATGGCTTCATGCGGACACATCCAGCAAGGCTTTCTGAAATGCCAGTGGATGGTTACTATTCGCTCATATTTTTTTTTCAAAAAAGAGACTTCTATTAAGTAATAAAGAAACCAGCTAGAGCAAGCTCTGTGTGGAAATACACCATGCTAAGCATCTAATAAAAAACACCTCAGAGGAATGAGGTAGAAAGAAACCAAGGCTGAGGCTAAAAATGCCATCTCAACCCTATAGAAGTCTCAGCAAAGAAGGGAGGGTCTCTCCAATCTCTAAGAAAAGTAACTCTCTTGGAGGAGGTTGCTCGAGATGATCCCTGCATGGTCGCCCAAATGGCCATCAGAGTGTGTATTGTCTCTGTCCAAGTATTGGCTAAGATCTGAGAAGGGCGAACCTGAGAACCCTCTAAAGCCTCAATGCATCTGGCTCTCCAAATGTGCCATGCTGCAATGCTAGCTAGGATCTCCCATGGAGAGTCGACCGAGGAGTGAGCAACCCTGAAAAGAGTGGCCATAACATCCTCTAGAGAGCACGACTCCACAAGGTGTCATCGGATGTGAAGAGCCCAAGAGGAATCAAGTCTCTCAAAAAATTATTGGGACCCTGAAAGAGTAAGCCAAGCCACTGATTCCCAAGTCATATAGAAAGGTAGGCGAACAAAAGTGTTGAAAAGTCTTGCAATCCCCTTCCATATGATTCTCACCTGTCTGCAATCCCAAAGGTAGTGCTGCATTGTCTCCAAAGTAGAAAGGCAGCGAGGGCACAAAGGGTTAGCTCCGAACCTGGATCTCTAATGGTTTACTACTATCCCACCATGGCTTATTTGCCCAGATTTTGATTTCTACATGATGACGACAACATCATCCACTCAAAAAAGTTTTGTCAGTCGTGCAAAAAGAATCCGATCCTCCAATTTATGGCAAACTGTCATTGATAGTTTGTCATCACTGGATTGTTCCACATTCGGGGTAGTTACACGATAAATAGCCCTGCTCGAGAAACCAATTAATCCCAGCAAATTGTTGAGAGGAAGAGAAAGAGGAGAGAGACAGACACAAGAGTTGTGTTGAGTTTGTATCACCTTTTTCGAAAGGGTAAATTTGTAACAAAAAATGTCATATATCTTCGACACGTATATGCTTTTGTCGCTCGGATCATTTGAGCAGTGGAGGGGGGGCTTCACAAAAGCATATAATGGTTAAGATTGTGTATATTCTTGTGTTATGGATAAGCTGGCCCTATGCTTTGCAAAAGAACAACATTTAAAAGCTATGTAAATTACTACCAAGAAAGAACCAAGTATAAACAAATGGGTATGCAAGATCAAATATGATATTTCATAGGTTCACATTGAAAGATGCATAGCTAGGCTTTTTGAAAAAGGATTTGCATGATGGTATCAACAAGTGCGAAACTTGTGGGGTGGCAAGGGCTAGAAGCACACAGTCTAGAGCAAGGAAGATGAGATTGGTGTGTGTGTGGAGTAGCCACAAAGTTTTTGTTGTAATCTAAAGCTTCAAAGATAGTTTGATGGATTTATAGGGTAAGGATTGCCAAAATTCTCTCTATAAAAGACTTGTCAAATCATGATCTAGAGAGAGAAAGCCCTACACTTTTGTGTAAGATAATTTTTCCTGATACTTTTGTGTAGGATAATTGCCTTACACTTTTGTATCGTGCGTTATAGTTGTGTAGGTCACTTGCCTTACACTTTTGTGTAGGACACTTTTGCCTTATACTTTTGTGTAGGACACTCTTGCCTTACACTTTTGTGTAGGAAACTTTTTCCTTATCTTTTGTATAGTACACTTTTAGCTTACACTTTTGTGTAAGCCTGGTGGAAACTATGGAACATGTATAAATCTCTCTCAATGCAAAGAAGCTCCCACTCTTTGGGGTTCAGTGTTCACTTCATTTTGCTGTTCATGTGCTTCATCTCCTTAGGTCTATGCTCCCTCAATGAGGGAAAAATTTAGGGGCGAATTTTAGCCCAAGGGCTAATTTAGAGGCTTTTCTAAGTTGGTTGGCTAATATTTAGAGCTTTCAATTTGATAAATTAGACCATAATTAAAGGTGGGCTAATTTTGAGAGCCTCAAATTTGATAAATTCACCCTAAAAGTGGTAGTAGGGTTAATATTTATAACTCCATATGGGGTAAAATTCACCCATTAACCTACATTATCATAATCTTGTTCCCTCCTTATTTTCACCCTGCCCTCAATACTATTAATGTGTGATAGCATTCTCTACCCTTGCACTCTCCCCTCCTTCTCCCTTATCCTCCTCCTCCTCCTCCTCCTCCCTCCTCCTGTCTCCTCCTCCTCCTCCTCCTTCTCCTCCTCCCTTCTCAGCCCTTCTCCTCTCCTTCCTTCTCCTCCTCCTTCCTCCTCCTCCCTTGTTTACCCCTCCTTAACCTAAACTCCATGAGTATGTGAAGGAGACTAGCTCTCCACTTCTCAACCTTAAACTCTTTCTAAACCATGAAACCATAAATAAAATTTCTCAACCCTACCCTCCTTCTAAACCCTACAACCCTTGAACTCCTATGGATGTGATAACATCCCTCAATCTTTTTGATTGTTGCTTCTTTCTCACCTGAATGTGCACAAAAACATCTATATATTGACGCTTTAGCCTATGCCTCTCACCAAGATACGACCCCAAGACCTATGTTACATTTATGAACAGCTATAGTACAACAAGCTATGACACAACTATAAGTAATCAACACCCATCAGACTTGGAAAGAAGAGAAATAGTGACAACAACAAGAATATGAAGAAGCATATGCTCTAGTAGGGTTGAGATGGATTCTGTTAGATTTCTTGTCTTATTAGCCACAAATATCAAAAGAATAGCAAATGGAATACAAATTTGGAATTTCTTCAAAATAGATCGTCAAGGGAGATCACATGGATTTGATACCATCCTTTTCCACATATACTCATTTGTCTTTCCGATCATATTGCCACGGTCTTCTAAGAAAAATATCTGTATTTCCCAAATTTATGGGAACTATGCATGTGTGTGATACAACTTAGAGCTCATACCCATTCCATATAAATTGTGTCAAATTTTGTGCATGAGTTCTTATGGATGACAACATTGTTTCTTTTTATGGCATCGAGTGATTCTAATTTCAACATATAAATTGAAGGCTATATTGATGATGCTATTTATCACCCTAGGGCGTTTACAATTCAAAAGCATTAGAAGGCTCAAGAATTTTATCACAACCTTCACAAACTTTTAGCTTTTTTAATAAAGTTCAATTTTAGGTCTATATTGGGGAATTGGATTCTCCTTTGTGAACTTCCACACCTAAATTTTTTAAAAAGTCATTTGAGTTTTATGGGGATCAGTCTATAGATCTTTTACCTTCATACTAAGACGTGTCCCACATTGAAACATTTAAATAGATTTGTGAAAATTTTGGGGGCATTGGTGACCTAGATAAGTTTAATGTCTTTGGGCTACTATTGGATGGAAAGGCTAGCCAATGGTATAGGTCTATTGAGTTGCATGCAAAGTGGTGTGCCCCTCTGATAAGTAATTGTTTGGATAACACACCTAGGAGCGTGTTTTTTAATGGATGTGCATCGCACTCGGGGAAAACCGTTGTTTAATGCATAATCGATCATGCAAATCATATGTGATAGGCCCCATACTTTTCAACCTCTCAAGGAAGGTTTGATTGCATTGTGTGCAAAGTGGCACGCCCATCCGTTAAGTACTTGTTCGGATAACACACTTGGGAGCGTGTTTTTTATGGTTGTGCATAACACTAGGGGAAAAACGGTGTATAATCTGTGATCGAACATGCAAATAATGTCCAATGGACAAGATAGTTTTCATGTGCCTCAACTCTCTCACACACACACACACACATAAAAAAAAGAACAAAAGAATTTACACACTTTTTTTAAAGTGAAATCTCCCAACACACACACACACACCCTTTTTTTTTAAAAAGAACCTTTCATTAAGAATAATGTACATTCATTGTGCGTTGATCTGTCATGAAATTTTTCCTCCGCTACAACCAAACTTGTACCATTTGACCTGAAACCAAATCCTCCCACCCAACTACTTGATTCTCTCTCATTCCTCTTCCTTCGCCCTCATTTCTGAGCACCATTTCGAATTATTTTTGCTCCAGTCTTGTTTTCAAATTTCTTGCTGGCTCGTTAGTGGGAAGCTTCTTTCTCTATTTTCCCTCTCATGGGATGGAATCTCACACCAAAATCTCATCACTTCTCTTCTCTACCTGCATTTCCCTCCCATTTCACTCTCATTCTTTCAAGATTTTTGAAAGAGATTCAACCTACCTTCTCCTTTCTCTATTTTGGATGCTTCTCCTTCAAATCTCGCCACTTCCTCTCTCATTTGAGTCTGAAATCGCTTCATTCAGGAAGTCGAGGCAATCAATGTTCTGAGCGAACCATGAATGATGCAGGCTGCTTAGAGCTTAGAAAGAGCTAGTAGATGAGATTCTTTGAGAAAGGATCAAAGAAGATTGACTTTCAAGCTTTGCAGTTGCTGATGCATGAAAATCAATCTTTCTTTGGCCCATCTCTCAATACTAGTCACTTTCCTTGCTACAATCTCTAAGGGTGCATGATTTCAAACCATTTGTGAAGGTTTGGGGTCCATCAAGACAACTTGTATGGAGGTTTAGGTGAGATAATCTTTGGAACATATGGAGGTTTAGTTTGTATGGACACTACAAGGCATAGGCCCTTTTTCGACGAAAATACCAACGCTTTTTACATTAATTTTCTTTTTAACGGGCACAAACGTCGTTATTAAAGTCGTTAAAAGCATCGAAAAAGAACCGTCGCCATAAAGCATGGCTATATAGGGACACTGATAATCGTCGCTATATAACGACACTGGTAAACGTCGCTATATAGCAATGATTAATAGAACTAAAAAAAAAGCATTAGTGGGGCTAAACAGGGCCATAGCAAGCCCTGTTTTGCCCCACTAATGTTTTTTTTTTGGTAATTACAAAAAAATGTTTTTTATTACAAAATTTCCCTTGCGAAAAGGGTGATACAAAATTGCTCAAATGAAATGATCGAGCAACAAAAGCATATAAATGTCGAACATATACAACATTGTTTGTTACAAAATTACCCTTTCGAAATGGGTGATACAAAATCGCTCAAACGAGCTATACAAAATGACATACATGGCGAAGTATATGCAAATTGCTACTACTACTACTACTACTACTACTACTACTCATTCGAATTGTCCTCGTCGTCCTCGTCCTCGTCTTGTTGGCCTGATCCTTGGTCCTCGTGAGCTTTGTCTTCTCCTTGATCCTCGTCACGTGTGTTTGATCCCTGGCCGTGGTGATTGCTCACCTCCGGTGTTGGGACGCTCGAGCTTTAACCCTAAGAGTGAACCATATAAATTGAAAATTAGATTGGAACTTAAAGAATAAAACAATTTAAAAAATGAGATTACAAGTAGGAGTAGAATTATACCGTGCGAGTAGCCACCTCAACCCAATCGACTGTCGCTCCCTGTGCCTCTTGCTCAATAAACCATGGCTTTGTTCCTATGTGAAACGCGCGTCACATCTCTGCATCTGTAGGAAGACGACCCATTGCATCTTGCTGTGGATCCAATTTATAAGAGTTAGAGTTAGATAAAGTGCATGTAATATGTAGTAAAACAAATAGAACAATACATTAAATGAGAAGAAGTAGACTTACCACGCTTGCCTCGAATGCCAGCCGTCCGCCTGCACCAAAGTGTGAAGTACCTACAATGTCCAGCCGTCTCTTCACAACCCTCCTCTGACGCTCGATTTTCAGGATGGTTCCTATTCTGCTTCTTGAAGAACTTCCAATTAGCTTTGTCTGCCTAGCTGGGTTTAGCCATCCCCTTTGTGATGGAAGTACGCAAGGTTGATCTACGATGCTTTAAGACCAAACCCATGCGCTCTCACATATAATTCTCATTAAACTCACAATTTGGCAGGTTAGGGTATTTTTATTTAAATTCATCGATGATCGCTTGCTTCTTTTGGTCATCTTGATACCGCCAATCGGTAGCAATGCCGCTCTTGAAGTGATGGCTCATCAACCGCCTCATGGTGGCCATCACATGTTTGCCCTTTCTATCTTCTATTATCTCTTCGACATCCATGATTTGATAGGAGAGATCCTCTGATGAGTAAGGAGGACTGATGGTAGTAGAGTTAGAAGGAGTGGAAGCTGTGCGACCGCTTCCGAAGCGAGGAGTAGGAGTAGGAGTAGGAGAGGGCAAGGGACCTAACTAATACTGTGTTTCCGAACCAAGTGGAGACCTGTAGGGATGTGAGTGTGTTGACTCATCTACATCTCCCAAGTCAGCACAACATAAGCGGACCCTCCTACTCTTCCTTCCCTTATGAGAGGCATGTGCAGGTGATGACCCCTCGATCGAAGGGGCACGAGGGGACGGCTGGGTAGTAGGTCTAGCCGTCGGTGTAGGGGAGGGAATTACTGAGGTCCTCTGAGATAGCAGAGAGAAGAATCTCGCTACCTCCTCATCAGTCATCTGCGCTACAAGCTTGTCGGGACTCCCAACAAAGCCATGCACGCCTAGCAAAGGAGTTCCCCAAGGGGTAGTTGTAGTGCTACGTTCGAGAGGAGTCAAACCAAGGGTAGTCATAGTGCTAGGTCCAAGAGGAGTCCGACCAGGGGTAGTCCCCTCAGGTGTTGCCTGAGAGGAATCAAAGTCCTCTGGAGCATATAGATCGTGATGTCTCTTGCTACGAGGCTGTCCGTACTCGTTGGACGTGCGACGTGATCCCATGTCTAACATAGACACAAACACGAAAATAAAAAATAAAAAACAAACATAAGCACAGGCATAGGCATAGGCATAGGCAAAGGAAAAGAGGAAGAAGAGGGAAAGGAAAAGAGATTGGAAGAGGGGAAAGAGATAAGAAGAGGGAAAGGAGAGAGGAAGAAGAGGAAAAGAGGAAGAAGATCGAAAGGAAAAGAGATTGGAAGAGGGGAAAGAGAGAAGAAGAAGAAAAGAGGAAGAAGAAGGAAAAGAAGAGGGAAAGACGAGACAGAAGAGGGAAAAGAGGAGGAAGAGGAAAAGAGGAAGAAGAGGGAAAGGAAAAGAGATCGGAAGAGGGGAAAGATAGAAGAAGAGGGAAAGGAAAGAGGGAAAGAAGAGAGAGGCAGAGGGAAAGGAAAAGAGATTGGAAGAGGGGAAAGAGAGAAGAAGAGGGAAAAGAGGGGGGGAAAGACGAGAAGAGAGAAGAAGAGGGAAAGGAAAGAGAGATTGGAAAAGGGGAAAGAGGGAAAGAAAGAGAGAAGAAGAGGGAAAGGAAAGAGGGAAAAAGAGACATATGCTCATGCTTATGCATGAGCATATGTCTCCTTCTCTTATGCTCATGCATAAGCATAAGCATGAGCATATGTCTCCTTCTCTTATGCTTATGCTCATGCTTATGCATAAGCATGAGCATATGTCTCCTTCTCTTATGCTTATGCTCATGCTTATGCATAAGCATGAGCATAAGCATAAGAGAAGGAGACATATGCTCATGCTTATGCTTATGCATGAGCATAAGAGCATGAGCATGAAAGAGGGAAAAGAGGGGGGGAAAGAGAAGAAGAGAGAAGAAGAGGGAAAGGAAAGAGAGATTAGAAAAGGGGAAAGAGGGAAAGAAAGAGAGAAGAAGAGGGAAAAGAGGGGGGGAAAGAGGAGAAGAAGAGGGAAAGAAGAGTGAAAGAAGAGGAAGAAGAGGGAAAAGAGAAAGAAGAGGAGAAGAGGAAGAAGAGGGAAAGGAAAAGAGATTGGAAGAGGGGAAAGAGAGAAGAAGAGGGAAAGGAAAGAGGGAAAAAGAGACATATGCTCATGGCATAAGCATAAGAGAAGGAGACATATGCTCGACATATGCTCATGCTTATGCTTATGCATGAGCATAAGAGAAGGAGACATATGCTCATGCTTATGCATGAGCATATGTCTCCTTCTCTTATGCTCATGCATAAGCATAAGCATGAGCATATGTCTCCTTCTCTTATGCTTATGCTTATGCTTATGCATAAGACTCCTCTTATGCATATGCATATGCATAAGAGGAGTCTTATGCATAAGCATAAGCATAAGCATAAGAGAAGGAGACATATGCTCATGCTTATGCTTATGCATGAGCATAAGAGCATGAGCATGAAAGAGGGGAAAGAGGGGGGAAAGAGGAGAAGAGAGAAGAAGAGGGAAAGGAAAGAGAGATTGGAAAAGGGGAAAGAGGGAAAGAAAGAAAGAAGAAGAGGGAAAAGAGGGGGGGAAAGAGGAGAAGAGAGAAGAAGAGGAAAAGAGAAGCATGAGCATATGTCTCCTTCTCTTATGCTCATGCATAAGCATAATCATGAGCATATGTCTCCTTCTCTTATGCTTATGCTTATGCTTATGCAAGAGAAGGAGACATATGCTCATGCTTATGCTTATGCATGAGCATAAGAGAAGGGGGAAAGAGAGAAGAAGAGGGAAAGGAAAGAGGGAAAAAGAGGGGGAAAGAGATCGAAAGATTGAAGGAGAAGGAGAAGGAAAGGAGGGAAAGAAGAGGAGAGAAGAGGGAAAGAAGAGGGAAGAGAGGGGAGGAGAGGGTTCCTACACCCATCACTGCAGCTAGCGCTTAAGGCGCTAGCTGCAGGCCAATGCAAATAACAAAAATAACAAATGGAAAAAAGAGGAAGCACTTACCTGGAATAGTACATCCCGCTCAGTGTTTTGTGGACTGGCCCTACAAAAGAGAGGAAACATACCATTTTTCAAATAAGATGTTAGAGGAAGGAGGAGATTACAAAAGCAACTTCTCAAAGAGATTGGATTGAGGAGACAAGGAGAAAGAGAAGGAAGAGAAATACAAAAAAAACTAGAAGAGGTGAGTCTTCTTTCTTTCTTGAAATCTCGTTTTTTGTTTCAATCCTTTGAAATCAAGCATGAAAACTAGTACACAGCTTTAGCAATACAAGGATAAGCACTCACAAAACGAAATCTCACAAAAAACCTACCTACAATGTTCAAAGAGACTCACCTTCTTGAAAAACTTTCTTTCAAGAAACCTAAGAGGGAGAAGGGTGGAGAGGGAGCACAAGTGCTAGGAGAGGGGTGAGTAGTGGTGAGGAGTGGAGAATAGAGTGGGAGGTCATCGAAAATAGGTAGGAGGAGAGATTGCTTTGCTTATAATAGAGATTAGAGAGTGCTAAAGAAAGGACCATGCGTCGCATCGAGTTTCGGGTTTTAACCCACGTCGCTATATAGCGACGTTGTTCCGTCGCTATATAGCGACGCTTTTAATTAAAACATCGCTATATAGCGACGGAACAGAGAAAAACATCACTATATAGCAACGCTTTAAGACACTTTATGTTTAAAGTTAAAAATGAAGCTCATAGATGCTATTTTATAACTGTTAATATATTTCCTTGCAACTTATGTTGTGATTTTATAAGTGTAGATGGAAGGGACAATTGTCTGATGATGCGCCAATGCCCGGGAGCACAAAGTGGCTTACGAAGAGGTTATACTATCATTGCACTCATTGCAAGCAAGAAGTACGACATCAACATCGTATTATCATGCGCCACTTGCGGATGTATGGAGAGGAGCCCGAACCAGTACCCACCATTGGTGTTGCACATGTTAATGGATTATCGGTAAGTCAAAGCTATTTAAGTTCACGGTTAATATTGGATACTAGGAAATACAAGATCTTATATTTACACGAAATCTTAAAATAGGATGAGGAGGCTGACGAGGGTACGCATATACCTTCACACTTTGAGCAAGACTATAGTCTCCCAGATGATGACGAGGGTATGGTTGACATGATGGATTCTATTTTTAGGGGCTCTACATCCCATGTACACGTGATGTCAGAGTCTAAGGTCAAAATGTGAGAGTTGCAATCAACACAATTGTACGAGGGTGCTAGGATGTCTTAACTATGTGCTTGTCTCTCAATCTTGAATCTGCAAGTAAAGTATGGGTGGTCGGATACAAGTGTCTCGGCCTTAATGAGGTTAGCTCTTGCATTAATTTGACTCATTATTTGGATATTGTTTGTTTTGAGAATCATCATGTATGGATTAGTGTACCGAATCATCATTGTTTGAAGCCTATGTATGTTTGAATTGTGATAGGTTGCTCCAGAAGATGTTGCCTGCACCAAATACCATGCCTGCATCAAGAGATGAAGCGAAAAAGATGCTAACAATGTTGGGTATGGATTATGATACCATCCATGCTTGATGTAATCATTGTATTCTCTTTTGTCATGAGCATGGAGATTTGGCTAGTTGTCCGAAGTGTGGGGAACAATGATATAGAGATGACTTGCAGGGTGAGCAGATACCGGTAAAGGTCTTGAGACACTTTCCCATCATTGCAAGAATACAGCACATGTTTTGATGCAAATCCATAGCGGAGTTGATGACATGGCATGCATCTCATCGGTCCACTGATGACACATTGAGGATTCCCACAGATTGTGTAGCTTGGAAGCACATAGACAATCAGTGGCTGGACTTTGCGAGGGAGCCACACAACTTACATCTTGGGCTTGCCATGGATGGCGTGAATCCTTTCGAATTATGCTCGACATCTTGGTCAACATGGCCCATAGTCGTGGTGAATTACAATATCCCACCATGGCTAACAATAAAAAAGGGACACCTCATGCCTACACTACTTGTGCCAGGGAAGTACAAGGCAAAAAATATGGACGTGTACATGGCACCTTTGATAGAGGAGCTACAGATATTATGGAGAGGAGTGCGGGTCTTTGATATTTCCAGAGCTCCTAGACATACCAATGACATTTTGGTCAGGGGTATCTTGATGTGGACCATGCATGACTACCTAGGATATGGAGAGTGCGCAGGTATGTGGTTGTGTCACTACAAGTATAATGTAGGATTATGCTTTTATGACTCTCTTTCGCAGGCATGTCTTATACTAACACATTCATGCACGCATGCAGGACTTGTTACAAGTGGGTATCATGCTTGTCCTATTCGTGGACCGGGTTTGAAATCGCTTGCACGATACTCCAAACATATGAGGAAAAATGTTTATGAAGGTCATGCTTGATACCTTTCGCTCGACCATCTCGCACGTGGAGGTCAACTTGATCCACCACCATAATATTTGAAGGCAAGTGACTGGATTCAAGCTTGCAGGGCAAATGGAGAGGAACGTCCTCCTAGTATGAAGAGGCTATTGATCTTTCACGAGCTTCCTTATTGGGGTCAGTTACAAATCAATCATCTCTTGGATCCCATGCATATCTTCAAGAATGTGGGGGCTACTATTTGAGCACACTTGGTTGGTTCCAAAGACTCAAGAGGAGTGCAAAAAGACTTGCGTGCTATGAATAGGATGTCTCGTTTGTGGCCCCAAGTGCATGCTTCGGGAAAAGTTGTCCTCCCAAAAGCAACGTGGATCCTTTCTACGAGGGAGGAGGCAGCGGTCAAGGCAGACATTGCCTCTTTTCAAACACCGACAGGGTACATGCATTGCTTGAAAGGAGCATTTTCAAAGGACAATAAGCTTAGTGGGCTCAAGTCCCATGATTGGCACAAGGTCTTACAGGTATTCTAAGCTGTACAATTAGTGTACCAATAATCGTGATGCATTAGCGTAATTATGATTATGTTATATTATTGACATGACTTCTTTGTTGCTTTGATAGTTCATCCTCCCAATTACAATAAAAGGGTGCTTACAAGAAGATGTTAGAAATGCTATATTCAAGATTCGTGGTATTGTGAGGTATGCTTACTATCAAATCGCATTGATTGCATTTTCTTCAATTTAAGCTGATTAATATGTAGACTGATTATGAAAATATCTTACATGGACATGTGAAATAGGTGGATATCTCAAAAAGAGATCTCCATATCGAGCATTGAGAAGGCTAGGGTGGAATCCATCGAAGCCATATGCTTGCTTGAGAAGCACTTTCCCTCGAGCATTATGACAACTCAAGTCCACTTGCTTGTGCACATAGTTGATGAGGTGGCTATTGCAGGTATCGTTCATAGTCGATGGATGTTTTTTCTCAAGCGGTTTATGAAAACTTTGAAGGGATTTGTAAGACAAAGAGCAAGACCAGAAGCAAGCATGGTAGAGGGATAGCTTGTGCAAGAGTCATTAGTATATATCACAAAGTTTCTTGCATCCACGGATCTCGATATGCCGCAAGCTTAGCATAACAAGGATGATGATCGCATCATTGGCGAGGTTCCCCAAGGAAAAGGGATTGAAAGAAAGATGAGCAAAGAGAAAATGGAGAAATTCAATAAGTTTTGTATCCTCAATAGCCCTGAGATGCAGAAGTGGATTGAGAGATATGAAGTGGCCAAAGCAGAAATAATAAATGCAAGGATGAGATTCAGAGTAATGTAGAGGCGATCGCAACCATATCCACGGGATCTGGCTCTTCTCCCCACTCACATGTCACTTGATTGGCTACAACTAGCTCTACGTAAAGCCGAATGCGATGGAGAGATAATAAACGAGCGCGAGCGAGAGTTATCATCTGGATGTATGATGCATGTAAGTTTCTTACCTCTTAACGTAATTAAGTAATTATTTGTGGCAATATACGCTATAAAATAGATGCATCTTCATTGTTTTAATGATGCTCTTTTACAGTACAAAAAGTACAGTGCATTATGGTCATATGGATGACATTTTCGTGTGGAACGCATCGATTCAAAGAGAGTCACATATGATTGTGGAGTCATGGCTAACTTCTTCTCTCCTCACAGTTGAACATACGCAAAATATATGAAGTTGATTTCAGACGACTTAGTATTTTCATTCTTGATGTAAAATGGTCTAGAACTATTTACAACGGTCCCCATGCGACAGTGAGAAAAGATAGTAGCGGTTTCTTTGCAATAGACTCCACCAAACATTGGACCGATGAAAGTGATACTTTTGTTCTTCCCGAGCACTGTGAGCAGGTGCATACTAATGATTTAATTATTCGAAGCTTTCATTTTTAAAGATCCATTAATACATGTACTTGAGCATAATTTCATATATATAATTGACGACATCTGGCACCCATCTTCAATATAGGTGGTTTTTCATCTGGATCGTTCTGATCCAAGATGGTGGTACGTGATCCAAGTTGCACCACGAAGTAAGCAAATTTTTGAAGATAGAGATGTGGATATGGAGATGCCACTTCCAATGCCGGATCCAATTGATCCCAATGAATCTAGCGAAGAAGATGAAGATCACAATATGAGCCGAGAGGAAGATGCGCATAATGACATCGCATGGGAGGAAGATGGAGATCACGATATTGAGGAAGAAGACAACGATCATTAAGAATCACCACACTTTATTGAATAAGATGATCAAGTACTTTTAGGTGAACGTACGATGCTAGAGTACGATGATGATATAGGAGATCAACTTGGTATAGAGTTGGAGATAGACTTGTTTGGCACCTTAGACTTGGCTCAAGATGAAACAGTTGATGTAGATGCTCTTCATTGATTTTTTTCATCTCAAACTTGGACATGAATATATAAGCTTCAAAGGCTTGATGTACATGCTCTCATATTTTTATTCTCTCAAAAGATCAAACATGTATGAAAATTTAAAAAAATTTGTCATTGGAAAAAACTAACTTTTAAGGCCTATATAAGTAAAAAACCTCTCTGGAAAACGTCGCTATAAAATAGTATCTCAGTGTCACTATATAGCGACACTTAAAAGTCACTATATAGTAACTTTTGTAATCGTCGCTATATAGCGACGTTTGCCAAAAGCCGCTATATAGCGACGCTTTGTGGGATGCGCTTTTCATACCGACAATTAGCACCCCGCGCGCACTAAATGTCGGTACTTAAACATCGCAATAGGATCCATGTGTAGTAGTGGGAGGTTCAAGTGAGATAATCTTTGGAACAATCCAACATAGTGATTATGACGAGATTTGTTTGTTAATGATGTAACTTTGAAGAAACAGTTAGTTTGTAGTTCATTTTGTGTAGTTGTGTAGTTTTGTTTTATTACATGGTTTGAAAACGTTGAAAGATTTGTTTGTTTTGTAAGAAATTTCATGAGAAATGAGCTTTTCCACTCTTACTATCGATAGTTTTCTACTGAATATTGCTTGAAATAGATTTCGAGATGTTTGGGAGCATATAATTTGTTTTGAAGCAAGAACCATCAACTTCATCATTCCTGGAACACATTTGGAACCACTGGGAGGGACAAGTTTGATCACATTTTTCTTTCAAAGAACCTTGCTCCAAGAATCAAGTACTACTCATTCATGTAGTTTTAGAATGTTTTTAGCTTTCAAGTCGAATCAGGGTCTATCAGAGCAACTTGCATGGAGATTCAAGTGAGAAAACCTTTAGAACAATGAAAATAACAAGATTTTATGATGCAACTTTGAAGAAGCAGTTAATTTGTAGTTTTTTTTGGTAATTGTGTTGTTTTCTTTTAATACATGATTTGAAGAGGTAGAAAGATTTGTTTGTTTTAAAAGATACACGAGTTCTTACTATTAAGGTTTTTTACAGAAGATGGTTTGAAATAGATTTGGATTTGTTTGGAAGCATATAATTAGTTTTGGAGAAAAATCCATCAACTTCAACATCCTAGATTACAAGAGGGACCACTGAGGAGGACAAGTTTGATCACGTTTTTCCTTCAAAGATCCCTTTGAGATATTGTTCATTTACATAGTTTAACAGTGTTTGAAGATAAGTAAATGCTTTTTTGAATTTGTATATTTCAATCGTTAGATTTTGCATGCAATTGGGGTTTCCATTTTTGCCTGGTTTGATACTTTTTTGAAACATGTCATGTTTATATATTGTTTGTTGATGTCAATGCTATATTAAATTAGGTGGAAAGTGTATGAAATCATGCAAGCCCCTCAGAATAAAGAAAAGGTGGATATCCATTTTCAAATTGATGTAGAGAATGCACCATTTTTAAAGAGGAATGAATCCTCCTCAACAAGCAAAAGTGATTTAGTAGCTCTTCAAAATCAAGGAAAAACACATATGGATTTGTGGTTAGAAGGAAAAATATATCTAGTACATCCACAAACTTATCAGACTCTGCAATTCCATGGACTATTCAGCTTAATAAACTTCCTGTGTAAGCATGAGACTGGTTTGTTAGGATATTATCAAAGGTTGATTGGTCATGGTGCAAGTACCTTCACAGCCAATATCAATCTTTGCTTAGTGAAAGAGACAAAAGGATTGCAATGTTGGAGGCTTGGAATCAACATTTAATATCATCTATGCAAGCTACAAGTGTTCGAATGTCTGCATATGATGGCGTAGAGAAGAAGACTACGTAAGAGGAAATTGCATCCGATGGATGAAATATCCAAGAAAAGTGGTCACTAGAAGCGTCGAGTGAGAACTTGTAGGAGTGTTTCAGAACTCATGTCTATCCATGATGAATACTATAGTGCTATGGGTGAAGTGTTTATGAAAAAAATGTTGGAGTCTGCTATACAATATCCAAATTTCAAAAGTCTAAAATATGAGATAAAATCTGAGTCAATGAATAAAGTTGTGGAGCATTTCAATGCAACTAGTGCATAGGGAGTTTGTGATACTGCAGCGATAAGTACAAGGGCATATCGGCTCATATTTAAGAGCTTAAAAACAGCATGTCTTTCTGTGGGAGCAAAAGTTAAAAACAGCATGTGTGTGATACTTGTGTGCTACATCATAGAGCTCGCACCCATTCCATACAAATTGTGTCAAATTTTGTCCATGAGTTTTTATAGATGATGACATTGTTCCTTTTTATCGTAGAAGTGATAAAAGATCATTCATGATGTTTGATTATAATTTAGTTGCTCTTGGTGATTGATCAGTATAATCTTGGATGCAGATAAATGTGGTTTGAGGTTCATGATTTGAATTCGTGTGATTCCATTTTCAAGAAACAAATTGAAGGCTATAGTGATGTTGCTATATATAACCCGAGGGTGTTTACAATTCAAAAACGTTAGAAGGCTCAAGAACGGTAATCCCAACCTTCTGAAACTTTTAGCTTTTTTGCAAAATTCACTTTTAAAATCACTCAGTGTAAGTATACAACTTTTGTTAGCATTGATTCTCCTTTATAAATTAAAAAAAAAGTCAATTGAGTTTTATGGAGATCATTCTACAAATCTTTTACTTTCATACTAAAACTACCTTCTAATAGCCCAACACACTGAATATATCATTTGCATAAAAAAACGTTGCTATCACGAGGTAGTGCCCATGTGCACGTTGCAAAGAAGTGTAAAACATCCAAATAAAATAAAAGTTCTGTAAAAGTTGACGTTTTAAAAGCAAATCTAAGTGGATATGTGTGTGTGTGTGTGAGAGAGAGAGAGAGAGAGAGAGAGAGAGAGAGAGATTCGTAGCAATAATCCGAAGAGAGAGAGAGCGAGAGGGTATATAAGGTTAAGATCGTGTATATTCTTGTAAATTATGGATAAGCGATACACTCTTATAAGTTATAGCTAGTTAACGAGGATGCCCGTTCTTATTTTACCAAGCGTCACTCCTTGGATATAGTGATCTCCTTGCTGGCCATTACGAGGTATTTAGCACCCTCCTCGCTGCTCGTAGACAGGATATCCTGAAGCTCCTACATCCTCGTATACACTGGAGAGCCCCGACCTCTTGCAAGCTCTGCCTCCGTTGCCACTCTACGAGCATCGTACGGGTCAAGCTTCACCCTCTCCACTTCGCGCTGCCAACACCAACAAAAGACATCGCAGAGTCATAGAGATGATAACCCCCAGCTGCCAACCCTTGTTTTTACTCAATAAACAGCCAGATCAAGTCTTACCACGGACTCTTCGCGAATGTATTGACCGCGCTCAGGACCTGGCTCGCGATAAATGCCAGGTCGCTCGCCGTAGCGCTCATTGCGTTCGTAAGACTCCACAGCGTAGGTCGGAGGCGGCGGGGGCACCTCTACGTAGTAGCGAGGCTGTTCATAGGAAGCGTCGTTCACGAACTCGACGTCGGAATGCCTGTGGTAAGACATGGCGGTGAAAACTGAGAAATAGAGGGACTGCAAACGGAGGAGGAGGCAAAATGGGGATGATAGTTTGCTGGGATTGCTTGACCGAGCTGGGCTATTTATGGTGTAAATGCTCCGATCCAGTGACGAGAAAGGGTAAATGACGGTTGCCACGAATTGAAGGATCGGATTCGAGTGACTGAACTTTTTTGAGTGGGAATAACGATTTGGTCGTCATCGTCTAAAAATCAAAATCTGAGCGAATAATAACCATCCGCTGCAAGCCTTGCTGGATGTTTCTTCGTGAAGCCGTCAGCTCAGTGAGATTCCATTCTAAAAGCTTACTAGTAGTTTACTCGCATGTAATCAAAATGTGAGCAAATGATAACCATCCCTCTTAGGAGTTTCCTCGTAGAAAATTTTCATAGAGATTAGTTCTTGCATGCAATTGCTACTTGCATCCATCTTCCAAACTACCTTCTAGCCTCTAGGTATTGCTTTTCCAATGATGTGTGGAGTTAATGGGTTTCTAATATTTAATCTTTGCCACATGTTGGATGTTTGCTAGGGGTCTTAAGAGAAGAGAACTTTTTGAGGGTGGACACACATTGCCTTATGCGCAATAGGGATGGCAATGTGCGGTGACACACATAGAGGACATGCAAAAACAAAAAGCGAACGCATCTATAACAAATAGTTCAAGATAGCCAACATAACTACGAAAGAAACCTCTTCATTGGTCGACAATGGTTCAAATCCTGTTGTCAGCACTATTTTCATGATGGATGGGGTTTGGATGTGCAGTGGAGGCTCGACATACGATGCACACCCTACTTTTTGTATGCCCATTCATTAATAAACGTATGTTGGCCATGAACTCCAACACAAAGCAATGCAATGTGGAGGGAGGGAGCAACTCCAACAAAGGTAGAGAAGGTAGAGCAGAGCAGAGGGTGAGTAGAGAGAGAGAGAGAGAGAGAGAGAGAGAGAGAGAGAGAGAGAGAGAGGGTGGGTATAGAGGATGGTAGAGCAGAGTAGGCAGGGACATAGAGAGAGAGGGTGGGTACAAGAGGGGGAAAACTAGGCAGGAGCGGAGAGAGGGAGAGAAAGGGCAAATGGTAGAGCACGAGAGGGCAGAGTAGAAGTGGGTAGAGAAAGAGGAGGGAAACAAAATATAGATAGAGAAAGCACCTGGACTAGCTAGCACAGACAATAGATAGAGAGAGGGCAGATGGTAGAGCACAAGAGAGTAGAGTCGAAGTGAATAGAGAAAGAGGGGGGAAACCAAAGATTTGAAAGATAAACAGTGAAAGCACCTAGACTAGCTGGCACTAGACAAGAGATAGAGAGGGGAGAGAATCAAAATTTTAGCAGATTTTAACTCTAGTAGAAAGAAACTAACCAAATTAAGCATCACCTCTACATACTATCATGGGACTATCACCCCAAGTGGATTAGCAAAACCTTTAAATGACCCACAACCACATCTTCATGGTATCCTACCTTGACTCGGTTGGTTGAATCCAATGTTGTTACATATAGTCCAGACATCAAAAAACACAAGAGCATATGAATATGGCTAGTAGGTTGTAAGTGTGGACAACAGGCCTGTTGGATCAACCATGAGAGCCACCCTCCTTTTGGAGTTCAGCATAAACTATGCGAGTAAGTCGAAACACTGATGAGCAAGTGCATTCCAACGAGCCCAGAGTTCGAGCGATGCTTGTGAGGAACTTTGTTTAAACCTATAGTAGCAATACTTTTTTACTTAAAATGGTTGAATCTACATGACACTATCAGAGATTGTTTTCACTTATTTTTACATAGATAAAACTTACTATTGGATAACTCATAAAGCCATGCAAGTTAGCAATCATTCAATGAATACCAAATGGAAAATTCTTGACAACATACAAAGAGAAAATCTATAATTTGATAAATAATAAATCCATGCAAGTTAGCAATCATTCAATGGATACAAAAGGGTGAATGTTGCAATGTCTACACCTCGAGGTGGTCACTCAAAATTATGTAAGGTAGCACGTGAGTTGAAGGGGTTTCTTTATTTTGTAGAGTTACGTACAAACAACAATAGTCCCACCCATGATATAGAAGCTTCTCCTAGCAAAACCCATCACATATAGCTATTTGTAGCTCATTGATTTTTATGCTACCCATATAATTTGATCCATTTTGTAAATGAAATGATCATATGAATAAAATGTTTAAACTATGGAACTAATAAATTATTGATCACCTTATGACCATGATGTTAAATAATATAGATCACCTTCATATGTACATGACCATGTATACACCTCCGAGATGGAGGGAGGAAACCAAGGACCCGAATTCTATATGAGAGAAATCCATGGTTATAAGAAAATATAGAGTTTGATAAGGTCTAGCTCTAATGAGATAAGTACAAACTTTCTAAAGCTCTAGAATTTTGACACTTTAGCATGATAAATGGATTCATTCATATCTTTCTGATCATTGTGACAAACGTGACCATATTTGGAGTCCGTTTGACTAAGTTATGGCCCAAAGAAAATTGGCAGGAGGAGCCTCCCAAGAGGCCGTGATATCGCGGCCTCCTAGGAGGCTCTCCTCCCATTATTTTTTTCCTTGAAAATGGAAATTGCACAAGAAAAACACATACTTTGACCCCTTTCTTCCACCCTCCTTCAACCCCTCCTTCTTCCTTGACCCTTGCAAAAACCAAACATTTTTAGAAATTATTGTTTGTATGTAACACAATTGCTCACTCACAATATCACGGGTAGGACAACCGTAAAAGTAAGCAATGCATGATATTTTTTGAACATAAATCATCACACTAGAATGTCAAAATTTATGAAAGTCTTCACTCGAACCGCCGCCTAGCTTGAGCACAGGTAATCCTCAAATTATGCCATCAATTCCACCTTCTTGATAGTGATAGCCAACCTACACCATATGTATTTCTAGTCGTAGGACATGACCAAAGTAGATGAGTTACATCTTAAACACTCATCTTGCTCTATGGGCAATAAGGATTAACCTTTAATCACTTCGTGAGTGTGCCCCTCAGGGGAAACCACATATGTGGTATTTTCCATAGCATGAAACTTGCCCTAGTACTAGTTTGAAACCCCTTCCAAATATCCCTTTTATGTGCCTTCCACCATTTAGGATTGCATCTAAGCTTCATTTGGCATTGAGAAATGAAAAAAATGACTGACATCAACTTTTTATACACTATCCTTGTCGTAATCTTGCGAAGCTAAGACTTTCCTATATTGCACTAGTTTACCCTCTCGTTCTTGGAGGTTGTGCGATTAGATGGACATCCCTTGGGTTCATATTATTCAAGGTCTCTTCAATCAATGTTGTTTTCCTATCATTAAAGTCAGAGTGGATCCATGATAGCCAATGTTGCCTACCAATAGGCCTTCCTCAAGTCCAAGAAGAGCATATTTCTTTCCTCTGTGCACTTTTTGCATGAGGAAGATCAATCCATGCGAATGGTTTACCATTCCTAGTGACTGTTGAACTCTACCACAAGCTGTTGTGCAAGCTTGCATCGCCCCACAATTTCACTCTCCCTTTCCACTGCATCAAATTCCTACATGACTAATATGCCTCAACAATGAATCTAGCAATCAAGTCAGAGCCCATTATTTTTAAAGGAGATCAAGAACACATACTATTGTACCATGTCAAATTCCACCACACTCCAACATTAAGAGAAAAGAAAAGTCATTCTGGGGCCCTTTAAGAAATTTGCAAATTCCTCATTTTTAAGTTGCTCCAAAATCTTAAAAAATGGGTTGGCATTAACTGCTCCTATCATATTCTCTCTTTAACGCAGGTTTCACCCAAATCTAACTCATGTTGACATTAGATTTCCGTGTCAAGATCCCATAATTAACATTTAAGAAGCTTTATTTTTCAAAGTTTTAAATGTCAGCACAGAAGATAAACATGGACCTATAGCAGTAAACTTGGACTTATCATTGTTGACTGATGTAGGCCGCAAGATTCCATAATCAGAAACCCATAACTAACCTTTAAGAATCAAAGAATCCCTCTTGTTATTGTAAACCTATTAAATTTTTTCTAAAAGTGGAATTAAAATACCCCTCCTTTTGAATACATGTGATAGAATAAAATGTTTAGAGGTGAACCCCCTAAGAGACAATAACACAAGAACCCACTTGCTTTGCTCAAGGAGAGGTCCACCAAAGCAAATGCCACAGCGCCGACACACACTTGACAACCAAGATGATGCACCAACTCATCACATGCTCTATCTGGATGGTGATGAGGTATGCTATTGTTCGGCATTCAGCTTCAATGCATTCTCCCCCTCTTTCCCCTCTTTTGATCTCTTTTTATAAGCATATGTATTTGGAGTGTATTTGCCTATGCTTAAGCTTTCTCTCTTTCTCCTTTATGCTCATATGCTCATGAATAAGAATAAGCATATCCTTTCCTTCCTTTTCTCTTATGCTTATGCTCTTTTTCCCTCTTCCTTCTCTTATGCTTATGCTTATGCATGAGCATATGTCTCCTTCTCCTCTTTTCCTCTCTCCTTCTCCTTCTCCTTCTCCTTTCCTTCTCTTCTTTTTTCCTCACTTTTTCTCTTCTTTTCATAAGCATATGCCTATGCCTATGCCTATGCATATCCTTCTCCTTTCTTTCTCTTCTTTTTCCTCTCGTTGTCTCTTCTTTTCATAAGCATATGCCTATGCATATCCTTCTTCTTTCTTTCTCTTCTTTTTTCCTCTCTTTTTCTCTTCTTTTCATAAGCATATGCCTATGCCTATGCCTATACCTATGCATGTCCTTCTCCTTCTCCTTCTCCTTCTCCTTTCTTTCTCTTTTTTTTTCCTCTCTTTTTCTCTTCTTTTCATAAGCATATGCCTATGCCAATGGCTATGCCTATGCTTATGCTTATGCATGAGCATATGCTCATATACTCATGCATAAGCATAAGCATATGCTTTCTCAATGTATTCTCTTGGTTTTTGTTTTTTGTTTTCGTGTTTGTGTCTACGTTAGACATGGGATCACATCGCACGTCCGACGAGTATGGAAACCCTAGTAGGAGGAGACATCATGATCTCTATTCTCCAGAGGACTTTGATTCCCCTCAGGCAACACCTCAGGGGTCTACCACGATGACTACCCTTGGCTCGACTCCTCTTGGACGTAGCACTGTGACTACCCCTTAGGGAACTCCTTTGCTAGTAGCCCATGCCTTTATCGGGAGTCCCAACGAGTTTGTGGCACAGATGACCGATGAGGAGGCAGTGAGATTCTTCTCTCTGCTATCTTGGAGGACCTCAACAATTCCCTCTCCTACACCGACAGCTGGACCTACTGCCCAGCTGTCCCCTCGTGCCCCTTCGACTGAGGGGTCATCACTTGGGCGTGCCCATCATAAGGGAAGGAAGAGTAAGAGGGGTCGCTTATGTTGTGCTGACTCGGGAGATGTAGACGAGTCAGCACACTCACATCCCTACAGGTCTCCCCTTGGTCCCGAGACCCAGTACCAGTCAAGTCCCTTGTGCTCTCTTACTCCCACTACTACTCCTCGCTCTGAAAGCACTCGCACAAACACCACTCGTTCTGACTCTACTACTACCATGAGTCCTCCTTACCCAGTTGAGGACCTGTCCTATTAAATCATGGCTACTGGAGAGATAATAGAAGATAAAAAGGGCAAAGCAGTGATGGCCACCATGAGGTGCTTGATGAGCCACCACTTTAAGAGCAGCATTGCTATTGATTGGCGGTATCAAGATGACCAAAAGAAGCAGGTGGTCATTGATGAATTAAAAGAAAAATACCCTAACCCCCCAAATTGGGAGTTCAATGAGAATTACATGCAAGAGTACATGGGTTTGGTCTTGAAGCATCGTAGATCAACCTTGCGTACTTCCATCACAAAGGGGAGGGCTAAACCCAGCTGGGCAGACAAAGTTGATTGGAAGTTTTTCAAGAAGCAAAACAGGGACCATCCTGAAATGTTCGAGGGTCAGAGGAGGGCTAGAGGAGACGGTTGGATGCTGTAGGTACTTTGCACTTTGGTGTAGGTGGACGGTTTGTGTTCGAGGCAACCGTGGTAAGTCTACTTCTTCTCATTTAATGTATTGTTCTATTTGTTTTACTACATATTACATGCACTTTATCTAACTCATGTGAATTGGGTCCACAATAAGCTGCGATGGGTCACCTTCCTACAAATGCAGAGATGCGACATGCATTTTGCATAGGAACAAAGCCATGTAGGTTTATTGAGTAGGAGGCAATGGGAGCGACGGTTGATTGGGATGAGGTGGCTACTCGCACGGTATAAGTCTACTCCTACTTGTAACCTCACTTTTTAAATTGTTTTATTCTTTAAGTTCCAATCTAATTTCCAATTAATATGGTTTCACTCTTAGAGTCAAAGCTTGAGCATCCCATCATCGGAGGCGAGCGATGATGAGGGCCAAGGATCAAGCGTAGCTCACGAGGGCCAGTGATCAGGGGCAGCTCACAAGGGCCAAGGATCAGGCCAGCAAGATGAGGACGAGGAGGACAATGATGATTGGAATGAGTAGTAGTAGTAGTAGTTTGCATATACTTTGCCATGTATATCCTTTTGTATATCGGCTCGTTTAAGCGATTTTGTATCACCCTTTTTGAAAGGGTAATTTTGTAACAAACAATGTTGTATATCTTGGACATGTATATGCTTCTGTTGCTCAATCGGTTCATTTGAGCGATTTTGTATCACCCTTTTCGCAAGGGAAATTTTGTAATAAAAAACTTTTTTTTGTAATTACTTAAAAAAAAACATTAGTGGGGCAAAACAAGGCTTGCTGTGGCCCTGTTTAGCCCCACTAATGTTTTTTTTTAAATTCTGTTAATCGTCGCTATATAGTGACATTTACTAGTGTTGCTATATAGCGACGTTTACCAGAGTCGCTATATAGTAACATTTATTAGCATCACTATATAGCGATGCCTATATAGTGACTGTTCTTTTTTGATGCTCATAACGACGTAAATAACGACCTTTACACCCGTTTTTTTAAAAAAAAATAGTGTAAAAAACATTGGTATTTTCGTCGGAAAAGGGCCTATGCCTTGTAGTGAACCCACTCGCTTTGCTCAAGGAGAGATCCACCAAAGCAAATGTCATAGCACCGACACACGCTTGACAACCAAGATGATGCACCAACTCATCACATGCTCTATATGGCCAGTGATGAGGTATGCTATTGTTCGGCGTTTAGCTTCAGTGCATTTCTCATAATCGAGCCTCCTTGAGGCTCACCGTCATCAAGTCTAGGTCTAGGTGAGTCTGTACAGTAGGCATCTCACCAAACATGCACCAGCAGCTCATGAGTCCTTGATTTACACAATCCACCCACCTCATTTTGGGTCAGCATTAGGTGAATACGGACAATGATTTTTCACTTTTTTGCTTGTTGGCCTTTTTTTGAAAATACTTGTTTCCATATTTTGCATCCCCTCACACTGATCTCATGTGTCTATGCATCTCCAAGTCCATCCACTCTGTTTCCCTTCCGAGTAGCACCCTTAGCATCAGTAGCCCCCCTTTTTTTCTTCTTCCTCTTCCCTCTACTCTTCTCCTCTCCACAACTCTGACAACCCAATGACCCGTTGCCATATTCCTATCATGTTGGATCGTTGCCTTAAAGCTATCCTGCTGACCCGTTGCCTTATTCCTATCCTATCGGATTGTCACCTTACAGCTATCCCATCGACCCGTTTTCTTATTCCTATCCTGTTGGATTGTAGACTTATAGCTATCACACCGGATTGTCGCCTTATATAGCTATCCCATCAAATTGTCGCCTTATTCCTATCTTGTCAGATCGTCACCTTACAGCTATCCCATCGACCCGTCGACTTATTCCTATCCTATTAACCCATTGCCTTACTCTTATCCCCCCAGTTGTTGTTGGGCTGCTAAAATCTATAAAAGGGCACCCTATCCCTCGGATTGTTGCCTTAGCAAAAACAACCAAACTCTGTCAATTTTCTACCCGGATTTCTATAGCCACCTGCTTCCTTCTATACTACCTCCCTGCCACCATTTGGATGTCCTCAGCCTCGTCCTCCTCCATTGACTCCTATATTACTTGCCTATTTTCCTTCTTCCCCATGTATATCGATAAAAAATTCTCCAAATTCAAAAGGGACCTTAGCCTCCACCCCCCAATCCATTGCCCCACTGGCCCCTCTAAATCCCAAAGCATGCCCTTAGGGTCAAATAGAATGGCATCCAACATCCTGGCAATTGAACTTCAAACAGAGGAGGAGATCTCGACTCAATAGGTCTGTCAAATTCCATCCATAGTGGTAGCAACCCCTCCCTCCCTCTCATCTCAAAAGTGCAATCCAGATCCAACACATGGGGAGTACAAGGTCGTGAGATCACTCACACACTCCTCGCTCGAGGATGCATGGCCCCAACAACTCAACGACTATGCAATCCATTATGTATGAGGGACAAGATTATACCCTCTACTTCCACAATGCAGCTGTGTACCAAGTGCTCAATGATCAAGAGGTACATGCCTCCCTGATGATGATAGGCCTCAAGCCAATGGCGGACCGCCTACCATGTCACCTCAACATGAATCTACTCGAGAGTTCATTGCCACCGCATACAACTCCAATTCACATGCTGGCATACTCCGTGATGCAACATGGAACCCCACTTCCACCACCTCAATGTGGACGTGGTGTGCCCTGCCTTTAATGTCTCGTTCATTGCTGAAAAGTATACAAAAAAGAAGAATCTGCACGAGCCCCTCAGTAAGAACTGCAATCATGACAAAAAGAAGAGCAAGGGCTGCATCCACTTCTCTGACTTGATAGTGCCTAAGCAGGATAACTCAGAAAGAGTGCTCCAGTGTTTACACAGGTTAAGCACACAAATTACCATCAGTCATTATCAATAGTGTTGAACATCCTCGCTTGGATGGTGGAGCCACAATACACCAATTGGGCCGATTACTTCTACATGCAAAGGAGGGAAGACCTGGAGACACATGGTAGCATCTTGCGCAATCCAATCCTGTACATGCCCATACTTTGCCACATGTTGGAGCAACAACCACCCATTGGTTATGGACTAGTTGACAAGGAATCCATGGGAGATGTCCCAACAGAAGAAGAGCTAGTGGCCCCCCCTTAAGAGGCTCAGAGTCGATCTGAGTGCCACCCCCTCCAGCCATCCTGCTCAACAGCCCCTTGATATAGTCAATTGCTAGAGCAATACAAAATTTTCTAGACGTACGGGACTTCCTAAGAAGACAACACATCGAGGCCTCTACCCAACACTTTAAAGTCAAGTCAACCCTCTAGGTACTGTGATGCTAAAAATTGATATTTCTTATTTGGCATTGATATTGTTTTTCTCTATGTTTGATAAGAGTTTGAGTAGCAGGTGATAGCCTAGCGGCTCTCACTTATTTCTACTTTCTAAGATATTATATGATGGGATTGAGAGGATGAGTGGAGTGGATCATTGTAAATACCATGTGTATGAATGATAAATACCTTGGTATGGGGTGAGAGTTATTTGTGTATGGGATATTATGGGGTTTTTAGAAAATAGGAAGAGTGAGTCATATAAAGAGGTGGGCTCATGTCCATGTGTTCCAATATTATAAGAGAGGCCACATGCCAAGCATATGGAAGGCATGTGGAGGAGTGTGGAGTCAAGAGGAATCCTTCTAGAATTCCTATGTGGAATAAGGAGGATGTGGACATATGGAAAAGAGAGGGCCCCTATGGGCTCCATGTGGGAAGACTCTTGACTTTCTTAATATTTTAAGAGTCTTAAGCATCTTTTGATGGGACACATGGCAAGAGTAGCCAAAAAGGACATGGATGGTGACATACGAGCTTATGTGATTGATGGGGAAAGGAATCTATAGGCAACAATTGTAAATGGGTGAAGGAGGGTGACAAAATCTCTATAAAAGGAGCCCTCCTTTCCCTTGTTCATCATCTCTTCCATTGCTGTAGCTCTAGTCTCCTCAAGCCTCTTCCATGAGCCTTCTCTCCCTTTTGTAGATATTCTCTTATGTAGACTCTTGAGTCCATCTCTCTAGTTCATTCTCTCTCTATGAGTAGTCTTAGAGCTTCTGCTCCCTCTTGTATGTATGAAACCTCTTCTTCTCCTTGTGTTTGTAGTATTTTGAGTTGCATTAGAGTGGAGCCTCACTCTATTGGTAATGAAGGTCACTTCAGGTTCTCTCTCTTGAGTGTCTCTTCCATTTTTCCATTGGTTTCTCTTCCAAAGTGCTCAAAAGTCTTGTCTATTCGGCCACTCATTGCGCATACATGGTTTATCTATTCGCAAGCCACAAAGGGAGCTCTTCTCCTAGGCAACCTCTATGGGACTTGGATCGTTGATGAAGTCTAATCATGGATGTAGTTTTCTCCCAAGTCAGCACTAGTAGGAGTAGGTGCTTTTCATGACAGTTTGACCCCTTGTCAATGTTTTGCTCATAACTTTTTGCATGATGGTCCAATTTGAATGAAACTTATATCAGCGCAGATCTTTCTTCAAGATCATCATCCTATGTACTCATTTATTGTATTAGATGTCAAACCAAAAATCTATGACTTTGTGTGTGTGACTGTTTCAGATAGTTATTACCCCCGCCCAGTAAACTACCCATATCTTTCCGACCGCTTCTCTATTTCTTACGAAACTTATATCAGACGAAGCCCATTTCAAGGCGCATCTCAATATGTGATTGAATATTTTATGTCATGTCTCTGCTAAAAGTTATGGGTCTTTGTGTCTTATGAGAGTTTGGAGAGTGTTTTAAGCTAAGTGTAAAGGTGTCTATGAAGGAGGTGCAATGTTTCCTCGGAACCTACCCATCCGACCCAATCATCCCCTTCAAACTCCTAGATATATATTAGTTCATGTCATGTTGAGCTGCAAGATGTTCTTTCAACAACGTATCGCTCTTCTCTTTGGCACAAACCGTCTTGCTGAGATTATGGCCTCTGCTGATCCTTTCCTTCTCCCTATGCTTGAGTACAACACTTGGGATGTTGCCATCTTCATTCTCATTTAAGGGAGGATAGTATGGTGTGGTATCTTCATATAAAAGCTTCTTTTTAATTTCCCCTTACTAGTGATGAATATTTCTATCACTCAGCTCAAAAGCAATAGGAAGTGAAGAGGTGCGTGAAATTTATTACCCCCAACTTCATGTCACGGTACCCATTGATGTCAAAAGTTTTCATGGGGACAATACTGTACATATTGGTCTCCACCTAGGGGCAACAAGAATTCCTCATACCTCCTCGACTCCCCAAACTATGACCACTACTCCAATACAGCACCAAGAGCCTGCTTCCTTTGTCACAGGCTCTTCCTTATCTCCATGGGCTGGGCTCACAGATGCCCTAAAATTTTGCAGTGCACTTGAGTACCAAACAGCAGGAGGCTATAGTGTCGTGTCTGTCGAGTAGCTATCATAGGCAAACCATATGAAACTCCAGCTCTTGGATGCAATGGCCCATCTCCCTCAGGTATTGCACACAGTTTTGTAGCGGAGGCAGGAGCATGCCTTGCAATTGTCCTCCTCCATACTACAAGCATAAGTCCATGGATGTGACAATCATGCTCTCATGGTCACATCACAAGAGGAGTATAGGGCAAAGGTTGAAGAGCTAGAGGTCAATCTCACAAAGCTCCAAAATGAGCTCTCTACTAGTGAGTCTCTAGCTCAAACCATGATGGACTAGTTGGCAAGAAAGAATCAATCCTCCATACTGCAAATGAACGACAGGCACAGGTCGAGGAACATTATAAAAGGATCAAGGAGGGATCCAATCATTGTGATAGATTGAGATGCTTCAGGATCTCTCACACCGAAGCACTCCATTACTATCACCATGTAAGCCACCAATGAGCAACTTCGCACCTCTGACCACCCGGAGGAATCCACGCAAGAAGATAGAGAGTTGCAAGAGTTCACGATGTACAAGGAGGTCTCCACACAACTCGCCACCTACACTCTATCCCCATGCACCGTCCCCCAAACACTTCATATGCACTTCTGTGCACTCTATGCACAAAACCTCATTTGCCCAACACACTCCAAGCCATCCTCCATTGCAACCTCTACCACTGTCGCCCCATTTTAGCCCTGTCCTACTTCTCCTTAGAACTACAGCTTGCCAATCTATCCCTCGTTTGACCCTTTGATCTCCAAACCCTAGCTGCCCACCCCATCCTCTTAAGCTTCCAAGCGTAGTAACTAGCTGAGCTCGATAACCTAAGCCCATGGGTGTGCACTCCTGAAATCATACAAGCTGACATCGATTGGATGTAGACCTATGGTTGAGAGTGGTTGAGCCTCCACAGTTCAAACTCAAGGGCATCTAGTTTCTTATCACTCCACAACCTACCATCCCCTTGGTATCATCACTCTATTCAATCAGGTGCTATAAGCCCTCCAAGACATGTGGTATCGTGACCTTTGATACAATGGGAGGAGTAGGTATGGGTGTTACATTAGGAAAAAAAGGAGCTCGTTTTGGGGCCTTTTAGGATTTAGGAAAAGAGTCTCTAGGACAATGAGCAAAGGGCGAATGTAACGTTGAAATTTCAACAAAATAAGGTGAAAATAAGAAAAAGAAATAGAATTTTATGTTACTAGAAGCGTACCACATTAATGAGGAGCTCTGATTTTGATTTTTACGAGATCTTCTCTCTGTCTCACTGCAACTGTGAATTATGTTTGAGACAAAACATGCATTTTGAATTGTATTCCCTCCTAAAGAAGCTTTCCCACTTCCAACTTTCTTTAAACCACCAATTTCGTCTTTTGCTCTATTCAACAAGTCTTTTTTGAAAGCTCTAAACTTTGAGGATCCTGCACCGTGTTATTGCTACTCTATCGATTTCATAACAATAAGCTCTTCTCACCCTTTGTACGCTCATTCCAAGTTGATTTTACTCTTTCATTTACACCATTATGGAGCTCTATTTTGGCAACAACAATAGTAGTACATGTACTAACTTTTAATCTTGTTCGTCTCTTTGATTTCACAGTTGGAGTCTTTGAAAGGTTTTGATGGCTGCGTCAAACTATGGACATATCTATAAAAAATGATTTGTGGAAAATGCAGATGAAGATGGTGGTGTGAAGAGTAATTGTTTATCTCGTCGACCTTCCTCTTCTATCTCGTGCATAGAAGTTTCTAGTACTATTACTATGGACGGCAGGTGGAAAAGACTAGCACTGGCAAAAGGAGCATGGGTACTAATGCAACCTAACAAGAGGAAGAAACCATAATCATTTAACGTCTTCCAGGCTTCTTGGAAGGGTAGAGTAAAAGTAGAATCAAAGAAGGGAGGAGGTCTGTAAATGAAATCCTGGTACAACATGTCTATATGCATCGAGAACTTCTTTTGTAAGATTATCCAACATATCTTCCACAACATAGACCCAATTGTAAGTTTTGATTTTGAGTGACTTCGTATTTGAACCAAAATTTGGGTTGGCCGATTATATCTTGATATCGCCTCTTGGCTTGTTTTAGACATATATTCTTCATCCTATGAGGAATGGCAGCCAATGGAGTGCATATTGGGATTCTTTGATGTTATACACAGAGCCATCGGAGGGCTACAATATCAATGCAAACTGTAGCGCAGTTGGCTCAATTGGGTATATATTTTTATGACCACTTTTACCAATTGCTAAGACAAGGATAATATTTATGGTGTATTGCAAGAACAAGATATTCCAGCATGGAATACAATTGATTGGCCTATTCCACATGGCATGATAATAGAAGCATATAGAGCTAAGCTGTTCTCAGAAGTGCAGAAGTCTTTCAGACCAAACATTGCCACGAGAATAGTCAAAATAAACATTTGCATGCCACTTACAATATTTGTAGATCTTTTTCATGATTTTCCGATGAAGGTTTGCAAGACCATCTTGACTTTTAAATCAAAAGGAGACGATGGCATTCCAAGCTTTTTAGATGCTGATTGGGACAGGACAACTACCAGCAATGTGTATTGTGAGGTTCTCCATAACTCCCTCCAAGTGAAATATATGATTTCATCCAAAACTGCATACTTTCTTTCTACTACAAACGAAGTAGGATGATTGGTTCAGAATTTGTGCCACTGGATCAAGATGAGAACTCTTTTAGTCCAAAAAATGGTTTATTTGAAATTACAGTCACTGAGAATGGAAGTGTGTTGAGCATCATCTCACTCAGGCAATGTTGCACCCCCTCTCAATTACGTAATGACATTTTAACGGAGTCAGAGGGCAGTGTCTCTGAAGGATTTTCATTTGTTTTCAACAACAAGAAGGTGAAGTAGATTTTTAAGATTGTTTTTAGTTTAATTATTTCAATTACAATTTTGGCATTGTATTTATGTACAGATTGTACAAAGAAGAGAAAGTACAATAAAGTGTAAAGATCTTGCAAGTACAATTATTGAGATAGATCAAAGCTCATGAGATCAGGTAATGTTTTAAGTGATTTTAAATCTAAACTAATAACAAAGTCTAGATTTAATTAAACTTGTTGCTTTGTAGATATCAAAGACTTTAATTATGTTCATGCGGTTGGGATGAAATGAGGTATACCAAGCTATTATTAAAAAGAAACCACATTTTTTGTAGACAAATTTGAAACTTGTACACTCAATTACATCAAAATCTTAGGATAATAGCTGCTATTTTGTCACAAATTTGTGTTACAAGAATATATTTGTCAAGAGAAGTTAAATGACATGGACTATCTCTACTACAGATGAAAAACATCCATAAGCCTGCATTAAACATGCCATGGCATATCCACTTTCAAGGAGTCTGCAGCTCAGTGGAAGGCTCTATGGGAGGGTTTGAGAAAGATTGCTGAGAAAATTGATGCTCGGAATAAATGTGTTCCTGCTTCTCCTCCAGTTGTTCCTCTTGTGAGTGCCCACTTGTGTATTCTGCTCATCCACCTTTAGTTGTTCTTGAATCTTCTCCTCATCAACTTTAACAAGCTCCTGCTTTATCGGCTCCTCATCCACCATTAGTGGCTCTTGCTTTGCGTGCTCTTTAATAGAAGAACTAGATCCAACATGAATGGGCTTATTTTTTTGCTTCTCTTTAGGAGCCTTATTTGCATACTTGAGTAGATTTTCAATTGTAAGAGTTCTATATCCATTTATATCAATGGATGTGTAGCTATCCTCTTGAAGCTGTGAGGAGGGACAAATGTATCGAAAATTCATTGACATCTTGTCATTATATATAAGAGGCAATAAAGATCTTTATATTTACCATCTCTGGTATTTGTGCTCCAAAAAAAGTGTCCAGCATGTACTTGGCATGGAATAGTGTTCTCCACCCACATTAATTTGGATCGTCTTGTTGTGGTGCGTGCACAAGGATATCATCATTGAGAGATGGTTGTGAAGAAAGATGTATCAAGTTTGTGGAAAAGGAAATCGTTCTCTCACTGGCATATCAATAATTTGAATGGTGTCTAATAAATTTACATTGGGAGGACATAAATCCAATGCAGTGAAAAGTCTCTTTAGACACCTACAATGTATATTTTGAAAGTCATCAATGGTCCAAAGCTAATAAATAAAATAAAAGATAAAGGATGAAAACAACATACAGATTCAATCCTTTATGGGTGCCATATAGAGAGTTGATTTCAAAGCACCGCTTGTCTTTAAGATCTACACAAACTAGGCTCCAATGGTTGCTACAAGAGAAGAAAAATACATTAGTGATTCTCTACTAAGGACAAATATGTATGCTAATACAATTTAATCACATATCTTGCATTGAAAGCAAATAACAAGAGTGTAACATTTTTGAAGTTGCATTATGTAAACCACTTCTTCAACTCAGTCGATGCAACATTATTAAGACTATATCAAATATGAAAACGTCTAAAAAAACTTACCAAAGGACATCCATGATAATCTGATTAGTCACCCCCTCATTCTTTCATTTGAGTGCATTTATGCATTCAGTTGTCATGGTAATATCTCTTGCCTCAAACATAGTCACGTAAGAAATAAAAAATCTAGAAACCAACTCAGCCAGCCTTTGACAATTTATCGAATCTCTTAAAGTTGTCTCGTGAATAAATTACTGGTTCCTTTTCTCCCTTTCTAGTGCAATGTACTCTTCATAGGCAACCTTGGCCCTTGTTGCTAGATATCAATGCTCCACTCTCGTGTAACTACACGGGAACCAGCTAACTCTACTTGTAAGCCCCCCATATGAGGAGAAGGCATTTGAGTAGCTCAGTTATCCGGTAGGTCTTGGTTTGCACATTAGATGGGGGCCATGTGTGGCCTGATGGCTGCACGGAGCTAGCACATTGCCAATGAGGCCACACATGGTTCTATCGTGTGGTCGGTGGCCTATTTCGGGACTCACCCCCAGTCGACCGTTTTGGGCAGACTGGGTCAGTCACCCAATTGGGTCCAACTGATTACGACTAGTGGCTATATAAGAGCAAGCCCGTGAAGCCCATTTCATCATTGGCTACAGCAACCTTGATTCCTTAGCATCCAGCCTTTGTCCTCTACTTTTTCCAGCTTGCCATCGAAGCTTCTTTCACAAAAGTGCATGGTTGGGAGGCAGCGCCATTTATTGTATTAGTTCTACAGTAATCAAATTTTTGATTCTCCATACTATCTGTTTTCTCTCTTGTGTACGAGATCCTGTCATCTATTGAGCACAGATGTTGTATTATTTTCTTACATGGTATCAGAGCCAGGACTCTAGCAAGAAGATTTGGTAGTATGCCATCATGTCCTGCCAAAAGAAATCTACATCATGAGCTTGATAAGTACCTTAAAGGAGCACAAATAATGATAAAGCAGGCGGGATCAAGTTGTCGGTGGTCTTCTGCATTTGCCTGATCTCCCTTAGGGCCCACACTCTTGGCTTTGCTCTGTATGACTTCCTGACTCTTGGTGGGGGCCTTACAGGGACCCGAACACCAGCCCACGGCCCCCTGTCTGCCTTGAACTTCTTCCATTGCTCTTGTCGGCATTGATCCTCCTCCGAGTTCTCCTCTCACTGACGTCTTGAGCTTTGACCTTCTTTGGGATGGGGCTTCCTCGGCGTCTGCTTTACCCTCCTCATGGGAACAAGATCATCTCTGCGATGGGCTGTATCACTAGGAGAGGGAAGATGGTGCTCTTCTTGGCAGTCTGTTGGCCCTCAAGAAGCCTCTCTATGTTCGAGAGGTTATCAAACACATTTTGTTTGATTGGGAGAGGGCTCTCATGGGGAGGGGAAGGATGAGGAAAAGGCTGGGGGTCATGATGAGGTTGAGGCTGAGGGAAAGGCTGAGGGTGAGTTGAGGTTGCGGCTGAGGCTGAGGGGAGGGCTAAGGCTGAGGGGAAGGTTGAGGGGAAGGCTGGGGGGAAGGCTCATGCTCTTGGGGCTCATGTTGAGGGGAAGGCTAGGGGGAAGGCTGAGGGAAAGGCTAATGCTTAGGAGAGTTGGGGCAGGGCTCACGAGAGTCGAGGGAGGTGCCACCGGACCCAGTTAGGTTCGTGTGCACAGATGCCATGGAGGTGGTGGAGCTAGAGGAGGAAGGGCGGAGGCAGCATCAAGTGGGTCTAGCAGTGTTCTTCACTCTTGCCCCATTGAATAATGAGAGTTAGGGCTTTTTTAACATTTTATATAGGCCCATCATGTTTTGACATCCCTTTTAATTACGTTTAGGGTTTCATCGTGCCCCCTGCCCTTGCCCTAACCCCTCCAACCCCCCCACCCTCGTCGCCCTCCCCCCCCATTGCCCTCCCCCTACTTGCCCTACCCACACCCATCGCCCTCCCCCATACCCCCCATCCCCCCCTCCCCCCACCCTTGCTACCACTCCACCCCTCCCCTTGCCCCACCCCATGCCCCTCCCTTCTCTCCCCCCTCCTTCACCATGTCCCCACTTTCCCCAATGTCGTGTGAGTATAAAAATTGTGGTCAAAATAAGCAAGATATTAAAGAGAGTACACAAATTGTGGTCAAAATAAGCAATATATTTATTTAATATTTGTATACAATTACACCATAGCTTCTGTTGGTGGTTGGACCCATCTGCTCCCTTCTCTCACTCTAGCTTGCAACCAACATGCAACTCCTCGACTCCCTATGGATGCTTTCCAAGCACTATGCCTTCTATTCTTTGATACAATTTGAACTACTTTTGCAAGTTCTGATGCCTTTGCCTTTTCAGACTTCAAAATCCTTCCTAGTAAACATCTAAAAAACCAGTCGAACATCTCATGCAATGCATTGCTATGAGTGACACCACCACCATGCCTTGAGTTCTTGAAGTAGGCTGCCTTGGCTCTATAGTACGACTTCTCCATGCCTTGTGTATTCCAAATGGACAAAGGACCCCAATTTTGTACAAACCATGGTGCTGCAAACATGATGAGAATCATTTCAGCAACAAAAACAATTTATAAAGCAAGTGCTAAATATTACAATGGTGCCAAGATTACCATGTAATCGGTAATGTGTGGTAATGTGCGACTCCCCCCATGCTTTCACCATTAATTGCATAGACTCTTTCACAGCCATCCTAAACATTTCATAATACATCTCATCGATTTGGACCTGGCAAAGCAATTTTATCAATGCATCTACCTTTCTCCATACTTTAGCTGTCAAAGTTGCTCCTTGAGGATGAGAAGCCTTATTGGTCGTGCATTCACACAAGGCTTTCTATTATTGCCAACCCAAACTACTTTGAGACAACATATGTTTGTCTTTGTCGAGATTGTGGTTCGATAGGAATCTCCTTGCCTTCCCTCCACCCATGGACACTTTTGCAGGAAGATTTTGTGTTGCCCCAGACATTTTCTTACCCTCCTTAAGTTTGACATGTCCTCCATGGAATCCCATCCCTGACAGCAACTTCTCAGCTTCTGCAATGCACCGTGTAGATACTTTTTGTGGAATTAAATTCCAAGCATAAACAAGATGCAAATACAACAACTTATCAAGTATGCACAGTTCTGCATGTAAAGTACATATGTGTACTCTCTCAAGTGGGATGGGCAAGATGGGATACCACTTTGGATCCTTCTTGTCATGATTGGGAGCTTGCATTTGGCTGCAAGATAGAATGCCATTCTCCCATTGTAAGCCAACCTTTTGCTTGCGTTGCGAGAACACATGCAATAAAGGCATGTGTTCATTGCATTTGCCCGTGTATCACAACCATGCAAGCACTTGAGGGTTTTCAAATCACCAGCAAGATGCCGTTCAACTTGAAAGGTTCCATGGCCATCAACTGTCAATGTTTGCCTTTCCTCTTGTCTTCAAATCGTCGATGGGATTCCTGTTCTATCTAGAACCCACTTCAATGTCTCATGGCACTCTTTCGGAGTCTCAAATGCTGCAAGCCACCCCTCCCTCTTAGTTCCCCTCTCTCTCCCTCTCCCTCTCCCTCTCCCTCTCTCTCTCCCTCTCCCTCTCCCTCTCTCTCATGTTGCACACCCCTTCCCCTTCCCCTTCCCCTTCCCCTCCCTCTCTCCCTCTCCCTCTCCTTTCTCCTCCCTTCTCTCCTTCCATCTTCCTCCCCCCCCTTCCCCTTATCCTTTCCCTCCCCCTCTCCCTCTCCTTTCTCCTCCCTTCTCTCCCTCCATCTTTCTCCCCCCGTCTCTCCCTCCCTCTCTCTCTCTCTCTCTCTCTCTCTCTCTCTCTCTCTCTCTCTCTCTCTCTCTCTCTCTCTCTCTCCTCCTTTTCATCTCCTCTCTCCCTCCCTTTCTTATATAGTGTGCCCAAGAGATTGCGCTACCGCGGCAGCACATCGGCGACACCAAAAAAAAAAACAAAAAAAAGTTTTTTTTAAAAAAAAAATCATCGACTCTATGTTGCCACAGCCTCTCTCTCTCTCTCTCTCTCTCTCTCTCTCTCTCTCTCCTTCCCTCGCTCTTCCCTTACCTTCATTCCTCTGTGATTGAAAAGGGAGAGGGAGAGGTGAGAGTCAATATACTTCCCTCAAGGAATTCAAACTTCCCACTCTAGAATTCAAACTTCCCTCCCCCTTCCCCCCTTTTCCATTCCCCCCTTCCCCTCCCCCCATTCCCCCTTTCTCCCCTTCCCCTCCTTCCCCTCCCCCCCATTCCCCATTTCCCCCTTTCCTCCATTCCCCCCTTTCCCCTATTCCTGCTTCCGCTCCCCCCATCCCCCCATTCCCCTCCCCCCTTCCCCCTTTCCACCCTTTCCCCTCCCCCCCCTTCCCATCCCACCTTTCTCCTTTTCCCTCCTCCCCCCCCCTTTCCCCTTCTAGTTTAGCTAATATTTCAAACTTGAAATTTGATAAATTAGCCCAAAAATTAACATAACTTTATCATATGAGGTCCAAATTTAGCCCTGCAAGTACTCAAATCGATCAGCATAAGCCATATAGAGTCATATATATGGTTAGAATTTTCAAATCCCAACTTATAGAAAACATGTGTAAAGTATGGTGCCCATCAAGTATGAGCACATTCGAATGACACACCTTAGATTCTCATAACACTTGGTGAAAAACAGTGTTTGTGGCGAGTTTGACCATCCAAAGCATATGCAATGGGTATGATAATTTACATGCACCTCAACATAGGTTAGATTCACATGTGTAAAGTATCATGTCCATTGAGTATGAGCGCATTCTTATGACACATCTCAGATAGTTTCTTTTGGCAATTGTGCATATTACTAATTGGTGAAAAACGGGGTTTGTGTGGCAACATTGACCATCCAAAGAATATCCTATGGGCATGATAATTTTTATATGCATCAAAATATGAAGGATTTATGCCTACACATAGTATCATGTCCATCAGGTATGTGCGCACTCGAATAACACACCTCAGATCGTGTTTTTTGATGGTAGTTGTGCATGACACTTAATGAAAAATAGGGTTTGTATAGCGAGTTTGACCATCCAAAGCATATCCAATGGGCACGATACTTGGCACAGGACTCAAAAAAGGTGAAATTGACATGAGTGCAAGGTATCATGTCGATCCGGTATGTGCACACTTGAATAACACACCTCAAATACTATTTTTTGACGGTTGTGCATAATACTTGATGAAAAATTAGGTTTGTGCTAGCTTTGACCATCCAAAGCATATCATATGGGCATGATACTTGCACACACCTCAACATAGGTTGGATTGACGTGTGTGCAAAGTATCGTGTCTATCGGGTATGAGTGCATTTGAATACATACCTCACATACTATTCTTTGGCAATTGTGCATAACACTTGATGAAAAATGGAGTTTGTGGTGTGTTTGACCATCCAAGGCATATCCAACGAACCACATACTATTCTTTGGCAATTGTGCATAACACTTGATGAAAAATGGAGTTTGTGGCGTGTTTGACCATCCAAGGCATATCCAACGGACATGATATTTTTCATGCGTCTCTAATTGTATTATATTAATACGTGTGCAAAGAGTAAGACCCATTAGGTATGAGAGCATTTGAATAATACACCTCAGATACTATTTTTTGGCGTTTGTGCATGACACTTGGTGAAAAATGGAGTTTGTGGCACGTTTGTCCATCGAAAGTAAATTTTATGGGCACAATATTTTGAACGTGACTCAACATAGATTGTATTGATGTGTGTGCAAAGTATAATTCCCATCGGGTATGAGTGCATTCACATGACACACCTCATATACATTTTATGGCAGTTGTGGATAACACTTGGTGAAAAACGGGGTTTCTGGTGACTTCGACCATCGAGACCATATCTAATGGGCATGATACTTTGCACACAGATCAACATAGGTTGGATTGACACACGTGCAAAGTATCATACCCATCGGGTGTGTGCACGTTTGAATAACACATCCAGAGTGTGTTTTTGGGTCGTTGTGTATGACGTTCAGTGAAAAATATGATTTGTGTGGTGAGTTTGACCATCCAAAGCATATATGCTGATGATGCTTGGCACAAGACTCAAAAAAGGTTAAATTGACATGATTGAAAGATATCGTGCCCATCCGGTATGTGCACAATTAAATAACACACCTCAAATACTATTTTTTGGTGGTTGTGCATAATACTTGATGAAAAAGTGGGTTTGTGCTGACTTTGACTATCCAAAGCATATCGGATGGACACAATACTTTGCACGCATCTCAAAATAGGTTGTATTGACATGTGTGCAAAGTATCATGCCCATCAAGTATGAGGGCATTTGAATAACACACCTCAGATACTATTCTTTGGCAATTGTGCATAACACTTAGTGATAAATAAATTGTGGTGCATTTTACGATCCAAAGCATATCTGATGGATACGATATTTTTCATGCATCTCTAATTAGGTTATATTAGCATGTTTGCAAAGCATCGTGCCCATCGAGTATGAGAGCGAATAATATACCTCAGATACTATTTTTGGTGCTTGTGCATAACACTTGGTGAAAAATGGAGTTTGTGACACGTATTCATGAACTTTCAAAGTATCATGCCCATTGGGTATGTGCGCAATTGAATAACACACCTCAAAGCGTGTGTTTTTTAAGGTTGTGCTTAACACTTGGTGAAAAATGAGGTTTGTGGCGAGGTTGACCATCTAAATCATATTTGATGGACACGATACATTGCACAATCCTCAAAATATATTGAATTGACTTGTATCAATAGTATTATACCAATTGGATATGTGCGTGTTCGAATAACACACCTCAAATACTATTTTTTGACGGTTGTGCATAATACTTGATGGAAAATGGGATTTGTGGTGGCTTTGACTATCTAGAGCATATATGATGGGCATGATAATTTGTACACAACTCAAAATAGGTTGTATTGATGAAATTTCAAAGTATCATGGCCATCAGATATGTGCGCATTCAAATAACATACCTCAAAGCATGTTTTTTGACGGTTGTGCATGACACAGCAAAAAATGGAGTTTGTGGTGCGTTTGACCATCCAAAGCATATTCAATGGGCAAGATACTTTGCAAAGAGCTCAAAATAGGTTGGATTGACATGAATGCAAAGTATCATGTCCATCCAGTATGTCCGCATTCGAATAACATGCCTTAAACTCTATTTTTTTGCGATTGTGGATAACACTTGATGAAAAAGGCGATTTGTGATGACTTTGACCATCCAAAGCATATCCAATGGGCATATTACTTTGCACAAAACTCAAAATAGATTTTATTGATGCACGTGAAAAGTATTGTACCCATCGGGTATGAGAGCATTTGAATAATACACCTCAAATACTATTCTTAATTGGTAGTTGTGCATAACACTTGGTAAAAAATGGGGTTTGTGGTGTGTTTAACCATCTGCATATCCGATGAGCAAGAAATTTTGCACGCACCTCAAAATAAGTTTTATTTATACTTGTGCAAAGCATCGTACCCTTTGGGTATGAGCACATTTGAATAATACACCTTAGGTACTATTTCTTGGTAGTTGTGCATAACACTTCGTGAAAAAAGGTATTTGTCGCGCGTTTGACCATCCAAAGAATATTCGATGGACATGATATTTTTCACATGCCTCAACACAAGTTGTATTGACATGTGTACAAGCAAAGTATCATGACCATTTGGTATGAGCGCATTCGAATGACACACCTTAGATACTATTTGTTTACGGTTGTGCATAACACTTGGTGAAAAATGGAATTTGAGGTGACTTTGACCATCCAGAGCATATTTGATGGGCATGATACTTTGCAGATAGCTCAAAATAGGTTATATATATACACATGCAAAGTATCATGCCCATCAGGTATGTGTATGTTTGAATAACACACCTTAGAGCATGTTTTTTGGCGATTGTGCATAACACTTAGTGAAAAATGGGGTTCGTGGCAAGTTTAACCATCGTGTTTATTGGCACCATTATAAAGTTCTTTGAGATTATACCAGTTTTGCTTTTTGAAACTCTGAATGGTGTTTATTGGCACCATTATCAACTCTTGGAGATTTTAGAGTTCCAAAACTCTGAAAGGTGTTTATTAACACCGTCATTAAGTCTTGGAGATTTTAGAGGACTCTCATGCTAAATTAATCTAATGCATGGACCTTATATATATATTTGTACATATGTACGTACGTACATATGCACACACACACACACACACACACACACACATACACACACACACACACACACACACACGCACACATACACACACACACACACACACAGTTTATCCATGGATTTAAATGATTTTTATTTATTAAAGTTATTAATAAGTTAAGAAAAAGTTAAACTTTTAAATGAAGATTCTTTAAAATGAAAAATTATACTAGGATTTCTACAATATAGAGTCATGTAAGAATTACATTTCTTATTTTTTGCATTATTAATACAATATGATAGTGTAAGTAAATAAACTCTTTATTTGAAAAGGGTGGTGTCATCTTTTGGTTTTGAAAGGATATTTTCATAAAGTAGATTTTTTCAATAAAAATTGAAGTACAAAAATGATTTAGGACCGTGCACCAGTCTATGTAAGAAGTTATGTTAATTTTCATAATTTTAGTTTTATTTGCTACTGTTTCTTATCTTTTGGTGTAGCTTATCTTTGTTACGTTTTTATAATTTTCATTTTATTTCCTTCAAAACACTCTTAAAAATTCCTTGTTTTTATGTTTTTATCTGTGTTTTGAAGAGTGAGTTTTTCCTTAAATTTTATCCATAAACTAGTCCAAAAGTATCTATTAAAATGAATTTGTATATTGACAAGTCCAAAATTAATGAAATAAGTGTTTCTCACACTGTGTTGTAGAGGGGGAGGAAATGTTGCATGAGGAGCTCCGAGACTATGCAAGGGGGGGAGGAAAGATCATGTGACGAGCTTTCAAACTATGAAAACATATTTTGGAGCTAATTGTGTCCAAGGGAATCCATTATGAGAGGGTATAGAAGTTACACAAAGAGTGGAAGGGAGAAAGAAATGGTCGAGAGGATAGAAGACAAAACAATGAAGGAAATGGAATAGCAGAGGCTTAAGTTTGTAGTTCAAGTGCAAGGGATAAAGAAATAGTTGAGAGGGATAGAAGAAAAACCAGTGAAGGGAATGGAATAGCGGAGGCTTAAGTTTGTTGCATGACTATAAGGAATTGTCAAGGTGACAGCCACCGTGATGGTTGGCCCATGTTTTGATTAATTTAAGGCAGCAGTACTAATTTGCATGGTAATGAGTGACTATAGGTGATTAGGCTTCATGATTTACATCTATGGTAACTACTACCATTAACACCACCAGAGGCTTGCATGATCAGTAGAGTATAATTAATTACCAGTACCGAGCTTGCATTCTTTGTAAAGTGCAGTTAATTACCACAAATAATTACCAGTTAATTATTGAGACGGTGATGTCTACTTCATGATTACCAGCCACATCATAATTAATTGTCATTGCCATCAGGCAAGGTAGCATCTAGGGTGGCACCTAAAATTTCACTGGGCTGCTAGCAGTTAATTAGCAGTGCCCACCATGATGGCCTACAATTCATATGATCATGATTCAATTTGGATGGCACCTTCCTCAGATCTTAATTAATTAAGGCGATGGTTTAAAATGGCTCCTGATTATTTGGATGGCACACCAAACCTCCACCAGGTGAAAAGGAAGAAGAAGAAGATGATCCCCAGTGGCTCAAACTTTGATTAATATAAGGTCCATCGTGTGTAAGAAGATGATCCCCCACAAAAAAGGACCATTTTTACACCTAATTTAACCCCTCGTAAGTCACCCGTTTGGGACACGAATTGGAACCAGATTGAACAAAAAATTTACACATGGAACCATTGAACTACGAGAAATTTTTCCAGCCAATTCCACACCATTTAGACACCCATAACACACGTCTATTTGCACCTCATATGGGCCCATTTTTGCACTATAGTATCTGGTCTTGATTGGACCAGAACACTAAGCACAAAGACTCTCCGAGATCTATGCCAACATATGGATGAAGACTAGAGGAATGTGTTCTGTCTCTCAGTGCATGCAAATCTCATACGGTTAAAGGCTGATGCAATACTACTATATAAATGCTTGATGGGAAGCCCCCCTCTTCGGGTAGTAGCAGGACTCCTACCTTTACTGCAACAATCACCGGCAACTTCCATGGGATATAACTCCCAAAAAGTTCCAAAATTAGAGCTATCAATGCCTACCAGAAGCAACAAGGATCTACCAGAGGAATATATGGTCTACCTTCAATCTAATCTCCCCTATCTTGCCACTCTCTATTCTGATCTACTCACATCTCTCCCTAACTCTAGTACTATCCTCCATACCTTTCCAAAAATCCATGCTAACCCATATTCCTTTCCATGCCTCTTTGCCCATGCCTCTCGACACTATCACCTAATCTAAGAATCTAACTCCTATCATCTAGTTACACTTAACTTTTTTCCAACACTTGACAATCCATCCCTTGAGGATTATCAAGTTGCTAAATCAATTTGCCCTGCTCCCCCTCCACTTTCCACCAACAACCCTACTTCTACCTTCTCAAATTCACTACTTGCTTCAACTTTAATCTTTTCCCCTGTAACCTCTTCCTCTCCCCCAAGACCACATGTTCCTCCAATCTCCCTTGAGTTTTCAATAGAAAACACCATTAATGATTCCATCAATGAGCTTCAAGAATTGGATAATCCAATTCGCACACCGACAAGGGAGTTGCAACAAGATACAAATAGGATTCCCATGCCCAGTAATCCCATTGGTGATTTTTGGAGGCAATGCCCAAACATGCATGGTGATTTTTGGAGGCAATGCCCAAACATGCAGTCAAGAGGAGGATGGGACCTCTCCAGAATTTCAATGAGTATCATCCAAGCACAAATTACCCTAGACATCAGCATGAAATTGGAGCCATAGCCTACTTGGTGCAGACCAAAGCTGCTCAATGAAAAGTACCTCCTTGAATACATACAAGCTCCATCTTCCTTTCGCACGCATCCCACATTTGATGTGGTGCCCCGTCACTACCGATGGGATGCCAGTCATCATGATGCAAATAATGCAAATACTCCTCGCAATTGGATGTTAATCAATAGAAACTCTAAAATCGAATGGACAAGCCAGGAAACACTCATCAGATCCTTAGATAGACATGCCTCAATTATGCAAAGCAGTTATGACAAAGCACTCAAGGAAAGTGCAAGATATAGTGAAGTCTTAGCAGTCATCCTGGAGGTGTCCCTCACCATTGATGACCATTTGCCCAACCTCAGCTTCAATCCAAATCAACAAATAGATGTTCAAACAACAAGTCACCTCTTTCAAAGGGCCATATCTCTTCAAGGGCGTTATGTGTGCTTGTTTGAAGAAATGGGTGACACTGGTTTCTTAAAACCTGAGCAATCAATCTACGGTGTTCGTGGATTACAAGGAAAAGATCGACAAGAAGCTCGCTCTATCACCATCGCCATCGTTACCATACTCATTGGGTAAAGACAACCACATCACAACATCGTCTGCACATAACCGGAGGATGGGTAATCAAATCGGTCTAGGGGAGTTGTTAACCCTGTGGCAACAAGGGCTAGAAGTGCAGTCCAGTGTCTACAACAACTATAGTCTATGAGAGCATTGTGTGTGTAGGCCACTTGCCTTACACTTTTGTGTAGGACATTTTTTCCTTATGCTTTTGTGTAGCTCAATTGCCTTACATGCTTGTGTAGGACACTTTTGCCTTACACTTTTGTGTAGGAAACTTTTTCCTTAACTTTTGTATAGTAAACTTTTGGCTTACACTTTTGTATAAGGGTGGAAACTATGGAAAATTTATAAATATCTCTCAATGCAAAGAAGATTCCACTCTTTGAGGTTCGATGTTCACTTCACTTTGATGTTCATGTGCTTCATCTCCTTAGGTCAATGCTCCCTCAACACTATTCACATGTGATAGAATGCTCTACCCTTGCAATCTCCCATCCTCCTCCCTTATCCTCCTCCTCCTCCTCCTCCTCCTTCCCCCTCCCTCATCCCGTTTCCTCCTTCTCCTCCTCATCCTCTTCCTCCCTTCTCAACCCTTCTCCTCTCCTTCCTTCTCCTCCTCCTCCCTTGGTTACTTAACCTAAACTCCATGAGTACATGAAGGAGACTAGCTCTTCACTTCTCAATCTTGAACCCTTTCTAATCCATGGAACCATCATTAAATTTCTCAACCCTACCCTCCCTCTAAACCCTACAACCCTTGAACTCCTATGGATGTGAGAACCTCCCTCAATCTTAGTGATCATTGCTTCTTTCTCACCTGAGTGTGCACAAGAACATCTATCGATGCTTTAGCCTACTCCTCTCACAGAAATATGACCCTAGGACCTATGTTACATTTGTGAACACCTATAGTACAACAAGCTATGACACAACTATAAGTAACCAACACCCATCAGACTTGGAAAGAAGAGAAATAGTGACAACAACAAGAATATGAAGAAGGATATGCTCTAGTAGGGTTGAGATGGATTCAGTTAGATTTTTTATCTCACCAGCCACAAATACCAAGAGAATACCAAATGGAATATAAATTTAGAATTCTTTCATAATACATCATCAAGGGAGACCACATGGATTTAATACCATTCTTTTCCACATATACTCATTTGTCTTTGCATGGTGTACAACATTCCTATCATATTGCCAAGGTCTTCTAAGAAAAATATGTGTATCTCCCAAATTTATTGGGACTATGCATGTGTGTGATACAACTTAGAGCTCATGCCCATTCCATATAAATTGTGTCAAATTTTGTGCATGAGTTTTTATGGATGACGACATTGTTTCTTTTTATGGCACAAGTGATACCCGGAGGGGCACTATCTAAAAACTCCATATAGCACGTGCAATCAAGGGGTATTGAAAAATACCCCTACTTACGGATTTTTATAACCTATATATACCCCTTCTGTAAATTTTGGGATGATTAAAGCATCCCTTACGTATAAAATTTTCACATTTTGAAATAAAAAACCTCTTATGTATGTATATTTTGTGTAAGTACTCCATAAAAATATAAAACGCCTTCCATTGATCGCACATGCTATCTTACATATATCTTAGCGACCCCTCGAGAAGTGATAAGAAATCATTCATGACATTTGATAATAATTTAGTTGCTCTTGGTGGGTGCACTATTGATAGATCATTATAATCTTGGGTGGAGATAATCTTGTTTTCTGGGGTCATGATTTGACATCTAGTGATTCAAATTTTAAGAAATAAATTGAAGGCTATATTGATGTTGCTATTCTATATTGATGTTGCTATTTCTAACCATAGGGCATTTACAATTCAGAAACGTTAGAAGGCTCAAGAATTTTATCAATTTTAGGTCTGTAATGGGGAATTGGATTCTCCTTTGTGAACTTCCACACCTAAATTTTTTTTAAAAGTCATTTGAGTGTTATGGAGATCAACCTACAAATCTTTTACCTTCATACTAAAACTACCTTTTAGTAGCCCAACGCACTAAATTATCATTTGCATCCAAAAGCATTGCTATTAGGAGGTAGCACCCATCCAAAAGCATTGCTATCAAGAGGCAGCGTTCATGTGCATGTTGCAAAAAAGTGTAAAACGTCCAAATAAAAAAGCCCTTCTTATGAATGTTCTATAAAAGTTGACTTTTTTAAAAGAAAATTTGAAGTGGATATGTGTGTGTGTGTGAGAGAGAGAGAGAGGGAGAGAGAGAGAGAAAGAGAGGGGTGTGGGGTTCACAAGGGCATATAATGGTTAAGATCGTGTATATTCTTGTGTTATGGATAAGGAGTTGACGTTAACGGGTCACTCCTTTCATATAGTGATCTCTATTACGAGATATTTACCACGCTCCTCGCTGCTCGTAGACAGGATATCCTGGAGCTCCTACAACCTCCTCATGGCGTCGCTCCTCGTCCACTGGATAGCCCGGACCTCTTGCAAGCTATGCCTCCGTTGCCACTCCACGCGCATCGTACGGGTCAAGCTTCACCCTCTCCACTTCGCGCTGCCACCATCAACAAAAGACATCGCAGTGTCAAAGAGATGATATTAACCCTCTCTACCAGTAGCCTTGTTTTCACTAAATAAACGCCCAGATCAAGTCTTACCACGGACTCTTCGCGAATGAAATGACCGTCCTCAGGACGTGGCTCACGATAAATGCCAGGTCGCTCGCCAGTGCGTTCGTAAGACTCCACAGCGTAGGTTGGAGGCGGCGGGGGCACCTCTACGTTGTAGCGAGGCTGTTCATAGGAAGCGTCAATGATGACAAACCGTGGTAGCGAGGTTGTAACGTGGAACAATCCAGTGATGACAAACCGTCAATGACGGTTTGCCACGAACTCTGACACAACGACGACGACATCGTCCACTCAAAAAAGTTCCGTCAGTCGTGCGAAAAGAATCCAGAAATCAAAATCTGAGCGAATAATAACCATCCGCTGGCATTTCAGAAAGCCTTGCTGGATGTGTCTACATGAAGCCGTCAGCTTTCTAAAATCTTAGCAGTAGTTTACTCGCATGAGATACCGAGTTGCTCGACTTCGAGTGAGGAAATGAAAACGTGAGCGACTGATAACTTTCTTCGTGAAGCCATCAGCTCAATGAGAACTTCTCCTCAAAGGTAGGTAAATATATACATAGATATCCGTGGAAAATTTTCATGGAGATTAGTTCTTTCATGCAATTGCTATTTGCAAATTGAACCTTTACTTTTTCACACTACCTTCTAGGTAATGCTTTTGCAATGATGTGGGGAGTGAAGGGATTTCGTGATATTGAATCTTTGCCAATATTGGATGTTTATTGAATGTTTGTTGACCTTGCTAGGGGTCTTAGGAGAAGAGACAACTTTTTGAGGGTGGACACACACTACCCCATGCTCACCCATACAAGAATAGGGATGGGCAATGTGAGGTTACTCACATAGAGGGTAGGCAAAACTAGAAAACAAACGCATCTAGGACGCATCTATAACAAATAGTTGAAGATAGCCTACATAAGTAAGGAGGAAACCTCTTCCACTACTACACACGCATCCTATTGCGACGTTTACGTACCGACGATTAGCGCCCGCTTAGCGTTAATCGTCGGTATAAAAATCGAGTGTCGTAAATCGTCGCTATATAGCGACTTTTGCTAAACGTCGCTATATAGCGACGTTAGTAAAAGTCGCTATATAGCGACTTTCAAAAGTCGCTATATAGCGACGTTAGTAAAAGTCGCTATATAGCTTCTTTTCAAGGTCGCTATATAGCGACACTGAGACAGTAAATTATAGCGACGTTTTACAGAGAGGTTTTTTTTTTTTTTAAGCCTTAAAATTTATTTTCTTCCAATGACAAAATTTTTTAAATTTTCATACATGTTTGAGCTCATAGAGAATTAAAAAATGAGAGCATGTACATCAAGCCTTTGAAGCTCATATATTCATGTCCAAGTTTGAGATGAGAAAAATCAAATTAAATAAGAGCATTTACATCAACTGTTTCATCTTGAGCCAAGTCTAAGGCGCCAAGCAAGTCTATCTCCAACTCTATACCGAGTTGATCTCCTATATCATCATCGTACTCTAGCATCGTACGTTCACCTAAAAGTATTTGATCATCTTCTTCAATTAAGCTTAAGTGTGGTGATTGATCTTGACGATTGTTGTCTTCCTCGTCAATATCGTGATCTCCATCCTCCTCCCGTGCGATGTCATTATGCGCATCTTCCTCTTGCCTCATATGGTGATCTACATCTTCTTCGCTAGATTCATCAATTGGATCCGGATTTGGTAGTGGCATCTCCATATCCACATCTCGATCTTCAAAAATCTGCTTACTTCGTGGTGCAACTTGGATCACGTACCACCATCTTGGATCAGAACGATCCGGATGAAAAACCACCTATATTGAAGATGAAAAATCACGTGCCAAATGTCGTCAATTATATATATATCAATGGACTTAAAAAACGAAAGCTTCGACTAATTAAATCATTAGTATGCACCTGCTCACAGTGCTCGAGAAGAACAAAAGTATCACTTTCATCGGTCCAATGTTTGGTGGAGTCTATTGCAAAGAGACCGCTACCATCTTTTCTCACAGTTGCATGGGGACCGTTGTAAGTAGTTCTAAACCATTTTACATCAAGAATGAAAATAGTAAATCGTCTGAAATCAATTTCATAGATGTCGCGTATGGTTCCACAATAATCCAACTGTGAGGAGAGAAGATTGGTATCCGAAGCACTTGCTCGGCTATCTTGTGTGAAGTTAGCCATGACTCCACAATCATACGTGACTCTCTTTGAATCGATGCGTTCTATGCGAAAATGTCGTCCATATGACCATAATGCACTGTACTTTTTGTACTGTAAAAGAGCATCATTAAAACAATGAAGATGCACCTATTTTATAGCATATATTGCCACAAATAATTACTTAATTACATCAAGAGATAAGAAACTTACATGCACCATACATCCAGATGATAACTCCCGTTCGCGCTCGTTTATTGTCTCTCCATCACGTTCGGCTTTACGTATAGCTAGTTGTAGCCAATCAAGTGACATGTGAGTAGGGAGAAGAGCTAGATCTCGTGGATATGGTTGTGATCGCCTGTACATTACTCTGAATCTCGTCCTTGCATTTATTCTTTCTGCTTTGGCCACTTCATATCTCTCAATCCACTTCTGCATCTCAGGGCTATTGAGGATACAAAACTTATTGAATTTCTCCATTTGCTCTTCGCTCATCTTTCTTTCAATCCCTTTTCCTTGAGGGACCTCGCCAATGATGCGATCATCATCCTTGTTGTGCCAAGTTTGCGGCATATCAGGATCCGTGGATGCAAGAAACTCTGTGATATATACTAATGACTCTTGCACAAGCCATCCCTCTGCCATGCTTGCTTCTGGTCTTGCTCTTTGTCTTACAAACCCCTTTAAAGTTTTCATAAACCGCTCGAGAAAAAACATCCATCGATTATGAACGGTACCTGCTATAGCCACCTCATTAACTATGTGCACAAGCAAGTGGACTTGAGTTGTCATAATGCTTGAGGGAAAGTGCTTCTCAAGCAAGCATACGGCTTCGATGGATTCCACCCTAGCCTTCTCGATGCTCGATATAGAGATCTCTTTTTGAGATATCCACCTATTTCACATGTCCATGCATATGTAAGATATTTGAGATATCCACCTATTTCACATGTCCATGAAGAAAATACATAATGCGAATTGATAGTAAGCATACCTCACAATACCACAGATCTTGAATATAGCATTTCTAACATCTTCTTGTAAGCACCCTTTTATTGTAATTGGAAGGATGAACTATCAAAACAACAATGAAATCATGTCAACAATATAACATAATAATAATTACGCTAATGCATCACTATTATCGGTACACTAATTCTACTTAGAATACCTGTAAGACCTTGTGCCAATCATGGGACTTGAGGCCACTAAGCTTATTGTCCTTTGAAAATGCTCCTTTCAAGCAACGCATGTACCCTGTCGGTGTTTGAAAAGAGGCAATGTTTGCCTTGATCGCTGCCTCCTCCCTCGTAGAGAGGATCCACGTTGCTTTCGGGAGGACAACTTTTCCTGAAGCATGCACTTGGGGCCACAAACGAGACATCCTATTCATAGCACGCAAGTCTTCTCGCACTCCTCTCGAGTCCTTGGAACCAACCAAGTGTGCCCAAATGGTAGCCCCCACATTCTTAAAGATATGCATGGGAACCAAGAGATGATTGATTTGTAACTGACCCCAATAAGGAAGCTCGTGAAAGATCGATAGCCTCTTCATACCAGGAGGAGGTTCCTCTCCATTCTCCCTCCAAGCTTGAATCCAATCACTTGCTTTCAAATATGATGGTGGTGGATCAAGCTGACCTCCACGTGCGAGATGGTCGAGCGGAAGGTATCGAGCATGACCTTCATAAACATTTTTCCTCATGTGTTTGGAGTAGCGTGCAAGCGATTTCAGAGCGGGTCCACAAACAGGACAAGCATGGTACCCACTTGTAACAAGCCCTGCACGCGTGCATGAATATGTTAGTACAAGACATGCGTGCAAAAGAGAGTAAAAAAAGCATAATCCCTCATTGTACATGTAAAGACATAACCACGTACCTGCGCACTCTCCATATCCTGGGTAGTCATGCATGGTCCACATCAAGATACCCCTGACGGAAATATCATTGGTATGCCTAGGAGCTCTGGAAATATCAAAGACCTGCACTCCTCTCCATAATATCTGTAACTCCTCTATCAAAGGTGCCATGTACACGTCCATGTTTCTTGCCTTGTACTTTCCTGGCACAAGTAGTGCAAGCATGAGGTGTCCCTTTTTTATTGTTAGCCATGGTGGGATATTGTAATTCACCACGACTATGGGCCATGTCGACCAAGATGTCGAGCATAACCCGAAAGGATTCACGCCGTCCATGGCTAGCCCAAGATGTAAGTTGCGTGGCTCTCTTGCAAAGTCCGGCCACTGATTATCTATGTGCTTCCAAGCCACACAATCTGCGGGAATCCTCAATGTGTGATCAGTGGACCGATGAGATGCATGCCATGTCATCAACTCCGCTATGGATTTGCATCGAAACATGTGTTGTATTCTTGCAATGATGGGAAAGTGTCTTAAGACCTTTACCGGTATCCTCTCACCCTGCAAGTCATCTCTATATCGTTGTTCCCCACACTTTGGACAACTAGCCAAATCTCCATGCTCACGACGAAAGAGAATACAATCATTACGGCAAGCATGGATGGTATCATAATCCATACCCACCATTGTTAGCATCTTTTTCGCTTCATCTCTTGATGCGGGCATGGTATTTAGTGCAGGCAACATCTTTTGGAGCAACCTATGACAAAGACACTATCCAAATGATGATTCTCAAAACAAACAATATCCAAATAATGAGTCAATCAAATTAATGCAAGGGCTAACCTCATTAAGGCCGAGACACTTGTATCCGACCACCCATACTGTACTTGTAGATTCAAGATTGAGAGACAAGCACGTAGTTTAGACATCCTGGCACCCTCGTACAATTGTGTTGATTGCAACTCTCGCATTTTCACCTCAGACTCTGACATCACGTGTACGTGGGATGTAGTGCCCCTAAAAATGGAATCCATCATGTCGACCATACCCTCGTCGTCATCTGGGAGACTATAGTCTTGTTGAAAGTGAGAAGGTATATGTGTACCCTCGTCACCCTCGTCATCCTGTCATAAGCTCATTCGTGTAAATAGAAGATCTTCTAATTCCGGGTATACAATAAGATTGCGAACTTAAATAGCTTTGACTTACCGATGATCCATCAACATGTGCAACACCAACGGGGGGTACTGGTTCCGGCTCCTCCCCATACATCCGCAAGTGGCGCATGATAATACGACGTTGATGTCGTACTTCTCGCTTGCAATGAGTGCAATGACAATATAACCTCTCCGTAAGCCACTTCGTGCTCCCGGGCGTTGGCGCATCATCGGATGAGCTTCCACTCGTCCCTTCCATCTACACTTATAAAACCAAAACATAAGCATGAAGAGGAGATGTACACAATTATGAGCATAGCATGTTTAATTTGAGCTTCTCTTGAGGCTATATAAAAAGAATGACATCGCTATATAGTAAGGATTGAAACAAAAAATCCTATATAGTAAGGCTATGTAGTAAGAGGAGATATTGACAATTATAGGCATAGCATGTTTGAGTCACAAGAGGCCTCATTAAAAAATAAACAGTAAGCGTCGCTATATAGCGACGCTCTGTTCCGTCGCTATATAGCGACGATTTTAATTGAAAGCGTCGCTATATAGCGACGTTTTCAATTAAAAACGTCGCTATATAGCGACGAATAAGCGTCGCTGTGGGTTAAAACCCGAAACGCCGAAACCCGCGGCGTTTTGCTCAAAGCTTTCCTAATCTCTCAAGTAAGCTCTCCAAAATCTCCTCCCACCTATTTTCACTGACCTCCCATCTATTCCAAGCAACCTCCTACCCTATTTCCCACTCCTCACCCTCCTCCTACCTCTTGTGCACCCTCTCTCTCCTTTTTCCCTCTTTGGTTTCCAGAAAGAAAGTTCTTCAAAAGGTGAGTTTCTTTCAACAATGTAGGTTGTTTGTTTGTTAGCTTTGGTTTTGTGAGTGTTTCTACTTGTATTGCTAAAGTTTTAAACTAGTTTTCATGCTTGATTAGAAAGGATTCAAACAAAAAACGAAATTTCAAGAAAGAAAGAAAGAAACTCACCTCTTCTTTCTGTATTTCTCTTCCTTCTCTTCCTTCTCTTCTCCTCAATCTCCTCCTTTCCTTGTCTCCTCAATCTTCTCTTTCCTTGTCTCCTTTCAAGAAGTTGCTTTTGTGATCTCCTCTTTCCACTAACATCTTATTTGAAAAAATGGGTTGTTTTCTCTCTTTTGTAGGGCCAGTCCACTACACCGAGCAGGACATAGTCTCTCTTTTGTGGGCCCAGTCCACTACACCGAGCGGGACATACTTTTACAGGTAAGTGCTTCCTCTTCTTTCCATTTAAGCTTTTTGTTATTTGCATTGGCCTGCAGCTAGCGCCTTAAGCGCTAGCTGCAGTGATGGGCGTAGAAACCCTCTCTTCCCCCTTCTCTTTTTCTCATTTTCCCCCTTCTCTTTTTTTCCTCTTCTCTTATTCTCTCTTTCCCCCTCTCTCTTTTCCCTTCTCTCTTTCCTTTCTCCCTTATTCTCTATTTCCGCATCCCTCTTATTCTCTTATGCTTATGCTTCCCTCATTCCCCCTTCTCTATTTCCCCCTTCTCTCATTCGCATAAGCATCCCTCTCATTCTCTTTTTCCGCATGACCATAAGCATGAGCTTATGCTTATGCTTATGCATAAGCATAAGCATAAGCATAAGCATAAGCTCATGCTTATGCTCATTCATGAGCATGAGCTTATGCGTAAGTTTCCGCATAAGCTCCTTCTCTCATTCCGCATAAGCTCCTTCTCTATTTTCGCATGAGCATAAGCATGAGCTTATGCTTATGCTTATGCTTATGCTTATGCTTAAGCATAAGCATAAGCATAAGCTCATGCTTATGCTCATTCATGAGCATGAGCTTATGCGTAAGTTTCCGCATAAGCTTATGCGGAAATAGAGAATGAGAGAAGCTTATGCTCCTCTCATTCTCTTTTTCTGCATAAGCTCCTTCTCTCATTCCGCATAAGCTCCTCCTCTATTTCCGCATGAGCATAAGCATGAGCTTATGCTTATGCTTATGCTTATGCTTATGCATAAGCATAAGCATAAGCTCATGCTTATGCTCATTCATGAGCATGAGCTTATGCGTAAGTTTCCGCAAGAGCTTATGCGGAAATAGAGAATGAGAGAAGCTTATGCTTCTCTCATTCTCTTTTTCCGCATAAGCTCCTTCTCTCATTCCGCATAAGCTCCTTCTCTATTTCCGCATGAGCATAAGCATAAGCATAAGCTCATGCTTATGCTCATTCATGAGCATGAGCTTATGCGGAAGTTTCCGCAAGAGCTTATGCGGAAATAGAGAATGAGAGAAGCATATGCTTCTCTCATTCTCTTTTTCCGCATAAGCTCCTTCTCTCATTCCGCATAAGCTCCTTCTCTATTTCCGCATGAGCATAAGCATGAGCTTATGCTTATGCTTGAGCATAAGCATAAGCATAAGCTCATGCTTATGCTCATTCATGAGCATGAGCTTATGCGGAAGTTTCCTCAAGAGCTTATGCGGAAATAGAGAATGAGAGAAGCATATGCTTCTCTCATTCTCTTTTTCCGCATAAGCTCCTTCTCTCATTCCGCATAAGCTCCTTCTCTATTTCCGCATGAGCATAAGCATGAGCTTATGCTTATGCTTATGCTTATGCTTATGCATAAGCATAAGCATAAGCTCATGCTTATGCTCATTCATGAGCATGAGCTCCTTCTCTATTTCCGCAAGAGCTTATGCGGAAATAGAGAATGAGAGAAGCATATGCTTCTCTCATTCTCTTTTTCCGCATAAGCTCCTTCTCTCATTCCGCATAAGCTCCTTCTCTATTTCCGCATGAGCATAAGCATGAGCTTATGCTTATGCTTATGCTTATGCTTATGCATAAGCATAAGCATAAGCTCATGCTTATGCTCATTCATGAGCATGAGCTCCTTCTCTATTTCCGCAAGAGCTTATGCGGAAATAGAGAATGAGAGAAGCATATGCTTCTCTCATTCTCTTTTTCCGCATAAGCTCCTTCTCTCATTCCGCATAAGCTCCTTCTCTCATTCCACATAAGCCCCTTTGACCGCGGGATCATCACCTGCGCATGCCTCCCGCAAGGGAAGGAAGAGTAGGATGGGCGGCTCATGTTGTGCTGACTCAGGAGATGTAGACGAGTCAGCACACTCACGCTCTTTTAGGTCTCCACTTGGTCCGGAGACACAGTATCAGTCAGGTCCCTTTCCCTCTCCTACTCCCACAGCTACTCCTCGATCCGGAAGCGATCGCGCAGCTTCCACTCCTTCAGACTCTGCTACCGTCAGTCCCCCTTACTCATCAGGGGATCTCTCCTATCAAATCACATCTGCCGGAGAGATAATAGAAGACAAAAAGGGCAAAGCAGTGATGGCCGCCATGAGGCGGTTGATGAGTCATCACTTCAAGAGCGGCATAAATATCGATTGGCGGTATCAAGATGGCCAAAAGAAGCAGGCGGTGATCGATGAGTTAAAACAAAGATTTCCTAATCCACCAAATGTGGAGTTTAATAACAGTTATATGCTCGAGCGCATGGGTTTGGTCCTAAAGCATCGCAGATCAACCATGCGTACTTCCATTACAAAGGGGTTGTCTAAACCCAGCTGGGCAGACAAAGCTGATTGGAAGTACTTCAAGAAGCAACATAGGGACCATCCTGAAATGTTCGAGGGTCAGAGGAGGGCTGCGAAGAGACGGCTGGATGTCGTAGGTACTTCGCACTTTGGTGCAGGCGGACGGTATGCGTTCGAGGCAACCGTGGTAAGTTTACTTCTTTCCATTTAATGTATTGTTCTATTTGTTTTACTTACATATTACATGCACTTTAGCTAACTCTAACTCTCATAAATTGGATCCACAGCAAGCTGCGATGGGTCGTCTTCCTACGGATGCAGAGACGCGGTGCGCATTTCGGATAGGAACCAAGCCGTGGTTCATTGAGCAAGAGGCAATGGGAGCGACAGTCGATTGGGCTGAGGTGGCTGCTCGCACGGTATAAGTTTACTCCTGCTTGTAATCTCACTTTTTAATTTAAGTTCCAATCTAATTTTCGATTTATATGGTTCACTCTCAGGGTCAAAGCTCAAGCGTCCCATCATCAGAGACGAGCGATCAACAGGGGCAAGGATCGGACGCAGGTGCCGATGACGAAGGAGAAGACGCAGGTGTCGGGGACGAGGGAGAAGATGCAGGTGCCGAGGACCAGGGAACAGCCCAACAAGACGATTCGGATTCGGATTCGGATTAGTAGTGGTAGTAGCATTTTTCATATCCGCTCGTTAGAGCCATTTTGTATCGCCCTTTCACAATGTAATTTTGTTTCAAACACAGTTGTATATGTATATGCATTTCTTCCTCATCGTTCACAAGAACAATTTTGTATCACCCTGCAAGCAAGGGAAATTTTGTTATAAAAAACTTTCTTTTGTAATTACAAAAAAAAAAAAAGGGTTAGTGGGGCTAAACAGGGCCAAAAGGAAGCCCTGTTTAGCCCCACTAACCATTTTTTTTACCTTCTGTTAATCGTCGCTATATAGCGACGTTTACCAGTGTCGCTATATAGCGATGATTATTAGAGTCGCTATATAGCGACGTTTACATCGTCGCTATATAGCGACGCTGTTAATCGTCGCTATATAGCGACACTGCTAAACGTCGCTATATAGCGACGATTAACAGCGTCGCTATATAGCGACGGTTTATAGCGACGCTCCTTTTCCGACGATTTTAACGACTTTTATAGCGACCTTTGCGCCCGTGAAAAAAAAAATTTTTAATGTAAAAAGCGTCGGTATTTCCGTCGGAAAATGGCCTATGCCTTGTAGTGTTCATTGGCCGATGACTATTCAAATCCTATTAACAGCATGCGCTCTATTTTTTGTGCATCCATTCATTAATCAACACATGGTGGGTGTGAACTCCAACATAGAGTAGTGTCACTTGGGGGGAGGGAGAAGGCGGAGCAGGTAGAGTAGAGCAGAGGGTGGGTACAAAGGCAGAGTAGGTAGCGAGAGAGAGAGAGAGAGAGAGAGAGAGAGAGAGAGAGAGAGAGAGAAGGGGGGGTGTACAGCGGATAGCAGAGTAGGTAGAGTAAAGCAGGTAGGGGCAGAACTTCCTGATAGTGATAGCCAACCTGCACCATGTCTTTCTAGTAGTACGATATGACCAAAGTAGATGAGTTACATATACTCATCCCACACAATGGGTAGTATTTAACTAGTTCATAAACATGCCCCTCAGGGAAACCACATATGTAGTATTTCCATAGCATGAAACTTGCCATAGTATAGTTTGATAGCCCTTCCAAATATCCCTTATATTTTCCTTCCACCATTGAGGATTGCATCTAAGCTTCCATTTGGCATTGAGAGATGAAAAAAATGACGGACATCAACTTTTTATACACTACCCTTGTCATAATCTTGCGAAGATAAGACTTTCCTATATTCCACTAGTTCACCCTCTAGTTCTTGGAAGCTATGTGAATAGATGGACATCCCTCGGGAATATTATTCAAGACCTCTTCAATCAGTGTTGTTTTCCTATAATTAAGTCGGAGCCTATCCATGATAGCCACTGCTAACTACCAATAGGCCTCCCTCAAGTCCAAGAGCTTTTGCCAAGAGCATATTTCTTTCAAGAGCCCACAATTTTTAAGGAATATGAAGAAGACAAACTATCGTACCTATCAAGTTCCACTAGACTCCAACTCTCGCCTCCACTTTCTATGTTGTATAAACCATTTTGTATATTCCAACTATGGGGCTTAGAATTCAAAAAGTTGAGAAAGCCATTTGCATATGAAGGATATAGTCCTCTTAGCAATGTTTGCGAGTCGATCCCAACCCTGTGCATGATTTCAAGGCTTTCATAGCCCTAAAGAAACATAATGTCATCTACATTTTTCCCACTCTTCACAGATAAAAAAGCTCTTAGCATCGTTTCTAACTCCTACCAAGACTCTTTTTAAACATCTAGCTAATAGAAGCCAAAACCAACTGTTAATCATATCGGTTGACACCTCCACATTTTGCATCAGGCCTATGCATTTTCAAGAATTAGGATTTTGTTATAACTTGCCTTGATAGGGCCAAGAGGATTGTAAAACTAAAACAAATGGATCCATAGTGTATGGAGAGCGTAGGGTTGGCCTCCCTTCAAAAGGTGGAAGGTATAAAAGGCCAAAATTTTGACTGTGGTTTTCATTTTTTGTTGTATGCAAGTTTGAAGGAATAAAAGATATGCTCCTTTTCATGAGTTGTGTCTTGCTTCCCTCTTGCCCTTGCCTCTTGTAAATGCCACACATACCTCCCTATCTCCTCTTGCTCATTGTCTCCCCCTCCCCCTTATTCCTTTTCATCCCTCTTCCTCCTTCTCTTTCTTCTTTTGTGGATTCATGATTACAACAACTATGTGTATGGGAGCCACTTGCATGACACTTGTGGACCATTTGTGCTTGCATTGCTCTCTAAAGGAGTAGTTGGGAGTAGACTACTTCATTGGAATTCCTCCAATATCCCCATGACATGAGAGTCATCATCAAAGATAGCACATTTTTGGCACTGTTGTTCAGGAGATTGAGGTATGCTTTTGCTTGCACGTGCTTCTCTTCTCACATTCCCATTGCCCAACACTTAGTGGCTTAATGAAAGGTTGTTAATTTTGGTGTATAGAAAAGGTGTCAGTTGAAAGGAGTGGACAAGAGAGTGTGAGAGAGGTTTGAAGTGATTTCAAGTTGTTTTTTTAGAGTTTCTTTATGCTTTTAGTTGTCCAATCCTAGGAAAAGCTAGTTTAGATGATTGTTAATGCTTGTTTCCTATTAATTCCAAAGAAACGGATTTGAAAATGATGACTATGGGAGGATTTTGAGGTCTTGGGAATGACAAGATAGTTCTTGTTTTGAAAAACACACCATTTTTCTTGTAAAGTTGTTGTTTCTTGTTATTTTCTTGGTTGCAACAGGTAGAATTGACCAATCCACCTATTGCAAATCTATGGCATACCCAAAATACTTTGGAATGCTCATGTTCTCTCTGAGAACACCGTTGGATGACCTCTGTGCAGAACTAGACCCAAAGATGAGGGAGGGCAATAGCTACAAGGAGGACATGCTTTGCAATTGGTTGTATGACTTGGCATCGACGAAGACGATGAATATTAATTTCCCTAGCTGTTTGAGCACATCTTCCATGGTTTCAGCTACAGAGTTGTGTTTGGTGATTTCATCTCAGGAACTGCATTTGCAGATCGTGAGGAAGAGCTTTTTTTGTGTTTGACAAGACCTTAGATGTCCTAGGCACATATATGCGAGCCAAGGATGAGTTCAAAGATCTCATCAACTACATGAAAGAGAATTTCACTAATTTTGCATATCAACTTGATGTGTCTTCAAAACATGGGTTTTGATAGATTACACCGTGTCAATTCTTGGACAAACCCACGTTTGTGAAGCACTTGGCCCACTTTTGTGATAATCTTACAGAGGATGGGTTTAGATAGCTAGAAGTGAATGACCTCTTAGATGCAAGGATCATGGGAAATACAAGCACTAGCTTCCTTTCATGGGAGATGACATTCATCTTTCTTCTCTAGGAAGGAAATCCAGAGGAAGAAGCCTCATCATCAAGAAGCCCCTCTATTTATGCTGCTGATATCCTCATCTCTACACCAGACTTTTGACCTGTACGAGGAAGAGACTCTTGACAATGGAAGGGAAGATATGGACGCGTTGGACCTACTCCAAGATCCCCCTCTACAAGCGTATAGCAAGAATCTGCATCGGAGACCTCTGACTGTGAGCATCAGACGTATGGTCATTGTACCCCCTCCTCATTGATGGAGAAGAGTATGTGTCCCTCCATGACATCGAGGCTCGGGGGGGTCACTCATCATATGTAACCCTATCACGTGAGTTCAACAGAAGGATTTTTTTTATTTCTAAAATTTACAGAAATAAATATACATAAGGGATAATTTCAAATAGTTTTGGAAAAAATTTACAGATTTGTATAGAAAAGGGGTACATTTTATTCATGAAATTTTTTACAAATAAGGGACTTTAAATATAGGCGTTGAACGCATGTGATATAGAGGGTTTATACATAGTGACCCCCTCGAGCATCGAGGTGCTTGTGGCATCTAAGAGGATGAGGCACTGGGAGTCCTATCTGGGTTCAATGTTGACATAATTGTCTAAGATCCTAAATTTTGGTGTTCAAAAGACCAGACAATAGAAGACTTTTTACTGATAACATTGGTTACATTGAGGGATGTAGACATGTCAATATATGATGCACAACCCCCCGATGCAGAAGCTTCCACTTCCAAGATAGAAACAAGAGAACTTCCACCTCTTAGATGGAAAAGGATGCATCATAAGATCCATCAACATTGCAAGAGAGGAAGGAATAGAAGCTGACGATGCTACAATGTTAAGTTGGAATAATGTTTTGTGTTTTGATGGTCTTTGGTATAACTTGTTTTATTGGTCTTCTAATGTTTGTCGAATTGGTATAGGAGGCATTTGAGGTTGATAAGTTCTCATCTTGATGGGGCCATGTTCACAAGGTGTTTAGGCAAGATCATTCTTTATCCCGTTACCCAGGTGAAGTGGCGCAACACATTGTGGTCTTCCATAACAATTTTTCTTCTTAAGGGCCTACTAAGCTTTTGAAGTGGAAGACATTTTCATGTGCTGTCGGGGGTATTACCACATCACTCGTAATGTTTACAAGGTAATTTTGGCTCACCACTTGGTGGCTAGCAGGGCATTGACAGCAATAGCTATGTCGTTGGTGGCTGGCAGGGCGTTGACAGCAATAGCTATGTTGTTGGTAGCAAAAGAGGATAATCTAAGTTCTATTACAACTAGGTTTAAATCTAGGAGTGCACCCGAGGATTCAAAGACTCCTATTCTTGATGTAATAGAAGTAGCTAAGAAGAAACATAGCTATGAGGCCTCTTGTAATACATTTTGGAATACAAACATCTATTTTAATGGATACATTACTTTCTCGCTTTTCCTTATTTACTATTGTGTTTGTTCCAAGTCATCACTATTCTAGATATATTTCTCCATTGTTCAACATATTTATTCCATTCTATTAATTGTGTAAAACCGTTGCATTTTTGGCCAATTTTGGGCTTTGTGATGATCATTTTCTATCATCCAAGAGGAATTGTACCATGCCGTAGGAGGCAAATTTGTCTGAGATGTTGCAAGGAGCCCAAAAAAGCATGAAATCCATGACAGCACAAATTTGGCCATTTTGGGGACCCCAAATGGCCAAATTTACACCTTGGCGGAATTTGTTCTTTTTGGGCTCCTTGTGACATTCTAGAAAACTTGAGCCCCCAAATGGTCAAATTTGTGGCAAGTTTCATGCTGTCTGGGCTCCTTGCCATGTCTCGAACAACTTTGCCTTTTGCGGCATGGTGAAATTCCTCTTGGATTTCATAAAATGACACTAACATCATGAAATGACATCATTCAACCTTTCAAAATGTATTATGTCATAAAAGAAAGTTGTAGAATCATCCCACTGGAGAGAGTACACATATGTACTTTACATGCAAAACTACACGTACTTGATAAGTTGTATTTGCATCTTGTTTATGCTTGGAATTTAATTCCTCAAGAAGTATCTGCATGGCGCATTGCAGAAGCTGAGAAGTTGCTGTCAGAGATGGGATTTCATGGAGGAAATGCCAAACTTAAGGAGGATAAGAAAATGTCTGGGGAAACACATAATCTTCCTCCAAAAGTGTCCATGGGTGGAGGGAAGGCAAGGAAATTTCTGTCAAACCACAATCTCGACAAAGACAAACATACATTGTCTCAATGTAGTTTGGGTTGGGAATACTGGAAAGCATTGTGTGGATGCATGACAATAAGGCTTCTCATCCTCAAGTAGCAACTTTGAGAGCTAAAGGTATAGAGCGCCAAGACCAGGGCAAAGAGGACCCAGAGAAAAATGAGTTACTATGGGTGTACAAGTCGGTAGAGACAAGCAAGAAGTAGGTGGTCCAAGTGTGTAATGAGATCTGTGATACTGCATCAGACTGGCCTAAAGAGCTGTTAGATGCTTGCTACTACAGAGAGGTTGATAAGATATTCGAGAGTTTGAAATTTCCCTGAGCCGCAAAATGTCATTGTATTTTTGTTTTGGTAAACATCTTATAGGCAATTCTTGGACTCGTGGACTTCTCAAACTTCCATCATCCATTACCTATGCTACTTGTAATAATTGATTTTTTGTAGACGTGCTTCCATTTTAATACTTAAATGTCTCTAGAAAGAAATTTGGTTTATTTAGTGTAAATAATATGTGAGTGTAATATTTTGTGAACACATAGGAATTATCTCAGGTCTACCTGAGTAAATTGTTAGCCGATCTTATTTTAGTTGACCAAAGTACACTTAGATCTCAATTTAATACACAACTACTTAATACACGAGGTGGATGAAGTGATTAAATAGGACTACTCTAATGTCGTAAGTAGGCTGGTGGCTGAAATTTGACAGTTAAAGATAACCAACCTAAAGGGGATTGTTTTAGTATAGCACATTGCAAAATGAATTTTAGGACAGCATGAACATCTCTATCGTCAGGTTGTTGGCAAGCTACTCTGGCTCATTCACACTTGTCCGGATCTTTCTTACTCAGTTTCTATTCTCAGTTAGTACTTTAATGAACCCAAGCACACTCATTGGCATGCATGTATTCATATCTTACGGTTCATACGTGGTACTTACTCTTATGTTTTACATTTCAGACTAGGACTAACACTACAGGGATACATTGATTCCGACTGGGCTGGCGACTCGGACAATCGCCGTTCTCATGGCGGCTACAATTTCTCGTTCGGCTCGGCACCTGTTTCTTGGTCCAGCCATAAACAAGAAACTGTTGCTGGATCTTCTACTGAGGCTGAATACCGGGGCTTGTATCCACCGTGGTGGTTGGTTGCACACTAGGATATAAACTGCCACCAATGGAGTGGTTTGCTTCTATTATTACAAGACAAATGGTATACAATTCATTCATTTAGGATTTTTGAATTAGTTATGGGATTTAATAGAACCAACCTGCATGGGATTTATCATTTGGGATTTACAAAACCCAGTGCGGTGGTTAGTTTGGGATTTACTAAAAGAAGCATAGTCCCAAATACATATTCCAATTTACAAGATAAGTGGAATATCGTTTCCTGCAATGAAACTACGTTTTCTTAATACTATCTTAGTCATCTTCATCCACTACTCCAAGGTGATACTCTTGCCCTTCTTTCAGTAAGGCATAAGTTACATCTAGAACTTAATAGCTCTTACTAGATGAGAGTACACAAAAGTTTGAGGACTCTTATGTAACAATTTGTAATTGTAGCCTCTCTTGGATGTTTTCTTGTAACAAAAATCTCCAACTAGTACATCCCACCTCTCATAGGTTGTTTCACAATCATCTTTAAATGTTCCTCAACCTTGTGATTAGGTTTTGTTCCCTGCAACATAAATTATGGGTCATCTTTCTCATTCTCCCCAAAGGCAGTGACAATTGCAAAGTTATCCCCCACTTCCAGAAAATCAGTGAGGTCATTAAAACTCTCCCCAAACTAAGGTGAGTTGTTGTTTTTCTCTCCATTGTTTGTCACTCTATCTGAATGTAGAGGAAAAACTTGAACTCGCTCCCATATTCATAGTTGCAATATTCTCACAATTGTCATGATCCCCTATGTTGCACGCACTATAGAAACAATAATTTTTTCTTGTTTTAATCAAGTGGTTGTTTGAAAATCCCCATATACTATGCAAACCATGAACTCCTTTAATTTATCGCAATTGTGTTGGCTGCATACTACACTATTCTTAAGGCTTTGTTTACTGTATGTTGAATGTGCACATGTGGAGAGGTTGGCTGTAAGCCATGTTACAGCATCATGGGCATCACTTTGCTTTTCTTGAGGGCATGTTAATTAGTGTTTAAATAGATCTTGCTTAATAATAGCACCACATTCATCTTGTTCACCCTTGCCATGGCTAGATCCAAAGAAATTCCACATCATGTCTAGAGTGGTTAGGGATTTGAACCTTGAGACAAAGTAGAATCCACGGGTTGATTCAACTTAAGAGGTAGCACCATCTGATCACATCCAATGTTGTTTTATATTTTTTGGATGGGTATTTTATTTTTTCAGCCATTCCCAATGTAGTAGAAAAGCATGCTACACAAATAAGGTGTCATGTTCTCTATCATCTGAAATGTAGAAATGATATGTGCGTTGCATTGACGTGGAATTGTGTGAGTCAGCAAGCAGATTGGCATTAGTTGTAGAAGAATCAAGCAAATGACTATACGTGATATGCAAAAGAATTGTTATCTTGTTGTTGTACCAGTGATCCCTTTGTATCTCACTTTTTTCTTGAAATGAATAATTTTCAACAAAATCTATGACAGAGACAATAGTATCATGGGGAAAAACTGGCAAGGCATGAACTGCTTATCTTGCCCAATTGGCTGTGAAATTGTGAAGCACATATTTTGGGATGGATTGAACCACGTGACCTATAAGCTCCCTCAGCTTAGTCTCAAGGGGTGCACTCCTAAGAAACCATATGTATCACGTGCATTCAAGAGGTATTGAAAAACCCCCTCAACAAAAAATTTTGACTCAATAAACACACCCCTCTTTACTTGTGAACTAAGTGATTTTTTTCTAAAGTTGAATTTAAAAACCCCTCCTATTATTGTAATTCTATTAAATTAAAAAAAAAAAAGATAAATTAAAATACTCCTCCTTTTGAATGCTCGTGGTACACTAAAATCTGTGAGGTGAACCCCCCGAGGGCTTAGTGCTCTTATACAATAGTAGCCATCTCTTTTTATAGGATCCTTCAACATTGATATTTTCAAATCTCCTCCATTTTAGGTCAACATGGTTGTCTTCCCACATTTCATTTAGATAGACAAATATCTTCTTCTTTAACTTCAGACTACAATGCTTTCATGTTCCACAAAAGAATTCAATGCGGTACCACTCACGGTCTCACTTTGGATACACCACTGGCTCCCACAATTTGAAACACCTCCCTGGTTTAGGACATGTTTAGGACAATCACAATTTCAACTACTGGGCTGGTTTAGGATAGTTACAATTTTACCATCGACTTGGTTTAGGACATGGTCACAATTTCAACCACCGGGCAGGTTAGGACATGTTTAAGATAGTCACAGTTACAACTACTGTGCTGGTTTAGGACAGACAGTCAACAATTTCAACCCTCTTTCAACCATCGGGCTACTTTAGGTCACAGTCACAATTTCAACCACTAGGCTAGTTTATCCTAACGGTCTCAACTTCATATATTAGACAATAACAAGTATATTTCTTTTCATTTCCCAATTTCACAATTAGAAAATAACAATACATTGCTTTTCATTTTTGAATTTCTGAATTTCAATAAGTAACTACTGCTATTTGTCTTGAACCAGCATCGGACTAGTTTAGGACAATCACATTAAGTCCAAGCCATCTCGGTCTAGAAATTAAGTGGTATATGATCCGAATAGTACAAAAATAAATTTAACTAATCTAATTACTAAGAAACACAATAATTTTAGCCATTGAGCTGGTCAACAACTAATGTCTATTAAACCATGATGGTTCAAGACAATCACATAGGTGGTGATTGAGCTGAACCAGCCACGGTTGCATGATGCTCCAACCACTGGGCCAGTTTAGTAAAATAATAATATATTGATGCCCTGTTGCAAAATATATTGATATTGAATTTTACTCAACCACGCTGATTCAGGACAATCAAATAACTTGTGTTTGAGTTGAACCAGCCAACGGTTGCATGATGTCCCAACCACCTGGCTGGTTTAGGACAATAACAATATATTACCATTCTGTTGCAAAATATGTTGATGTTAATTTTTGTTCAACCACACTTATTCAGCACTATCATATAGCTGGTGTTTGAGCTCAGCCATGGTTGCATGATGTTTTAACCACTGGGATGGTTTAGGGGACAATCACATCAACAAGTCGAAAAGCCTGGCTTAAGAAATGAAACAAGTAAACTGGCCCAAATCTCAATCACAAACAACCATCGAGCTGGTTTAGGCACCATAGACCTACGTTATATCAAGCATTTCTATGATGTGCTCGTCAAATACCTTGCATCCCGTCTAATTTTTACAAATGTCCTTTCTATTTAGAGAAATTATCATACTTTCATGCCAAAACATCATCACTCTAGCAATGACTTTCGCACTTAAGCTATCTCTCATTTTCTTGCATTCTGTTGAAGCCACATATTTTTCATATCAGGATGATCATGCATTGCCTCTGCTCGATGTTCAGCCGCCCACTGGAGCCATGCTAGTCCTTTTAATTGCCAACATCTTTGACATTGTGAGCCCAAGCCATTTCTCCTTTATTTCAAGGGACACCAACATGGCTAATGCTAGCTTCTTTGCAGCTAGTTGATCTAAGATGTGCACCCCTTTCACTTTTTATAGGCCATTTCTGAAGTTAGAGAGCATCGCCTCTTGGGTGTGCATCTCCGGGGGTGTTGGCAGGGTTGTTACTCTACAAACTTTAGGGTGCAAGCTGATAAAGATTATGAAGACTCAAGACTGATATTCACCTGAATGGCCTCATGTTGCTACCTTGAATGCTCCCACCAATCATGACACCATAGCTCCTGTTCGTCATTTCGATGGCAATGATTGAATACATGCATTTGCAACTACTTCCTCTTGCTGCTCTGCAAGGAGTATTCTTTCTTCTTGTTGTTTCTCCCTTTGCAAATGTTGCAAAAATATCTTCTGTTGCTGTTTCAATACCATGCCATTACTTTTCTTGACTTGCAATCAAATCCTTCTACCTTGACCAAGCTTTTTAGCTTTCCTGTCTCGCATCCTCTGTCTGCTTCTCTTGCAAGCCATGGCGAGATCTGCATGCTGCCATTGGTGCCATGGCCATGATCAGTCCAAAATAGACCCATAGAATGCTAGCTTGTGATGCAAGCAAAGAATAGAAGACAACTTACCTGAAAGCTCGGGGGGATCACCTATCATATGTAACCCTATCACGTGAGTTCAACAGAAGGATATTTTTTATTTCTAAAATTTACAAAAATAAATATACATAAGGGACTATTTAAAATAGTTTTGGAAAAAATTTACAGATTTGTATAAAAGAGGGGTACATTTTATTAATGGAAAATTTACACAGATAAGGGATCTTGAATATAGGCCTTGAACGCACGTGATATAGAGGGTTTATACATATTGAACCCCCCGAGCCTAAAAGAAGACAATGCCAAACCAAAGTCTGCACAAGGTCATGTCTAGGTGTGTGCGGGTTGCAAGGCAGGGCCAGGTTGCAAGTACTTAATATCCAAGATTCGACAGGTGGGAGGTGTAAAAAGTAAAAATTCATGAGACTAGCAAAATTTTCAGCCATCGGGTTTCCCCCCTCCGACGATACATGTCACCAGAATTGGATATCCCAAACAAGTGCAATGTGGCCTAAAATGCTTCAAAAAACAAGGAGGCCAAAGGGCACGCTATTGGGTTTAATGCTATATATTATGAAATGAAATGAACTTTATCATGCTTATGAGCCATTTAGCAAGCAAGTGCATTAAAAAATAAACAATTCAAAATTGTAAATAGTGTTGGATTTATTAAAAGATCTTTGCACATGCACAAATTGCACATTTTCAACTTCTTCCATTTTAATGTGAATCTACATACCAATATCAACAATTATCAATGTCTCAAGACCACCATGGAGTATTTCCACTAGTTTGAATTCCAAATTTTCAATCCGTTTTGGTTTTCAACAAATCAAAAAAAATTTATGGAGCGTGCCCTCAAATGGGTGTGCATCACTTTAGCACAACATTGGAGGCCCATTAACCCATACCTAATGTTCTCATTTAGGTGACCTTGGGTTGGAGGAGAAGCTTACATAGTGTACTTTTGAATGATTACTTGGTTGCACGTATATACATAACAAAATTTTGATGTTTTTTGAATAAATTTATATTTCCTATATTCTTTAAGATGCATGCTTCACATGCAACATAGCACTTGTAATGCTTTAATAGTCTCATTCCAAATCATTATTCCATAATTTTTGGTCTCATGTTCAATTTTGGAATGTAGACTATAACTGGAAGACAAATATTGCAGAATTCCAATGAGCAATGCATAAGTTATGGGTCATGCAAGATACCTATATCTAAAAAATTCCCTAAACCTCACCAAAAAAGGCTACACTCAAGCAAACAATGACCCTTCATATAGTTGCACATCCGCATTATTTATGGTAGGATTTCTTAGTATAATAACCAAGTTATCCAGTGCTTTCCAAAGATGTGCTCTCAATTTTCTCAAGTTAGGGTTACCTTCCAAATTAGTGGTACAGTAACACAAGTCCTTCCAATAATTCCATTACATGTTTAATCGATTCCTGACATGATTCAACAAAAGCCTTCGTGCTTTTGAATGACCCATGGATACTTTACTCAGAAGACTCCCTAATTTTCTTAAGAGTTGTGCATCTTTGCATAGCTTCATGTTTCCTCCTTGTAGTCCTATGCTCAAAAGAAGACATCAAGATTTTCAATACATGTTTCTGCTCTCTCTTTCGGTGTCATGTTCCATACATATACAATGTGCAAGTAAATCATCTTGTCAATGAGCTGCATCTTAGCATGCACACACAAAACTGCACTCTAAGTAATGGGATCTTAAAAATCGGATCCCATTTTTCATCGAATTTATCTCTATTGGGTGCAGCGTATCTCATCACTCCATGGTTCCAGTACATCCATTTCTTAGCATCATCATCTATCATATCACTCATCACAAGTTTAGCATTAGCATTATTTCCCCCTTTCCCTCTACACTTCCCAGTACTCGCATCCTTGGTCACTCGAACTCATTGTGAATGTATGCATAAAAGGCATGGGTATAATGCATTGGCACTCAATTCCACTCCAAACATGCATTTCAACATTTTAAGATCTTTTAACTTGAAGCAACTCTCATTTGATTTGGGCATCTATTAGGAATTGGGGATCTACTTAACACCCATTTCAAGCACAAGTGTGTCTCTTTCAGAAGTTCAAATGCAATGAGCCACCAAATGTGACTTCCTGACTGAACACTAAAACCCTCTTCAACTTCCTTATTTTTTGCATGTTCAAGGGCTTTTTTCATCAATGTAATAGCCACCCTCTCCAACTTGTGGTCCTTGACAACATCACACTGATCCAACTTGACAGCCCTTCCACAATCTGAAAAAAGGACAAATTTCTACTACAAAAAAAGATCAATAAATTCCAAATCAAGTATCTAGCATCAATTCCAACTCAAATAAATTGCAACTCAATAAATTCCAACTCAAATTTATACTACTAAAAGGATGATCATTTCCTCTATCTAGCAGTGTTCATTCAAAATCGAGCTTTAATTTCTTGAAGGGGAAAAAATTCAAATTTATACTACTAAAAGAGATCATAAATAAATTACAACTCAAGTAAAACATGAGAAAGGTCACTTACCCCGTGCTTTCATAATGTAATACTCAACCATAGCATCTTGGACCTTGAGTACATCCAAAAAAACATTGTTCATCTTTGTGTAATACAAGGTGCTTGGTGTATACTCTGCCCCCTTGCTAGCTTTTCCACCTTTATCTATGGTGCCTTGGCCTTTCATCTCATTTGTGCCTTCCAACATCATGCTCTTTGAAATGTGTAAAAATAAATCTAGCATATCTTGTACAACAACACAAAGCAACTATAGATGTGCTTGGTAGACGTGCAAAATAGCGGGCGCGTCTATAGGCATTGCTTTAGTAGAGGAATTACGGGCATGTCTAAAAGCGCATCTAACAACTCGTCTATTTGCCCATGTATTAACACGTGTATTTGCACGTGTAAACTATGAAAATACGAGCCCGTCTAACATCGCGTTTATTAGCGTGTCTATTTGTGCATGTATTAGCGCGTTTATTTGCGTGTTTACACTGAGACTTAGATGCGCATTTAGACGCGTAGATAGACGCAAACCAGAGAATACAGAAAGTAAGATTTTGGTGTACATCATTCCTTTCCAAACATTGCCCATGATTACCAAAGCACATAATTTTTTGCAAGCCCACATATACAAGAATTAAGTGAGATGAGGAGAATGAGACAATATGTAAAATAGTTTTGCCAATATCAATTATGGGGCTACGGTTCAATCTCATCCTCAATGAGATCAACCCTTGCCAAACTATCTACTTCAAAATCCAAACAAGTGTTTAGATCTACAAATACATTCAACCCACTACTACTTGTGCCACTCATATGCTCATCGAAATCAGCATCTCGAATGGTAGACTCGTCCTCACGGGTAATGGCCTCAATATCTGTATCTCCTATCTCATGATCATCCTCCTCTCTCGTATCACGGTCATCATCACATCCATGGCCATGATCATCCTCCATACGCTCCATATTAGTAAATGTACTATACATCACTTTGGAACGTGGCATAATAGGTATGACATGCCACCATATATTATTATCCACCATTGGTTGATAGACAACCTAATTCAAACACAAATACAATCATGTTATTTTTCTTGCATCAAATATTTAAAAGCGAGTATTTTTATATGTGTGCACAGTACCTGTTCACATTGTTGCGGTAGTACTAGTGTGTCCTTCCTACTTTGCCAAAACTTTGTGGAGTCAATAGTTACAAAGCCACTTGCATGGCGTTTGATTGTTGCATTAGGGCTCTTTCCACCACGTCCTTAAACCACTTTACATCCAAAACATACACAAAGAAGCGTCGAAAGTCAAGCATAATAATATCTTGGATTATGCCACAATAATCATCCATGGCTCCATTGGCTCCCTCAAAGCTAGCAATGACGCCCCAATCTTGTGTGTTTCTCTTATCATCAATCCATTGTGTTCGAAAATGCTTGCCCTCACACGAGATCCGTGGTGTGTACGAAAGAGGGCCCTTTCTTCTTGTCTTCTTGCCTTTGCATCCTCATATCTTGTCACCCATATTTTCATCACATCACTATTAAGCACGCAAAAGAGGTTGATACTATTATGCAGCTCCGTGTCTATTACTTTGTTGTCTCCTTTCCCTTGAGGCACAATAGAGGTCATCCTTAGGTCTTCATCATCTCTCCATAGTCATCGGAGAGAGCTATCCACATCAACAAGAAACTCAAAAATATATACAAGTGACTCTTGTACCAACCAACCCTCGGCCATGCTACCTTCGGGTCTTGAATTTTGTCTCACGAAGCCCTTCAAGGTCTTCATGAAGCGCTCGAGGAAGAACAACCATCGTGCATATATAGTACCGCATATAGCAATCTCATCCACTAAATGCACTATAAGATGCAGTTGGCTTGTGAGAATAGAACGTGGAAATGTCTCCTCCACTAAACAAACCACCTCCACTGACTATAAGATGTAGTTGGCTTGTGAGAATAGAACGTGGAAATGTCTCCTCCACTAAACAAACCACCTCCATTGACATAACTCGAGCATTCTCAAGCGTGGTGGGATCTATTTCCTTTGAGCTCACATACCTAGAAATAAAAAAGTACAGCATATTAGCAATATGCATTCAAACTTGCATGAAGCATTGATACGCATCATATTTTGTATCATGTAAAGTACCTCACAAGCTCGCCCATCTTGCAAATACAATCTTTCACATCCTTCGATGCACTACGTGAAATGCCGGATCCAATTGATCCCAATGAATCTAGCGAAGAAGATGAAGATCACAATATGAGCCGAGAGGAAGATGTGCATAATGACATCGCATGGGAGGAAGATGGAGATCATGATATTGAGGAAGAAGACAACGATCATCAAGAATCACCACACTTTATTGAAGAAGGTGATCAAGTACTTTTAGGTGAACGTACGATGCTAGAGTACGATGATGATATAGGAGATCAACTTGGTATAGAGTTGGAGATAGACTTGTTTGGCACCTTAGACTTGGCTCAAGATGAAACAGTTGATGTAAATGCTCTTCATTGATTTTTTTCATCTCAAACTTGGACATGAATATATAAGCTTCAAAGGCTTGATGTACATGCTCTCATATTTTTATTCTCTCAAAAGATCAAACATGTATGAAAATTTAAAAAAATTTATCATTGGAAAAAACTAACTTTTAAGGCCTATATGAGTAAAAAACCTCTCTGGAAAACGTCGCTATAAAATAGTATCTCAGTGTCGCTATATAGCGACACTTAAAAGTCACTATATAGCGACTTTTGTAATCGTCGCAATATAGCGACGTTTGCCAAAAGTCGCTATATAGCGACGCTTTGTGGGATGCGCTTTTCATACTGACAATTAGCGCCCCGCGTGCACTAAATGTCGGTACTTACACATCACAATAGGATCCATGTGTAGTAGTGGGAGGTTCAAGTGAGATAATCTTTGGAACAATCCAACATAGTGATTATGACGAGATTTGTTTGTTAATGTTGTAACTTTGAAGAAACAGTTAGTTTGTAGTTCATTTGGTGTAGTTGTGTAGTTTTGTTTTATTACATGGTTTGAAAACGTTGAAAGATTTGTTTGTTTTGTAAGAGATTTCATGAGAAATGAGTCTTTTCCACTCTTACTATCGATAGTTTTCTACAGAATATTGCTTGAAATAGATTTCGAGATGTTTAGGAGCATATAATTTGTTTTGAAGCAAGAACCATCAACTTCATCATTCCTGGAACACATTTGGAACCACTGGGAGGGACAAGTTTGATCACATTTTTCTTTCAAAGAACCTTGCTCCAAGAATCAAGTACTACTCATTCATGTAGTTTTAGAATGTTTTTAGCTTTCAACTCGAATCAGGGTCTATCAGAGCAACTTGCATGGAGATTCAAGTGAGAAAACCTTTAGAACAATGAAAATAACAAGATTTTATGATGCAACTTTGAAGAAGCAGTTAATTTGTAGTTTGTTTTGGTAATTGTGTTGTTTTCTTTTAATACATGATTTGAAGAGGTAGAAAGATTTGTTTGTTTTAAAAGATACACTCTTACTATTAAGGTTTTTTACAGAAGATGGTTTGAAATAGATTTGGATTTGTTTGGAAGCATATAATTAGTTTTGGAGAAAAATCCATCAACGTCAACATCCTAGATTACAAGAGGGACCACTGAGGAGGACAAGTTTGATCACGTTTTTCCTTCAAAGATCCCTTTGAGATATTGTTCATTTACATAGTTTAACAGTGTTTGAAGATAAGTAAATGCTTTTTTGAATTTGTATATTTCAATCGTTAGATTTTGCATGCAATTGGGGTTTCCATTTTTGCTTGGTTTGATACTTTTCTAAAACATGTCATGTTTATATATTGTTTGTTGATGTCAATGCTATATTAAATTAGGTGGAAAGTGTATGAAATCATGCAAGCCCCTCAGAATAAAGAAAAGGTGGATATCCATTTTCAAATTGATGTAGAGAATGCACCATTTTTAAAGAGGAATGAATCCTCCTCAACAAGCAAAAGTGATTTAGTAGCTCTTCAAAATCAAGGAAAAACACATATGGATTTGTGGTTAGAAGGAAAAATATATCTAGTACATCCACAAACTTATCAGACTCTGCAATTCCATGTACTATTTAGCTTAATAAACTTCCTGTGTAAGCATGAGACTGGTTTGTTAGGATATTATCAAAGGTTGATTGGTCATGGGGCAAGTACCTTCACAGCCAATATCAATCTTTGCTTAGTGAAAGAGACAAAAGGATTGCAATGTTGGAGGCTTGGAATCAACATTTGGTATCATCTATGCAAGCTACAAGTGTTCGAATGTCTGCATATGATGGCGTAGAGAAGAAGACTACGTAAGAGGAAATTGCATCCAATGGATGAAATATCCAAGAAAAGTGGTCACTAGAAGCGTCAAGTGAGAACTTGTAGGAGTGTTTCAGAACTCATGTCTATCCATGATGCATACTATAGTGCTATGGGTGAAGTGTTTATGAAAAAAATGTTGGAGTCTGCTATACAACATCCAAATTTCAAAAGTCTAAAATATGAGATAAAATCTGAGTCAATGAATAAAGTTGTGGAGCATTTCAATGCAACTAGTGCATAGGGAGTTTGTGATACTGCAGGGATAAGTACAAGGGCATATCGGCTCATATTTAAGAGCTTAAAAACAGCATGTCTTTCTGTGGGAGCAAAAGTTAAAAACAACATGTGTGTGATACTTGTGTGCTACATCATAGAGCTCGCACCCATTCCATACAAATTGTGTCAAATTTTGTCCATGAGTTTTTATAGATGATGACATTGTTCCTTTTTATCGTAGAAGTGATAAAAGATCATTCATGATGTTTGATTATAATTTAGTTGCTCTTGGTGATTGATCAGTATAATCTTGGATGCAGATAAATGTGGTTTGAGGTTCATGATTTGAATCCATGTGATTCCATTTTCAAGAAACAAATTGAAGGCTATAGTGATGTTGCTATATATAACCCTAGGGTGTTTACAATTCAAAAACGTTAGAAGGCTCAAGAACGGTAATCCCAACCTTATGAAACTTTTAGCTTTTTTGCAAAATTCACTTTTAAAATCACTCAGCGTAAGTATACAACTTTTGTTAGCATTGATTCTCCTTTATAAATTAAAAAGCCTCTTAAAATATTAAGAAAGTCAAGAGTCTCCCCACATGGAGCCCATAGGGGCCCTCTCTTTTCCATATGTCCACATCCTCCTTATTCCACATAGGAATTCTAGAAGGATTCCTCTTGACTCCACACTCCTCCACATGCCTTCCATATGCTTGGCATGTGGCCTCTCTTATAATATTGGAACACATGGACATGAGCCCACCTCTTTATGTGACTCACTCTTCCTATTTTCTAAAAACCCCATAATATCCCATACACAAAAACCTACCCTTCAAGCACAAGTTGGGCAATGCTAAGAGCTTGCTCTTGGCTTTTATATTTATATTTATATAGTTAAGGTCCATGTATGAGATTAATTTACCATTTGAATCTTCTAAAATCTCCAAGACTTAATAACGGTGTTAATAAACACCTTTTAGAGTTTTGGAACTCTAAAATCGCAAAGACTTAATAATGGTGTCAATAAACACCTTTTAAACTTTCAGAAAGCAACATCGGTATAATCTCAAAGAACTTTATAAACACCTTGGAATAGTTACAAAGGTTTTTAAAGATGTGTTTGCACTGAGTGAAGCACACATCTTCAAATGACGCATCTTGATGGAGGGCGAAAGAGAGGGAAAGAAGGAAAAGGGAAGGGAAGGGGGAGAGACATGGAATGTAGAGGGAAAGAGAGCAAAGAAGAGGGGGATGGAATGAAGGTAAGGGAAGAGCGAGGGAAGGAGGGGGGGGGGGAGAGAGAGAGAGAGAGAGAGGGGTGGGTGATGAGGAGGGGAAGAGACCGCACTGCCACATAGTGCGGATGCCGAGACAAAAATAATAATAATTTTTATTTTATTTTTTTGGTCTTTGCCTCCATGCTGCTACGGCAGCAGCATGATCTCTTGGATAAGGGAGGGAGGGAGGAAGGAGAGGAGAAGGGAAGAGAGAGGGAGAGAAGGGAGGAGAATGGGAAGAGAGAGGAAGAGAAGGGAGGAGAAAGGGGAGGAAGAGGGAGAGGGGGAACAGAGCTCAACACATGGGAGGAAGGGAGGGGACCACGATGGGGGTGAGAGTAGAAGGAAGGACTAGAGTAGAAGGAAGGTGGAGAGAGGAAGGGAGAGGGAGAGAGGAAGGGAAGAGTAGAGGAGGGAGTAATAATTTTTTAAAACTAAATTTAATTAGATAGGTGGGTGACAAGGAGGAAGGAAAGAGAATGGAGAGGCAAAGAGAGGAAAGAAGAAGGGGGAGGAATGAAGGTAAGGGAAGAGCGAGGGAAGAGAGAGAGAGAGAGAGAGAGAGAGAGAGAGAGAGAGAGAGAGAGAGAGAGAGAGAGAGAGAGAGAGGCTGTGGCAACATAGAGTCGATGATTTTTTAAAAACAAAAAATTTTTTTTTGTTTTTTTTTTTGGTGTCGCCGCTGTGCTGCCGCGGTAGCGCAATCTCTTGGGCACACTATATAAGAAAGGGAGGGAGAGAGGAGATGAAAAGGAGGAGAGAAGAGAGAGAGAGAGAGAGAGAGAGAGAGAGAGAGGGAGGGAGGGAGAGACGGGGGGAGAAAGATGGAGGGAGAGAAGGGAGGAGAAAGGAGAGGGAGAGGGGGAGGGAAAGGATAAGGGGAAGGGGGGGAGGAAGATGGAAGGAGAGAAGGGAGGAGAAAGGAGAGGGAGAGGGAGAGAGGGAGGGGAAGGGGAAGGGGAAGGGGAAGGGGTGTGCAACACGAGAGAGAGGAGAGGGAGAGGGAGAGAGAGAGGGAGAGGGAGAGGGAGAGGGAGAGGGAGAGGGAGAGAGAGGGGAACTAAGAGGGAGGGTGTGATTGAAAAGGGAGAGGGAGAGGTGAGAGTCAATATACTTCCCTCAAGGAATTCAAACTTCCCACTCTAGAATTGAAAGTTCCCTCCCCCTTCCCCCCTTTTCCATTCCCCCCTTCCCCTCCCCCCATTCCCCCTTTCTCCCCTTCCCCTCCTTCCCCTCCCCCCCATTCCCCATTTCCCCCTTTCCTCCATTCCCCCCTTTCCCCTATTCCTGCTTCCGCTCCCCCCATCCCCCCATTCCCCTCCCCCCTTCCCCCTTTCCACCCTTTCCCCTCCCCCCCCTTCCCATCCCACCTTTCTCCTTTTCCCTCCTCCCCCCCCCTTTCCGCTTCTAGTTTAGCTAATATTTCAAACTTGAAATTTGATAAATTAGCCCAAAAATTAACATAACTTTATCATATGAGGTCCAAATTTAGCCCTGCAAGTACTCAAATCGATCAGCATAAGCCATATAGAGTCATATATATGGTTAGAATTTTCAAATCCCAACTTATAGAAAACATGTGTAAAGTATCGTGCCCATCAAGTATGAGCACATTCGAATGACACACCTTAGATTCTCATAACACTTGGTGAAAAACAGTGTTTGTGGCGAGTTTGACCATCCAAAGCATATACAATGGGTATGATAATTTACATGCACCTCAACATAGGTTGGATTCACATGTGTAAAGTATCATGTCCATCGAGTATGAGCGCATTCTTATGACACATCTCAGATAGTTTCTTTTGGCAATTGTGCATATTACTAATTGGTGAAAAACGGGGTTTGTGTGGCAACATTGACCATCCAAAGAATATCCTATGGGCATGATAATTTTTATATGCATCAAAATATGAAGGATTTATGCCTACACATAGTATCATGTCCATCAGGTATGTGCGCACTCGAATAACACACCTCAGATCGTGTTTTTTGATGGTAGTTGTGCATGACACTTAATGAAAAATAGGGTTTGTATAGCGAGTTTGACCATCCAAAGCATATCCAATGGGCACGATACTTGGCACAGGACTCAAAAAAGGTGAAATTGACACGAGTGCAAGGTATCATGTCGATCCGGTATGTGCACACTTGAATAACACACCTCAAATACTATTTTTTGACGGTTGTGCATAATACTTGATGAAAAATTAGGTTTGTGCTAGCTTTGACCATCCAAAGCATATCATATGGGCATGATACTTGCACACACCTCAACATAGGTTGGATTGACGTGTGTGCAAAGTATCGTGTCTATCGGGTATGAGTGCATTTGAATACATACCTCACATACTATTCTTTGGCAATTGTGCATAACACTTGATGAAAAATGGAGTTTGTGGCGTGTTTGACCATCCAAGGCATATCCAACGGACCACATACTATTCTTTGGCAATTGTGCATAACACTTGATGAAAAATGGAGTTTGTGGCGTGTTTGACCATCCAAGGCATATCCAACGGACATGATATTTTTCATGCGTCTCTAATTGTATTATATTAATACGTGTGCAAAGAGTAAGACCCATTAGGTATGAGAGCATTTGAATAATACACCTCAGATACTATTTTTTGGCGTTTGTGCATGACACTTGGTGAAAAATGGAGTTTGTGGCACGTTTGTCCATCGAAAGTAAATTTTATGGGCACAATATTTTGAACACGACTCAACATAGATTGTATTGATGTGTGTGCAAAGTATAATTCCCATCGGGTATGAGTGCATTCACATGACACACCTCATATACATTTTATGGCGGTTGTGGATAACACTTGGTGAAAAACGGGGTTTCTGGTGACTTCGACCATCGAGACCATATCTAATGGGCATGATACTTTGCACACAGATCAACATAGGTGGATTGACACACGTGCAAAGTATCATACCCATCGGGTGTGTGCACGTTTGAATAACACATCCAGAGTGTGTTTTTGGGTCGTTGTGTATGACATTCAGTGAAAAATATGATTTGTGTGGTGAGTTTGACCATCCAAAGCATATATGCTGATGATGCTTGGCACAAGACTCAAAAAAGGTTAAATTGACATGATTGAAAGATATCGTGCCCATCCGGTATGTGCACAATTAAATAACACACCTCAAATACTATTTTTTGGTGGTTGTGCATAATACTTGATGAAAAAGTGGGTTTGTGCTGACTTTGACTATCCAAAGCATATCGGATGGACACAATACTTTGCACGCATCTCAAAATAGGTTGTATTGACATGTGTGCAAAGTATCATGCCCATCAAGTATGAGGGCATTTGAATAACACACCTTAGATACTATTCTTTGGCAATTGTGCATAACACTTAGTGATAAATAAATTGTGGTGCATTTTACGATCCAAAGCATATCTGATGGATACGATATTTTTCATGCATCTCTAATTAGGTTATATTAGCATGTTTGCAAAGCATCGTGCCCATCGAGTATGAGAGCATTCGAATAATATACCTCAGATACTATTTTTGGTGCTTGTGCATAACACTTGGTGAAAAATGGAGTTTGTGACACGTATTCATGAACTTTCAAAGTATCATGCCCATTGGGTATGTGCGCAATTGAATAACACACCTCAAAGCGTGTGTTTTTTAAGGTTGTGCTTAACACTTGGTGAAAAATGAGGTTTGTGGCGAGGTTGACCATCTAAATCATATTTGATGGACACGATACGTTGCACAATCCTCAAAATATATTGAATTGACTTGTATCAATAGTATTGTACCAATTGGATATGTGCGTGTTCGAATAACACACCTCAAATACTATTTTTTGACGGTTGTGCATAATACTTGATGGAAAATGGGATTTGTGGTGGCTTTGACTATCCAGAGCATATATGATGGGCATGATAATTTGTACACAACTCAAAATAGGTTGTATTGATGGAATTTCAATGTATCATGGCCATCAGATATGTGCGCATTCAAATAACATACCTCAAAGCACGTTTTTTGACGGTTGTGCATGACACAGCAAAAAATGGAGTTTGTGGTGCGTTTGACCATCCAAAGCATATTCAATGGGCAAGATACTTTGCAAAGAGCTCAAAATAGGTTGGATTGACATGAATGCAAAGTATCATGTCCATCCAGTATGTCCGCATTCGAATAACATGCCTTAAACTCTATTTTTTTGCGATTGTGGATAACACTTGATGAAAAAGGCGATTTGTGATGACTTTGACCATCCAAAGCATATCCAATGGGCATATTACTTTGCACAAAACTCAAAATAGATTTTATTGATGCACGTGAAAAGTATTGTACCCATTGGGTATGAGAGCATTTGAATAATACACCTCAAATACTATTCTTAATTGGTAGTTGTGCATAACACTTGGTAAAAAATGGGGTTTGTGGTGTGTTTAACCATCTGCATATCCGATGAGCAAGAAATTTTGCACGCACCTCAAAATAAGTTTTATTTATATTTGTGCAAAGCATCGTACCCTTTGGGTATGAGCACATTTGAATAATACACCTTAGGTACTATTTCTTGGTAGTTGTGCATAACACTTCGTGAAAAAAGGTATTTGTCGCGCGTTTGACCATCCAAAGAATATTCGATGGACATGATATTTTTCACATGCCTCAACACAAGTTGTATTGACATGTGTACAAGCAAAGTATCATGACCATTTGGTATGAGCGCATTCGAATGACACACCTTAGATACTATTTGTTTACGGTTGTGCATAACACTTGGTGAAAAATGGAATTTGAGGTGACTTTGACCATCCAGAGCATATTTGATGGGCATGATACTTTGCAGATAGCTCAAAATAGGTTATATATATACACATGCAAAGTATCATGCCCATCAGGTATGTGTATGTTTGAATAACACACCTTAGAGCATGTTTTTTGGCGATTGTGCATAACACTTAGTGAAAAATGGGGTTCGTGGCAAGTTTAACCATCGTGTTTATTGGCACCATTATAAAGTTCTTTGAGATTATACCAGTTTTGCTTTTTGAAACTCTGAATGGTGTTTATTGGCACCATTATCAACTCTTGGAGATTTTAGAGTTCCAAAACTCTGAAAGGTGTTTATTAACACCGTCATTAAGTCTTGGAGATTTTAGAGGACTCTCATGCTAAATTAATCTAATGCATGGACCTTATATATATATTCGTACATATGTACGTACGTACATATGCACACACACACACACACACACACACACACACACACACACACACACACACACACATACACACACACACACACACACAGTTTATCCATGGATTTAAATGATTTTTATTTATTAAAGTTATTAATAAGTTAAGAAAAAGTTAAACTTTTAAATGAAGATTCTTTAAAATGAAAAATTATACTAGGATTTCTACAATATAGAGTCATGTAAGAATTACATTTCTTATTTTTTGCATTATTAGTACAATATGATAGTGTAAGTAAATAAAATCTTTATTTGAAAAGGGTGGTGTCATCTTTTGGTTTTGGAAGGATATTTTCATAAAGTAGATTTTTTCAATAAAAATTGAAGTACAAAAATGAATTAGGACCGTGCACCAGTCTATGTAAGAAGTTATGTTAATTTTCATAATTTTAGTTTTATTTGCTACTGTTTCTTATCTTTTGGTGTAGCTTATCTTTGTTACGTTTTTATAATTTTCATTTTATTTCCTTCAAAACACTCTTAAAAATTCCTTGTTTTTATGTTTTTATCTGTGTTTTGAAGAGTGAGTTTTTCCTTAAATTTTATCCATAAACTAGTCCAAAAGTATCTATTAAAATGAATTTGTATATTGACAAGTCCAAAATTAATGAAATAAGTGTTTCTCACACTGTGTTGTAGAGGGGGAGGAAATGTTGCATGAGGAGCTCCGAGACTATGCAAGGGGGGGAGGAAAGATCATGTGACGAGCTTTCAAACTATGCAAACATATTTTGGAGCTAATTGTGTCCAAGGGAATCCATTATGAGAGGGTATAGAAGTTACACAAAGAGTGGAAGGGAGAAAGAAATGGTCGAGAGGATAGAAGACAAAACAATGAAGGAAATGGAATAGCAGAGGCTTAAGTTTGTAGTTCAAGTGCAAGGGATAAAGAAAAAGTTGAGAGGGATAGAAGAAAAACCAGTGAAGGGAATGGAATAGCGGAGGCTTAAGTTTGTTGCATGACTATAAGGAATTGTCAAGGTGAGAGCCACCGTGATGGTTGGCCCATGTTTTGATTAATTTAAGGCAGCAGTACTAATTTGCATGGTAATGAGTGACTATAGGTGATTAGGCTTCATGATTTACATCTATGGTAACTACTACCATTAACACCACCAGAGGCTTGCATGATCAGTAGAGTATAATTAATTACCAGTACCGAGCTTGCATTCTTTGTAAAGTGCAGTTAATTACCACAAATAATTACCAGTTAATTATTGAGACGGTGATGTCTACTTCATGATTACCAGCCACATCATAATTAATTGTCATTGCCATCAGGCAAGGTAGCATCTAGGGTGGCACCTAAAATTTCACTGGGCTGCTAGCAGTTAATTAGCAGTGCCCACCATGATGGCCTACAATTCATATGATCATGATTCAATTTGGATGGCACCTTCCTCAGATCTTAATTAATTAAGGCGATGGTTTAAAATGGCTCCTGATTATTTGGATGGCACAGCAAACCTCCAAGTGAAAAGGAAGAAGAAGAAGATGATCCCCAGTGGCTCAAACTTTGATTAATATAAGGTCCATCGTGTGTAAGAAGATGATCCCCCACAAAAAAGGATCATTTTTACACCTAATTTAACCCCTCGTAAGTCACCCGTTTGGGACACGAATTGGAACCAGATTGAACAAAAAATTCACACATGGAACCATTGAACTACGAGAAATTTTTCCAGCCAATTCCACACCATTTAGGCACCCATAACACACATCTATTTGCACCTCATATGGGCCCATTTTTGCACTATAGTATCTGGTCTTGATTGGACCAGAACACTAAGCACAAAGACTCTCCGAGATCTATGCCAACATATGGATGAAGACTAGAGGAATGTGTTCTGTCTCTCAGTGCATGCAAATCTCATACGGTTAAAGGCTGATGCAATACTACTATATAAATGCTTGATGGGAAGCCCCCCTCTTCGGGTAGTAGCAGGACTCCTACCTTTACTGCAACAATCACCGGCAACTTCCATGGGATATAACTCCCAAAAAGTTCCAAAATTAGAGCTATCAATGCCTACCAGAAGCAACAAGGATCTACCAGAGGAATATATGGTCTACCTTAAATCTAATCTCCCCTATCTTGCCACTCTCTATTCTGATCTACTCACATCTCTCCCTAACTCTAGTACTATCCTCCATACCTTTCCAAAAATCCATGCTAACCCATATTCCTTTCCATGCCTCTTTGCCCATGCCTCTCGACACTATCACCTAATCTAAGAATCTAACTCCTATCATCTAGTTACACTTAACTTTTTTCCAACACTTGACAATCCATCCCTTGAGGATTATCAAGTTGCTAAATCAATTTGCCCTGCTCCCCCTCCACTTTCCACCAACAACCCTACTTCTACCTTCTCAAATTCACTACTTGCTTCAACTTTAATCTTTTCCCCTGTAACCTCTTCCTCTCCCCCAAGACCACATGTTCCTCCAATCTCCCTTGAGTTTTCAATAGAAAACACCATTAATGATTCCATCAATGAGCTTCAAGAATTGGATAATCCAATTCACACACCGACAAGGGAGTTGCAACAAGATACAAATAGGATTCCCATGCCCAGTAATCCCATTGGTGATTTTTGGAGGCAATGCCCAAACATGCATGGTGATTTTTGGAGGCAATGCCCAAACATGCAGTCAAGAGGAGGATGGGACCTCTCCAGAATTTCAATGAGTATCATCCAAGCACAAATTACCCCAGACATCAGCGTGAAATTGGAGCCATAGCCTACTTGGTGCAGACCAAAGCTGCTCAATGAAAAGTACCTCCTTGAATACATACAAGCTCCATCTTCCTTTCGCACGCATCCCACATTTGATGTGGAGCCCCGTCACTACTGGTGGGATGCCAGTCATCATGATGCAAATAATGCAAATACTCCTCGCAATTGGATGTTAATCAATAGAAACTCTAAAATCGAATGGACAAGCCAGGAAACACTCATCAGATCCTTAGATAGACATGCCTCAATTATGCAAAGCAGTTATGACAAAGCACTCAAGGAAAGTGCAAGATATAGTGAAGTCTTAGCAGTCATCCTGGAGGTGTCCCTCACCATTGATGACCATTTGCCCAACCTCAGCTTCAATCCAAATCAACAAATAGATGTTCAAAGAACAAGTCACCTCTTTCAAAGGGCCATATCTCTTCAAGGGCGTTATGTGTGCTTGTTTGAAGAAATGGGTGACACTGGTTTCTTAAAACCTGAGCAATCAATCTACGGTGTTCGTGGATTACAAGGAAAAGATCGACAAGAAGCTCGCTCTATCACCATCGCCATCGTTACCATACTCATTGGGTAAAGACAACCACATCACAACATCGTCTGCACATAACCGGAGGATGGGTAATCAAATCGGTCTAGGGGAGTTGTTAACCCTGTGGCAACAAGGGCTAGAAGTGCAGTCCAGTCTACAACAACTATAGTCTATGAGAGCATTGTGTGTGTAGGCCACTTGCCTTACACTTTTGTGTAGGACATTTTTTCCTTATGCTTTTGTGTAGCTCAATTGCCTTACATGCTTGTGTAGGACACTTTTGCCTTACACTTTTGTGTAGGAAACTTTTTCCTTAACTTTTGTATAGTAAACTTTTGGCTTACACTTTTGTATAAGGGTGGAAACTATGGAAAATTTATAAATCTCTCTCAATGCAAAGAAGATTCCACTCTTTGAGGTTCGATGTTCACTTCACTTTGATGTTCATGTGCTTCATCTCCTTAGGTCAATGCTCCCTCAATACTATTCACATGTGATAGAATGCTCTACCCTTGCAATCTCCCATCCTCCTCCCTTATCCTCCTCCTCCTCCTCCTCCTCCTTCCCCCTCCCTCATCCTGTTTCCTCCTTCTCCTCCTCATCCTCTTCCTCCCTTCTCAACCCTTCTCCTCTCCTTCCTTCTCCTCCTCCTCCCTTGGTTACTTAACCTAAACTCCATGAGTACATGAAGGAGACTAGCTCTTCACTTCTCAATCTTGAACCCTTTCTAATCCATGGAACCATCATTAAATTTCTCAACCCTACCCTCCCTCTAAACCCACAACCCTTGAACTCCTATGGATGTGAGAACCTCCCTCAATCTTAGTGATCATTGCTTCTTTCTCACCTGAGTGTGCACAAGAACATCTATCGATGCTTTAGCCTACTCCTCTCACAGAAATACGACCCTAGGACCTATGTTACATTTGTGAACACCTATAGTACAACAAGCTATGACACAACTATAAGTAACCAACACCCATCAGACTTGGAAAGAAGAGAAATAGTGACAACAACAAGAATATGAAGAAGGATATGCTCTAGTAGGGTTGAGATGGATTCAGTTAGATTTTTTATCTCACCAGCCACAAATACCAAGAGAATACCAAATGGAATATAAATTTAGAATTCTTTCATAATACATCATCAAGGGAGACCACATGGATTTAATACCATCCTTTTCCACATATACTCATTTGTCTTTGCATGGTGTACAACATTCCTATCATATTGCCAAGGTCTTCTAAGAAAAATATGTGTATCTCCCAAATTTATTGGGACTATGCATGTGTGTGATACAACTTAGAGCTCATGCCCATTCCATATAAATTGTGTCAAATTTTGTGCATGAGTTTTTATGGATGACCACATTGTTTCTTTTTATGGCACAAGTGATACCTGGAGGGGCACTATCTAAAAACTCCATATAGCACGTGCAATCAAGGGGTATTAAAAAATACCCCTACTTACGGATTTTTATAACCTATATATACCCCTTCTGTAAATTTTGGGATGATTAAAGCATCCCTTACGTATAAAATTTTGACATTTTGAAATAAAAAACCCCTTATGTATGTATATTTTGTGTAAGTACTCCATAAAAATATAAAACGCCTTCCATTGATCGCACATGCTATCTTACATATATCTTAGCGACCCCTCGAGAAGTGATAAGAAATCATTCATGACATTTGATAATAATTTAGTTGCTCTTGGTGGGTGCGCTATTGATAGATCATTATAATCTTGGGTGGAGATAATCTTGTTTTCTGGGGTCATGATTTGACATCTAGTGATTCAAATTTTAAGAAATAAATTGAAGGCTATATTGATGTTGCTATTTCTAACCATAGGGCATTTACAATTCAAAAACGTTAGAAGGCTCAAGAATTTTATCAATTTTAGGTCTGTAATGGGGAATTGGATTCTCCTTTGTGAACTTCCACACCTAAATTTTTTTTAAAAGTCATTTGAGTGTTATGGAGATCAACCTACAAATCTTTTACCTTCATACTAAAACTACCTTTTAGTAGCCCAATGCACGAAATTATCATTTGCATCCAAAAGCATTGCTATTAGGAGGTAGCACCCATCCAAAAGCATTGCTATCAAGAGGCAGCGTTCATGTGCATGTTGCAAAAAAGTGTAAAACGTCCAAATAAAAAAGCCCTTCTTATGAATGTTCTATAAAAGTTGACTTTTTTAAAAGAAAATTTGAAGTGGATATGTGTGTGTGTGTGAGAGAGAGAGAGAGGGAGAGAGAGAGAGAAAGAGAGGGGTGTGGGGTTCACAAGGGCATATAATGGTTAAGATCGTGTATATTCTTGTGTTATGGATAAGGAGTTGACGTTAACGGGTCACTCCTTTCATATAGTGATCTCTATTACGAGATATTTACCACGCTCCTCGCTGCTCGTAGACAGGATATCCTGGAGCTCCTACAACCTCCTCATGGCGTCGCTCCTCGTCCACTGGATAGCCCGGACCTCTTGCAAGCTATGCCTCCGTTGCCACTCCACGCGCATCGTACGGGTCAAGCTTCACCCTCTCCACTTCGCGCTGCCACCATCAACAAAAGACATCGCAGTGTCAAAGAGATGATATTAACCCTCTCTACCAGTAGCCCTGTTTTCACTAAATAAACGCCCAGATCAAGTCTTACCACGGACTCTTCGCGAATGAAATGACCGTCCTCAGGACGTGGCTCACGATAAATGCCAGGTCGCTCGCCAGTGCGTTCGTAAGACTCCATAGCGTAGGTTGGAGGCGGCGGGGGCACCTCTACGTTGTAGCGAGGCTGTTCATAGGAAGCGTCAATGATGACAAACCGTGGTAGCGAGGTTGTAACGTGGAACAATCCAGTGATGACAAACCGTCAATGACGGTTTGCCACGAACTCTGACACAACGACGACGACATCGTCCACTCAAAAAAGTTCCGTCAGTCGTGCGAAAAGAATCCAGAAATCAAAATCTGAGCGAATAATAACCATCCGCTGGCATTTCAGAAAGCCTTGCTGGATGTGTCTACATGAAGCCGTCAGCTTTCTAAAATCTTAGCAGTAGTTTACTCGCATGAGATACCGAGTTGCTCGACTTCGAGTGAGGAAATGAAAACGTGAGCGACTGATAACTTTCTTCGTGAAGCCATCAGCTCAATGAGAACTTCTCCTCAAAGGTAGGTAAATATATACATAGATATCCGTGGAAAATTTTCATGGAGATTAGTTCTTTCATGCAATTGCTATTTGCAAATTGAACCTTTACTTTTTCACACTACCTTCTAGGTAATGCTTTTGCAATGATGTGGGGAGTGAAGGGATTTCGTGATATTGAATCTTTGCCAATATTGGATGTTTATTGAATGTTTGTTGACCTTGCTAGGGGTCTTAGGAGAAGAGATAACTTTTTGAGGGTGGACACACACTACCCCATGCTCACCCATACAAGAATAGGGATGGGCAATGTGAGGTTACTCAGGCAGGCAAAACTAGAAAACAAACGCATCTAGGACGCATCTATAACAAATAGTTGAAGATAGCCTACATAAGTAAGGAGGAAACCTCTTCATTGGCAGATGATGACGATTCAAATCCTATTAACAGCATGCGCTCTATTTTTTGTGCATCCATTCATTAATCAACACATGGTGGGTGTGAACTCCAACATAGAGTAGTGTCACTTGGGGGGAGGGAGAAGGCGGAGCAGGTAGAGTAGAGCAGATGGTGGGTACAAAGGCAGAGTAGGTAGCGAGAGAGAGAGAGAGAGAGAGAGAGAGAGAGAGAGAGAGAGAAGGGGGGGTGTACAGCGGATAGCAGAGTAGGTAGAGTAAAGCAGGTAGGGGCAGAACTTCCTGATAGTGATAGCCAACCTGCACCATGTCTTTCTAGTAGTACGATATGACCAAAGTAGATGAGTTACATATACTCATCCCACACAATGGGTAGTATTTAACCAGTTCATAAACATGCCCCTCAGGGAAACCACATATGTAGTATTTCCATAGCATGAAACTTGCCATAGTATAGTTTGATAGCCCTTCCAAATATCCCTTATATTTTCCTTCCACCATTGAGGATTGCATCTAAGCTTCCATTTGGCATTGAGAGATGAAAAAAATGACGGACATCAACTTTTTATACACTACCCTTGTCATAATCTTGCGAAGATAAGACTTTCCTATATTCCACTAGTTCACCCTCTAGTTCTTGGAAGCTATGTGAATAGATGGACATCCCTCGGGAATATTATTCAAGACCTCTTCAATCAGTGTTGTTTTCCTATAATTAAGTCGGAGCCTATCCATGATAGCCACTGCTAACTACCAATAGGCCTCCCTCAAGTCCAAGAGCTTTTGCCAAGAGCATATTTCTTTCAAGAGCCCACAATTTTTAAGGAATATGAAGAAGACAAACTATCGTACCTATCAAGTTCCACTAGACTCCAACTCTCGCCTCCACTTTCTATGTTGTATAAACCATTTTGTATATTCCAACTATGGGGCTTAGAATTCAAAAAGTTGAGAAAGCCATTTGCATATGAAGGATATAGTCCTCTTAGCAATGTTTGCGAGTCGATCCCAACCCTCTGCATGATTTCAAGGCTTTCATAGCCCTAAAGAAACATAATGTCATCTACATTTTTCCCACTCTTCACAGATAAAAAAGCTCTTAGCATCGTTTCTAACTCCTACCAAGACTCTTTTTAAACATCTAGCTAATAGAAGCCAAAACCAACTGTTAATCATATTGGTTGACACCTCCACATTTTGCATCAAGCCTATGCATTTTCAAGAATTAGGATTTTGTTATAACTTGCCTTGATAGGGCCAAGAGGATTGTAAATCTAAAACAAATGGATCCATAGTGTATGGAGAGCGTAGGGTTGGCCCTCCCTTCAAAAGGTGGAAGGTATAAAAGGCCAAAATTTTGACTGTGGTTTTCATTTTTTGTTGTATGCAAGTTTGAAGGAATAAAAGATATGCTCCTTTTCATGAGTTGTGTCTTGCTTCCCTCTTGCCCTTGCCTCTTGTAAATGCCACACATACCTCCCTATCTCCTCTTGCTCATTGTCTCCCCCTCCCCCTTATTCCTTTTCATCCCTCTTCCTCCTTCTCTTTCTTCTTTTGTGGATTCATGATTACAACAACTATGTGTATGGGAGCCTCTTGCATGACACTTGTGGACCATTTGTGCTTGCATTGCTCTCTAAAGGAGTAGTTGGGAGTAGACTACTTCATTGGAATTCCTCCAATATCCCCATGACATGAGAGTCATCATCAAAAATAGCACATTTTTGGCACTGTTGTTCAGGAGATTGAGGTATGCTTTTGCTTGCACGTGCTTCTCTTCTCACATTCCCATTGCCCAACACTTAGTGGCTTAATGAAAGGTTGTTAATTTTGGTGTATAGAAAAGGTGTCAGTTGAAAGGAGTGGACAAGAGAGTGTGAGAGAGGTTTGAAGTGATTTCAAGTTGTTTTTTTAGAGTTTCTTTATGCTTTTAGTTGTCCAATCCTAGGAAAAGCTAGTTTAGATGATTGTTAATGCTTGTTTCCTATTAATTCCAAAGAAACGGATTTGAAAATGATGACTATGGGAGGATTTTGAGGTCTTAGGAATGACAAGATAGTTCTTGTTTTGAAAAACACACCATTTTTCTTGTAAAGTTGTTGTTTCTTGTTATTTTCTTGGTTGCAACAGGTAGAATTGACCAATCCACCTATTGCAAATCTATGGCATACCCAAAATACTTTGGAATGCTCATGTTCTCTCTGAGAACACCGTTGGATGACCTCTGTGCAGAACTAGACCCAAAGATGAGGGAGGGCAATAGCTACAAGGAGGACATGCTTTGCAATTGGTTGTATGACTTGGCATCGACGAAGACGATGAATATTAATTTCCCTAGCTGTTTGAGCACATCTTCCATGGTTTCAGCTGCAGAGTTGTGTTTGGTGATTTCATCTCGGGAACTGCATTTGCAGATCGTGAGGAAGAGCTTTTTTTGTGTTTGACAAGACCTTAGATGTCCTAGGCACATATATGCGAGCCAAGGATGAGTTCAAAGATCTCATCAACTACATGAAAGAGAATTTCACTAATTTTGCATATCAACTTGATGTGTCTTCAAAACATGGGTTTTGATAGATTACACCGTGTCAATTCTTGGACAAACCCAAGTTTGCGAAGCACTTGGCCCACTTTTGTGATAATCTTACAGAGGATGGGTTTAGATAGCTAGAAGTGAATGACCTCTTAGATGCAAGGATCATGGGAAATACAAGCACTAGCTTCCTTTCATGGGAGATGACATTCATCTTTCTTCTCTAGGAAGGAAATCCAGAGGAAGAAGCCTCATCAACAAGAAGCCCCTTTATTTATGCTGCTGATATCCTCATCTCTAGACCAGACTTTTGACTTGTACGAGGAAGAGACTCTTGACAATGGAAGGGAAGATATGGATGCGTTGGACCTACTCCAAGATCCCCCTCTACAAGCGTATAGCAAGAATCTGCATCGGAGACCTCTGACTGAGCATCAGACGTATGGTCATTGTACCCCCTCCTCATTGATGGAGAAGAGTATGTGTCCTTCCATGACATCGAGGCTCGGGGGGGTCACTCATCATATGTAACCCTATCACGTGAGTTCAACAGAAGGATTTTTTTTATTTCTAAAATTTACAGAAATAAATATACATAAGGGATAATTTCAAATAGTTTTGGAAAAAATTTACAGATTTGTATAGAAAAGGGGTACATTTTATTCATGAAATTTTTTACAAATAAGGGACTTTAAATATAGGCATTGAACGCATGTGATATAGAGGGTTAATACATAGTGACCCCCTCGAGCATCGAGGTGCTTGTGGCATCTAAGAGGATGAGGCACTGGGAGTCCTATCTGGGTTCAATGTTGACATAATTGTCTAAGATCCTAAATTTTGGTGTTCAAAAGACCAGACAACAGAAGACTTTTTACTGATAACATTGGTTACATTGAGGGATGTAGACATGTCAATATATGATGCACAACCCCCCGATGTAGAAGCTTCCACTTCCAAGATAGAAACAAGAGAACTTCCACCTCTTAGATGGAAAAGGATGCATCATAAGATCCATCAACATTGCAAGAGAGGAAGGAATAGAAGCTGACGATGCTACAATGTTAAGTTGGAACAATGTTTTGTGTTTTGATGGTCTTTGGTATAACTTGTTTTATTGGTCTTCTAATGTTTGTCGAATTGGTATAGGAGGCATTTGAGGTTGATAAGTTCTCATCTTGATGGGGCCATGTTCACAAGGTGTTTAGGCAAGATCATTCTTTATCCCGTTACCCCAGGTGAAGTGGCACAACACATTGTGGTCTTCCATAACAATTTTTCTTCTTAAGGGCCTACTAAGCTTTTGAAGTGGAAGACATTTTCATGTGCTGTCGGGGGTATTACCACATCACTCGTAATGTTGACAAGGTAATTTTGGCTCACCACTTGGTGGCTAGCAGGGCATTGACAGCAATAGCTATGTCGTTGGTGGCTGGCAGCACTACAAGGCATAGGCCATTTTCCGACGGAAATACCGACGCTTTTTACATTAAAAATTTTTTTTTTCACGGGCGCAAAGGTCGCTATAAAAGTCGTTAAAATCGTCGGAAAAGGAGCGTCGCTATAAACCGTCGCTATATAGCGACGCTGTTAATCGTCGCTATATAGCGACGATGTAAACGTCGCTATATAGCGACGATATAAACGTCGCTATATAGCGACTCTGTTAATCGTCGCTATATAGCGACACTGGTAAACGTCGCTATATAGCGACGATTAACAGAAGGTAAAAAAAATGGTTAGTGGGGCTAAACAGGGCCAAAAGGAAGCCCTGTTTAGCCCCACTAACCATTTTTTTTTTTTTGTAATTACAAAAGAAAGTTTTTTATAACAAAATTTCCCTTGCTTGCAGGGTGATACAAAATTGTTCTTGTGAACGATGAGGAAGAAATGCATATACATATACAACTGTGTTTGAAACAAAATTACCCTGTGAAAGGGCGATACAAAATGGCTCTAACGAGCGGATATGAAAAATGCTACTACCACTACTAATCCGAATCCGAATCCGAATCGTCTTGTTGGGCTGTTCCCTGGTCCTCGGCACCTGCATCTTCTCCCTCGTCCCCGACACCTGCGTCTTCTCCTTCGTCATCGGCACCTGCGTCCGATCCTTGCCCCTGTTGATCGCTCGTCTCTGATGATGGGACGCTTGAGCTTTGACCCTGAGACTGAACCAAATAAATCGAAAATTAGATTGGAACTTAAATTAAAAAGTGAGATTACAAGCAGGAGTAAACTTATACCGTGCGAGCAGCCACCTCAGCCCAATCGACTGTCGCTCCCATTGCCTCTTGCTCAATGAACCACGGCTTGGTTCCTATCCGAAATGCGCGCCGCGTCTCTGCATCCGTAGGAAGACGACCCATCGCAGCTTGCTGTGGATCCAATTTACGAGAGTTAGAGTTAGCTAAAGTGCATGTAATATGTAAGTAAAACAAATAGAACAATACATTAAATGGAAAGAAGTAAACTTACCACGGTTGCCTCGAACGCATACCGTCCACCTGCACCAAAGTGCGAAGTACCTACGACATCCAGCCGTCTCTTCGCAGCCCTCCTCTGACCCTCGAACATTTCAGGATGGTCCCTATTCTGCTTCTTCAAGAACTTCCAATCAGCTTTGTCTGCCCAGCTGGGTTTAGACAACCCCTTTGTAATGGAAGTACGCATGGTTGATCTGCGATGCTTTAGGACCAAACCCATGCGCTCGAGCATATAACTGTTATTAAACTCCACATTTGGCGGATTAGGAAATCTGAGTTTTAACTCATCGATCACCGCCTGCTTCTTTTGGCCATCTTGATACCGCCAATCGATATTTATGCCGCTCTTGAAGTGATGACTCATCAACCGCCTCATGGCGGCCATCACTGCTTTGCCCTTTTTGTCTTCTATTATCTCTCCGGCAGATGTGATTTGATAGGAGAGATCCCCTGATGAGTAAGGGGGACTGACGGTAGCAGAGTCTGAAGGAGTGGAAGCTGCGCGACCGCTTCCGAATCGAGGAGTAGCTGTGGGAGTAGGAGAGGGAAAGGGACCTGACTGATACTGTGTCTCCGGACCAAGTGGAGACCTAAAGGAGCGTGAGTGTGCTGACTCGTCTACATCTCCTGAGTCAGCACAACATGAGCCGCCCATCCTACTCTTCCTTCCCTTGCGGGAGGCATGCGCGGGTGATGATCCCGCGGTCGAAGGGGCGCGAGGGGATGGCTGGGCTGTACGTCCACCCGTCGGTGTAGGGGAAGGAATTGCGGAGGTCCTCTGAGAGAGCAGAGAGAAGAATCTCGCTGCCTCCTCATCGCTCATCTGCGCTACAAACTCGTCGGGAGTCCCAACAAATCCATGCGCGGCTAGCAAAGGAGTCCCCTGAGGGGTAGTGGCAGTGCTACGTGGAAGAGGGGTCGGACCAGGGGTAGTCACAGTGCTAGGACCGAGAGGAGTCGGACCAGGGGTAGTCCTCGGGGTAGTCGCCTGAGAGGAATCAAAGTCCTCTGGAGCATATAGATCGTGAGCTCTCCTCCTGCGAGGCTGTCCGTACTCGTCGGATGAGCGACGTGATCCCATGTCTAACATAGACACAAACACGAAAACAGAAAACAAATAAACAAACATGAGCATTCTCATAGGCATAGGCATAGGCAAGAAGAAAGAAGAGGGAAAGGAAAGAAGAGGGAAAGGAAAGAGGGAAAGAAGAGGGAAAGATAAGAGGGAAAGAAGATGTAAAGGAAAGAAAAGAATGAGAACGAGGAAATAGAGAATGAGAGAAAGGGAAAGAGATGAGGGAAAATAGAGAATGAGAGAAGGGGGAAATGAGAGAAGGGGGAAATAGAGTGGGAAATAGAGAATGAGCTTATGCAAAAATAGAGAATGAGCTTATGCTTCTCTCATTCTCTATTTCCGCATAAGCTCACGCATGTGCATGAGCTTATGCGGAAACTTAAGCATAAGCTCATGCACATGCATGAGCATAAGCATGAGAAGGATGAGTTTCCGCATGCTTATGCTCATGCGGAAAAAGAGAAGGAGCTTATGCAGAAAAAGAGAAGGAGAGAAGCATCTCTCATTCTCTATTTCCGCATAAGCTCCTTCTCTTTTTCCGCATGAGCTTATGCTTATGCTCATGGGTGAGCATGAGCTTATGCTCATGTTTCCGCATATGCGAAAATAGAGGAGGAGAGAAGCATAAGCTTCTCTCATTCTCTATTTCCGCATATGCTCACGCAAAAGAGAAAGAGAAAGAGCTTATGCAGAAAGAGAGAAAGAGCTTATGCGGAAAAAGAGAATGAGATCCGCATATGCTTCTCTCATTCTCTATTTCCGCATAAGCTCCTACGGAAACTTCCGCATAAGCTCATGCTCATGAATAAGCATAAGCTCATGCTTATGCTCATGCGGAAATAGAGAAGGAGCTTATGCGGAATGAGAGAAGGAGCTTGTCATGAGCTTATGCGGAATAAGAGAAGGAGCTCATGCGGAAACTTGCGGAAAATTGCATGCGGAATAAGAGAAGGAGCTTATGCGAAAAAAGAGAATGAGAGAAGCATAAGCATAAGCATGAATGAGCATAAGCATGAGCTTATGCTTATGCTTATGCATAAGCATAAGCATAAGCTCATGCATAAGCTCATGCTTATGCTCATGCGGAAACTTGCGAAGGAGCTTATGCGGAATGAGAGAAGGAGCTTATGCGCAAAAAGAGAAGGAGCTTATGCGGAAAAAGAGAAGGAGCACTTTCGGAAACTTGCGCATAATCTCTTGCGGAAACTTGCGCATAAGCTCATGACAAGCTCCTTCTCTCATTCCGCATAAGCTCCTTCTCTATTTCCGCATGAGCATAAGCATGAGCTTATGCTTATGCTTATGCATAAGCATAAGCATGAGCTTAAGCATAAGCTCATGCTTATGCTTATGCATAAGCATAAGCATAAGCTCATGCTTATGCTCATGCGGAAATAGAGAAGGAGCTTATGCGGAATGAGAGAAGGAGCTTATGCGAATGAGAGAAGGAGCTTATACGGAATGAGAGAAGGAGCTTATGCGGAAAAAGAGAATGAGAGAAGCATATGCTTCTCTCATTCTCTATTTCCGCATAAGCTCTTGCGGAAACTTACGCATAAGCTCATGCGGAAGAATGAGCATAAGCATGAGCTTATGCTTATGCTTATGCATAAGCATAAGCATAAGCTCATGCTTATGCTCATGCGGAAAAAGAGAGGGAGCTTATGCGGAAAAAGAGAAGGAGCACTTGCGGAAACTTGCGGATAAGCTCTTGCGGAAACTTACGCATAAGCTCATGCTCATGAATGAGCATAAGCATGAGCTTATGCTTATGCTTATGCATAAGCATAAGCATAAGCATAAGCATAAGCTCATGCTTATGCTCATGCGGAAATAGAGAAGGAGCTTATGCAGAATGAGAGAAGGAGCTTATGCGGAAAAAGAGAATGAGAGAAGCATATGCTTCTCTCATTCTCTATTTCCGCATAAGCTCTTGCGGAAACTTACGCATAAGCTCATGCGGAAGAATGAGCATAAGCATGAGCTTATGCTTATGCTTATGCATAAGCGTAAGCATAAGCTCATGCTTATGCTCATGCGGAAAAAGAGAGGGAGCTTATGCGGAAAAAGAGAAGGAGCACTTGCGGAAACTTGCGGATAAGCTCTTGCGGAAACTTACGCATAAGCTCATGCTCATGAATGAGCATAAGCATGAGCTTATGCTTATGCTTATGCATAAGCATAAGCATAAGCATAAGCATAAGCTCATGCTTATGCTCATGCGGAAATAGAGAAGGAGCTTATGCGGAATGAGAGAAGGAGCTTATGCGGAAAAAGAGAATGAGAGAAGCATATGCTTCTCTCATTCTCTATTTCCGCATAAGCTCTTGCGGAAACTTACGCATAAGCTCATGCGGAAGAATGAGCATAAGCATGAGCTTATGCTTATGCTTATGCATAAGCATAAGCATAAGCATAAGCTCATGCTTATGCTCATGCGGAAATAGAGAAGGAGCTTATGCGGAAAGAGAGAAGGAGCACTTGCGGAAACTTGCGGATAAGCTCTTGCGGAAACTTGCGGATAGCTTATGCTTATGCTTATGCTTATGCTTGCGGAAACTTGCGGAAACTTGCGGAAACTCATGCTTATGCTCATGCGGAAATAGAGAAGGAGCATAAGCATGAGCATAAGCATAAGCATAAGCATAAGCATGAATGAGCATAAGCATGAGCTTATGCTTATGCTTATGCATAAGCATAAGCATAAGCTCATGCATAAGCTCATGCGCATAAGCTCTTGCGGAAACTTGCGCATAAGCTCATGACAAGCTCCTTCTCTCATTCTGCATAAGCTCCTTCTCTATTTCCGCATGAGCATAAGCATGAGCTTATGCTTATGCTTATGCATAAGCATAAGCATGAGCTTATGCTTATGCTCATGCTTATGCATAAGCATAAGCATAAGCATAAGCTCATGCTTATGCTCATGCGGAAATAGAGAAGGAGCTTATGCGGAATGAGAGAAGGAGCTTATGCGGAAAAAGAGAATGAGAGAAGCATATGCTTCTCTCATTCTCTATTTCCGCATAAGCTCTTGCGGAAACTTACGCATAAGCTCATGCGGAAGAATGAGCATAAGCATGAGCTTATGCTTATGCTTATGCATAAGCATAAGCATAAGCTCATGCTTATGCTCATGCGGAAAAAGAGAGGGAGCTTATGCGGAAAAAGAGAAGGAGCACTTGCGGATAAGCTCTTGCGGAAACTTACGCATAAGCTCATGCTCATGAATGAGCATAAGCATGAGCTTATGCTTATGCTTATGCATAAGCATAAGCATAAGCATAAGCATAAGCTCATGCTTATGCTCATGCGGAAATAGAGAAGGAGCTTATGCGGAATGAGAGAAAGAGCTTATGCGGAAAAAGAGAAGGAGCACTTGCGGAAACTTGCGCATAAGCTCTTGCGGAAACTTGCGCATAAGCTCATGACAAGCTCCTTCTCTCATTCCGCATAAGCTCCTTCTCTATTTCCGCATGAGCATAAGCATGAGCTTATGCTTATGCTTATGCATAAGCATAAGCATAAGCATAAGCATAAGCTCATGCTTATGCTCATGCGGAAATAGAGAAGGAGCTTATGCGGAATGAGAGAAGGAGCTTATGCGGAAAAAGAGAATGAGAGAAGCATATGCTTCTCTCATTCTCTATTTCCGCATAAGCTCTTGCGGAAACTTACGCATAAGCTCATGCGGAAGAATGAGCATAAGCATGAGCTTATGCTTATGCTTATGCATAAGCATAAGCATAAGCTCATGCTTATGCTCATGCGGAAAAAGAGAGGGAGCTTATGCGGAAAAAGAGAAGGAGCACTTGCGGAAACTTGCGGATAAGCTCTTGCGGAAACTTACGCATAAGCTCATGCTCATGAATGAGCATAAGCATGAGCTTATGCTTATGCTTATGCATAAGCATAAGCATAAGCTCATGCTTATGCTCATGCGGAAATAGAGAAGGAGCTTATGCGGAATGAGAGAAAGAGCTTATGCGGAAAAAGAGAAGGAGCACTTGCGGAAACTTGCGCATAAGCTCTTGCGGAAACTTGCGCATAAGCTCATGACAAGCTCCTTCTCTCATTCCGCATAAGCTCCTTCTCTATTTCCGCATGAGCATAAGCATGAGCTTATGGTTATGCTTATGCATGCATAAGCATAAGCATAAGCATAAGCTCATGCTTATGCTCATGCGGAAATAGAGAAGGAGCTTATGCGGAATGAGAGAAGGAGCTTATGCGGAAAAAGAGAATGAGAGAAGCATATGCTTCTCTCATTCTCTATTTCCGCATAAGCTCTTGCGGAAACTTACGCATAAGCTCATGCTCATGAATGAGCATAAGCATGAGCTTATGCTTATGCTTATGCTTATGCATAAGCATAAGCATAAGCTCATGCTTATGCTCATGCGGAAATAGAGGAGGAGCTTATGCGGAATGAGAGAAGCATAAGCATAAGAGAATAAGAGGGATGCGGAAATAGAGAATAAGGGGGAAAGGAAAGAGAGAAGGGAAAAGAGAGAGGGGGAAAGAGAGAATAAGAGAAGAGGGAAAAAAGAGAAGGGGGAAAATGAGAAAAAGAGAAGGGGGAAGAGAGGGTTCCTACGCCCATCACTGCAGCTAGCGCTTAAGGCGCTAGCTGCAGGCAAATGCAAATAACAAAAAGCTTAAATGGAAAGAAGAGGAAGCACTTACCTGTAAAAGTATGTCCCGCTCGGTGTAGTGGACTGGGCCCACAAAAGAGAGACTATGTCCCGCTCGGTGTAGTGGACTGGCCCTACAAAAGAGAGAAAACAACCCATTTTTTCAAATAAGATGTTAGTGGAAAGAGGAGATCACAAAAGCAACTTCTTGAAAGGAGACAAGGAAAGAGAAGATTGAGGAGACAAGGAAAGGAGGAGATTGAGGAGAAGAGAAGGAAGAGAAGGAAGAGAAATACAGAAAGAAGAGGTGAGTTTCTTTCTTTCTTTCTTGAAATTTCGTTTTTTGTTTGAATCCTTTCTAATCAAGCATGAAAACTAGTTTAAAACTTTAGCAATACAAGTAGAAACACTCACAAAACCAAAGCTAACAAACAAACAACCTACATTGTTGAAAAAAACTCACCTTTTGAAGAACTTTCTTTCTGGAAACCAAAGAGGGAAAAAGGAGAGAGAGGGTGCACAAGAGGTAGGAGGAGGGTGAGGAGTGGGAAATAGGGTAGGAGGTTGCTTGGAATAGATGGGAGGTCAGTGAAAATAGGTGGGAGGAGATTTTGGAGAGCTTAGTTTAGAGATTAGGAAAGCTTTGAGCAAAACGCCGCGGGTTTCGCCGTTTCGGGTTTTAACCCACAGCGTCGCTATATAGCGACGCTTATTCGTCGCTATATAGCGACGTTTTTAATTGAAAACGTCGCTATATAGCGACGCTTTCAATTAAAATCGTCGCTATATAGCGACTGAACAGAGCGTCGCTATATAGCGACGCTTACTGTTTGTTTTTTAATGAGGCCTCTTGTGACTCAAACATGCTATGCCTATAATTGTCAATATCTCCTCTTACTACATAGCCTTACTATATAGGATTTTTTGTTTCAATCCTTACTATATAGCGATGTCATTCTTTTTATATAGCCTCAAGAGAAGCTCAAATTAAACATGCTATGCTCATAATTGTGTACATCTCCTCTTCATGCTTATGTTTTGGTTTTATAAGTGTAGATGGAAGGGACGAGTGGAAGCTCATCCGATGATGCGCCAACGCCCGGGAGCACGAAGTGGCTTACGGAGAGGTTATATTGTCATTGCACTCATTGCAAGCGAGAAGTACGACATCAACGTCGTATTATCATGCGCCACTTGCGGATGTATGGGGAGGAGCCGGAACCAGTACCCCCCGTTGGTGTTGCACATGTTGATGGATCATCGGTAAGTCAAAGCTATTTAAGTTCGCAATCTTATTGTATACCCGGAATTAGAAGATCTTCTATTTACACGAATGAGCTTATGACAGGATGACGAGGGTGACGAGGGTACACATATACCTTCTCACTTTCAACAAGACTATAGTCTCCCAGATGACGACGAGGGTATGGTCGACATGATGGATTCCATTTTTAGGGGCACTACATCCCACGTACACGTGATGTCAGAGTCTGAGGTGAAAATGCGAGAGTTGCAATCAACACAATTGTACGAGGGTGCCAGGATGTCTAAACTACGTGCTTGTCTCTCAATCTTGAATCTACAAGTACAGTATGGGTGGTCGGATACAAGTGTCTCGGCCTTAATGAGGTTAGCCCTTGCATTAATTTGATTGACTCATTATTTGGATATTGTTTGTTTTGAGAATCATCATTTGGATAGTGTCTTTGTCATAGGTTGCTCCAAAAGATGTTGCCTGCACCAAATACCATGCCCGCATCAAGAGATGAAGCGAAAAAGATGCTAACAATGGTGGGTATGGATTATGATACCATCCATGCTTGCCGTAATGATTGTATTCTCTTTCGTCGTGAGCATGGAGATTTGGCTAGTTGTCCAAAGTGTGGGGAACAACGATATAGAGATGACTTGCAGGGTGAGAGGATACCGGTAAAGGTCTTAAGACACTTTCCCATCATTGCAAGAATACAACACATGTTTCGATGCAAAACCATAGCGGAGTTGATGACATGGCATGCATCTCATCGGTCCACTGATCACACATTGAGGATTCCCGCAGATTGTGCGGCTTGGAAGCACATAGATAATCAGTGGCCGGACTTTGCGAGAGAGCCACGCAACTTACATCTTGGGCTAGCCATGGACGGCGTGAATCCTTTCGGGTTACGCTCGACATCTTGGTCGACATGGCCCATAGTCGTGGTGAATTACAATATCCCACCATGGCTAACAATAAAAAAGGGACACCTCATGCTTGCACTACTTGTGCCAGGAAAGTACAAGGCAAGAAACATGGACGTGTACATGGCACCTTTGATAGAGGAGTTACAGATATTATGGAGAGGAGTGCAGGTCTTTGATATTTCCAGAGCTCCTAGGCATACCAATGATATTTCCGTCAGGGGTATCTTGATGTGGACCATGCATGACTACCCAGGATATGGAGAGTGCGCAGGTACGTGGTTATGTCTTTACATGTACAATGAGGGATTATGCTTTTTTTACTCTCTTTTGCACGCATGTCTTGTACTAACATATTCATGCACGCGTGCAGGGCTTGCTACAAGTGGGTACCATGCTTGTCCTGTTTGTGGACCCGCTCTGAAATCGCTTGCACGCTACTCCAAACACATGAGGAAAAATGTTTATGAAGGTCATGCTCGATACCTTCCGCTCGACCATCTCGCACGTGGAGGTCAGCTTGATCCACCACCATCATATTTAAAAGCAAGTGATTGGATTCAAGCTTGGAGGGAGAATGGAGAGGAACCTCCTCCTGGTATGAAGAGGCTATCGATCTTTCACGAGCTTCCTTATTGGGGTCAGTTACAAATCAATCATCTCTTGGATCCCATGCATATCTTTAAGAATGTGGGGGCTACCATTTGGGCACACTTGGTTGGTTCCAAGGACTCGAGAGGAGTGCGAGAAGACTTGCGTGCTATGAATAGGATGTCTCGTTTGTGGCCCCAAGTGCATGCTTCAGGAAAAGTTGTCCTCCCGAAAGCAACGTGGATCCTCTCTACGAGGGAGGAGGCAGCGATCAAGGCAGACATTGCCTCTTTTCAAACACCGACAGGGTACATGCGTTGCTTGAAAGGAGCATTTTCAAAGGACAATAAGCTTAGTGGCCTCAAGTCCCATGATTGGCACAAGGTCTTACAGGTATTCTAAGTAGAATTAGTGTACCGATAATAGTGATGCATTAGCGTAATTATTATTATGTTATATTGTTGACATGATTTCATTGTTGCTTTGATAGTTCATCCTTCCAATTACAATAAAAGGGTGCTTACAAGAAGATGTTAGAAATGCTATATTCAAGATCTGTGGTATTGTGAGGTATGCTTACTATCAATTCGCATTATCTATTTTCTTCATGGACATGTGAAATAGGTGGATATCTCAAATATCTTACATATGCATGGACATGTGAAATAGGTGGATATCTCAAAAAGAGATCTCTATATCGAGCATCGAGAAGGCTAGGGTGGAATCCATCGAAGCCGTATGCTTGCTTGAGAAGCACTTTCCCTCAAGCATTATGACAACTCAAGTCCACTTGCTTGTGCACATAGTTGATGAGGTGGCTATAGCAGGTACCGTTCATAATCGATGGATGTTTTTTCTCGAGCGGTTTATGAAAACTTTAAAGGGGTTTGTAAGACAAAGAGCAAGACCAGAAGCAAGCATGGCAGAGGGATGGCTTGTGCAAGAGTCATTAGTATATATCACAGAGTTTCTTGCATCCACGGATCCTGATATGCCGCAAGCTTGGCACAACAAGGATGATGATCGCATCATTGGCGAGGTCCCCCAAGGAAAAGGGATTGAAAGAAAGATGAGCGAAGAGCAAATGGAGAAATTCAATAAGTTTTGTATCCTCAATAGCCCTGAGATGCAGAAGTGGATTGAGAGATATGAAGTGGCCAAAGCAGAAAGAATAAATGCAAGGACGAGATTCAGAGTAATGTACAGGCGATCACAACCATATCCACGAGATCTGGCTCTTCTCCCTACTCACATGTCACTTGATTGGCTACAACTAGCTATACGTAAAGCCGAACGTGATGGAGAGACAATAAACGAGCGCGAGCGGGAGTTATCATCTGGATGTATGGTGCATGTAAGTTTCTTATCTCTTGATGTAATTAAGTAATTATTTGTGGCAATATATGCTATAAAATAGGTGCATCTTCATTGTTTTAATGATGCTCTTTTACAGTACAAAAAGTACAGTGCATTATGGTCATATGGACGACATTTTCGCATAGAACGCATCGATTCAAAGAGAGTCACGTATGATTGTGGAGTCATGGCTAACTTCACACAAGATAGCCGAGCAAGTGCTTCGGATACCAATCTTCTCTCCTCACAGTTGGATTATTGTGGAACCATACGCGACATCTATGAAATTGATTTCAGACGATTTACTATTTTCATTCTTGATGTAAAATGGTTTAGAACTACTTACAACGGTCCCCATGCAACTGTGAGAAAAGATGGTAGCGGTCTCTTTGCAATAGACTCCACCAAACATTGGACCGATGAAAGTGATACTTTTGTTCTTCCCGAGCACTGTGAGCAGGTGCATACTAATGATTTAATTAGTCGAAGCTTTCGTTTTTTAAGTCCATTGATATATATATAATTGACGACATTTGGCACGTGATTTTTCATCTTCAATATAGGTGGTTTTTCATCCGGATCGTTCTGATCCAAGATGGTGGTACGTGATCCAAGTTGCGCCACGAAGTAAGCAGATTTTTGAAGATCGAGATGTGGATATGGAGATGCCACTACCAAATCCGGATCCAATTGATGAATCTAGCGAAGAAGATGTAGATCACCATATGAGGCAAGAGGAAGATGCGCATAATGACATCGCACGGGAGGAGGATGGAGATCACGATATTGACGAGGAAGACAACAATCGTCAAGATCGATCACCACACTTAAGCTTAATTGAAGAAGATGATCAAATACTTTTAGGTGAACGTACGATGCTAGAGTACGATGATGATATAGGAGATCAACTCGGTATAGAGTTGGAGATAGACTTGCTTGGCGCCTTAGACTTGGCTCAAGATGAAACAGTTGATGTAAATGCTCTTATTTAATTTGATTTTTCTCATCTCCAACTTGGACATGAATATATGAGCTTCAAAGGCTTGATGTACATGCTCTCATTTTTTATTTCTCTATGAGCTCAAACATGTATGAAAATTTAAAAAATTTTGTCATTGGAAGAAAATAAATTTTAAGACTTTAAAAAAAAAAAAAACCTCTCTGTAAAACGTCGCTATAATATAGTCTCAGTGTCGCTATATAGCGACCTTTAAAAGTCGCTATATAGCGACTTTAGTAGAAGTCGCTATATAGCGACCTTTCATAGTCGCTATATAGCGACCATTACTAACGTCGCTATATAGCGACGTTTCTTAAAAGTCGCTATATAGCGACGATTTACGACACCCGATTTTTATACCGACGATTAACGCTAAGCGGGCGCTAATCGTCGGTACGTAAACGTCGCAATAGGATGCGTGTGTAGTAGTGCAGGGCGTTGACAGCAATAGCTATGTTGTTGGTAGCAAAACAGGATAATCTAAGTTCTATTACAACTAGGTTTAAATCTAGGAGTGCACCCGAGGATTCAAAGACTCCTATTCTTGATGTAATAGAAGTAGCTAAGAAGAAACATAGCTATGAGGCCTCTTGTAATACATTTTGGAATACAAACATCTATTTTAATGGATACATGACTTTCTCGCTTTTCCTTATTTACTATTGTGTTTGTTCCAAGTCATCACTATTCTAGATATATTTCTCCATTGTTCAACATATTTATTCCATTCTATTAATTGTGTAAAACCGCTGCATTTTTGGCCAATTTTGGGCTTTGTGATGATCATTTTCTATCATCCAAGAGGAATTGTACCATGCCGTAGGCGGCAAATTTGTCTGAGATGTTGCAAGGAGCCCAAAAAAGCATGAAATCCATGACGGCACAAATTTGGCCATTTTGGGGACCCCAAATGGCCAAATTTACACCTTGGCGGAATTCGTTCTTTTTGGGCTCCTTGTGACATTCTAGAAAACTTGAGCCCCCAAATGGTCAAATTTGTGGCAAGTTTCATGCTGTCTGGGCTCCTTGCCATGTCTCGAACAACTTTGCCTTTTGCGGCATGGTGAAATTCCTCTTGGATTTCATAAAATGACACTAACATCATGAAATGACATCATTCAACCTTTCAAAATGTATTATGTCATAAAAGAAAGTTGTAGAATCATCCCACTGGAGAGAGTACACATATGTACTTTACATGCAAAACTACACGTACTTGATAAGTTGTATTTGCATCTTGTTTATGCTTGGAATTTAATTCCTCAAGAAGTATCTGCATGGCGCATTGCAGAAGCTGAGAAGTTGCTGTCAGAGATGGGATTTCATGGAGGAAATGCCAAACTTAAGGAGGATAAGAAAATGTCTGGGGAAACACATAATCTTCCTCCAAAAGTGTCCATGGGTGGAGGGAAGGCAAGGAAATTTCTGTCAAACCACAATCTCGACAAAGACAAACATACATTGTCTCAATGTAGTTTGGGTTGGGAATACTGGAAAGCATTGTGTGGATGCATGACCAATAAGGCTTCTCATCCTCAAGTAGCAACTTTGAGAGCTAAAGGTATAGAGCGCCAAGACCAGGGCAAAGAGGACCCAGAGAAAAATGAGTTACTATGGGTGTACAAGTCGGTAGAGACAAGCAAGAAGTAGGTGGTCCAAGTGTGTAATGAGATCTGTGATACTGCATCAGACTGGCCTAAAGAGCTGTTAGATGCTTGCTACTATACAGAGAGGTTGATAAGATAGTCGAGAGTTTGAAATTTCCCTGAGCCGCAAAATGTCATTGTATTTTTGTTTTGGTAAACATCTTATAGGCAATTCTTGGACTCGTGGACTTCTCAAACTTCCATCATCCATTACCTATGCTGCTTGTAATAATTGATTTTTTGTAGGCGTGCTTCCATTTTAATACTTAAATGTCTCTAGAAAGAAATTTGGTTTATTTAGTGTAAATAATATGTGAGTGTAATATTTTGTGAACACATAGGAATTATCTCAGGTCTACCTGAGTAAATTGTTAGCCGATCTTATTTTAGTCGACCAACGTACACTTAGATCTCAATTTAATACACAACTACTTAATACACGAGGTGGATGAAGTGATTAAATAGGACTAGTCTAATGTCGTAAGTAGGCTGGTGGCTGAAATTTGACAGTTAAAGATAACCAACCTAAAGGGGATTGTTTTAGTATAGCACATTGCAAAATGAATTTTAGGACAGCATGAACATCTCTATCGTCAGGTTGTTGGCAAGCTACTCTGGCTCATTCACACTCATCCGGATCTTTCTTACTCAGTTTCTATTGTCAGTTAGTACTTTAATGAACCCAAGCACACTCATTGGCATGCATGTATTCATATCTTACGGTTCATACGTGGTACTTACTCTTATGTTTTACATTTCAGACTAGGACTAACACTACAGGGATACATTGATTCCGACTGGGCTGGCGACTCGGACAATCGCCGTTCTCATGGCGGCTACAATTTCTCGTTCGGCTCGGCACCTGTTTCTTGGTCCAGCCATAAACAAGAAACTGTTGCTAGATCTTCTACTGAGGCTGAATACCGGGCCTTGTATCCACCGTGGTGGTTGGTTGCACACTAGGATATGAACTGCCACCAATGGAGTGGTTTGCTTCTATTATTACAAGACAAATGGTATACCATTCATTCATTTAGGATTTTTGAATTAGTTATGGGATTTAATAGAACCAACCTGCATGGGATTTATCATTTGGGATTTACAAAACCCAGTGTGGTGGTTAGTTTGGGATTTACTAAAAGAAGCATAGTCCCAAATACATATTCCAATTTACAAGATAAGTGGAATATCGTTTCCTGCAATGAGACTACGTTTTCTTAATACTATCTTAGTCATCTTCATCCACTACTCCAAGGTGATACTCTTGCCCTTCTTTCAGTGTGGCATAAGTTACATCTAGAACTTAATAGCTCTTACTAGATGAGAGTACACAAAAGTTTGAGGACTCTTATGTAACAATTTGTAATTGTAGCCTCTCTTGGATGTTTTCTAGTAACAAAAATCTCCAACTAGTACATCCCACCTCTCATAGGTTGTTTCACAATCATCTTTAAATGTTCCTCAACCTTGTGCTTAGGTTTTGTTCCCTGCAACATAAAGTATGGGTCATCTTTCTCATTCTCCCCAAAGGCAGTGACAATTGCAAAGTTATCCCCCACTTCCAGACAATCAGTGAGGTCATTAAAACTCTCCCCAAACTAAGGTGAGTTGTTGTTTTTCTCTCCATTGTTTGTCACTCTATTTGAATGTAGAGGAAAAACTTGAACTCGCTCCCACATTCATAGTTGCAATATTCTCACAATTGTCATGATCCCCTATGTTGCACGCACTATAGAAACAAGAATTTTTTCTTGTTTTAATCAAGTGGTTGTTTGAAAATCCCCATATACTATGCAAACCATGAACTCCTTTAATTTATCGCAATTGTGTTGGATTCTCCTTTGCACTTCATCCACTTTCAGTTCATGGAACACTCTGCATACTACACTATTCTTAAGGCTTTGTTTACTGTATGTTGTATGTTGAATGTGCACATGTGGAGAGGTTGGCTGTAAGCCATGTTACAGCATCATGGGCATCACTTTGCTTTTCTTGAGGGCATGTTAATTAGTGTTTAAATAGATCTTGCTTAATAATAGCACCACATTCATCTTGTTCACCCTTGCCATGGCTAGATCCAAAGAAATTCCACATCATGTCTAGAGTGGTTAGGGATTTGAACCTTGAGACAAAGTAGAATCCACGGGCTGATTTAACTTAAGAGGCAGCACCATCTGATCACATCCAATGTTGTTTTATATTTTTTGGATGGGTATTTTATTTTTTCAGCCATTCCCAATGTAGTAGAAAAGCATGCTACACAAATAAGGTGTCGTGTTCTCTATCATCTGAAATGTAGAAATGATATGTGCGTTGCATTGACGTGGAATTGTGTGAGTCAGCAAGCAGATTGGCATTAGTTGTAGAAGAATCAAGCAAATGACTATACGTGATATGCAAAAGAATTGTTATCTTATTGTTGTACCAGTGATCCCTTTGTATCTCACTTTTTTCTTGAAATGAATAATTTTCAACAAAATCTATGACAGAGACAATAGTATCATGGGGAAAAACTGGCAAGGCATGAACTGCTTATCTTGCCCAATTGGCTGTGAAATTGTGAAGCACATATTTTGGGATGGATTGAACCACGTGACCTATAAGCTCCCTCAGCTTAGTCTCAGGGGGTGCACTCCTAAGAAACCCTATGTATCACGTGCATTCAAGAGGTATTTAAAAACCCCCTCAACAAAAAATTTTGACTCAATAAACACACCCCTCTTTACTTGTGAACTAAGTGATTTTTTTCTAAAGTTGAATTTAAAAACCCCTCCTATTATTGTAATTCTATTAAATTTTAAAAAAAAAAGATAAATTAAAATACTCCTCCTTTTGAATGCTCGTGGTACACTAAAATCTGTGAGGTGAACCCCCCGAGGGCTTAGTGCTCTTATACAATAGTAGCCATCTCTTTTTATAGGATCCTTCAACATTGATATTTTCAAATCTCCTCCATTTTAGGTCAACATGGTTGTCTTCCCACATTTCATTTGAATAGACAAATATCTTCTTCTTTAACTTCAGACTACAATGCTTTCATGTTCCACAAAAGAATTCAATGCGGTACCACTCACGGTCTCACTTTGGATACACCACTGGCTCCCACAATTTGAAACACCTCCCTGGTTTAGGACATGTTTAGGACAATCACAATTTCAACTACTGGGCTGGTTTAGGATAGTTACAATTTTACCATCGACTTGGTTTAGGACATGGTCACAATTTCAACCACCGGGCAGGTTAGGACATGTTTAAGATAGTCACAGTTACAACTACTGTGCTGGTTTAGGACAGACAGTCAACAATTTCAACCATCGGGCTACTTTAGGTCACAGTCACAATTTCAACCACTAGGCTAGTTTATCCTAACGGTCTCAACTTCATATATTAGACAATAACAAGTATATTTCTTTTCATTTCCCAATTTCACAATTAGAAAATAACAATACATTGCTTTTCATTTTTGAATTTCTGAATTTCAATAAATAACTACTGCTATTTGTCTTGAACCAGCATCGGACTAGTTTAGGACAATCACATTAAGTCCAAGCCATCTCGGTCTAGAAATTAAGTGGTATATGATCCGAATAGTACAAAAATAAATTTAACTAATCTAATTACTAAGAAACACAATAATTTTAGCCATTGAGCTGGTCAACAACTAATGTCTATTAAACCATGATGGTTCAAGACAATCACATAGGTGGTGATTGAGCTGAACCAGCCACGGTTGCATGATGCTCCAACCACCGGGCCAGTTTAGTAAAATAATAATATATTGATGCCCTGTTGCAAAATATATTGATATTGAATTTTACTCAACCACGCTGATTCAGGACAATCAAATAACTTGTGTTTGAGTTGAACCAGCCAACGGTTGCATGATGTCCCAACCACCTGGCTGGTTTAGGACAATAACAATATATTACCATTCTGTTGCAAAATATGTTGATGTTAATTTTTGTTCAACCACACTTATTCAGCACTATCATATAGCTGGTGTTTGAGCTCAGCCATGGTTGCATGATGTTTTAACCACTGGGATGGTTTAGGGGACAATCACATCAACAAGTCGAAAAGCCTGGCTTAAGAAATGAAACAAGTAAACTGGCCCAAATCTCAATCATAAACAACCATCGGGCTGGTTTAGGCACCATAGACCTATGTTATATCAAGCATTTCTATGATGTGCTCGTCAAATACCTTGCATCCCGTCTAATTTTTACAAATGTCCTTTCTATTTAGAGAAATTATCATACTTTCATGCCAAAACATCATCACTCTAGCAATGACTTTCGCACTTAAGCTGTCTCTCATTTTCTTGCATTCTGTTGAAGCCACATATTTTTCATATCAGGATGATCATGCATTGCCTCTGCTCGATGTTCAGCCGCCCATTGGAGCCATGCTAGTCCTTTTAATTGCCAACATCTTTGACATTGTGAGCCCAAGCCATTTCTCCTTTGTTTCAAGGGACACCAACATGGCTAATGCTAGCTTCTTTGCAGCTAGTTGATCTAAGATGTGCACCCCTTTCACTTTTTATAGGCCATTTCTGAAGTTAGAGAGCATCGCCTCTTGGGTGTGCATCTCCGGGGGTGTTGGCAGGGTTGTTACTCTACAAACTTTAGGGTGCAAGCTGATAAAGATTATGAAGACTCAAGACTAGTATTCACCTGAATGGCCTCATGTTGCTACCTTGAATGCTCCCACCAATCATGACACCATAGCTCCTGTTGGTCATTTCGATGGCAATGATTGAAGACATGCATTTGCAACTACTTCCTCTTGCTGCTCCGCAAGGAGTATTCTTTCTTCTTATTGTTTCTCCCTTTGCAAATGTTGCAAAAATATCTTCTGTTGCTGTTTCAATACCATGCCATTACTTTTCTTGACTTGCAATCAAATCCTTCTACCTTGACCAAGCTTTTTAGCTTTCCTGTCTCGCATCCTCTGTCTGCTTCTCTTGCAAGCCATGGCGAGATCTGCATGCTGCCATTGGCGCCATGGCCATGATCAGTCCAAAATAGACCCATAGAATGCTAGCTTGTGATGCAAGCAAAGAATAGAAGACAACTTACCTGAAAGCTCGGGGGGATCACCTATCATATGTAACCCTATCACGTGAGTTCAACAGAAGGATATTTTTTATTTCTAAAATTTACAAAAATAAATATACATAAGGGACTATTTAAAATAGTTTTGGAAAAAATTTACAGATTTGTATAAAAAAGGGGTACATTTTATTAATGGAAAATTTACACAGATAAGGGATCTTAAATATAGGCCTTGAACGCACGTGATATAGAGGGTTTATACATATTGAACCCCCCGAGCCTAAAAGAAGACAATGCCAAACCAAAGTCTGCACAAGGTCATGTCTAGGTGTGTGCGGGTTGCAAGGCAGGGCCAGGTTGCAAGTACTTAATATCCAAGATTCGACAGGTGGGAGGTGTAAAAAGTAAAAATTCATGAGACTAGCAAAATTTTCAGCCATCGGGTTTCCCCCCTCCGACGATACATGTCACCAGAATTGGATATCCCAAACAAGTGCAATGTGGCCTAAAATGCTTCAAAAAACAAGGAGGCCAAAGGGCACGCTATTGGGTTTAATGCTATTTATTATGAAATGAAATGAAATTTAGCATGCTTATGAGCCATTTAGCAAGCAAGTGCATTAAAAAATAAACAATTCAAAATTGTAAATAGTGTTGGATTTATTAAAAGATATTTGCACATGCACAAATTGCACATTTTCAACTTCTTCCATTTTAATGTGAATCTACATACCAATATCAACAATTATCAATGTCTCAAGACCACCATGGAGTATTTCCACTAGTTTGAATTCCAAATTTTCAATCCGTTTTGGTTTTCAACGTCAAATCAAAAAAAATTTATGGAGCGTGCCCTCAAATGGGTATGCATCACTGTAGCACAACATTGGAGGCCCATTAACCCATACCTAATGTTCTCATTTAGGTGACCTTGGGTTGGAGGAGAAGCTTACATAGTGTACTTTTGAATGATTACTTGGTTGCACGTATATACATAACAAAATTTTGATGTTTTTTGAATAAATTTATATTTCCTATATTCTTTAAGATGCATGCTTCACATGCAACATAGCACTTGTAATGCTTTAATAGTCTCATTCCAAATCATTATTCCATAATTTTTGGTCTCATGTTCAATTTTGGAATGTATACTATAACTGGAAGACAAATATTGCAGAATTCCAATGAGCAATGCATAAGTTATGGGTCATGCAAGATACCTATATCTAAAAAATTCCCTAAACCTCACCAAAAAAGGCTACACTCAAGCAAACAATGACCCTTCATATAGTTGCACATCCGCATTATTTATGGTAGGATTTCTTAGTATAATAACCAAGTTATCCAGTGCTTTCCAAAGATGTGCTCTCAATTTTCTCAAGTTAGGGTTACCTTCCAAATTAGTGGTACAGTAACACAAGTCCTTCCAATAATTCCATTACATGTTTAATCGATTCCTGACATGATTCAACAAAAGCCTTCGTGCTTTTGAATGACCCATGGATACTTTACTCAGAAGACTCCCTAATTTTCTTAAGAGTTGTGCATCTTTGCATAGCTTCATGTTTCCTCCTTGTAGTCCTATGCTCAAAAGAAGAGCATCAAGATTTTCAATACATGTTTCTGCTCTCTCTTTCGGTGTCATGTTCCATACATATACAATGTGCAAGTAAATCATCTTGTCAATGAGCTGCATCTTAGCATGCACACACAAAACTGCACTCTAAGTAATGGGATCTTAAAAATTGGATCCCATTTTTCATCGAATTTATCTCTATTGGGTGCAGCGTATCTCATCACTCCATGGTTCCAGTACATCCATTTCTTAGCATCATTATCTATCATATCACTCATCACAAGTTTAGCATTAGCATTATTTCCCCCTTTCCCTCTACACTTCCCATTACTCGCATCCTTGGTCACTCGAACTCATTGTGAATGTATGCAAAAAAGGCATGGGTATAATGCATTGGCACTCAATTCCACTCCAAACATGCACTTCAACATTTTAAGATCTTTTAACTTGAAGCAACTCTCATTTGATTTGGGCATCTATTAGGAATTGGGGATTTACTTAACACCCATTTCAAGCACGAGTGTGTCTCTTTCAGAAGTTCAAATGCAATGAGCCACCAAATGTGACTTCCTGACTGAACACTAAAACCCTCTTCAACTTCCTTATTTTTTGCATGTTCAAGGGCTTTTTTCATCAATGTAATAGCCACCCTCTCCAACTTGTGGTCCTTGACAACATCACACTGATCCAACTTGACAGCCCTTCCACAATCTGAAAAAAGCACAAATTTCTACTACAAAAAAAGATCAATAAATTCCAAATCAAGTATCTAGCATCAATTCCAACTCAAATAAATTGCAACTCAATAAATTCCAACTCAAATTTATACTACTAAAAGGATGATCATTTCCTCTATCTAGCAGTGTTCATTCAAAATCGAGGTTTAATTTCTTGAAGGGAAAAAAAATCAAATTTATACTACTAAAAGAGATCATAAATAAATTACAACTCAAGTAAAACATGAGAAAGGTCACTTACCCTGTGCTTTCATAATGTAATACTCAACCATAGCATCTTGGACCTTGAGTACATCCAAAAAAACATTGTTCATCTTTGTGTAATACAAGGTGCTTGGTGTATACTCTGCCCCCTTGCTAGCTTTTCCACCTTTATCTATGGTGCCTTGGCCTTTCATCTCATTTGTGCCTTCCAACATCATGCTCTTTGAAATGTGTAAAAATAAATCTAGCATATCTTGTACAACAACACAAAGCAACTATAGATGTGCTTGGTAGACGTGCAAAATAGCGGGCGCGTCTATAGGCATTGCTTTAGTAGAGGAATTACGGGCGTGTCTAAAAGCGCATTTAACAACTCGTCTATTTGCGTGTGTATTAACACGTGTATTTGCACGTGTAAACTATGAAAATACGAGCCCGTCTAACATCGCGTTTATTAGCGTGTCTATTTGCGCATGTATTAGCGCGTTTATTTGCGTGTTTACACTGAGACTTAGATGCGCATTTAGACGCGTAGATAGACACAAACCAGAGAATACAGAAAGTAAGATTTTGGTGTACATCATTCCTTTCCAAACATTGCCCATGATTACCAAAGCACATAATTTTTTGCAAGCCCACATATACAAGAATTAAGTGAGATGAGGAGAATGAGACAATATGTAAAATAGTTTTGCCAATATCAATTATGGGGCTACGGTTCAATCTCATCCTCAATGAGATCAACCCTTGCCAAACTATCTACTTCAAAATCCAAACAAGTGTTTAGATCTACAAATACGTTCAACCCACTACTACTTGTGCCACTCATATGCTCATCGAAATCAGCATCTCGAATGGTAGACTCGTCCTCATGGGTAATGGCCTGAATATCTGTATCTCCTATCTCATGATCCTCCTCCTCTCTCGTATCACGGTCATCATCACGTCCATGGCCATGATCATCCTCCATACGCTCCATATTAGTAAATGTACTATACATCACTTTGGAACGTGGCATAATAGGTATGACATGCCACCATATATTATTATCCACCATTGGTTGATAGACAACCTAATTCAAACACAAATACAATCATGTTAATTTTCTTGCATCAAATATTTAAAAGCGAGTATTTTTATATGTGTGCACAGTACCTGTTCACATTGTTGCGGTAGTACTAGTGTGTCCTTCCTACTTTGCCAAAACTTTGTGGAGTCAATAGTAACAAAGCCACTTGCATGGCGTTTGATTGTTGCATTAGGGCTCTTTCCACCACGTCCTTAAACCACTTTACATCCAAAACATACACAAAGAAGCGTCGAAAGTCAAGCATAATAATATCTTGGATTATGCCACAATAATCATCCATGGCTCCATTGGCTCCCTCAAAGCTAGCAATGACGCCGCAATCTTGTTTGTTTCTCTTATCATCAATCCGTTGTGTTCGAAAATGCTTGCCCTCACACGAGATCCGTGGTGTGTACGAAAGAGGGCCCTTTCTTCTTGTCTTCTTGCCTTTGCATCCTCGTATCTTGTCACCCATATTTTCATCACATCACTATTAAGCATGCAAAAGAGCTTGATACTATTATGCAGCTCCGTGTCTATTACTTTGTTGTCTCCTTTCCCTTGAGGCACAATAGAGGTCATCCTTAGGTCTTCATCATCTCTCCATAGTCGTGGGAGAGAGCTATCTACATCAACAAGAAACTCAAAAATATATACAAGTGACTCTTGTACCAACCAACCCTCGGCCATGCTACCTTCAGGTCTTGAATTTTGTCTCACGAAGCCCTTCAAGGTCTTCATGAAGTGCTCGAGGAAGAACAACCATCGTGCATGTATAGTACCGCATATAGCAATCTCATCCACTAAATGCACTATAAGATGTAGTTGGCTTGTGAGAATAGAACGTGGAAATGTCTCCTCCACTAAACAAACCACCTCCACTGACTATAAGATGTAGTTGGCTTGTGAGAATAGAACGTGGAAATGTCTCCTCCACTAAACAAACCACCTCCACTGACATAACTCGAGCATTCTCAAGCGTGGTGGGATCTATTTCCTTTGAGCTCACATACCTAGAAATAAAAAAGTACAGCATATTAGCAATATGCATTCAAACTTGCATGAAGCATTGATACGCATCATATTTTGTATCATGTAAAGTACCTCACAAGCTCGCCCATCTTGCAAATACAATCTTTCACATCCGTCGATGCACTACGTGAAATGCTAGTAGGTAGTATGAACTGAATCCACGAGGAGGTGGTTGATTAGTTGCTTATAACTATTCACTCGCAAATTTGAAAGAAAAAAGATATTATGCACATAAAATACTTACTTTGAGCATCTTGTGCCATTCATGAGATTTCAAGCCATATAATTGCTCTACACCTCTTTTCTTGCTCTTTGTAAAGGCTCCCTTCAAACACCTCATGCATCCAGTGGGAGTACGAATTGTAGTAATAGCGCGCTTCACCGTCGCCATCTCTAGCTTTGATAACATCCTGCACGGTGCACGAGGTAAAAAAACACGCCCATTTGGTCTCTCTTGAGGCCAAGCTTCATGCATCCTCCTTGTGGTACGTAGATCCTCCCTTATGCCTACGGAATCTCGTGTCCCATTCAAATGCTCCCAAATGGTAGATGCCACATTCTTGAAGATATGCATGGGATCAAGCAGGTGATTGATCTTGAGGTGGGACCAATATGGTAAACGATAAAAGATGGAGTATCTAAACAAAATAAAGTGTTAGTGGGCAATCTTTACTTCTAGCCAATATACCACACAATAGTTACAAACCCTTACCGGCTCATGCCAAGTGGTGGAGGAGTCGTGGAACCGTCCCAAATTCTCATCCAATCAAAGGCTCCAAATAAACATCAGGGTTTTTGACTTTATGCTTCTCTGGAATTAGAAGGAACAGCATAACATGTCCTTTCTTAATAGCCATAGAGGGTGGAAGATTGTAATTCACTAATATCACTGGCCATACATTGTAAGACATGCTTTTGAGACCAAATGGGTTCACACCATCCATACCCAATCCAAGTCTCAAGCTCCTAGGTTCTTCCTTGAATCTTGGCCATGTGTCTTCAATATGCTTCCATGCAGGAGAGTCCGCGGGAGTTCTCCACTTGCCATTGGTTGATCGATGGGAGGAATGCCATGACATGAGCTCTACAATAGATTTGCACTTGAACATATGTTGGATGCAAGGAATGTCGCAGAACCTTACGAGGCACGTCCAAAGTTTTGAGATCTGCTCTATATCTTGCCTCTCCACAAGTAGGACACTCTCTTGCATCCTTATGTAGTCCACGAAACAAAACGCAATCGTTGACACATGCATGGATGTGCTTGTAATCTAATCCCCCAAGAGAGGTCACATGTTTCCTTGCCATATCTCTTGAGGTCGGTAATTTATTCTCCCTTGGAAGCATTTTACACAATAGCTTGCACGTGAAGACCATAAATGAGGAAAAGCATTTGAGTAATTGACCCACTAGCATAATTCACCATGTTTGCAAAATAGACTTTAAAGCTTACTTGAGTAATGCATTCAAACTTGCATTGCTTCATCCATAGATGGTTTGCAAGTTTAGTAACTCAAGGGAGGCACGTAGAACAGAGAATGTGCACCCCTCAAACAGTGGAGTCGATGCTGCAGTAAAAAGATCATCCTGCTCCATGCTATCATCCCTCCCTTGATGGACATATAAATCCCGCACCATATCATCAAACACCTCCTCCTCCACGGCTTCATGAGGTAATGGCGAAGGTCTACTATCACCATCACTCCATGCATCCGTAACGGTCCCTCCTGAAGATCCCACCTCATATCATCGACGCTTTGCCTCCTCACGGCGAGCATAGGGCAACATATGCGGGTGTGGCACTGCATCTTGTATCAAATTAAAACGGGATCATATCTCAAACATATGAACACCCATAGGTATCTCAATCAACCTTAACTTACAAACCCTTACCCTGTTTACGGTCACATCCCATTCTCCATACTTTGAGATGTGATTGAGTGTAATGTTGGGTGCACGATACATGTTTTCTCGACATCGATCACACAGACATTTTTTTTTTTGCTCCAACCACATTTTGCGATGGTGGATACGGAGGGATTCATCCTCACTGGAGCTACTTGTAGAAGATGAAGATATCCTACAAACAAACAACCCACCAAATTTGCTCTTTTTCAAATGTTTAATTTTAAACTCTGTGGTGTGTCTAAAGGCGCGTCTAAAAGCGCGTATAAAAGTGCATCTAAAACCGCATCTACTCTATGTATTTAGACGCACCTATAGACGTGCTATTAGACGCAACTATAGATGTGGCTTTTAAACCTGCTTTTAGTGCACTCACTTTGCTTTTCTTCACATTACTTATACTTCGCGTGGCTTGCTTGCTTCCTTATTAGCAGATCCACATACTTCTACGCTTAAGAGGAAGGCTCCCATACTTACTTCCAAGTTTACACTTAAGAGGAAGGCACCCACACTTACTTCCAAGCTTAAAGGAGAGGAGGACGAACAAGGAGGAGAAGCAACTTTGAAAAAGAAGAAGAACCTTCCATACCTCTATCCAAGGTAAGTCTTTTTGCAGTTGATCTTTTTTGGAAGTTTACTCTCTTTAGATTTGTATTTCTCATATCCAAAAAATACATGATTTGGGTATCAGTGTCACGTTTGTGTGTCAAGCGCAATGTCCTTTTCTACTTTTTAGAAAAGTCCGTCTGTCGGGGCGCATCTATAGCGTGTCTCAGAGCGCGTCTAAAACCGCATCTATAGGCGCGTCTAAACGCGCATCTAGCTTATTTGTAGACATAGACGAACGCATCTATAGACGCACTGTTATACACAAAAATAGACGCGCTAATCAAACGCGTCTACAGACGTGCTCTGACAGTAATCCTCTCTTCTCTTCCCCTTTCTTCTCAGCTCATCAGTAATAGATTTTTTTTCTTTTTTCCAGTTCAACATGTGGCCAGGAAGTGCTTCCAGCTCACCTGATCCCCGAGATTCTATTTGAAGGGACTTATATAACCTTTTAGGGCACCCTCCTAGTCCTGCGGAGTTATACGGGTATATGACGAGTACTTTAAACACCCCCCAGGAGTCGGCACTACAAATTCCAAACCACCCCACACCAGCTGAGATCACCCAAGCGGAGTCAGCACAGCCCAGCTGGCTACACAGCGTAGGCCCATCTCCCATGCGGTCTTATGCCCCTTTCCCCATGCCGTCTTATGCCCCTTCCCCCATCTCGTCAGGAGGTCCTTCTATCTCGCAGAGCCGTCGACGTACTCCTGTGTAGTCGAGACACTCAGTTCTCTAGCTACGAGTGGTCAGCGTAGTCTCGTACAGTCTCCAGCTACGAGTGGCCAGCGTACGAGCTCGACACGACATGGTAGCAGGCGTAGTAGCAGGGAGAGCGGTGCGAGATGCATGGCACAGTGCTTTGGGAGGGGTGGCGGTGGGGACGATGATGATTCAAATGATTTAGACGTGCCTCCGGGTGATGGTACGATATTCTATGACATCACTCAAATAGAAGGCATCTTGATGGATGCGCAGGGGAAGGACATCATGGCCTTCATGCACTCTGTAATTGCTAACAATTACAAAGATTGCTTTATCCACTTCAAAGACCAGCCAAAGAGGTTGGCTGATGAGAGCTCGCTGCTATTTGCTCTAGGTATCCTAACCCCCCTAATCGCTAGTTCACAAATAAATGGGCCGTCAAAGATTTTTACGATACTTGGCAATAAAAGATCTTCGCTTAAGAGGCAGGCACTAGCGGAGCTTGCCAGGCTTGAGGGAGGTCAACCACCAAGGGGCCCACCCCACACCGCTCACAAGCGTGAGTGGAAGAAAGCAATAAAGTTAGTGAAAGAGGACCCTAGTCTGTAACACGTGGAGGCACGAAGGATCCAAATGGAGGAATATGGAAGCGCGCATTTTGAAGCAGGGGGTGTTGAATCATGGGAGGCCTAATTTGTAAGTATCGATCTCAAATTATATTTCTTATGTAGTTTATTAGGAGGTTGTTTCTTGGTACTAATCCCTTCGCAAAGTGTATCGCCTTGCAGCTTGAGATCGTGGGCAAATACCCTACTCCTGTGGAGACAGCCTACCACTGCCACCATCGCAGAGGAGATACATGGAGGGACTTCTATGATGACGGGTTGATTACTGAGGACCAGTATACCCGGGCTACTGGAGCGGCCCCCGAGGTATTTGAAAGTAATTAAATAATGCCAAAATTATAAGTAAAGATTTGATTTTTCATACATTGATATATGTTGTCCCTTGTTTACAGGCCCGTGCACAAGACGACGAAGACGAGGAAGGAGGCGCAGAAGGGAGTGTAGAAGGGAGCGTGGAAGGCAGCGAGGATTAGTTATAGAAGTAGTGCTAGCTACTCTTTTTTGTACTCAAAGCCACTGGCTTGGCTTCGTGCCTCTTGTATATACACTCCTCTTATTTTTTGTACTTAAAGCCACATGACATGGCTTAGCTTCCTTATTTTTTGTACTTGAAGCCACATGACATGGCTTAGCTTCGTGCTATATGTATATACAAGCACTTTTTGAGCTTTCAATTTTATTGCGTTTTGGAGTTGTAATGTTTTATTTGGAATTGTAATTAAAATGCGGTTGGCTGTAAGAATTGAATTACACAATGTGGATATGGGATTCTTGTAACTATATAGCATACACAACATACACAGCATTCTGTAAATTTAAAAAAATATATTATAAAGCGTGTCTATCAGTGCGTCTATAAATGCATCTATATACGCATCTATATGTTCGACAAGCGTTTATTTTTGCGTCTATAAATGCGTTTATAAGCACATCTATTTAAGCATCTACATGCGCATCTATACGTGCATGTGTCTGCTATATAGATGCGCTAGTAGACGCGGGTCTCCAAACGTGAAAATAGATGTGCAAATAGACACACCCGTAAGTTTTTTATTTAGTTCAGTAAATGCGTCTGTGTGCGCGTCTATGGGTGCTTTGTCTTGTTGTGTTGGACAACATAATTTGTTTCCTTTCTTGCATTTCTAGCATGTACTGCTCTTGGTAACAATCGGTTCTTTACACCTTGAGCACGAAGTGCATTTATAGAAACATGATATAGAGTTAAGTACCCTTGTCTACTAAAGCCAGTAACATCCCATGCATTGAAAACTTCAGTTGGGTCTACATCCCCTAAATCAAGAGGTTGCTACATTTACAAAAACATGATATATAGTTATAAAGTACTCTTGTCTACTAATGCCAGTAACATCCCATGCATGGGCAATTTCCATTGGGTCTACAATGTCCCCTAAATCAGATACAACCTCTTGCAAAATTACACATCACAATGCATGCCGATGTGGATCCCTAAGAATGGAAATGCGTTCTCTCTTCTTCACTATATTCTTTACCGCACAAAGTTTGTCAAATGTGTCTCTTCTAATAATCCCCACCATAAAGTTCCTACAAAAAGCATTGATAAGATTAGAAAAAACATACCATTAAATGATTATATGAAAAGCATCACAATTGCAAAATAGTCCAAAACAAACATACTGTGTAGCTTGCACTTAGACTTCACTTCCTTGCTCCACCATCATATGCCAAGCTCTCCATTGGTTGCATAGCCTTGATCCTATGCTTGTAACCAAGAGGGTTTCTTTTTATTTTCTCTAATCTTATAGTTAATGTAGCGAGCTACTGGTGGAGGGACCATCTCTTTCAACAATTTTGTCTTCTGATTGATTAATCTTGTAATTGTCTCTTGTGACCATTCTTTTCCATCAACATAAATTTTAATCTCAATTTCAGAACCGACAAGTTTTTTATTGAGAGTTGAACTTGTTATTTGTTATGGGGTTAGTTGTCCATAGTATCTGTAAGTTTTTTAATTTCTCCTTCCATCTTGAATAAGTGAACCTTGGAAAATTGGGCTTTGGTACTAGTATGACCAATGTGTTGGCAATAGCCAAGTAAGCCTTGAAGACCTTTTACCACATATTGAAGTAGACCTGACAAATTACAAACATAGGAGGAGAAATTGTCAAAGGATCCACTAGACAGAATCCACCAACACTCCACAGGTCAACATGCCTTGCTCCTTGTTGTCATAGTTGGTACAATTTTACTTTGTTAGCAATATTGTGGCCACCACATTGATGAGTCGTTGCATACTTAAGTGGAACTTCAATGTGTAAGGTGCTTTTTTGCTCAGAGGGGTCACTATGTATAAACCCTCTATATCACATGCGTTCAAGGCTTATTTGTAAAATCCCTTATCTGTTGATTTCACATTAAGAAATTGTATCCTTTTTCTATACAAATCTATTTATTTTTTCTAAAATCATTTAAAATACTCCCTTATGTAAGTTAAATTTTACAAATTTTACAAATTAAAAATATCCTTCCATTGAACTCACATGATAGGGTTACATATGATGAGTGACCCCCCCGAGCTTTTTTATAGCTTGTTGGTGCGATCTTGTAATGGAGACATGAGATGATTCAAAACAAGATTTGCAGGCAAAAACTCATGAGCTAATATTTGAGATTAGCAAAGGGTAGAATAGGTTCCGTGGAAGTAGTGAGGGTTTGGGATTAGAACATAACAAAGTCATGAGAAGAAATTAGATTTACGAATTGAAGAGTGATTATGGTGAGAAGAATTAGGCTTTTGGAGTTCAAAAGTGATTATGCTGACGAGATGAAGGATTTCATGGTTGGAAAAGGATTTTGGTACATAGGCATGGTTTGAGGGAAGGTTTGGAAGGGTTTTAGACCATTTTTGGTACCGGCGAGCTACATTTTTGGGGGGGAGTGGTACTCGCGAGCTACTTTTAGGAAATGGGGACCACCTTGGGGAGGGAGGGAGGGAGGGAGGGGAACCTTTTTCCAAGTAGGAGGGCCCTCCAAGTGGGAGAGGGAGGTGTAATTTCTTAGGCATATTGGGACCACCACCTCCTAGGGAGAAGCACTTTTTTGGGCTCGTGTGGGCCTTGTTAGTTCTTAATCCATTTTTCTAATCCACTCCTTATGAGTCCCTTTTCGAGTCCAAAATTCCCCAAAAGTTATCACCCATACATATATCAGTCTTGTTGCACAACTGAAACGATGTTGGGATGCTTTGCAAATAGATGATTGTGAAGCTTAAAGTCCATAGGAAGTGCGTCGTGCATCCTCTCATGATGCTCACATCACAACTTCAAGTGTGTTATCCTAGCAATATAATCACAAAGGGATTGTACCTCCTTCTATTTAACCTTATAAAACTGGTCGATTTGGCTCCATTTGGGTCCACTAGAGGCAAACCCCATGATAAATGATTTATGCAGTGTAGGGCATGAGATGTATTCTGTATGTGATGGGTATTCTGGGTACTTTCCAATTTGCATTCGGGAGGAAATAATTATGCATCCATCTTCCCTCAGCATTGGAGAGCCCTTGGAGCTTTGAGTACCCTAGCTAGGTTGACACACCCTTTTTCTATTCAATCTGTGAATACCCCCTTTATATGATACCCTTCTATATGTGAAAATTATGTAAAAAGGAGATTTTAAGAACTCCTTCTATTGAAGTCATCATCAAAACTAATCACGATCTAACTATTTTATACTAGCAAGGTTGAAAAGATATGTTGACGAAGGGTGTTTACATACCGGGCACCCCCAAGTGTGGACATGTAGCAGTGTGTGTTTGCATGGCTACCATGCATTCATTAGCGAATGGATGCACCAAAAGTAGAGCGCTCATCGTATGTCTAGCGTTCACTCCCTATCCATAACCAGCCCATCATTAAAATCATGCTTACAATAGGATTGGAACTCTCTCGACCAATGAAGAGGTTTCCTCCTTAATCAGATAGGCGATCTTAAGCTACTTGTCATAAATGCGCTCATTTCTTGTTTTTGCATGCCCTCTATGTGTGTAACCCGTCCTTACTTTCGTAAGGGTGAGCTCTAGGTAGTGTGTATCCATCCTCAACTTCTCCTAAGACACGTAGCAAGGTCAACAACATCGAATAAACGTCTATCATGTGGCAATCAACAATTACGTGGAAAGTAGTGCTATCGGGTGAAAAAGTGAAGGCAGATAGAGGGTTCTAGGTTGCATTTGCAACTAGCAATTGCATGCAAGACCGAAAATTGTCCACGGATATATATGCATATATCTAGTGTTAGGAAACTACTAGCCGACCTTGAAAGTAGATAGCTCATTGAGCCGGTGGGTTCAGGTTATCATTCGCATTTCGAGACGCAGGACGATTCCAATTTCTCACTCAAATTCGAGCAACTCGGTACCGCATGCGAGTAAACTACTAGTAAGCTTTTAAAAAAGGAATCTCACGGAGCTGACGGCTTCACGAAGAAACATCCAGCAAAGCTTCCTGAAATACCAGCGGATGGTTATTATTCGCTCAGATTTTGATTTGTAGACCACGTCGACGAAATCGTCATTCCCACTCAAAAAAGTTCCGTCACTCGTGCGGAAAGAATCCGATCCTCCAACGCGTGGCAAACCGTCATTGACCCTTCGTCATCACTGGATTGCTCCACACTCGGGGCTTTTACACGATAAATAGCCCAACTCGGGCAACGAATTCCAGCAAACTATCATCCCAAGCTTGCCTCCTCCTGCGTTTGTATAGCCCTTCTATTTCTCCGCTTTCAAAACGATGTCTTACCACAGGCACTCCGAGGTCGAGTTCGTGAACGACGCTTGCTATGAACAGCCTCGCTATGTAGAGGTGCCCCCGCCGCCTCCGATCTACGGTGTGGAGTCTTACGAACGCAATGAGCGCTGCGGCGAGCGACCTGGCATTTACCGGGAGCCACGTCCTGAGTGCGGTCAGTACATTCGCGAAGAGTCCGTGGTAAGAGTTCATTTGGGCGTTTATTTAGTAGAAACAAGGCTGCTGGTAGCGGGAGTTATCATCTCTTTGACTCTGCGATGTCTTTTGTTGGTGTTGGCAGCGCGAAGTGGAGAGGGTTAAGCTTGATCCGTACGATGCTTGTAGAGTAGAGCTTACGCGAGGTCCGGGCTATCCAGTGTACGAGGAGCGGCGCCATGAGAAGATTGTAGGAGCTCCAGGATATCCTGTCTACGAGCAGCGAGGAGGGTGGTAAATGCCTCGTAATGGCCAGCGAGGAGATTCAAAGGAGTGACGCTTAGTAAAATAAGAACGGGCACTATCCTCGTTAACGTCAACTCCTAGCTATATAAGATTGTATCGCTAACATACGAATATACGCTATCTTTTTTTTGTTCCTTGGGTTCTGCTATCGTCAAGATGAATGGATAATGCAACCGCTCTCAAATGCAAAGAGATTTGCAAACTCTATGTGTGTGTGTGAGAGAGAGAGAGAGATTCTTAAAAAAAGAAAGTGTGTGTGAGTGAGTGTGTGGCGTGAGGGAGAGAGAGAGAGAGAGCTCTGAGAAATTAACCAAAATAGAAGGGGGCCACTGGGCATGAAAATGGGTGGGAAACTTCTTTACAAAAAGTGTTACTACATTGCCTCGAAGGCAGTGCTAAAAAGAAAAGTATGTTCACGAGAGGTGTGCATAATGCACTGCTTGGTTTCCTGATGAGGCACTTCACTAGATAGAATGAATGACAATCAAAGTAATATACTAATTCGGACTCGAACTTTAAGAATATATGCGATCTTAATCGTATATGTTGGTTCACATCCCCCCCCCCCACTCTCTCTCTCTCTGTCTCTCTCTCTCATATCACTTAGTTTGCTTTCAAAAAGTCAAGTTTTACAAAATTGCATGTGCATTAAGAAGGGCTCCTTTATTTAGATCTTTTACACTTCTTTGCAAAGTGCACATGGATGCCACCTCCTAATAGCAATGCTTTTGGGTGCAAATGTTATAACTAGTGTGTTGGGCTATTAAAAGGTAGTTCTAGTATGAAGGTAAAAGATTTGTAGAATGACTTCCATAAAATGCAGTTAACTTTTTAAAAACTTTTATGTGTGCAAATTCAAAAGGAGAATCTAATTCCCCACTATAGAACTACCTTGAAGGAGGCAATGCTTACAACAGTTTTATACTTACATAGGGATTATAAAATTGAACTTTACAAAAAAGCTAAAAGTTTATGAAAGTTGGAATAAAATTCCTATGTAACATAAGGGTTTAAAAATTGAGCCTTAGAACACACAAGATGTCTAACATCTTTGAATTATAAATGCCCTAGGGTCATATATAGTAACATCAAAATTGCCTTAAATTGTTTGTTAAAATTTGAATCACGTGATCTCTAATCATAAACCTCCAACTCAAGTTAATCTGCATCCAAAAATTATTATGAATCAATATGCATCCACCAAGAGGGACTTATAAGTTATTGTCAAACATCATGAATGTTCTTTTATCACTTGAGCAATAAGAAGAAACAATGCAATCATTCATAAAAACTCATACACAAAACAATTTGTATCGAATGGGCATGAGCTCTAAGGCTGGATTCACACATGGGCAGACAAGGTAGTGTAGGCCACCCAAGGTGCAAACAACCAAAAAATACTCTATGTTTCAGGCTCCATCTTCTCTCTCACCCAATCCTATTTGCTCTCAGGTCCACCCATGTGTGAAATACCATCGTGCCCAAATGAGCTTTTCGTGAGTGGGTGGCAGTTGTGTGTCAAACCAGTCTAAGTTGTATCACACAATGCATAGTTCCCATTAATTTGAGAAATACATATATTTTCTTGGAAGACCTTGGCAATATGATAAACAATGTTGTGCACCATGCAATGAAAAATGAGCATATGTATAAAAGGGAGGTATTAAATACATGTGGTCTCCCTTGAAGGTCCAATAAGGGATCTACAATTTATACTCCATTTTCTCTTTGAGGCTAGTGAGTCTAAAACTATAAGAGAATCCATGTTGTCCCGAGTAGAGCATATGTATCTTAATAGTCTTGTCCATTCCATTATGCAAATCCTTTTGCAACAAGTCTAGCTATGCATCTTTCAATGTGACCATCTGGATTGTATGTGATCTTGCATACCCATTTGTTTATAATTGGTTCTTTCTTAGCGGTGATTCACATAACTTTCAAGTGTTGGTCTTCTATAAAGCATACATTTGCATTGCTATTTGGCATTTTGGCTTTGGAATTACATCTTCAAAAAAGATGGCTATTCTATTTGCATATTGTTGTCATGAGAGAAAAGTGGGTGCATCCAACCTGATAAGATTCAACATATGTCAAATGTGGTGGTTACACAATAAAACAAAGCAACTATAGGCGTGCTTGATAGACGTGCAAAATAGCAGGTGCGTCTATAGGCGTTGCTTGAATAGAGAAATTATGGGCACGTCTAATAGGACGTCTAGCAGCTCATCTATTTGTGTGTGTATTGACACGTCTATTTGCACGTTTACACTGAGAAAATACGGGCCCATCTAACACTACGTTTGTCAATGCGTGTATTAGCGCGTCTATTAGTGCGTCTACACTGAGAATTAGACGCATATTTAGACGCAAAATAGAGAATACAAAAAGTGAGATTTTGGTGTACATCACTGCTTTCCAAACATTGCCCATGATTACCAAAGCACATAATTTTAACAAAAACATCAATGCTTTTTTGCAAGCCCACATATACAAGAATTAAGTGAGGTGAGAAGAATGAGACAATATGTAAAATAGTTTTGCCAATATCAATGATGGGCTATGGTTCAATCTCATCCTCAAGGAGATCAACCCTTGCCAAACTATCTACTTCAAAATCCAAACAAGTGTTTAGATCTACAAATACAATATTCAACCCACTACTACTTGTGCTACTCATGTGCTCATCAAAATCAGCATCACCAATGGTAGGCTCGTCCTCACAGGTAATGGCCTCAATATCTGTATCTCCTATCTCATGATCATCCTCCTCTCTCATATCACGGTCATCATCACATCCATGGCCATGATCATCCTCCATATGCTCCATATTAGTAAATATACTATACATCACATTGGAACGTGACATAATAGGTATGACATGCCACCATCTGTTATTATCCACCATTGGTTAATAGACAACCTAATTCAAACACAAATACAATCGTGCTATTTTCTTTGCATCGAATGTATCAAATATTTAAAAGCGATTATTTTTACGTGTGCACAGTTTCTGTTCACATTGTTGTGGTAGTACTCTGGTGTCCTTCCTACTTTGCCAAAACTTTGTGGAGTCAATAGTTACAAAGCCACTTGCATGGCATTTGATTGTTGCATTAGGGCCTCTTTCCACCACATCCTTAAACCACTTTACATCCAAAACATACACAAAGAAGCGTTGAAAGTCAAGCTTAATAATATCTTGGATTATGCCACAATAATCATCCATGGCTCCATTGGCTCCCTCAAAGCTAGAAATGATGCCGCAATCTTGTGTGTTTCTCTATCATCAATCCGTTGTGTTCAAAAATGCTTGCCCTCATACATATAGCATTGAACATAGTGCACTACACCAAGAAAAAATCAATTAAATAAGCAATCTAAATTATTGAAAGCTCCTAACTTATGCATAACATTCTATATACCGACCTTGCTCATGCATCCCCTAGCATACTCCCATTCTTCCATTGTGATATGCATCCCCTCGTCTTTCTCTGCTTTCTCCATTTCATCAAGTAGCCAATGCACATGAATATCCTTTGGAAGTGCTCTTAGATACTAAGGATATGGCACACGAGATCCGTGGTGTGTATGAAAGAGGGCCCTTTCTTCTTGTCTTCTTGCCTTTGCATCCTCGTATCTTGTCACTGATCTTTTCATCACATCACTATTAAGCACGCAATAGAGGTTGATACTATTACGCAACTCTGTGTCTATTACTTTATTGCATCCTTTCCCTTGAGGCACAATAGAGGTCATCCTTAGGTCTTCATCATCTCTCCATAGTCGTGGGAGAGAGCTATTCACATCAACAAGAAACTCAGAAATATATACAAGTGACTCTTGTAACAACCAACCCTCGGCCATGCTACCTTCGGGTCTTGCATTTTGTCTCACGAAGCCCTTCAAGGTCTTCATGAAGCGCTCGAGGAAGAACAACCATCGTGCATGTATGGTACCACATATAGCAATCTCATCGACCAAATTCACTATAAGATGTAGTTGGCTTGTGAGAATAGAACGTGGAAATGTCTCCTCCAATAAACAAACCACCTCCACTGACATAACTCGACCATTCTCAAGCGTGGCGGGATCTATTTCCTTTGAGCTCACATACCTAGAAATGAAAAAGTACACCATATTAGCAATATGAACACCTTGCATGGAGCATTGATACACATTATATTTTGTATCATGTAAAGTACCTCACAAGCTCGCCCCTCTTTTAAATACAATCCTTCACATCCTTCGATGCACTACAAGAAATGCTAGTAGGTAGTATGAACTGAACCCACGAGGAGGTGGTTGATTAGTTGCTTATAATTATTCACTCACAAATTTGAAAGGAAAAAGATATTATGCACATAAAATACTTACTTGGAGAATCTTGTGCCAATCATGAGATTTCAAGCCATATAATTGCTCTACATCTCTTTTCTTGCTCTTGTAAAGGCTCCCTTCAAACACCTCATGCATCCAGTGGGAGTATGAATTGTAGTAATAGCGCACTTCACCGCCGCCATCTCTAGCTTTGATAACCTCCACGGTGCACGAGGTTAAAAAACACGCCCATTTGGTCTCTCTTGTGGCCAAGCTTCACGCATCCTCCCTGTGGTACATAGATCCTCCCTTATGCCTGTGGTGGGTTTAGGGTGCCACATCCTTTGCCTATTCATAATTAGAAGTGCAATGCTTACCTGAACACTCGCCATAGCCTGGGAAGTCATGCATCGTCCACATCAAGACTGCTTTGTAGTTGAAGTCTCGTGATGAGGGAGGCCTACTCACATCATGCAGCTTGATACCTCTCCAAAGTATCTCTAGCTCATCAATCAAAGGCTCCAAATAAACATCAGGATTTTTGAATTTATGTTTCCCTAGAGTTAGAAGGGACAGCATAACATGTCCTTTCTTAATAGCCATAGAGGGTGGAAGATTATAATTCACCAATATCACTGGCCATACACTGTAAGAGGTGCTTTTGAGACCAAATGGGTTCACACCGTCCATACCCAATCCAAGTCTCAAGCTCCTAGGTTCTTCCTTGAAGCTTGGCCATGTGTCTTCAATATGCTTCCATGCAGGAGAGTCTGCGGGAGTTCTCCACTTGCCATCGGTTGATCGACGGGAGGAATGCCATGACATGAGCTCTGTAATGGATTTGCACTTGAACATATGTTGGATGTGAGGGATTATGCGAAAATGTCGCAAAACCTTATGAGGCACATCCAAAGTTTTGAGATCTGCTCTATATCTTGCCTCTCCACAAGTAGGGCACTCTCTTGCATCCTTATGTAGTCCACAAAACAAAATGCAATCGTTGACGCATCCATGGATGCGCTTGTAATCTAATCCTCCAAGAGAGGTCACATGTTGCCTTGCCATATCTCTTGAGGTCGGTAATTGATTCTCCCTTGGAAGCATTTTACACAATAGCCTACATGTGAAAACCATAAATGAGGAAAAGCATTCGAGTAATTGACCCACTAGCATAATTCACCATGTTTGCAAAATAGACTTTAAAGCTTACTTGAGTAATGCATTCAAACTTGCATTGCTCCATCCATAGATGGTTTGCAAGTTTAGTAACTCAAGGGAGGCACATAGAACAGAGAAAGCATACCCCTCAAACAGTGGAGTCGATGCTGTGGTAAAAAAATCATCCTGCTCCATGCTATCATCCCTCCCTTCGGATTGATGGACATATAAATCCCACACCATATCATCAAACACCTCCTCCTCCACGGCTTCATGAGGTAATGGCGGAGGGCTACTATCACCACCACTCCATGCATACGTAACGGTCCCTTCTGAAGATCCCACCTCATATCGTTAATGCTTCACCTCCTCACGGCGAGCATAGGGCAACATATGCGGGTGTGGCACTGCATCCTGTATCAAATTAAATCGGGATCATAACTCAAACATATGAACACCCATAGGTATCTCAATCAACCTTAACTCTTTAACACTTACCATGTTTATGGTCGCATCCCATTCTCCATACTTTGAGATGTGATTGAGTGTAATACTACGTGCATGATACATGTTTTCTCGACATCGATCACACATACATTTGACTTTTTGCTCCAGCCACATTTCGCGATGGTGGATACAGAGGATTCATCCTCACTGGAGCTACTTGTTGAAGATGAAGACATCCTATAAACAAACAACCCAAAAATTTTTGATTTTCTTTAAATATTTAATTTTAAAACTTTGTGGCACGTCTAAAGACGCATCTAAAACCGCGTCTGTCTATTCTATGGTGCACGTCTATAGGCGCATCTAAAACCGCATATTTTGCTCTGTATATGTAGACGCATAATTACACGTGTATTTAGATGCACTATTAAACATGCTTATAGATGCGATTTTCAAATCTACTTTTAGCGCGCTCGCTTTGCTTTTCTTCACATTACTTATACTTCATGTGGCTTGCTTGCTTTGCTATTAACAGATCCACAGTTTCGACACTTAAGAGGAAGGCACCCACACTTACTTCCAAGCTTACACTTAAGAGGAAGGTACCCACACTTATCTCCAGGCTTACAAGAGAAGAGGGTAAACAAGGAAGAGAAGCAACTTTGAAGAAGGAGAAGAAGCTTCCATACCTCTATCAAGGTAAGTCTCTTTACAGTTGATCTTTTTTGGAAGTTGCTTTCTTTGGATTTGTCATTTGTTGTATCCAAGAAACGAATGATTTTGGTATCAGTGTTATGTTTTTGTGTCGGGCGCATGTCCTTTTCTACTTTTTAGAAAAGTCTGTTTGTTGGAGTGCATCTATAGATGCATCTCAGAGCATGTCTAAAACCGCATCTACAGGCGCATCTAGCCTGTTTACAGACACAGACAGTCCCATCTATAGATGCACTGCTATACACAAAAATAGACGCGCTTCTCAGACGGGTCTATAGACGTGCTCCGACAGTAATCTTTTCCAACAGTAATCTTGTTTTCCATTCCCCTTTCTTCTCAGCTCATTAGTAATCGTCTTTTTTTCTTTTTTCCAGTTCATCATGTGGCCAGGAAGCTCTTCGGGCTCACCTGATCTCCAAGAGTCTATTTTTAGGGACTTATATAACCTTTTAGGGCACCCTCCCAGTCCTACGGAGTTATACGAGTAGATGATGGGTACTCTAAACACCCCCCAAGAGTCGGTACTACAGACTCCAAACCACCCCACACCAGCTGAGATTACCCCAGCGGAGTCAGCACAGCCCAGCCGACTACACAGCCGAGGCCCTTCTCCCATGCCGTCTTATGCCCCTTCCCCCATGCCGTCTTATGCCCCTTCCCCCATGCCATCTTATGCCCCTTCCCCCATGCCTTCAGGAGGTCCTTCTGTCTCGCAAAGCTGTCGGCATACTCCTATGCAGTCGAGACTCGGTTCTCCAGCTACGAGTGGTCCACATAGTCCCGTGCAGTCTCCAGCTACGAGTGGCCAGAATACTAGCTCGACACGACACAGTAGCAAGTGTAGTAGCAGGGAGAGTGGTTGGGGATGCATGGCACAATGCTTTGGGAGGGGTGGTGGTGGGGACGATGATGATTCAGATGATTTGGACGTGCCTTCGGGTGATGGTACGATCTTCTATGACATCACTCAGATAGGAGGCATCTTGATGGATGCACAAGGGAAGGACATCATGGCCTTCATGCACTCTGTAATTGCTAACAATTACAGAGATTGCTTTATCCACTACAAAGACCAGCCAAAGAGGTTGGCTGATGAGACCCTGGCTGTTGTGCACTCTAGGTATCCTAACCCCCCCAATCGTTAGTTCACAGATAAATGGGCCAAGTCAAAGATTGTTACGATACTTGGCAATAAAAGATCTTCACTTAAGAGGCAGGCATTAGCGGAGCTTGCCAGGCTTGAGGGAGGTCAACCACCAAGGGGCCCGCCCCACACCGCTCACAAGCATGAGTGGAAGAAAGCAATTAAGTCAGCGAGGGAGGACCCCAGTCTGCAACATGTGGAGGCACAAAGGATCCAGATGGAGCAATATAGAAGCGTGCATTTTGGAGCAGGGGGTGTTGAATCATGGGAGGCCCAATTTGTAAGTATCGATCTCAAATTATATTTCTTATGTAGTTTATTAGGAGGTTGTTTCTTTGTACTAACCCCTCCGCAAATTGTGTCATCGTGCAGCTTGACAGCATGGGCAGATACCCTAGTCCTGTCGAGATAGCCTACCACCACCACCATCGTAGAGAAGATACATGGAAGCACTTCTATCATGATGGGTTGATTGCTGAGGAGCAGTATATCTGGGCTACTGGAGCGGCCCCCGAGGTATATGAAAGTAATTAAATAATGTCAATATTATAAGTAAAGATTTGATTTTTCATACATTGATATATGTTGTCCCTTGTTTACAGGTCCCTGCATAAGAAGACGAGGAAGAAGACAAGGAAAGAGGTGGAGAAGGGAGCGCAGAAGGGAGTGTAGAAGGAAGCGAGGACATGGAGAACATAGATTAGTCGTAGAAGTAGTGCTAGCTACTCTTTTTTGTACTTAAAGCCACTGGCTTGGCTTCGTGCCTCTTGTATATACACTCCTCTTATTTTTTGTACTTGAAGCTACATGACGTGGCTTAGCTTCGTGCTATATGTACATACAAGTACTTTTTGAGCTTTCAATTTTATTGCATTTTGGAGTTGTAATGTTTTATTTGGAATTGTAATTAAAATGTGGTCGGCTGTAAGAATTGAATTACACAATGTGGAAATGGGATTCCTGTAACTATATAGCATACACAACATACACAGCATTCTGTAAATTAAAAAATATATATTATTTAGCGTGTCTATCAGTGCGTCTATAAATGCGTCTATATATGTGTCTGTCTGTTCAAAAAAATGTCTATTTGCACGTCTATAAAAGCGTCTATAAGACCGTTTATAAATGCATTTATACACGTGTTTAACGATGCGTCTATCTGTTTTTTAAATTTTTTAGCAGAGCGCCTATTTAGGTGTCTATATGTGCGTCTGTCTACTATATAGATGCACTGTTAGATGCGGGTCTCTAGACGCGCAAATAAATGTGCCCATAAGTTTTTTTTTAGTTCAGTAAACACATCTATGTGCGCGTCTATGGGAGCTTTGTCTTGTTGTATTATCTTATTTCTTTATTGATATCTTGAGATCTTGTGGTTTTTTAGGCTCATCTAAGTTGTCCTGATAGTTCTTTCTTTGTGGGTATTTGGCTTATGGGAACAATTATCTATTGTGAAGTTGATGATATCCATTTAGACTATTCATCAAACACTACCTCTCTTTAGATAACTATTTTGTTGTTGTTTGGATCATACAATTTATAAGATTTGTTATGTTAATGATATCCCACCTTAATACCAATTTCTTGGATTTCACACCTAGCTTTATTCCGTGAACATCATGTATATGTGCAAGGCTATCATCCATTCAAAGGTGACCATTCCTTGGGTTGTATATGATAAATGCTTCAGAAGGAGTCATTCATTGTATTGGTTTGGTTGATAGACTTTTCAATAAATAGTTTGCTATATGGATGGCTTCTATCGAGCTTCTACCCAATCTGAATTGGCAAGTTCCTTTCCTTGAGCATTGATCTAGCACTGTCTACAAGTAGACTTTCTTTGATTCCATGGTCCTTGCAAAATTTCATGAATGTTGAATACATGTATTCTCCTCCTCTATTTTATTAAAATACTCTAATTTTCCTTTCTATTTGTTCTCAACCATAGCTTTGAATTTTTGAATTCATCAATAGACAGGTCTTTACTCGTTCTTTATAAATCACTAATAAAAGTCAAGCGACAGGAGGAGGGAATGATGATAAAGTGCCCTAGTGGAAGGTGTATCGAATGTTGGGAAAACTGTGGAGGCTTGGTCAAATGGGAAGATTATACATGCAGCAGAAGATCCTTCAAGGACAGCAGTTGATAGAAAGGGAGAGGAGATGGGTGGTGTGTAGGGCAATATAGATGATGATTCATGGAGGCTAGCGGGATGAAAGGGCAAGTCTTTTACTGTCATGCAGGATAAGAATCTTGATGATCGTGGACCAATACTTGTTGAGGTCGATGAAGGTTCGTAGGGTAGTAAAGCTAGTGTTTTGGTACCGGTTGTGCATAAGGAGGTTACTAACTATGCAGTGTGTGTGGTTGTGGATGAAGCTGATCTCCCAAAGGCAAACCATTGGATACAGGTACTAGAAGAGACGGTGCAGAATATTATGCCTATGGATGAAGTTAGATCGGTCAAGAAAGTGCCTAAGGAGGCCTAAAAAAATATTAAGAACATGGCTTGTAGTGCTGAGGGCAGAAAGGAGGACAGGTTCAACTTTCTACAGGGTACTTACAAGGTCTTCTCATAGTGAGAGGAGAGGGATTGGGAAATGGTCAATCTCCTTGGGATCCTAGAATATAAGAGGTCTTTGTGGCAAAGCTAGAAATAAAGGTTGTATAGCTATTGTGAGATGGTAGAATGCTAATTTGGTCCTGCTTCAGGAGATAAAGTGTGGTAGGGATGATGGTGTCTGGTTTGCATTTCCTCAATTGGGCTATGTTGTTGTTTTTAATTCTCCGATTCATGGAAAGGTCAAAGTGGCTATATTGATCAAGTGTTTTCTAGGGAGTAAGGAGTTGTTCAGGGATTGTTTGGGCCATTATGTAGCTATGCCTATGTTGATGTAGAGCTTTGAGTTCAATGTTGGAGTGTATTTATACTTCTAATGAGTCTAATTTGAGAGAGGAGGGCTGAAGGGAGTTGAATGAGCTTGTGTCGGATAATAGATGGGTGTTAGGGGGGATTGAAATATGACAAAAGTGTCAGAGGATAGTTCCCATGGCAGGGGATTTTCTTTAATGGGAGCAAAGTCCTAGGATAATCTGTGCCTTGACAAGGGGTTGGTGGAGGCTAGTGAGTTGGATCTCGAGAACTTGAGTGTCTTTACATGGTGCAACAAGAGAGGTTGGAGGTTGGTGTGAGTCATATAGAAAGGTTTTACTTCGCAAGGGAAGGCTAGTGGCTTAGGGCTCCTATGGGTGGGAGAGTTTGGTGGGTGGGCATTGCTCTGTCTCATCATCTCCCTATGGACTGGTCTTTTTCTTTACCCTAGTTCCATGTCGTTGTTTTGATGTGCCTTACAAGTTTGACAAGTCCTTGTTAAAGTGTAGGGAGTTTTGTGAGGAGACAAGAAGTGAGTGGCTTAAAGTGGCCTCGAAGTATAATGACCCTTGTGTAAGGTGGGATAAAGCTATCAGGGCAGTGATGCAGGTGGCCAAAACTTGGAAGGCTCAGCTTAGAGAACAAAAAAATTATACTAATAAGTGGTTTGTGGAATGTAGGGAGAACTTGCTCCAAGCTATGGAGGTTTCCCACAGTGATCAATATGTGACTATGTTTCTAATGGAGGTAGAGGAATCGTTGAAGGTGTAGGAGCTGAAGTATGTAGAGTACAGCATAGGTAGGTGTGGTCATCACTAGGGGGTTGTCTGTCTAAGTTTTTTTTAAGCTGTTCAGAAAAAACATGCAGTGGAGGCTATGGATAGAGTTGTGGATTGTCATGGGAATCTTATGTATGAAATTTGGCATATTGTTGATGTTTTTGCAAGGAGTTGGCTAGCATTATAGGGGAGGATGCTAAATGGAGTGGAGTAGTTGCAGAGGTGTTGGATGGGATAGAGACAAAGGTTTCTTCGGCACAAAGAGCTAGACTACATAGTCCCCTCATTAAGGAGTTGTGGGGATGCCTTACAGATTTTTGAGAATGATGAATCTACTAGCCTTGATGGGTTGAAAACAAAGTACTACAGAGCCTTTTGGCCTGTGTTAAAGCATGAGTTTATTGGTATGGTTAATCAGGCTATGAAGGATAAAAAGATTGTAATGTAGGGTGGATTAAACTATTTCCTAATGGAAAAAATAGGCCAAAAGTGAGGAATTGGAGGCTAAATACCTCGTACAAAATTGTGGCCAAGGCTCTAGCCACGAGGATTAGGGAGGTATACATGATTGTGGTGGACAAAGAATAGAAAAGGTTTGTGAAGTCAAGGGATATCTTTGAAAATATGTTAAATGTTTCCTCGGTCTTGGATTTTTCTCTTGAAACTGGTCAGAAATGCCTAATGCTAGGGTTTGGTTTTGATCAACATATGATAGGGTCATGTGGAATTACATTTTGGTTGTTTTGGATAAGTTACGGTTTGGTTTGGGGTTTTGTAAAATGGTTGGGAACCTATTTGGGAATGTCTCACTGTTTTGTGCTTGAATGGGGTATTGTGTGTAGGTTTGATTTGCACAAATGGATCAGGAAAGGATGCCCTTTGGCCCCCTTGTTGTTTGCTATTTGTGCAGTGCCTTTGATGCATATGATTAAGGATGGTGTGGAGGATGGAGAGATTAAAGGAATTAGGCTTCCATTAGGGAAACATCTTTGCCAGCGAGCTTTGTCAAGTGCTAAAAAAGGTCTTTGTGGCTTTTGGCTCACTGTGTAGTTGGGAGAAGACCTTTGGACTCAGGGTAATGTTTGGGGATTTACTTGATTGGCTATCTTTGAGAGGGACTAGGATAAGGTATCTAGGGGGCCCTTTTGGGGGTTGGGGTGACTCTGAGACAGAGGTTTGACTTGTTTAAAGAGAAGCTGTGTTAGAAGTTTAGGGACTAGCCTCACTCTGGTTTGGAATTCAAGGGTGCTTGTATTAAAACACTTGGCTACTATTTGGAGGTTTAAAAGGACTCATGGCTGGAAATAGAGAAATTATTGAGAAGTTTTGTGTGGGCTGAGGACATGCATAGAGAAACTAGCACTATATTCTGTGGTGTACATAAATCTTTCAAAAAAAAAAAGGGGTGCGGGGGGGGCAATCCTTGTTTGCAATGTTGAAGTTTGAGGAGATCAGTGAGATAGTGGAAAGGAAGATTCACAGAGGTATGGAAGGGTGGTCACATGGGTAAAGCATGGGTATGGAAGGGTGGTCACCACTTGGGTAAGGCGTGTTTTCTATTTTGGAAGATTATGCATAATGGGTTCTCAGTGGTGAGGGGGTGGATGGCTAGGTGTACTATTATTAGGCCGGTGTGTTTGTTGTGTGAGAATGCTTTTGAAGATGTACTGCACTTGAATTAGTCATGTTTGGTGTAGAGTGAAGCTCATGACACTGGTTCATGAATGGAACTGGCATGTCCACTAGCTCATTGCTAGATCATGAAGGAATTGAGGAAGGCCTCTTTGCCATCAAGGCCTACACAAAAGTGTCAGAGGTGCTAGTGATGCCTATGTGCATGGCATTGTACCATTTCTTGAGAGCCAAGTAAAGAGTTCTTTGACATGAGGGACTTTGCACCCCAAGTGGACCAAATAGAACTAAATCTAGCATCTGTCCAAATCTCGCCATCCTACCCAATTTGCTTGTTTGGTCCCCTATTTTGGTGTTATTTAACTCAACCCAAATGACAAAGGGACTGGTTGTTGTTTTGAGTCCTTGAAAATGAAAATGACATCTACATCATTCACTAGGCCATTTGCAACGTCCAATATAGTCCTAACACAAATCTTGACAAGCATGCCGAGCTTGAGATAGACCTCCTTGTGCAATCCTCCATTGTTGTTTGGATCACTCGAGATGCTTATTGATTTGTTGCAAGTTTTGTGTGTTGCATCTATTGCATGAAGTATGTATGGAGTGGTTTGGAGAAAGTCAAAGACTTTGAGATGATGTTTTTCCTTTGCAACATTGGTGTAGTAGAGGTGTGCGACCTTTGATTTCCTTGCCAAAGCATGTAGGATTTGCATATTGATAAAGGAGAGGTATTTGTTGTGTGAGTAGCCATAAAGATCCTATTTAGAATTTCAATGAAGTTACTATCTGATTGGTGAATGGGTGTGCTCGGCTATGTGGTTGTTCCAGAAGCACGGCAGCATTTCCATGGATGTCGAGTAGTCTAGAAAACTCCACGAGTCTCTCATAGAGCTAGCTTGATATAAGTCTTTGCAAAGTAGAGTGTCCACACCTGTAAATGGCTCGTAGTGATTAAGCTTCCATGATTAACACTTATTTCATTAATTTTGGACTCATATGTCTACTTTTGGACTATTCCTTAAAATCCTTCCCAACTGAAAAGTTTACTTTATGAAACTGTCATTCGAGAATCAAAAGTTTACTTTCTGGCACTATCATTTTCACATAAGACATTTCAAAATATCTCTCTACAATGTTGTACAAATAATGCAAAAACTACTATTAAATCCTAAATTTGTATTTCTTGTTTATAAGAATCATATTCTTAAAATAAAAAATCCGAGTTATTAGTTTAAATCCATGAAAAACCATGCTATTGAGGATTCACAACATTTTAAAAATGTATACATAAGAGACCACAACATTTTAAAAATGTATACATAAGAGACCTGTAAGACTCTTTTTACTTTCAATGCAGAAAACTATAACACTCTTGAATATTCAAGAAATTAAAAGGTTTATATACACATGAGACATGATGGAAGCCTCTTTTGTACTCCAAAAAATAGCAATAGCTATGCTTGCAATTTTACATTATCATGTCATAAGTTTTACAACAAATATTGCTCTGGATGAGTCTTTGTACAAAGGATCTCCTGTGGCCTTTTCAATAATTTAATTTTTCCTTTACAATGAGTTTAGTACAAATGGGCGATCCAAACATTTGCTTGTTTGAATGTCCTTTTCTATCATGATCACAGAAATGAGCGATCGAAACATTTGCTTGTTCAGAATGTCCTTTCCGCCGTCACTTGTCGCTTGGGTGCCATCTTCATTCACTCTCATCTGACAACCACCACCACCTTCACTCTTTTTCGATATTTGAATGGTGTTATCATGGGCATTCTTCATTTGCGCTATCTCCTTCTACTTCCTTCTGGGTGAGCATCTGTGCATAATAATTGGTTGCAGTAATTTTATTTTGTCTTCTACATCATACCCCATGTGCTTCTTTGTTTTCTTTGACCTTGATTTCCAGGATACTATGACTGTCTCTGTGGAAAGTCTTGAAATTGCTTCATGGTTTGGGACCCATTCCTTTTTCAAACAACTACTATACAATGTACTGTTATCTTGGTTCTCCTTCCTGCCCCTTGGCTCATACCATACCGCTGTAAATGTTGTAGCTCTCCCCCGGTCATCCATGCTCACGTCAACTACTTTCGCAACCCAAAACTTCACGTTCTCATGTTCATCATCCGATGGTCGAACTGCAACAAAACAATGGACATCTATGTCTATTTGTGGCATAAACTCTCTCTTCTTGGGTCCACAATATGGACGTGGGAGCAACGATTCAAACTCATTTTCAAAGAGACCACATGCTGGATGCAAGTCATTACCAACATTTGGCCAAAATAAAGGCCGTTCTGCCTTAATATCATCTTCTCGCATTTTTGCAAGGTCCTTTATCAATTGGTAGGTCTTGCTAATTACAACAGTAGTGTGTTCCTTCCAAGAGGGCTGGAAGGCTTCCAATCAGGAAATCTCCAGAGCATTTCCTCTTTGTATGCAATAAAAGCTTTTAAGCCTTCTATTTCACCTTTGGATTTCTTGCTGAATTCTTTTATAGGAGCCCATGTTGGATGCATTTCTTTGCTCGGGATTGAAGTTAAGAGAGAGTAAGGTTCTTCAGGTTCCCATTTTGTATCAAGAGAATAGTGTTGCCATTGCATCACTGGTTTTTCATCCTTTAAGAAAAATCGAAAATAGTGTGGAGCGCTATGACCAATCAGGGCATCACCACCTTTTTGTATGAAAGGTAGAATAAAGCTCTTCCAATCATACATCCTCTCAACCATTGAGCATATTGTTCCTTCCTTACGGCCACCAACTTGCCTCCCACATTTTCTTATCAAGTCATCCATTGTCTCCATGTCCTTGTGTTTTAGTTCTCTTGAAACTGTGCTAAATACCTAATCGATATCCTCATGTGTGTGCCCAACCAACAAAAACCCAACTTCAATCTCATTGAAGATTCTATGAGCGATTAGCATTGAGCAAAATGCAAAGAAGAGTACATTCTTATTCTCTCGTCTGCAATTGTCTGCTTGTATTCTCAAAGTTGTTGGTAGGCGCCCTTTTTCTGCATGTACATTGTGAATTGCCTTCATAACGGATGTTACAACTTGATTGCTATCGTGTAGATGCAAGGAATCAATCCATATGTCTGCAAAAAACTTAAATCCGTGCACTAACACTCCACATAGATGTGTCTTTAAAAAGTATTTGCCTTGTAGCTTAGGTGGAGTGTTAACGAATCGAGGTAATGTTGTTGTATTTTGATCCATACCATCTACAATAGTGCACATGTACTCATTTGGGTGAGAAATAGCTTGCTTTTTCCAAAATGCATATTTTATTCTAGAATGTCGAACAAGTCCATGATGAAATTCTCTCTTTCTTTTGTAAGCTTCTTTTTGTTTTGGAGATGTTGCACTCTCAAGTGCTCGCTTTAGATAATCATAGTCGTTGCACTTTGACATTTTGCTTCTTTGGGATTTTAACATGTCCAAAGCTTTTTTTCCAAAGAGTATACAAAGTATGAAAAGATGCCGGTGCATGTCCTCTTTGCCTTTGTGTTTCTCCAATAGAGTTAAATACTTCTTTTTTGGTCAAACCTATCGGAAGATGCATTTCTGATAGGTGGGGTTGCGGTAAAGCATTTTCATAAATGTAATCTTTCAAAATTGTTGTTGCCGCAACCGTTGAGGCTCTTGTTTTGGGCCTTCCTATGTTTCCATGAATGTTAAATTTAACTCCATACTTTGCTTTATTAGCCAAATTCCAATATGTGCCATGTGATAATCCTGTAATAATGCGATATGCATTATTGCATATACTTTTTCCATTTATAAGAGGCCTTATTTGATGTCCTGAACTTCGCCTTCTCTTATCATTTACAAGAAAGCAAGACAATCTCGTGAGTAGGTATTCATTTCTTCTGCTTCCTTTCCTTTGCCAGACATGTTCTCTACAACCCTTGATGTCATGTAAGTTAATGGATCGCATACATGTATGCTTACAGCATGTAGATCGCATTGCTTTTAGCATAACATCTTCATTCATTACTCTTATTCTCTTTGGTTGCTTTTCTGGATCTGCTTGCACTCGTTGTCTTTTCATGCATCTGTATGTCCGTTTTGGGACCTTCTGTACATTCTTATTTGGATTTGTGTAGTTCTCCTTGTAAGATTTATTTGTCACGTTGTTTTCATGAGATGTTGCATCCTTGATCTTATCACTCTGACAGTCAAATACTGAATATTCCTTTGTTGATGTCATCCTTGCTTTTGATACATTCGTCAAACCATTTGTAACATTTACAAGTTCACAATCAAAGTCAAACACTGAATAGTCCTTTGTTGATCTCATCCCTACTTTTGATACAATCGTAGAACCACTTGTCACAATGGCATTAGAGTGTCCCGAATGATCTTCAAACTCATCTATTCCTGAGAGAACATCACTCATTGATGCACTTTCTATGGATTTCATAACTCCATAGTCAGTGGTGATAGAGTGTCCAGAATGATCTTCAAACTCATCTATTCCTGAGAGAACATCACTCATTGATGCACTTTCTATGGATTTCATAACTCCATAGTCTTGAAACTCCTCTACTCCAGAGAGAACATCACTCATTATACTATCGTGCATGATTTCCATAATTCCATAGTTACCTGCTTTGACTCCAAGAACTTTATCAGTATCCATGAAGCCATCCATGCTTGAAGATATAACACTTTTGACATCTTTGCCCAAGTTCTCAATGTGCATGAACTCATCCACCCCGGATAAGGCATCACTTGTGAAATATTTTTCTTTCTCGGTACCAATGAACTCATCGACTTCTGATAAGACGTCAGTGCTATAGTTGAGTGCATTGGAATCATCCATCTCTGAAGGAATAGAGCTTGGTACATTGGCATATTCTTTCAATTCTTTGATGTTGTAGTATACATTATGTTTATCATTAAAAACCACATGCCGAGTCTTTCCAATCTTTAAAAATTGCATGCTCCATCTCAAATCCTTACCTACCTCACAGTAGGGACCATCCAATGACATTGAGTTATCATCCATACCATCATCAGTAACTTTTTAAATTCTCATCTGCGCAAATGTCCAGTGTTTAACTTGTTCAAATCCCAAGACTTGACCTTCTGCTACATACTTATTTGTAAATGATAACATTTGTAAAATATCTCCCACTCTAAAATCCAAAGATATGCACTTTGTATTCCTGACAACATGTGTTGGATAAGTCTCATCTCTGTCCCATGCAATAAATGCTTTGTTGGAAGTATTATAGGGCATAACATCTCCAAGGATTTCCATATCCCCACACTTATGCTTTAGCTCAACATGTGCACTAAGAATCCTTGATACGATAACCGCCACCTTATCTTCACCAAGTCTTCTAAAGTGACAAATAGAATTTGGATCACTTTCATGGATTGTAGCAAATGCAACTACTTCTCTTTTGCAACATAAAATCACCTCCATCCCCGGAATAAATTTTGTAGCCATCTCCTTTGTGAGTTTCCTTTGCAAACAAGCTGTAACAACCATTATAAAGAACATCAGTCTCTTCTCAATAATCTACTTTATTAATGATTTAAAAATCCAGAACGTGTTTCAAAATTTAATTAGACACTAACCAATAACAACCGTAAACCAATAACAACCCTAAACCCTAAACCCTAAACCGTAAACCAAAACAACCCTAAACCCTAACCAATAACAACCCTAAACCCTAAACCCTAAATCCTAACTCTTAAACCCTAAACCCTAAACCCTAAACCCTAACCCCCAAACCCTAAACCCTAAACCCTAACCCCCAAACCCTAAACCCTAACTCCCAAACCCTAAACCCTAAACCCCAAACCCTAAACCCTAACTCCCAAACCCTAAACCCTAACTCCCTAACCCTAAACCCTAAACCCTAAACCCTAAACCCTTAACCCTAACCCCCAAACCCTAAACCCTAAACCATAACTCCCAAACCCCAAACCCTAAACCCAAACACCCAAACCCTAAACCCTAAACCCTAAACCCTAAACCCTAAACCCTTAACCCTAACCCCAAAACCCTAAACTCTAAACCCTAACTCCTAAACCCTAAACCCTAAACCCTAAACCCTAAACCCTAACGCCCAAACCCTAAACTCTAAACCCTAACCCCCAAGCCCTAAACCCTAACTCCTAAACCCTAAATCCTAAACCCTAAACCCTAACTCCCAAACCCTAAACCCTAAACCCTAAACCCCAAACCCTAATCCCTAAACCTTAAACTCTAACTCCCAAACCCTAAACCCTAACCCCCAAACCCTAAACCCGAAACCCTAAACCCTAACTCCTAAACCCTAAACCCTAAACCCTAAACCCTAACTCCCAAACCCTAAACCCTAAACCCTAACTCCCAAACCCTAAACCCTAAACCCGAAACCCTAAACCCCAAACCCTAAACCCTAAACCTTAAACTCTAACTCCCAAACCCTAAACCCTAACCCCCAAACCCTAAACCCTAAACCCTAACCCCTAAACCCTAAACCCTAAACCCTAAATCCTAAACCCTAAACCCTAAATCCTAAACCCTAACCCCCAAACCCTAAACCCTAAACCACCAAACTCTAATACCTGACCCCCAAACCCTAACCCTCAAACCTTGAACCCTAAACCCTAAACCCTAACTCACCAAACCCCAAATCCTAAACCCAAACCACGAAATCCTAAACCTTAAATCCTATGAGTGTTTTCAAGTAATATCATTTATTTAAGTAATAGTTTTAATTAGAATTCATAAGTAATAGTGGAATTGATAGTTGGGAGGGTGGTAGTGGGAGAAAGGGAGAGTGGGAAAGTGGAGAAAGGGAGTGTGGGAGGGTGGTAGTGGGAGAAAGGGAGAGTGGGAGAGGGAGTGGGAATGGGGGCGGTGGGGGTGGGGGTGGGAGGATGGGAGTGGGAGTGGGAGAGGGAGTGGGAATGGGGGAGGTGGGGGTGGGGGTGGGAGAATGGGAGTGGGAGTGGGAGAGGGAGTGGGAATGGGGGAGGTGGGGGTGGGGGTGGGAGAATGGGAGTGGGAGTGGGAGAGGGAGTGGGAATGGGGAAGGTGGGGGTGGGGTGAGGGTGGGAGGATGGGAGTGGGAGTGGGAGGGGTGGGGAGTGGGAGTGGGAGGATGGGAGTGGGAGAGGGAGTGGGAATGGGGGAGGTGGGGGTGGAAGTGGGAGGGGTGAGGTGGGAGGATGGGAGTGGGAATGGGGGAGGTGGGGGTGGAAGTGGGAGGGGTGGGGTGGGAGGATGGGGGAGGGAGTTGGAGTGGGGGAGGTGGGGGGGTGGGAAAATGGGAGTGGGAGTGGGAATGGGGGAGGTGGGGGGGTGGGAAAATGGGAGTGGGAGTGGGAGTGGGAGAGGGAGAGGGAGTGGGAAAATGGGAGTGGGAGTGGGAGTGGGAGAGGGCGTGGGAGGGGTGAGGTGGGAGGATAAGGGTGGGAGAGTGGGAGTGGGAGTGGGAATGGGGGGGGAGGGGTGGGGGTGGGAGGATGGGAGTGGGAGTGAGAGGTGTAGGTGGGAGGATGGGAGTGGGTGGGAGAATGGGAGTGGGAGTGGGAGTGGGAATGGGGGAGGTGGGGGTGGGGTGAGGGTGGGAGTGGGAGGGGTGGGGTGGGAGGATGGGAGTAGGAGAGGGAGTGGGAATGGGGAAGGTGAAAGAATGGGCGTGGGCGTGGGAGTGAGAATGGGGGAGGTGGGGTGGGAGGATGGGGGTGGGAATGGGAGTGGGCCTATAGGGCCCCTCACTAACACTTTCATTCTATCTATTTGCAAGTACACTCCATTGCTTCCCGGCTCCATTGCATTCCACGTTTCCTTCCATTCCACTCTATCCTGTCCTGGTCACTAATCCAAAAGCCATTGGATTTATTCCAATAAACATTTGCACATGCTTATGTAGGCAAAATTAATCAGGCTGCCATGTAATAATTGAGATTTTGCGGAGTGACATCTGTAGTATCATTAGCCAACTCACTATCCAAGAGCTCCCTCATCTTGTCTCAGGGGAAGTCTCAACCCAACAATGTATGCTTGAGATCTCAAAAATATGCTCATTGCTTCAGCCACAAGTAAATACCAAAAGAGGGCAGGAGGGCATCTTTGGCGAACTGATTTAGAAATCGAAATATTTCTCCCCTATCTACTCTGATAAGCGCCTAGTTGTGGGCTATAAAACCCAATCTACTTTAGCATAAGCTTTCTCGAAATCCAAGAGTAGAATGGCAAGACCCTAGCCACTCTATATAGCCCAATGTGAAGCCTCCCAAAACGAGAAGATATTATCAAAATTGTTGTTGCCATGCAAAAATCCCGTCTATGGGTGGGAGTGGGAATGGGGTGGGAGGATGGGAGTGGGTGGGAGAGAGAGAGAAGATAATCTAATAGAGAGGCCAATGGGAGAGGAGATAATGTTATAGAAGGACCAATGAGAGAGAAGCACTTAAAACCCTAGTTTTTCTTATATATACTCTCCTTCTCTCATTGTTTCTCTCATTTCAACAAGGAAGAGCAAGAGGAGAAGCAAAAAGAGGAGGAAGAGCAAAAGCAAGCACAAGCATCGATTTCAACTTTTTTCCAGGTACTTTTTTTAAAATTTGTATTCTTTGAAATTTTATTATAGAGAGAGAAAAGTGAAGGAAATATTTTTAGAGAGAGAATATAAGAGAGAGAGTCTTGCTGCCTCGACAGCAAAAGAGAGAGAGAAAGAGAGAGGGAGAGAGAGGAGAGAAGGGGGGGGAAAGAGAGGGGAGAGAAAGGGAGGGGGGAGAGAAGGGGGAGGGAGGGAAGAGAGGGGAGAGAGGGGGGAAGCCGCGATGGGGGGGAGAGAGAGAGGGGAGGGGGAGGCCGCTGCCATGGCAGCGGAGAGGGGGGGAGGGAGGGGAGGGAGAGGGGAGGGGAGAGAGAGGGGGGGAGGGAGAGAGAAGGGGGGGCGGCGAGAGAGGGAGGGGGGGGAGAGAGAAGGGGGGGCGGCGAGAGAGAGGGGGGAGAGGGAGGGGAGGGGAGGGGGAGAGAGAGAAGGGGGGGGGGCCGTTGCCGCTACCGCAGCAGCGAGAGAGGGAGAGGGGGGGGAGAGGGAAGGGGGGGGCGGGGCAGCGAGAGAGAGGGGAGGGAGAGAGAGAGAAGGGGGGGCCACTGCCGCTGCCACGGCAACGAGAGAGGGGGAGGGGGGGAGAGGGAAGGGTGGGAGGGCGGGGCAGCGAGAGAGAGGGGAGGGGGAGAGAGAGAGAAGGGGGGGCCGCAGAGAGGGGGGAAGCCACGAGGGGGGGAGAGAGAGAGGGGAGGGTGAGGCCGCTGCCGCGGCAGCGGAGAGGGGGGGAGGGAGGGGAGGGAGAGGGGATGGGAGAGGGAGTGGGGGGGAGAGAGAAGGGGGGCGACGAGAGAGGGAGGGGGGGGGAGAGAGAAGGGGGGGCGGCGAGAGAGAGGGGGGAGAGGGAGGGGAGGGGAGGGGGAGAGAGAGAAGGGGGGGCCGCTGCCGCTGCCGCGGCAGCGAGAGAGGGGGGGGGAGAGGGAAGGGGGGGCGGGGGCAGCGAGAGAGAGGGGAGGGGGAGAGAGAGAGAAGGGGGGGCCGCTGCCGCTGCCGCGGCAGCGAGAGAGGGGGAGGGGGGGGAGAGGGAAGGCGGGGGGGCGGGGGCAGTGAGAGAGAGAGAAGGGGGGGCCGCTGCCGCTACCGCGGCAGCGAGAGAGGGGGAGGGAGAAGAGGGAAGGGGGGGGCGGGGGCAGCGAGAGAGAGGGGAGGGGGAGAGAGAGAAGGGGGGGGGCGCTGCCACTGCTGCGGCAGCGAGAGAGGGGGAGGGGGGGGAGAGGGAAGGGGGGGCGGGGGCAGCGAGAGAGAGGGGAGGGAGAGAGAGAGAGGGGGGAGAGGGAGGGGAGGGGAGGGGAGGGGAGAGAGAGAGGGGGAGCCGCTGCCGCTGCCGCGGCAGCGAGAGAGGGAGGGGGGGGAGAGAGAGAAGGGGGGGCAGCGAGAGAGAGGGGAGGGAGAGAGAGAGAGAGGGGGGAGAGGGAGGGGAGGGGAGGGGAGGGGAGAGAGAGAGGGGGGAGCCGCTGCCGCGGCAGCGAGAGAGGGGGAGGGGGGGGAGAGGGAAGGGGTGGGGAGAGGAAAGAGAGAGGGGGGGCCGCTGCCGCGGCAGCAAGAGAGGAGGGGGGGAGAGAGATAAAGGGGGGTAGCGAGAGAGGGGGGGGGAGAGGGAGGGGAGGGGAGGGGAGAGAGAGAGGGGGGGCCGCTGTCGCAGCAGCGAGAGAGGAGGGGGGGAGAGAGAGAAGGGGGGAGATGCGAGAGCGAGAGAGAGGGGGAGGGAGAGAGAGAGAGGAGGGGGGGGCCGCTACCACGGCAGCGAAAGAGAGGGAGGGGGGGAGAGAGAGAGAGAGAGAGGGGGGGGAGAGAGAGAGAGAGAGAGAGGGGGGAGAGAGAGAGAGAGGGGGAGGCCGTTGCCGCGGCAGCGAGAGGGAGAGAGGGGGGAGAGAGAGAGAGGGGAGGGGGGGAGGTCGCGGCAAGTGAGAGAGAGAGTGGGGAGCGCAAGTGAGAGAGAGGGAAAAGGTGAGGAGAAAGGGAGAGAGAGAGAGAGAGGGGAAATGAAGAGGAGGGGAGAGAGTAGACTAAGATGAGAGGAAACGTAGACTAGAGCAGAGAGGAAAGAGAGAGAGAGAAGAGTGAGAGAGATGAAAATTTAGAGAGTGAGGACACGAGAAAGTACGATCGAGATAGAAAATCTTACCAATGAAGAGGAGAAATGAGTGGGCGACGATCGAGACAAGATAAAGGAGCTACGATCAATGAGGCATATGAGAGGAGATTGGTATGTGATTTAGTCGAAACTTAAACAAACAAAACTATAAACCTTCGTGTTTGATGAAAATTTAGAGAGGAAGGGCACAAGAGAAAGTACGATCGAGATAAAAAATCTTACCAATGAGGAGAAAAAATGAGTGGGCGACGATCAAGAAGAGATAAAGGAGAGATGTTTTGATGGAAGAATTTGGGAGCTACGATCAATGAGGCATATTAGAGGAGATTGGTGTGTGATTTAGTCGAAACTTAAACAAACAAAACTATAAACCTTGGTGTTTGAAAAGAGAAACGTGTGGAAACTAGAATTTCAAATTTCCCGCCTTTTTTTAAACTATGAATCCTTGTGTTTGAAAAGATAAACGTGTGAAAACTTGAAAATTGTGATAAAAGACAACCTTGTGTTTCAAAAGACAAACGCGTGGATGTGAAAATTGTGATAAAAGACAACCTTGTGTTTCAAAAGACAAACGCGTGGATGTGAAAAGACAAATGTACGCTAAAAGCAAAACTTGTAGAAACTTGAATTTTAAATTTTTCTTTGTTTTTGAATTTAAAATGAGTTTCACTTTCATTTTTAATTTACTAGTTTAATTTAGACTATAATGCATTTTGTTTTGGAATATAAAAAGTATAATTTTAATTTTATTACATTTCAAATTAAAATTTTAAAAGTAGTTTAACTTACATTCGTTATTATTACTTTAATTTATTTCTTTTTAGGGAGAATTAATATTCTTCTAGGTAAATATTAAATTTTTAATTTTAAGTCTTGTTTTCTTTATTTTACGTTATTTTTTCATAAACTTTAAGTTAAACTACTTTATAGTTTTTATTATTTAAATTCAAATTTATTAAGATTTTAACTTCTTATTAATGTGAATGTAGGTAAATATTAAATTTTTAATTTTAAGTCTTGTTTTCTTTATTTTACGTTATTTTTTCATAAACTTTAAGTTAAACTACTTTATAGTTTTTATTATTTAAATTCAAATTTATTAAGATTTTAACTTCTTATTAATGTGAATGTTCAATTCTTATGAGTTTTAAGTAAATTAGTTTTTGAAAATATAAATTTTATCTTTTTTAAAATGAGAAGGGGAAGGGAGAGAGAGAGAAGGGGGGGGGCCGCTGCCACGGCAGCGAGAGAGAATGGGGGGGGAGAGAGAGAGAAACGGGTGGGAGGATGGGAGTCGGAGAGGGAGTGGGAATGGGGAAGGTGAAAGAATGGACGTGGGCGTGGGAGTGAGAATGGGGAAGGTGGGGTGGGAGGATGGGGCCGGCAGCGAGAGAGAAGGGGGGGAGAGAAGGGGGGGAGAGAGAGAGGAAGGGGTGTGAGTTTAAAAAAGATAAAATATAAATTTTATCTTTTTTAAACTCACAACCTTAGTGTATTAAAAAGAATAATGGAAAACAGATTATTTTTTGCTTTTAATTCGCAACCTAAGGATATTAAAAAGAACAATGGAAAAGAAATTATTTCTTGCTTTTCTTCGCTTTGACGGTTGGTGTAGTCTAGATTAGCATAGATTAGTTTGTCCTTAGAGGAGAGAACTCCAAAAAACTAATCAAAGCCATGCTCAAAATTTCCCGACTAGTTCCTAATCGGAGTCAGTCCATTCGTTCACATTCGGTTTCACAGTCACAACAACCCTACCATTTAAGCAACGATTAAGGTTTTTAAACTTTCAAGATGATTGAAAGTTGTATCAGTGGACATGACAGATTACAGTTGTGGAAGTTGACAGAGCATTTTACACTTATATCAGTTGCGGGAGTTGACAGAGCATTTTGCACTTATATATGACAGACTTCAAATTTGTATTCAGAGATCATTGTAAATCCTTATTTTTTTTCACATTTATGCTCTAAGCCTTGTAAAGCCTTTTAGGCTATTCCCAAAGCATTTATGCTCTAAGCCTTGTAAAGCCTTTTAGGCTATTCCCAAAGCATTTATGCTCTAAGCCTTGTAAAGCCTTTTAGGCTATTCCCAAAGCATGAAATTGATACTTATATGATTGGGAAGAATAAAAACTTGAGGTGTATTAATGGGACTCATTGTACTTTTGATTTTTCAAAGTAATTGTAGTTTGTCAAAGTACTTAAAATTTGTGTTGTGCTTGAATACAGGATGGATCTTGAGGCTACAGCATTTGTCAATGGTATGACACTAAAATACAATGGAAGAATTTATGCCCCAAAGGACTTCACAAACTGGACAGTTGTTGACACAACAAAGAAAGCATGGTTCTTGGTCTTAAGTAAAGGAAATCTCATTCTAGTGATGACAAAGAGAGAGTTGGAGAAAGATGAGTGCGCATCAAATGTATCTTTCTCAAAGAGCAATTTGATTCAAGGGGGCACCTTAGTAGAAATAAAAATTGAAAAAGACAGCAGTACAATGATGATTTACACAAAGTCAAGAATGAGCAACAGATCGAGCGTTTCTTCTTTCTAAGAAAGATGCAATGCACTTTGTGATGCCGCCGCCAAAAGCACCTAGATTTCCTGAATTGGTTCCTGCATTGGAGATCCTTCAACATGTGTGGGAGGAATTTCCCATTAAGGAAGCAAGAAAAATGCAGTCAAAGATTATCCTTGAATACTTTCAGGGTGTCATCCAACAAGGTTCAACTTCATTGGAGGGACCTAAGGTGCAAGAATCCACACATGAGAAAGGAAGTGATGAGACACGCCATGTAGACCTGGTTCATGGTAATACAAATGAGAGAGGAAGTGGAGTGGATGAGACAGAACACATTGTAGCAATGGATGAGGGTCTTGTACACGTGGATGTTTACAAGGGATCTACATCTGAGACAGGAATTGAATTGGTGGAGACCGGACATGCACATGCATCTCAGACAGAAATTGAATTGAGTGAGACACGACATGCATCAGATAAGATAGGACATGCACACACATCTCTTGTTCATGGTATTACTCACTTAGATGGTGTAACTCATGAAGTTGATGGAATAACAGAACAAGTGAAGCCCTTAAGTAGACCTGAAGTTGAGGCAATAGAAGAAGAAGTAGGGCGATCTAAAGCAGTTCACATTGAGCCCCTAAAAAATAAACCTCGACGTCAAATGCAAAAGGCAAGTACTTCACGAGCTACAGTTCCAAGTCCTATAACTGGAAAAAGACGTCGTTCATATACAAAGAAAGGGCAAAGAAGAGAAGAGGAAGAACATGAAGAGGATGCGGAGGGTCTTGAAATGGAGTCAGATCTAGAAGCAGAAATGTTATCAATGAAGAACCTAAATCTTCGCTTGAATGAGGCTGTGACAGATGAGGATCCAGGATATATATGGGGCCAGAAGACTCAAGTTATACATGCTTCAACAGTGGTCAAAGCAAGTGTCTTCACCAACAGCAGGACCTTAGATACAGCCTATGCTGAAAAGATTTTTCAGGCTTTGATTGATGGAAAAAAACCAGTTGTTTCTAATTTGGTACTCCGTCCAAGAACATTTTGGCCAGTCATGGGAGATTATAGTCAATCCATCAATTTCTCTCAGCCTATAGATTTTGAGATGCAATTCACTAAGTTCCTCGGAAAACAAGTTCCCTCACTTCAAGAAGGACAGAGTTCAGTGAATGATCCAGAACGACATATAAGGGATGCCAAGAGAAATTTCTTAGCTCATTGTACATTTGAGGCAATAGATGGTCAGCACTATGCCTATGCTTGTAATGAGCACTCTAGAGATGCATACAAGAAAGGAGAAATTACTTATCAAACCTTCGCGAGTGTGCCTCAATTTCACTACTATTCTGCATGCATCTGTATCTTCAAGAACGAGAAAAAATATTTGATTGAGTCGGAAAGACTTAATCATGACATTTATGCACTACGAAAAATCACCTCCACTTCAGAGATGTTGCTCAAAGCTAGGACCATATGGAAAACTTTTAATTCTCCTTTGACCACTCTCAAAAGAACTGCAACTAAAGTGGAAGCGGATAATCTTGTTGACTTCTACACATGCTTGAGTGCCATTGTACCAAGGGGAAAGCAGGAAAGAGCAGAGGTGATTACAAGCTTCAAGACAGTAAGGGATAGGTATCAAGACTACACAAGCATACTTTTCCATAGTGATGAAGTTTTTCATCAGATCAAAGACGTGTGTCTTGCATATGAGAAAGGAGATGTTACATATGAGGCTCCATCATTGATTAAAGAGAAGGCAAAGAAGATTGAGAAAAAGAGATGACAGCTCGGATGTGGAGGCCTTTAAGAAACCTACCGGACAAATACGCAAGTCTTGCTGCAGAGAAATTAATGTCCAAAGAATGGTTTTTTGGAAAAAAGTATAAGGATCATTGCATGGAAGATTGCATCATCCAACAGGTCAAGCGTGATGCAGTAAAGAGTGCAATTGAATATTTATTGGGAGAAAAAAATATTCCAATTAGCCAATGTAAAATTGATCATAACATTGTGAGGCAGATGGCATCAGCTTTACCGTCAGCTAAACAGAAGGCTTGGGCGCATAAATGGGTGAAGGTAGAAGATGATGGATCTAAAATTACTCCCTCTATGAGAAGTGACATTCCGGAAAATGTGTATGCATATGCACAAAAAGTCATCAATAACCACACTCTCAGAAAAGAAAAAACTTTGAACAAGGGCTTTTATAATTTCATACATGAAATCATTTCAGAGTCTGGAAAGAGTGTTGAGTGCAAGGGAGTTTCATTGAGTGATTTTTTGTCCGACGACATTGCTTGGGAGAGACCTCAGCTTTTCTTTGTCTATGAAATATCACCGGATGACATCCGTCAACTCCTTGATAGAATATTACATACCACCATTGGTAGAGTGGGACAATGTAATATAGTCATATTTGCTGATAAAGATGACAAGGAACAAATGTCTGCTACCCTAGAAAAACAATATGGCAATGAGCTCAAGATTTACAATGGGATATACTCAAGAAAAAGGGACAAGAGAGAATGCGGTCTCAAGATACAGAGTCTAGAAACCTTTTTCTTGTGCATGAAGAGCCCTTACAATGATCACTCCTTACAAAACAATATAAGAGGGAATGCAAAGAGATTGCAACTACTGCTGGAAGAGCATGAAGCTCCAAGTCCCCTCCATCGCAACGCAAATCACTATGAAAGGCCAGCAAAAAGTGCTGATCTTTTAATTAGTATGATGGAATTTTTGCTACCGTCCGGATGGGAAGTCACATTGTGCCGAATGGGACATCTGTTTCAAGCTCTTATCAGAAAAGGACACAATGTAAATATTATTGAGAGCCCTGCTTGCTTGGAATACCTTGATACCGTGGCTTCTCTCACAATAAAGTTTAATAAGAAAGGTCTGATCTCACATGAAGAGGATGACATAGAGCAGATCATGTATGATGAGAGCAAGAAAGATGATGAAAATGATCAAAGCTCTGGATATAATAGTGAGGACACCAGCGATAGCAAGGAAGCAGAAGAAGATGAATATGACACTGACCTTGCCTCTGAAGGTTACATAAAAAGACCATGAAGATATGTAGAGGTATGAAGACTTATGTTTAATTTTCTTTATTCATTTAAAGGTCTTTTTAAATTTATAATTAATTTAAAATTTTGAATCTCATAATTATTTTATCCTTTTATAGGAGAAGGGAGAGGAGGAGGATGAGGAGGACATAGCTAGAGCAGAGAATATAGAAAGCTCATCTCAAGAAAGCAAAGCTGCTCTGGCTATCCGTCGGATGACTCTAGAAAATAATCATACATTGCAGCAAATGGAGAAGTCATTTCAAGTTCGGTTTCAAGTTCGAGAACAACCTCTTACTTTTATATTCGATGAAGAGGACATTTCAATCCTCATAAACTTCAAGAAAGAGGTCAATGACAAGGTTATAATAGCCATCCTCAGGTTTGACACAAACTTTTTACTAACTTTATGCTTTTGTATTTCCATTGGATCAAATGAACTAATATTCTTTTCTTTTTATTGCAGTATGGTTTTACAACAGCTTCCGCTATATATACAAAGATGTGCATATATGGTCGATCCTCTTGTTTCTAGTGTACTTAGCAATAAGTAGAAGACCATAGATGATGTTTTTAAGTGGTTGCAACCTATTGATTTGACTGCGGCACGAGTTATCTTTACTGCATATCACGAGGAGTGAGTATCAATCCCTACCTAGCTTATCTCTTACATTGTGGAGGATTATATCAAATAATAATTATTCTTAATTGATAATGCAGCTTGCATTGGAGCTTGGTAATTGTGGACATCTTAGCCAAGCAATGCTTCTTTGTCAATTCAATAGCATCTATCCATGGCAGTGTGTCAGAGTAAGTATAACCTACTTGTGTCATAATTATGTCAATGAGATGCATCCTATGCAATGCGCACATTCATTTATGTTTTCTATTTTGATGTGTAGATCTGCTCGAAAGTTGGTAAGTGCTATAGATGCACTTATGCAAATGGAGGGTGACTTGGAAGATCAAATAGAGTATGTAACATGCCCTGCAGCGAAGCAGAATGATGACCACAATTGTGGGTGGAGAGTTGGATATAACTGCTTTTTGCTCCTTGCTCAAATTTTTAATTTGAGAGGCGGTGAAACCTCATTGTCCACATATACAGACTTGCATCTATATGCATTTATGTCATCTATCATTAAGGCATTTATTGATAACGTGGTGGAGCATCCAGAGGAAACATTGGTTGCTACGCCCATAAGTTGTCCTGATGTAACCGCTGTATTGGACGAAATGGGGAGCTCTTCTGAGGTTAAGGTCATCATTAGCAAGCAACCTCGTGTTTTGACTTTTGGTAGCGAGGAAGTTACAATCCTCTTCGACCCTTTGAAAGAGGCTAATGACAAAGTCATGATGGCCATCCTCAGGTTTGATATGAACATCTCTTGACTTGATACTTCAATCATTTGATTCAATCTGCTTCTAACATTTGTTTATTTATTGCTGCAGAGTACGGTTAGATCTCATTTTCCTAGATCAGTACAGAATCGCGTCTGTATGCTCGATTCTCTTCTTTCAGCTGTACTTAGTGATACCAAGAAGACAGTAGATGATGTTTGTTCAATTCTACAACCTTTAGACTTGGATGGCATACTACTTGTCTTTATGCCATACTATGAGAAGTAAGTATGGTCTCAATCTTTCTTTTACTCTCTTATTTATAATATTGTGTCAATTAATACTTAATATTGTGATAAATCTTATCGCTCTTTATTGGTGATGTAGTTCACATTGGAGCCTGATAGTATGGGACCTTGATGACAACCATTGTTGGTTTGTCAACTCAATTACAGGCTTTCACGGGGTGTTCAGGTAAGTGTTCTTTTATCATATCATTATGAACATGCATCTTACTATTTACTACACAAATTCACTTTGTCATATGTCATGATGGACAGGTCTGCAAACAAGTTAGTTTCTGCGATTATGAAAATCAGGGAGCATCAAGACCAACCAAATTTCCAGACACGCCTCGGAGTGGAGCAAAAAGACATGTTTAGTAGTGGGTGGAGAATTGCCTACAACTTCATGTTGTATCTCAATGAAATTTTTGAACATGTCTCCATAGAAGCATATACCAAGCTCGAGCTACAAGATTTTGTGGCTAAGACTATTCACTATCTAACTGCTATCATTGGGAAACAACATGATGGACTCAATGAAGAACCTGAGGGAGCCAAAGAAAAAGAAGAGACAATTTAGTCTCCTTCTGTATCATAGCCTCAAGTAGAAGCATTACAGTCTACACTTGAATTAGAGACTCAATGCATTCTTCCTACACAAGAAGTGGAGACTCAATGTGCATCTACAACATCACATCTTGTAAAGGAGGAAGAGATTAAGTCTATCCCGATTGCACCAGAAGTAGAATCTCAATGTACACCATCCACACAAGTAGAGACTCAATGTACTCTTAGAGAATCACAGCCTCAAGAGGACTCATCAGACTCTATTCAGTTGTAAAACATGTAGAAAGAAACATGAGTCCTTGAAGATTTTTATCTTGTTTGTATTGATTAATGATAGTGTTTTTAAAACTTATGTTAAATGTTGCAATACATTAGGATATTTTATGATATTTATTCATTACAATACATTAGGTTTTACTTTTTTGAAAGTCTAATTTATTATGTACAATAAATATCTTATGATGAGAATCTAATAATTATATCATTCTTATGTTCCATCACTTTATTTTATAGATTTCAATGTACTCAAAATCTATCATTTATTATGTACAGCAAGTCTAACTTATATTATATTAAAAGAATTCATTCTTATGTTCCATCACTTTATTTTATAGATTTCAATGTACTCAAAATCTATCATTTATTATGTACAGCAAGTCTAACTTATATTAAAAGAATATCTCATGATGAGATTCTAATAATTACTAACTTATATTATATTAAAAGAATATCTCATGATGAGATTCTATTAATTATATCATTCTTGTGTTCCATCATTTTACTTTATAGATTTCAATGTACTATCACTATCTTATATGTCTCAAATGTCTCCCATTACGGTCTTGCATCCCATCATTTTATTTTATAATGTCTCGCATTACGATCTTGCATCTAGTCATCTCGCATTACGGTCTTGCATCTGTAGTTCTATAAATTCCCTAGTAGTCGTTCATCTTCTATATCTCACCCGCAGCAGACACTTCTTCCACTTTGCTCTTCTTACCTTACTCCTCTCCTCAAGCTTGCTCCTTCCTCTCCTCAAGCTTGCTCCTTCCATCTTGCCCGCAGCCTTGCCTCCTCTTCTCAAGCATACTCCTTTCATCTTGCCTTACCTCCTCTAGTTACCTTCCTCACTCTCATTACCTTCCTCACCTCGTTCGTCTTCTATATCTTTCCTCATTCTCGTTACCTTCCTCACCTCGTTCGTCTTCTATATCTCACCCGCAGCAAAAACTTCTTCCACTTTACTCTTCTTACCTTACTCCTCTCCACACTTCTTCCACTTTACTCTTCTTACCTTACTCCTCTCCTCAAGCTTGCTCCTTCCATCTTGCCCGCAACCTTACCTCCTCTTCTCAAGCATACTCCTTTCATCTTGCAGCCATTATGGATCTTTTTAAGGTAATCGATTCTGTCGAGCAAGCCATTAGCAGCCTCAAAGAATGGATTGCCGAGAACCAAGGAAAGAGAGAGGAGAGAAAGCAAAATCCAGCTCCATTAACCCAGTACGAGAAGGATGACTTTGCTTGTCAGAAGGGCTTAGAGAAGGAAGAGGAAAGAAAAATAAGTATGGCTACTACTAAAATAGATAAATTGCAGTCATATAGGAGAGAGTTGATAGACTTTCAAAGTGAGATATCTTCGCGTGTGGCTCGTTATGGAAGATTTTCCCCCGAGGAAGCGCAAGCCATTCGGAACAAACAAAGTGTTATGCAGGAGAAAATTCATCAATCCTTACTTCTCTTCTATAATTTTAACTACATCGATGAGGAAGAGATGAGCTCAGCTCTTGAATGGGTTGAATTTAGGCTAAGGACTTGAAAATAGAAAATTCATCAAATTGAATGGCTGTAGTCTTGAAAATCTCAGGCTTAACTTTTGAAGGTGTTTATTAACACCATTAAATATTAAGAGAGTTTACAACAACCGAATCTTATTTTTTCATGTAACTTATGTAGTCTTGAAAATCTCAGGCTTAACTTTTGAAGGTGTTTATTAACACCATTAAATATTAAGAGAGTTTACAACAACCGAATCTTATTTTTTCATGTAACTTATGTAGGCTGCATTACATTTTATAATTTTAGTTTCATGTCCTCTAAAAATATATTAAAAAATGCTTGTTTTTATGTTTTTATATGTGCTTTGAAGATTGGGTTTTTCTTAAATTTTATCTGAAAACTAGTCCAAAAGTATATGTAAAAATGAATTTGTACATTGACAAGTCCAAAATTAATGAAATAAGTGTTGATTTGCATGTCTACTACTAGGAAGGTCTTTTGGCATATCAAGGACACCCCCTGGACACCCTCATCAAAGGACAACCAACTTCAAGTCTTTATATAATGCAGATAGTACTTGGAGTTTCTATGTTGAGAGGCTTCTTTAATTAGAAATCATGAGGGGTAAATGCAGTGCAGAGTGCATAATTGTGCCTCCTATGGTAAGTGATACTTTTCTTGTGTATGCTAGCAAAAGGACTTTTGGAAGAGGGCGCCTGTGTATGCTAGCAAGAGGGATCTTGGAAGGTCAACATCAAAAGTTTTCTATGCATATCATGCTATAGAAGCGCTTGAACTAGAGCAATAGGGTGAAAGTCTTCCTTGTCCCTATATTGTCAAATAAGAATAGGTGTAGGCATTGGTGTGGATCAATTCTTTTTTTTGAGTGCTAGAACTTTAGTACGAACCATTTATCTAGATTTAGGTTTTAGGGGAAGTTGTAGTGCTTTGCATTCTATTAGTTTGTTGGGTAAATTTTTGGGGTGGTGGAATTGAGTTGCTCTATTTCAAGAAATGGAGGACATACAAAATGAGGTGTAATTTATTTTGATGTTTTTTTCCGTGCTTTCATGTTAAAATTTTTTCAAAAATTTTGGGGATTTTATGGTTTAGAGAGCCATAGAAACTCCCACCCTCAAAACTATCTCACTCCCTCAATCTCGTTGTTTGAGCACATCTTCCATGGTTTCAGCCGCAGAGTTGTGTTTGGTAATTTCATCTCGGGAACTGCATTTGCAGATCGTGAGGAAGAGCTTTTTTTGTGTTTGACAAGACCTTAGATGTCCTAGGCACATATATGCGAGCCAAGGATGAGTTCAAAGATCTCATCAACTACATGAAAGAGAATTTCACTAATTTTTCATATCAACTTGATGTGTCTTCAAAACATGGGTTTTGATAGATTACACCGTGTCAATTCTTGGACAAACCCAAGTTTGTGAAGCGCTTGGCCCACTTTTGTGATAATCTTACAGAGGATGGGTTTAGATAGCTAGAAGTGAATGACCTCTTAGATGCAAGGATCATGGGAAATGCAAGCACTAGCTTCCTTTCATGGGAGATGACATTCATCTTTCTTCTCTAGGAAGGAAATTTAGAGGAAGAAGCCTCATCGTCAAGCAGCCCCTCTATTTATGCTGCTGATATCCTCATCTCTAGACCAGAATTTTGACCTGTACGTGGAAGAGACTCTTGACCATGGAAGGGAAGATATGGACGCGTTGGACCTACTCCAAGATCCCCCTCTACAAGCATATAGCAAGAATCTGCATCAAAGACCTCTGACTGAGCATCAGATGTATGGTCATTGTACCCCCTCCTCATTGATGGAGAAGAGTATGTGTCCCTCCATGACATCGAGGTGCTTGTGGCATCTAAGAGGATGAGGCACTGGGAGTCCTATCTGGGTTCAATGTTGACATAATTGTCTAAGATCCTAAATTTTGGTGTTCAAAAGACCAGACAATAGAAGACTTTTTACTGATAACATTGGTTACATTGAGGGATGCAGACATGTCAATATATGATGCACAACCCTCCGATGCAAAAGCTTCCACTTCCAAGATAGAAACAAGAGAACTTCCACCTCTTAGATGGAAAAGGATGCATCATAAGATCCATCAACATTGCAAAAGAGGAAGGAATAGAAGCTGACGATGCTACAGTGTTAAGTTGGAACAATGTTTTGTGTTTTGATGGTCTTTGATATAACTTGTTTTATTGGTCTTCTAATGTTTGTCGAATTGGTATAGGAGGCATTTGAGGTTGATAAGTTCTCATCTTGATGGGGCCATGTTCGCAAGGTGTTTAGGCAAGATCATTCTTTATCCTGTTATCCTGGGTGAAGTGGCGCAACACATTGTGGTCTTCCATAACAATTTTTCTTCTCAAGGGCCTACTAAGCTTTTGAAGTGGAAGACATTTTCATGTGCTGTCGGGGGTATTCCCACATCACTCGTAATGTTGACAAGGTAATTTTGGCTCACCACTTGGTGGCTAGCAGGGCATTGATAGCAATAGCTATGTCGTTGGTGGCTAGCAGGGCGCTAACACCAATAGCTATGTTGTTGGTAGCAAAAGAGGATAATCTAAGTTCTATTACAACTAGGTTTAAATCTAGGAGTGCACCCGAGGATTCAAAGACTCCTATTCTCGATGTAATAGAAGTAGCTAAGAAGAAACATAGCTATGAGGCCTCTTGTAATAAATTTTGGAATACAAACATCTATTTTAATGGATACATGACTTTCTCGCTTTTCCTTATTTACTATTGTGTTCGTTCCAAGTCATCACTATTCTAGATATATTTCTCCATTGTTCAACATATTTATTCCATTCTATTAATTGTGTAAAACTGCTACATTTTTGGCCAATTTTGGGCTTTGTCATGATCATTTTCTATCCTCCAAGAGGAATTGTACCATGCCGTAGGAGGCAAATTTGTCCGAGATGTTGCAAGGAGCCCAAAAAAGCATGAAATCCATGACAGCACAAATTTGGCCATTTTGGGGACCCCAAATGGCCAAATTTACACCTTGGCGGGATTCATTCTTTCTGGGCTCCTTGTGACATCCTAGAAAACTTGAGCCCCCAAATGGCCAAATTTGTGGCAAGTTTCATGCTGTCTGGGCTCCTTGCCATGTCTCGGACAACTTTTCCTTTTGCGGCATGGTGAAATTCCTCTTGGATTTCATAAAATGACACTAACATCATGAAATGACATCATTCAACCTTTCAAAATGTATTATGTCATAAAAACTGCACGTACTTGATAAGTTGTATTTGCATCTTGTTTATGCTTGGAGTTTAATTCCTCAAGAAGTGTCTGCATGGCGCATTGCAAAAGCTGAGAAGTTGCTGTCAGAGATGGGATTACATGGAGGAAATGCCAAACTTAATGAGGATAAGAAAATGTCTGGGGAAACACATAATCTTCCTCCCAAAAATGGGTGGAGGGAAGGCAAGGAGATTTCTGTCAAAGCACAATCTCGACAAAGACAAACATACATTGTCTCAATGCAGTTTGGGTTGGGAATACTGGAAAGCATTATGTGGATGCATGACCAATAAGGCTTCTCATCCTCAAGTAGCAACTTTGAGAGCTAAAGTATGGACAAAGGTAGATGCATTGATAAAATTGCTTTGCCACGTTCAAATTGATGACATGTATTATGAAAGGTTCAAGATGGCTATGAAAGAGTTTATGCAATTAGGTGAAAGCATGGGGGGACTCACACATTACGCATTACGTGGTAATCGTGGCACCATCACAATATTTAGCACTTGCTTTATAAAAAGTTTTTAGTGCTAAAATGATGCTCATCATGTTTGCAACGTATTCTTTATGCACACGGACCATGGTTTGTACAAAATTGGGGTCCTTTGTGCATTTGGAATACACAAGGCATAGAGAAGTTGCACTATAGATCCAAGATAGCCTACTTCAAGAACTCAAGGCATGTGGTTGTATCACTCATAACAATGCATTGCTGAGATGTTCGACTGGTTTTTTAGATGTTTACTAGGTAGGACTTTGAAGTCTGAAAAGGCAAAGGCATCAGAACCAAAATCACTTCAAATTGTATTAAAGAATAGAAGGTATGGTGCTTGGAAAGCATCCATAGGGAGTCGAGGAGTCGAACGTTGATTGCAAGCCAAAGTGAGAGAAGGGAGCAGATGGGTCCAACCAGCAATAGAAGACATGGTGTAATTGTATACGGCTATGAAATGAATATCTTGCTTATTTTGATTACAATTTGTGTACTCACTCTTAGAGTCCAAGGTTTGTGTGAGGTAAGGAGGTTGGGGAAGGTGGGGATAGGGTAAAGGAGGGGAAAGAGAAGGGAGGCGTGCAGGGTGAGGCAGGGCAAGGGGGGGTTGGAGTGGTAGCAAGGGTGGGGGGAGGGGGTATGGGGGAGGGAGACGGGTGTGGGTGGGTCAAGTAGGGGGGAGGGCAATGGGGAGGAGGGCGATGAGGGTGGGGTGGTTGGAGGGGTTAGGGCGGTAGCGAGGGGCATGATGAAACCCTAAACGTATTAAAAGGGGTGTCAAAAGATGATGGGCCTATATAAAACGTTTTTAAAAACCCTAACTCATTATTCAATGGCACAAGTGAAGAACACTCCTAGACCCATAGGTCACTGCCTCCACCCTTCCTCCTCTAGCTCCACCACCTCCATGGCATCTATGCACATGAACCTATCTGGGTCCGGTGGCACCTCATCAAATATCGTGAGCCCTCCCCCAACTCTTGTCCCCTCCTTGACTCTCGTGACCCCTTTCCCAACTATCATGAGCCATCCCCCGACTCTTGTGAGCCTTCTCCTCTCCAATCTCGTGAGCCATCCCCCAAGTCCCATGAGCCCACTCCCTAGTCTCGTGAGCCCACTCCCCAATCCCATGAGTCCACTTCCAAGTCCCAAGAGCATGAGCCTTCTTCCAAGTCCCAAGAGCATGAACCTTCCCACCCTTCCCCTTAGCCTCTGCCTTCCCCTCAGCCTTCTCTCCATGAGAGGACTCCCCCGATTGAGTAAAATGTGTTTGAGAACCTCCCTGATATCGAGAGGCTTCTAGATAGGGGTCAACAGATAGCAAGAAAGAGCATGATCTTCCCTCTCTTGGTGATAGAGCTCGTTGTGGACATGGTACCTATTCCCATAAATAGGATAAAGCAGACGTCGAGCAAGCCACATCCCAAAAAAGGACAAAGCTCAAGACATTTGCAAGAGGGATTTAGAGGAGTTTCAGCATAGAGAAGAGCAATGCAATAAGTTCAAGGAAGAGATAAGAGACTGTGAACCATGTTCGAGTGCCTATACAGCCTCCACTAAGAGTCAGGAAGCTATATAGAGCAAAGCGAAGAGTGTGGGCCCTAAGGGAGATCAGACAGATGTAGAAGACCACCGACAACCTGATCCCATGTGCTCCCTTCCAACGTGTGCTACAAGATATAGCACAGAGGTACAAGGACGATGTACGATTTACCACAGGAGCTATGGGGGTGCTCTAGGAGGCTGCAATGTAAGTCACCACCTCTTTGTTCGAGGATTGCCATCCATGCAAAGCACATCACGATCATGGACAAGGACATGGCTCTGGTGAAGCGGCTACTACGGATGGACCCACGACCCAAGCTTGAAGCCCTAGAATCTCTTGGAGCCCATCCTTAGGACTTAGACTACCCCCTGCCCTTTTGCCCCCCCCCCCCCCCCCTCTCTCTCTCTCTCTCTCTCTCTCTCTCTCTCTCTCTCTCTCTCTCTCTCCACCCCTAGACTCCTAGATATAAACCTAGCTGCAATAGCACTAACATCCTCCTCTCCTTCTGCCAAAGACATAGAAGTCCCACAATCTAAGGTTCTTGTTCTGACTTGTCCTTGTTGTGGATGGATGCAGGTGAGTGGAGCTCCTTCAATATTGAAACGAGAAAACATCAAAAGAAATAACATTTCAATTTAATTGTCCATCATCATTTGAAACAAGAACTAAGATTTGACAAAAAACTAAATGTTGCACCAGTCAAACACATTGTTAACAATCTTCAAAGTTTTGGAGGAGGAATGAAATTGGCACTATGCATGCACTTCTCCACATGGTTGCTTATCTTACCACCATTTAAGGTAAAGTAGGACTCTGACATTCTGTCCTCCATGACTAATAGGTGTTCTCACACATTCCTTAGAGCCCATTGCAATGTGACATTCACATTCTTGACATATCCCTCTTCAACATCAATAGACAAACTTACCCCCATATTGTCTTCATCATTAGAGTCTAGGGGAAGCCACCGGCCATTTGTTTTCTTCTAGCGCCTGTGTCCGAAAAAGCTAAATACAACAATTGGCATGACAAATGGTATCTAATAACCACATTGTCTTTACATGTATGACATTGAAAGACATCACCCTTTTCGTCGCCTAACCTAGTTCCCCAATTCATCCCAAGTAAATCTTTAAGAGCATTTTCATCTACATGCTTGCAGGACCACATAGTTTTTGTTCTATGCTCGGAGGGTGCACTACTTAGAAACCCTATGTATCATGTGCATTCAAGGGGTATTAAAAAAACCCCTTAGCTAAAATTTTCCCCCCAATAAAACCACCCCTCTTTACTTATGAGCTATGTGATTTTTTTAAAAAGTTAAATTAAAAAACCCCTCCTGTTATTATAAACATGTTAAAATTTTCCAAAAAGTTAAATTAAAATACCCCTCCTTTTGAATGCACGTGGTACACTAAAATTTTATGAGGTGAAACCGCCGAGGTTCTATGCATATGTATATTATGAAACAAAGAAGCAGAAATGTGCAGAGGCATAAACCAAGATAACCTTTCCCATTTGGATCCAAATGTAAACTTTATGGATATGCCCACATCCTTTGCAATCTTGTCCTTGTACGATTGCAATGTCCTCGAGTCCACATCACTACAATCCATGTCTTGAAGTTGTGGTGGTACAATGGTTTGCAGAAGGACATAGCTTGATAATGTCGTTGGAGTGATGTATGTTGCATTATACCAATGCACATTATTCATTCACAAGGAGGCCAACTTCTCCACTGCATGCATTTGCTTACCTAAATCCTCATGAATCACTGTGAACTTGCCTATGAATGATTCAACTGGTTCCCACTCCTCAAAGTCCGAAGGAAAAACATCTGCCATGAATAAGCGCTCTTAGAAGCCAAACACAAAATTTCCAAATGAACTCGTTACACTTACAAGTGAAAAAGGTACATAGATAGAAAGGTTCACATTGCGATGGTATCCTAGATTGATTGAATGATGGAGAAAGCCGCATATCTTTTCCCATGTAGACATGTTGCACTTTTGTGAGCCATCCTTTCTTCCCAAACTTGAACTTCAAGATGCGATCCTTCCACTCATGCAAGATATCATCTCTTTTGCTCTTGGGAAGCTTATGTGGACCTTTGGCCAATCCTTTCATCACTATCTAGTCATTTAAGATGTAGGTGCAAGGGATCCACTCATCCAATGCATTTATGGTGTTGTGGAAGACACAAGAGGTCACAACATTGCATGGTCTTGTAGCCTTGCTCCTCACCATGCTTGCAGATGTTGCAACAGCAAAAATGGGACTCCTACACAAGGCAATGCAGCTCCAACAGATGCACAAAAGAGGGAGAAGGAGAGGGACAGAGCAGCACCAATAGAGGCACAGGATAGGGACAGAGCAACTCCAATAGAGGCACAAAAGAGGGAGATGGAGAGGGACAGAACAACACCAACAGAGGCACAGGAGAGAGAGAGAGAGGGGAGCGGAGGAGGAGAGAGAGAGAGAGAGAAAGAGGGGGGGGTAAGGGGGGGAGGTACATAGCAAATGGAAGAGAGAGAAAGAGAGAGAGAGAGAGAGAGAGAGTTGCAACAAGCAGGCCAGAGCAGGAGGGAGCAGAGAATGAGGTGGAAGAGGGCAAATGCAAGGGAGGGCAGCCTCACAATTTATAAATCGAGGGAATGGCAGGCTGGACCAGAACAGTGGGAGGTAGAGGCCCTAGAAAGAGTGAGGGGAGAATAAAAATCTGCCACAAGGGGCCTACCATCTCATTGAAGGTAGATTTGGGCTCGTCTAAGGGAGGTGCACCAGGAGGGTCAAACATGGGTTAGGGGGGGGATGGTTTGGATGGTCTACCCTAGTGTAAGGGGAGCAACCAATAGGGGCTCTCTATAGGCCTGCCCACACTCCACCTCAACATAACATTGCCCCACACCTTCTAGCACTCTCATTGGTATACCTCAAATCCCTCTCTAATCCCTTGAAATTAGGAAACACTAATTGGAGGCCCTTTTGAGACCCCATTTCTCCCCTAATGTATACGAATTTAAAGCTTATGTGACAATAATTTTACTAGGTGGGTGAACTAGGAGGCTAAAGTGGTAGTGTTGATGCCCAAATGAGTTTGCTTCAAAAGCTTGAAAACACCCAAATTTAGGCCAGTGTATCTTAGTCATTTGGGCTTTATTTTGAGTGCCATTTTGACGTAGACTTCAAGCATATAACAAAGCAACATCAACATTGAGTCTTTAGCAAAGCTAGATAGCTTAAACTGTAGTACATGAAAGTATTAGATGGAAAACAACCTTTCTATAAGAGTCAATGGTACACTACCGAAACCACTTGGTCATTTATGATACAAATCCATACATTGCAAATGAACTGTCAAAAGGGAATAAAAAGGATAAATATTCCTAGCATCTCAGAAACAAAAATGTGCAAGATGTTATGCTTGATCAAATCAAAATAAGGCTTGGGATATGTTTGCACTTGTGTATGAGTTAAAGACTTTAATGTTATAACAGTAAGGAATCAAATCAGCTTTCCCCATAGCGATGAGTCAAGACATGCCCATGTATTCAAAGTCAAAGACATTCATACACATCTTGCCGTTGTTAATAAGAAATGAGTTCAAGTTATCCTCAATGGAATAGTTGGAGATGATTATGAGAACTTCATTCAAAGTTTGCTATTCAAAAGCAAGTGCCAAAAATTGAGAATTGCAATAAGTTGTATTAATTGGAGAAGAATTGGGGACACAAGAAATCCAAGACAAAAACTAACCATACAGTTGAGCAAGAATTTGCCACTTCAAACCAACATAGAGAAAGGGGAAGATCATTAATAAAGGTGGGACATCGACTTCAACAACAAATTCAACAGCAAAAACGACCAAAACATAAGTGAGTCAAATTATTAGAGAGGTGGGAGATCAATTTCAAGATCAACATCAATATTAAAAATGCAAAAAAATCAAGTGAGTCGAAGCATCAACACCAAGACAATCAAAATCCTTCAAATAGAAAAAAGCTCCAAGGAAAAGAAAATGCATCAATGTAAGGGAGTTATGTACCAACCAAACACATCAATGGAAATTTACACCACTTCTGTCACTTCATGACCCTTTGCCAACCTTGTATTCTCCATTCTAAATGGACAAAGTGATGCATATTCTTGCAAATGTAACATGCATCAGGAAATGAACCAAAACTAACCTTCTAGGTGACCACAACATCATCCACGAGTTGAACTTCTACATAATCCAAAGTCAGTGGGCCCTTGATCCCATAGGATCCATGCTCCCTTTGCACCAAACTCAGACCTCAATGACGATGGAATAACCAACATCCGACCCAACATACATGCAATCCATTCTAGAGAGCTACCCATCCATGTAGACATGCTCGAGAAATCCACCCAACGAGGGCAATCACAAAATAGAAACTCATCAATGATGAAAGCCGGCTTCCAAGGGACAACCAACACAGCAGCTACTTCGAACATAAAAGACTTTCCTACAATATCATTACAGATCGCCTCCAAGGCACATCTAAGAAGGAAGAAACTAGGAGCTAAAAACCTAGCAGCATATCCCTCAACTAGAACCTTACATTCATATGACAGGAAAGCTCGTAGCTCCCCCAAAAGAAGGCACCCTTCTGATGAAAAACAAATACACTCCCCCACGCACAAGCTTCTCAACCTCAGCCTTCATCACATCAAAATGCAGCTGACAAACTGAAGCATGTCTTTTACCATTCTCCCTCAGATCTTTTCTTTTGCCAGATCACTTTCGCATTTCGCAACATCGGCACGAACAATATTCCATGCATCCTCATTAGAGAGCGCAGAGAATCCTACCGAAAGATTGCTTGCAACTGTCTCAGCATAAGATTTACTCTCTTCTTTCCTAGGAAGAAGCTCACCAACTTGGGCACCCCGAACTCCCCCTTCCCCTCTTAAGATAGAATCATTCACCTCACCCCAAGGCTCCTCGAGAACCCGATCAACATGCACACTCTCCGAGAGAGGACGACATATCACCTTACTAGCCTCGACTAGACCTGAACTCATTGAAAACACCTCATGCAAACTATCAATCCATTCATCAATCTCCTCCTCTTCACCCTTCCATGATCACCACCCACCATGCTAGATTGAAGGCACATGCACCACGAACCCGCTAAGCTTCACCAGCACGCTAGCTCCACAAACCCAAGAGTGGAACGTGACATTGATGTGCATGCTTGCGAAATGGAAAGATTGCTAATTACATAGAACAACATATTCTGCATTAGTTTTCAATTTACAAGGACTTGCAAAGAACATACAAGCTGCAATGCATGCTGATTGGCATGCATTACTCTCTCTCACCTTTCTCACATTCAGCAAGACTACGATCAGGTAGATCACTTTGGATCAATACGATCACACACATTACACTCAGATCATATGAATCAATTGCCCATCAAATAGACTTGCTAATGCGTATACACCCTAAATTACAATGCACTCTCGTACAAATGCCAAAAATATCGACAACATGGACCTATGTATGAATCACCACTTCGAATCTGGTACCCACCTCCAAGTTCAGCCTTAAACTCGAAACCGGATCCCCTCACTGTCTAGTAAACTAGTTTTGAAGTGTGCAACTATTTTCACAAGTTGTGAATCTTATAGAATGAAAAGTGCTTGTGACTATTGCAAGCATTTTACACAAAGCAAATGGGTAGGAATTATGAGCTAATAACTATTAATAGTAACCTTGCTACTGTTGGTAAAATCCTTTCTACTGCCAACGGTAAGACTACAATTGGCAGTATCATTTAATTGCAGGAAAGTACCGCTGAGACTGGAACTCCAGTGACTACCCCTCCTCTCCTCCATCCTGCCCTCTCCCTTCTTACCAGTTCCCTCAACAAAATTTCATCCTTCATGTTGGGCATTTGGACTCGATATTTTTCTTCTTTGGGAAAGATCTCAGATAGATTTTCTCATGCATCACATTTATCCTACAACTCCTTGCTTCCCCTTGCACTCATCCCCACACCTCTTACCTCCCTTCACATGCTTTCCTCCCCTTTTGGCATTCTACCTCCATCCCCAACTATTTCCTTTGGCATTTTATGGAATTTCTCATGCATCACATTTATTCTAGGATTCCTAGCACTCCTTGCTTCCCCTCGCACTCATCCCCCCACTCCTTCCCTCCCTTGACATGCGTTTCTCCCCTTCTGGCATTCTACCTCGATCCCCCTTAAACTTTTTCCTCCTTTATTTCTCAAGCTTAGTCACTTAGTGTTGACTTGCTTCATCAAAAGCATACTTGTGCTTCCTTTATAAGCAATTAGCATTTTATGGCATTTTTATATATTTAATTGTGTGCCATTCATTAACTTTTGGGGTTTTTTCCAGACTTATTAGGATCAAAGTTGTTCCATGGATGTTATTGCCACATTATAAAGTTGCTGGCTTAATGATCTAATCTACTATTGCTAGAATCATGTTGTGATTTCAAGGTCATTGGACCTACCTCAAAGCCCAACATCCCGTAAGATCTAGACCACATTTTTGGTTTACTAAAATGAGGCTCAATTGTGCAAAATGGTTGGTTCCATGTACAAAAGCTCAGTGTCGATGTGCAATGGAATTGCAAGAAGAATGAAGAGGGGGTACAATCTTGAGTCTAGAGAATTCTTTTGAATGGAGGATGCAAGGCCAAAGATTCAATAAAAATACAAGAAAAGTTGTTGCCACCAACCAACCCTACTCTAAAACACTCTTTTTAGGACTTCCATGAAGTTCAAGATGCACTATAGAAAGCCTAGTTATGTGGCTCCTTATTTGTGAGTGCGATTAAGACACCCCAAACACTAATTTTAGGGAGCACACGGGTGCGGCTATGCGTTAAAGAGATCCAATCATAGATGTGATCTTGCACTGGTAAAGCATTTGACACTAGTATGTGTGTCGGGGGGTTTCACCTTACTGACCTATGCAATAGATGATTTCGATAACCACTTTTGTGTGATTTAAGAACTCTCATCTTTTTATCACTATTGCATAGCTAGCACGCGTTAAAAATTTTAGGGCCATGACTTGAATTCCTAAGGTACAGTTTCTTGGAAAAGTTTGTGAAGCATGCTTCTTTGGGAAACAAAAGCGAATCAACTTCAGCAGAATTAACTCTCAAGCATGAGGTATTCTTGATTTGATACATACAGATGTATGGGGCTATGCCCACACCTATAGCATGAATGGTTCACTTCAATAATCTTTCAAAATAAAGCAAGGATCAACTATGTGCAAATTTTCAATGATCAATGCTAGAACTTCATTAAGATCTCCTCAACTTCTTCAACTTGCATAGTTCACCACCATTAAAACCAATGCTTCTAGATCAATTGTAGTCTTCTATGTCACCCAAGGTGGATGATTTCTGGGAAAGGCTTGCAAAAGGTGAGATCACCTAATCCAAGTAAGGTGCACAACTCACCCACTCCCCAAAGCCATTCTAGATATAAAATTACAATACTTGAAGTGTAAGGAGTATTCAAAAGTAAATAGCAATTCGGGAAGTCACATGATGCAATTCACAATCAAATTTTGCTAGTAGGGTACGTCCAACAACAAATTGTGATCCATATGTGTTGCAACAATGATGTCCATGTGTAAAGCACACAATGAAAACCAATTCGAGATATCCAAGAGCAAATCGTGTGCAAAGAGCAAACCACATCAAAAGAATGAGGGCTCTAAATCAAACCACCCTTCTCCAACATAGCCAGAGGATATTAACTCACAATAGAGCTTCTCTGCAGTCGATGGAGATACGATCACTAGGCATAGAACTAATCAGTGGACAGAACAGCAGCTGAATGCACAAGTGGCAACAAGCATGGATATCAATCAATATTAAAGCCATTAAAAACCTGAATCTGGTGTGGATTTGCTAGTGCGGCAATAGAAGAAATCAGTTAGTTGTCACGTTTGAGTCAACACAAATCATCAAGTTGCATAGAGGACCGTGAAGCAAAACTGTCTTAATTACGAAGGTGCCAAAGTTCCAAAGAGTTTTGTTCTCTCTCTTTAATTTGAAAGCTTTGAAAGTGATTGAAACAGAAGTCTAACCACACAGAGCAATTCCATGTTGCTTCCAGGCAGGATGCATAACCTCAGCAAGAAAGACAGATTCTTGGCCTCCTCAAGGTTTATATTATGCATCAGAATTTTTCTTTGAACTCTCGAAGGGAATGTAAACAACAGCCCTTAGCAAATAGGCAAAGAATGAAAGACAAGGATCTATTGGTCTCCTACATTTTACATACAAAAGCACTCGCATAAAAATTCAATCTGTTGGGTCATGGGCACGAACTATTGCTTACTGCTTGTTCGCATCCCTTGAACCTTGATGTAACAAGTGTCTGATAAACAATGGATTCCGAGGACATTGGAAAATTGGAGGTTTCCCAAGGACTTTGACTGCTAGAATCATTCCCTGCATCAACAAGATCAACTTATGTCAATGAGGTTGATCAAGCTCACGGGAAGCTTGGAAGTCAAGCAATAGGCGTAATCATCAATTAAAATAACCTTGACTCTGCAAATAAAAAATTGATCTCATGGGTGATGGGCAAAAAACTATTATTCATTGCTTCAGGCTTTGCATCCTTCAGCTGATAAACTGAGGTTCGATAAAAGGAATCTGTTGGGTCATGCGCACAATATTATTGCTCATTGCTTCAGGCTATGTATCCCTTGAGCCTTTGATGGGTAAACTTCCCCAACTTGGTACAAGGGTATGATAAACTAAGTTTGTAACTTATGTCAATGAGGTTGATAAAACTGTTGGGAAGCTTGGAATCAAGCAATGGTCCTAATCATCGATTCCCCGACCCTGCTACCTCCTATAGCTTCTCTATGGTCAGTAGAGATACGATCACTATGTGCAGAAGTAATGGACAGAACGGTTGCACGCTGAAGTGGCAACAAACCTGGATAAGAATCAAAATTAAAGCTGCTAAGAACCTGAATTTATGTACGATTTGCTAGTGTGGATGTAGAAGAGATCAGATAATTGTCCATTGTCAAACTTGAGTCACACGCAATGTCAGCTTGCATAGAGCAGACCTTGAAGCAAAATCATCATGATCTGATTTAGGATTGCAAAGGTGCCAAAGTTACAAAGAGTTTCGCTGTACCTCTTCGATTCGAAAGCTTTAAAAGTAATTGAAACAGAAAATCTAACACACAGCAATTCCATGTTGCTTCCATACCGGATGCATAACCTCAGCAAGCATTACAATTGCAAAACTTATTGGTTATTCACCCTTTAAAAAGTGACATAAGAGCCACGTTGACATGCATATGTACACAAGCTCGACACATTTCCTTCTTCCTCCCCTGTTAAGTTTCCCAAAAGAATACTTCAACTTACAATGCACACAAGTCCAACTATCAAAGAGGTTGCCCCTTTGAATTTGGATGGTAAAATGGTATCACCAAAATGAGTGCAGAGGGAAAAACATCACAACAGACTGGCAATTCAAGTTGGCGGAAATGTAGATGCCCAAAAAGTGCATGCTCTAGCTGTGTTTACTTCTCATCTCCTTGGAACCCCGCAGATGGATGGGAATGTAAGTTTTATAAGTGACAGCACTTTATAATACCAAATACTGAGGACACACTAGCACCACTCCATCAACATTGAAGCACACAATCTTCTTAGAGGTAGTGGAGATCATCTTCTCCTCCTCCTTCCTACATTCTCCCTTTACAAAGTAAAAATATATTGTTTACCCAACAACACATGTGCTTTACTGTCGACCAGCAAGTGTCTTGCGCTTGTGCCGTGGTGCCCGCTGCCACTGTAAGTCTATCCTTAAAACGGCTCTGAGATCCTTCAAAGGCAAACCAATCCAAGAAGCTTAAAAATTGCAATATTACACTGGCTTTAAGAGGGCAGACTAAATCTGTACAATACTTAACGCTACCTTGTTGAAAGTCTGCACTGCTTTTCAGATGTATGGTTGAAGCCACTGCAGGAATGAATCCAGAACCTGGTATCATGACATGCTATAGCTGTACACATCAATCTAGTCCTGCCCAACTTGTTAAAGTTGGCACATCTCCAGCTGATGTCTACAGCTATGGCACCGCATGGTACATGATTGTTGGGATCCATACAGACATCCAGTCGGCATTCTGCATTCAAATTGAGACGTTAGCCTGAACACTGGACCTAATATTGACAAGACTTCACAAACTGAATGCACAATCTGGTAAAACCGGAGTCCCATAGTAGCCCACTCTAACCGCTTCATCATACTAACAGAAGCTTCCATATAATGGCTTAGTCATTAGATATATCCTCAAATCAAAACCGGAGTCCCATAGTAGCCCACTCTAACCGCTTCATCATACTAACAGAAGCTTCCATATAATGGCTTAGTCATTAGATATATCCGCTTCAACAAGACACATGTCACCTCGAGTATTTACTCTCAATTAATGGTGCAGATCAGATCGCATAAAATCCGTCTAGGGGAAGAGAACTATATTTTCCATTACGTTGTGGGTACGATCAAACTTGAGAATGGCAATCATAATTGGTTTGAATGGAGGTCGAGTACAAACGCATGCCACGATCAAATGAAGATAAACAAGTATATCCAAATCCAAGGGCTGCAACTTGTGCTACATTGACAACAATTTGCACAGGGAAGGCTTAAAAAAACGAAGAAGGTGCAGGCAGGGATGGACTCCAATAGGCCTAAATTTTTAAAAGATTGGACTTTGAGAAATGAAGAACCAATCAAGCATTTCATCGAATTGCTTGTGCATATTCTTTTTTGTGAAGATGACGCCAGATATCTTTCTTTTAATTCTCATCCACCTTCTACGCACTCGTCCTGTATTATAATCCTGTTTGTAAAAATCCTTGGGAAGCACGACATAGAAGACACAGTTGGCGACGAAAGAATCTTTGAGCATTGTTACTGCAGAAAAGGAGGTGAGGGAGCTCTTCCAACCATCACTGGAGGGCAAGTCTTATTTACAGGAAACCATAGTTACCAGTAGCGCAAAATTCTGAAACATATTCGAACTCGCAAGTTAATCAGGACCTCATATAATGACCAGAAGGCAACTTCTCAATATACTTGAGATACCATATACAAATCAATACTTTCCTTTCAGCCTTATCTTAGCGTATCCTGAAAGCACATTGAAGAGTCAAAGGTCTGGATATCAAACGATGAAATAAGAATTGTAGTGCAAACAAGATACTGCAATTATCAGAGACAAAGCTGTTCGATAGTAGCTCTTGCAGATGGAGAAAGAATTCTCTAGGAAATAGAGAATGCCGCTTGGGACAACCCTCGTTAGCAGAGAAGTTCGATCAAGTTCGGTTGCTGTTTCCGTAGACAGCCATCAAAATTGACACTTTGACGGTTGGCGAGAAATTGAGCACAAATGACTATATGAATGCGATTAAACACTCGAATATCTGAACGGAAAACACTCCAAGTTTTTGCAAGTGGCACCTGTGAACTGTGCATGCAGCGGAATAGTCAGCCAAAACTCATTGGACTGGTCTTCAAAGTAGAGTTTACTATTTTGATGCATTCCTTCGGTGACGCAATCGTGATGAGAGGAGATGGCCCTAGCAGTAATCATTGCCGGCAATCTTCTCTCCTCTGCTGGATATTCAACTGCGCGATCTGCATGTTAAACGCTGCATCTTGAAACCAATCCAATTTCTGCACGTCTCCTCCACTGCTGCCTGCATTCTATCGAGTGAGTTGCAGTATTGTACGACTCAAGAGGCCTCCCGAGCAGCAATTTATATAGATTCATAGTATGACTGCGAGAGAATCCTCAGAAAGCCGCCAATGTCGAGGTCAATTCGAGTTCAAGAGCGTATCTTTTGCACCAACCCAAAATGTGTCAGGTGCGATGGTTACAGATTTAATCACAACTGTGTAACACGGTTTTCTTACCGTCAATGGAGTTGGAATCAATCATCAACCACTCTCTCTGTCTCTTTCTCTCGCTCGGTGCTCGCCCCAGAAATCTCTCTCTTTCTCTCTCTCTCTCACGCACACACCCCCAACCCACATGCAAGGGAATCGGAATCAATCGTCAATCTCTCCATCTTGAATCAACTGTCAATCAATCCCTCTCGCCGCCCCTCCATCCCTCCCCATAGCACAATGCATCGAAATCTCTCTCTCTCTCTCTCTCTCTCACACACACACACACACACACACACACACACACACACACACACACAACACGCAACCCACATGCCATTTGGATTATCTCCGTCCCACAACCATACCAAACCCCATTCCTGTCCCTCGTTCCGCCCACCAAACCGCATCCGACTGGTCTCCTCACCTCCATTTCATCACCCCATGTCACCCATTTTATGAAAGCCGTCCTTACATCACCTTCAGCGAGATGCTTTTTACTCTTTCAACCTTCACCTAGCACCACCCCCTCTCCCCTCATCAATTCGTGCCATCCCTTTCAAGCCACGCATATGGGAGGCTGTCCTTTAGATTACCAATTCAACACAAATCAATAATAAGCATGCAATCCACAAGTGCCCACCTCTTCTCAAGTGTCTCCTTTTGATCACCAATTCAACAACAATAAGTGATAAGCATGCAATCCACAAGACTTGTAATAGCTCCTCTTGAGTGCCAGGAAAGTTTGATAAAGTAGACTCTAGCCTCATTGCCCACCTCTTCTTGTATCTCTTCCTCTCCATGATGCAATGGTTATAGATAACGACTCCTAGTTTTTCATAAGCATACGACTTGTAAGGTTTCCTCTTGAGTGGGAGGAAAGTTTGGTAAAGTAGATTGTAGCATCATTGTGCACGTCTTCTTGTATCTCTTCCTCTCCATGATGTGGTGGCCATAGATAATGACTTCTCTTTGGTCATCAACATCAATCACAAACATGTCCTCCAATAAAGCTCAACTCATGAGACCCCATTGTCACCATGGCTTGTATCATGCGTGTTGGTTTCACACGAGTGGAAAAGTTCAAGATGTACATTTGTTATTGTGTCTCAGAACATTAACTAGGATTAGCTTCTAAATTTGTGGAGCACTCGCACAATGCCTTCCAAAAACCCCAAGTTATGCCATGACAATTCTTACTATGATTAGGTAAGAATATTCGTGCCTTTGCACCACCCATTATAACTTTACATGGAAGAATCCCTAAAGCCCCTGAGAGTTGTGCATATTTTTGAACTGTCATGTTGCCTCCATGCAATCCCGTTCTAGACAAAAGAGCTTCAAGCTTTGGAATCGAAGCTGTAGCTTTTTCTTCAGGTTTCATATTCCATACATACACTATATACAAGTATAGAAACTTGTCAATCAAGTGAATCTCTACTTACAAGACACAAAAATGCACTCTTTCTAGTGGGATGTTTAAATTTACATCCCAACTTCATTAATTTCATCTAGATTTCGTGCATCTCTTGATCACAACTCATAACACCTCTATGTATTTGTGGCATTTTCCTTTGCAATTAGCATTATCCTTTCTACTACTACCCTCCTTAGGCTTGGTACAAGAAATCCAACTCGCAATAATACTCCTTGATCTAATGTTAGTTGAAAAAGCATATATCACGTGCTACACAATTACCCTTAGACTTGGTACGAGAAATTCCTACTGACAATATGGCTTCTTGATCAGATGCTAGTTCATTCATAAGCATACGACTTGTAAGGTTTCCTCTTGAGTGGGAGGAAAGTTTGGTAAAGTAGATTGTAGCATCATTGTGCACGTCTTCTTGTATCTCTTCCTCTCCATGATGTGGTGGCCATAGATAATGACTTCTCTTTGGTCATCAACATCAATCACAAACATGTCCTCCAATAAAGCTCAACTCATGAGACCCCATTGTCACCATGGCTTGTATCATGCGTGTTGGTTTCACACGAGTGGAAAAGTTTAAGATGTACATTTGTTATTGTGTCTCAGAACATTAACTAGGATTAGCTTCTAAATTTGTGGAGCACTCGCACAATGCCTTCCAAAAACCCCAAGTTATGCCATGACAATTCTTACTATGATTAGGTAAGAATATTCGTGCCTTTGCACCACCCATTATAACTTTACATGGAAGAATCCCTAAAGCCCCTGAGAGTTGTGCATATTTTTGAACTGTCATGTTGCCTCCATGCAATCCCGTTCTAGACAAAAGAGCTTCAAGCTTTGGAATCGAAGCTGTAGCTTTTTCTTCAGGTTTCATATTCCATACATACACTATATACAAGTATAGAAACTTGTCAATCAAGTGAATCTCTACTTACAAGACACAAAAATGCACTCTTTCTAGTGGGATGTTTAAATTTACATCCCAACATCATTAATTTCATCTAGATTTCGTGCATCTCTTGATCACAACTCATAACACCTCTATGTATTTGTGGCATTTTCCTTTGCAATTAGCATTATCCTTTCTACTACTACCCTCCTTAGGCTTGGTATAAGAAATACAACTCGCAATACTACTCCTTGATCCAATGTTAGTTGAAAAAGCATATATCACGTGCTACACAATTACCCTTAGACTTGGTACGAGAAATTCCTACTGACAATATGGCTTCTTGATCAGATGCTAGTTCATTCATAAGCATACGACTTGTAAGGTTTCCTCTTGAGTGGGAGGAAAGTTTGGTAAAGTAGATTGTAGCATCATTGTGCACGTCTTCTTGTATCTCTTCCTCTCCATGATGTGGTGGCCATAGATAATGACTTCTCTTTGGTCATCAACATCAATCACAAACATGTCCTCCAATAAAGCTCAACTCATGAGACCCCATTGTCACCATGGCTTGTATCATGCGTGTTGGTTTCACACGAGTGGAAAAGTTCAAGATGTACATTTGTTATTGTGTCTCAGAACATTAACTAGGATTAGCTTCTAAATTTGTGGAGCACTCGCACAATGCCTTCCAAAAACCCCAAGTTATGCCATGACAATTCTTACTATGATTAGGTAAGAATATTCGTGCCTTTGCACCACCCATTATAACTTTACATGGAAGAATCCCTAAAGCCCCTGAGAGTTGTGCATATTTTTGAACTGTCATGTTGCCTCCATGCAATCCCGTTCTAGACAAAAGAGCTTCAAGCTTTGGAATCGAAGCTGTAGCTTTTTCTTCAGGTTTCATATTCCATACATACACTATATACAAGTATAGAAACTTGTCAATCAAGTGAATCTCTACTTACAAGACACAAAAATGCACTCTTTCTAGTGGGATGTTTAAATTTACATCCCAACTTCATTAATTTCATCTAGATTTCGTGCATCTCTTGATCACAACTCATAACACCTCTATGTATTTGTGGCATTTTCCTTTGCAATTAGCATTATCCTTTCTACTACTACCCTCCTTAGGCTTGGTATAAGAAATCCAACTCGTAATACTACTCCTTGATCCAATGTTAGTTGAAAAAGCATATATCACGTGCTACACAATTACCCTTAGACTTGGTACGAGAAATTCCTACTGACAATATGGCTTCTTGATCAGATGCTAGTTCATTCATAAGCATACGACTTGTAAGGTTTCCTCTTGAGTGGGAGGAAAGTTTGGTAAAGTAGATTGTAGCATCATTGTGCACGTCTTCTTGTATCTCTTCCTCTCCATGATGTGGTGGCCATAGATAATGACTTCTCTTTGGTCATCAACATCAATCACAAACATGTCCTCCAATAAAGCTCAACTCATGAGACCCCATTGTCACCATGGCTTGTATCATGCGTGTTGGTTTCACACGAGTGGAAAAGTTCAAGATGTACATTTGTTATTGTGTCTCAGAACATTAACTAGGATTAGCTTCTAAATTTGTGGAGCACTCGCACAATGCCTTCCAAAAACCCCAAGTTATGCCATGACAATTCTTACTATGATTAGGTAAGAATATTCGTGCCTTTGCACCACCCATTATAACTTTACATGGAAGAATCCCTAAAGCCCCTGAGAGTTGTGCATATTTTTGAACTGTCATGTTGCCTCCATGCAATCCCGTTCTAGACAAAAGAGCTTCAAGCTTTGGAATCGAAGCTGTAGCTTTTTCTTCAGGTTTCATATTCCATATATACACTATATACAAGTATAGAAACTTGTCAATCAAGTGAATCTCTACTTACAAGACACAAAAATGCACTCTTTCTAGTGGGATGTTTAAATTTACATCCCAACTTCATTAATTTCATCTAGATTTCGTGCATCTCTTGATCACAACTCATAACACCTCTATGTATTTGTGGCATTTTCCTTTGCAATTAGCATTATCCTTTCTACTACTACCCTCCTTAGGCTTGGTACAAGAAATCCAACTCGCAATACTACTCCTTGATCCAATGTTAGTTGAAAAAGCATATATCACGTGCTACACAATTACCCTTAGACTTGGTACGAGAAATTCCTACTGACAATATGGCCTCTTGATCAGATGCTAGTTCAAAAAGGATGTGCCTCCTGCAAACATTGAATCCTTGACCTTGCATGATGTGCGATAGGCCCATAGCACAACTTGTGGCGTGTGCTTCCAATCATTACAATTTTTGTTCATGATATTTTGAAGGATGTTCTTGAATACCCATTTTCTTGGCCATTCTCCCTTGGATCATAAGTGGTAGACTTCTTATGGTGAATTAGATACTCTATCATCACGATTTGTATCATCAAATTGATGAATTGAACCCCTTAATCGCACATGATTTCAAATCAAGCATTTGAACCTGCATGGATATTTTCAAACAAGAATCTTGTTGTTCCATGGGCCATCTTGTCTTTTGAAGAGTTTGCTTTGGAAATACTCAGCTCCCACCATGATGTACTCATTTTCCCCTACATTTGAATGATTGTGAATGGACCTATGAAATCTAGCCCCCACTTTTGAAAGGCTTCCCATGGGTATGTGGGATTTGGTGGCATATGATCTTTAAAATTCATCCTTGGCATATAACACATCCTTTTCAGTGCTTTGTTACTATTGGAACTCTGGGACTTTGGGGCCTTAATGTGGTTCTAACCCTCCTCATGGCACCTTGGAGTAATGTGGATAATATGAGAAATGAATAGGGCAATGGCTCAACATGCATGGTTGACAGCTGGAATTGGGAAATAGAAATCCCATATGCAAAGATGACTTGTGTGGATCCTTCGATATATTGATGGCGAGAAGACACTCTCCTCAGTCTAGTTGGCATTTTGGACTCTAGAGAGGCTTTGGTATGGCTAGGATGTGGGGGCTTGGGAACCCTCCCACTTGGTGCCTTCTTGACAAGTGGCAGTACGTGATTTGTCTCCAATAGTGGAGAGACTTTGGCATGGATAGGAGGCAGGAGCTTGGGACCCCTTGCACTCGATGCCTACTTGACATGTGTTAGCATGTGATTCAGGGCCCAACCATGGTATCAAAGCCAAGTTGGACGTACTTTAGCCATGGGCCTCTTCGGTGACATTCATTGTGTGTGGGACTTTGTACACAACTGTTGCTAAACACTAATTAAGAAAGTAATTGCACTTGCATGCGAGAAGTGAGAACTTGCACACATGTTTTGATTGCAATTGTATGCTAAGGTGGCAACAATTGTCTTCTCTATGGACTCCACATGGCATCTGTGTGATCACAGGAGGTGGCAGACTATTGGTGCTTTGATTTTAGTGCTTATCTTTGATCGTGGTACTTTCCATGTGCATTGTGGCACGATTTCTCTAGCAAATTGGGCCCTTCATGTGTCACATTTATGATAGATCTTAAACCCTTTGACGGGTTACCTATGTGGTGAGGTTGAATTTACTACAATGCCTCTTGAACCCTGTACCTTCGTGGGGGGTCAATTTAGTATGTCTTCTGGTGATAGGACCATGCAAGGGTTTTGGAAATATGGGACTTTAGGGACTTAATGTGTCCTAACCCCCCTTTGTGAAATCTTGGACTAATGTGGATAATAAAAAGAAATGGAGAGGTAAATTGCTCCCTCACTCGCATGGCTGACACATGAAATTGGGAGCTAGAAATTGCATATGCAAAGGTGACTTGTGTGGTTCCTTGGATATATTGATGATGAGAAGACCTTCTCCTCAGTCCTACCAGCTTTTTGGGCTATCGAGAGGCATTGGCGTGGCTAGGAAGTAGGTGCTTGGGACTTCCGCACACTTTGTGCCTTCTTGACAAGTGGTAGCACATGAACCACTGCTAATATTTACGTATGCACACATTGTACCATGGCAGTCCAAAATTGAATATCTTCTTGACTATAAATTAGGTTTGGAATGGCATCCCGCTACTTCTCGATGACATCATCTATCACTATCATCCTTTCTTGTGGAGGGCTTGTGGAAGGACACATCCTCATAGGATCATATCCATACCTTTTTCATACATGTCGTCTAATCAATGTACACATCTAGGGTTTTAGTGCAATCTGTTTCTTATTGATGCACCTTTAGGGCCAATGTATGATTGGATATAGCCACTTTTTGAAGTTCAGGAAATATATTGCATATCCATGACTTACTCAATCCATAACTTATGCATTGCTCAATGGAATTGGACAAACTCACTAATCTATACAATTTGAACTTGAAACCGAGATCCAAGTATTGCAAATTTGGAATCTTGAATGAGATACATTAAACTATTGCAAATACTATTATGCCCATGAAGCATGAATCTTAGACTATATAGGATATCCAAATCAATTTTAAAACATCAAAGAATTGCTCTACACATATCTGGAAGCAATTTTTCATTTGAAATTCCCCTACTTGAGCTCTCAATAAACCAAAGGAGGCAACCAAGTGAGAACCTTTGCTATGGTTTAGGGGGGTCTCCAATACTACATTGCAATTGTGTGCATACATTTGAGGACACGCTTGCTAATTTTTATTAATTTACTTAAAATGGAAAACTTTTTAAAAAATTACACTCCACACTTATGGAGCTCCTGCATGGTGATAGTTGTAGCTTAATTCACCCATATTTGATGCACTAGAAAAACTCAATTCATATATATGCAATGCTCATTGAAAAAGTTCAACTTTATTTATCTCTTTGCATTGGTTCCTTTTCCCGCTACCTTGCAATGAGGCCCATAAGCATGTCAAAGGTTGTTCCATTTCTTACTCCATAGCATCAAACCCACTAGGAAGCCATTTTACCTTTTGTTCTTTTCAGCTATTGTTGGTCTCTTTGCACTTGTTTAAAGGGCACGAGTTAGTGATGTATATAGCTAGAGGCGGCAAAACATGACCATGACTTTTATCCATTATTTGACATCTATCACTTTTTGCATAGGTGAGTCCTTTTTTCTCTTCACAAGCTAGTTGGTCTAACTTGTATCGTTTCTTGTTCTTGGTTTACTTTCTTTATTTAAAATAAAGTACCACAAAGTACAATGCAATTTGTCATGAACTAGACAAAGGCTATGATAAAAGAAAGTCAATGCACCAAGTGAAGGTATGAGGAGGAGATTAAAGGCTATGGAAATTGATGACACAATATCCAAATGGTATCAGAGGATACTTTTGCAATGAATGTGAAGGGAGAGACACCTCCAGGAAAAATTCCTCCTCGTATAGCAACTAGCCTTGAAGCTAATAGATGTACCCATTCGAGTAGTGCCACCATAATGAAGAACACAAGGTGTGGTCTCAAAACTATTGGGAGCATTTGAGGTAGCAACGTCAAGTCATTTGAATAACTACCAAGCTTATGTTCTTATAAACATTACCCTACACAGGAGGATTGATTGAGTGTCCTCTCTTTGAGACCATACACTCTAACTTGATAGATATTCTTGGTAATATGTGAGATGCATAGCTTATATCCACTAGCAACAAAAAGGACAACATTAACTATGTTTTAAAATAACACAAAATGTCTTGACATCAAAGATATTGTACATAATGACCCAACATGTCCAAGCGATTGGTTGTCAAGTAGACGTGATGAAACTTGATGTGAGAAGCGTGTGGGCATCAACTCAAGGCAAGAAAAGGAGAGATAGAATGAGTGAAGAAGTCATTTCTATAGTGCTATTGTTTTGGCACAATAAAATAAGATTTTCTAGAAATAAGAACATTTATAAGGTGTCAAGGGGCTGCGTGTAGTATGACGAGCACATCATACACATGCTTGACACAAGTAAGATCATTAGTCATACTTCTATTATTGTTTACTACTATCTTTTTTCTCTCAAAACATTATGCTAGTTACTTTTCATTTGCATATTATGGTGTTGAGAGAGAGAGAGAGAGAGAGATAATATTCTTTTGCAACAAGCAACAAGCTTGGTACTTGAAATAACTACTACTGTATTGGTTGTATCTACTACTACTATGTTGGTTAATCTTTAGTTGCATATTATGAAATTGGGAGAGAGAGAGAGAGAGAGAGAGAGAGAGAGAGAGAGAGAGAGAGAGAGAGAGAGAGAGAGAGAGAGAGAGAGGTGATATTCTTTTTCAAGTGACCAACATGATGGTTGAAACAACCACCACCATGCTGGTTGTAGCGATCATGCCATTGTGAGTGTCTAAATGGGGTATTTGTACCCTAACTGGAACAATGTAAAGCTTGCATACAATTCTTTTAATTTGTTGCCATACCAAAATCTTCACATGAAGGAGACATGAAGCAAGACTCACCATCATCATCCATTTTTTTAATTTTGTCACCCTCTGAAATGATTGCTCGAGGTAAGTCACATGTATGTGCAATCAAATACATAATTTTAGTGGGCACAAATAGTGTGTTGCATAGCTTATACAATGTGATTTTAATGGTTCATATTGTGTTATATAGAATATTCAATGTGATACATTGAATGTGCTATGTGTGCAGTGCACCACATTAATGGTCCTCGTGGTCTAAACTTCCAATTCTAACTTTGAGCCTAGCCACAATGAAAATTACTTGTGTTGCATGTTGGCCTTTGATGAAATAGTAGATATTTCCCAATACATTCATGCCACATACAATGGAACAAGATCAATATCATGATATCTCCAAACTTAATGGGTGATATTTATAATTCAATGGCAAATGCAATCAAAAGATTTTCAATTGAGCCAAGTTGATTTTTTCTTTTCATGTGTTGAAGGTTATGTGATGAATATGTGGAAAAATGTTGGTTACCAATGTCATATGCTACTTTCCAACATTGATTGTGAATAATGACAGTCTGTCACCTAAGTGTGTCCAGTGCTTTTATAATTACAAACCAATGCATGATTGGGTGTAGCCATTTTTATGAAGTTTAGGGTGATGATGGTCTCATAATGGTAAGCCTTGCTTCATGCTTGTTGCATCCACTATGAGTGTCAAGTTGCGGATCTATGTAATCTAACTAAAACAATATAAAGCTCACATACAATTCTTTTAATTTGTTGCCCCTGTTAAATTCTCCACATGAAGCGATTCCCACCATCATCCAATCTTTTAACGTTTTTGCCCTCTAAAATATTTACATGAATTAAACCTTGAGCCCCATCATCATTGGTTCTGTTAATTTTGTTGCCCTGCTAAAATATTCACATGAAGAAAGGCTCACCATCACCATCCATTCTTTTAACTTTGTTGGCCTCTAAGATCTCACTTACGGCAAGCCATACCATCAACATTGGTTTTGATAATTTTATTCCATGCTAACGTACTCAAATGAGAAAAGGATCACCATGATCATGGGGCTTAGATAACCATTGTGAACACTATAGTCTTGTACACATTATTGCAGATGTGTGCGGCCATTGAAATAACATAACCAGCGTGATCGTCACGTCTACTACCACTATTGTTTTTCCTCCCAAATCATTATCTTGGTTAATTGTCATTTACATGTTGTGATATTGTGGCCACGGAGAGGGAAGAGAGAGAGAGAGAGAGAGAGAGAGAGAGAGAGAGAGAGAGAGAGAGAGAGAGAGGCCAAAAAGTAGTGTAGTTATATTAGAGCCAAAATATTTTTACAATATCACTTCTATCAAAGTCCACCTGTCATGAGGAATACATACAAAAATCTATTAAAAATTTCAAAGTTCAGTTTTTATCTCTGTTGATAGCCGTAACTTTGAAAAATTAGGCTCCACCTCGAACTTATTTGGTTACAGATGCAAAGAAGTTGGCTTTTGTGATGCCTTTTTCTTTTACGATGTCGGTTTCTATACCAAGATGTTGAGAAAATTCCATCTTTTTGGCACTAGCAAAGCCACCAACACTTTGTGTTCGAGGGAAGGGGCAGAACTTTGTCGTTAGGGAAAGGGGACAGAGAAAACACCTTACACTCCTAGAGTAGACTTGAGTAATAGGTGTGGGGGGAAGAGGGAGATTGTCAGTTTATAGAGGAAGATTATCTATTGAATGCATGAGGCTAAATGCTAATAGTAGTGAAATGTTGTTCCACTAAAAAGTGAAACCATCACATCAACATGTTTTTTTTAAATGAAAGGCTAAGGTTCAGTCACAAAAAGTTGTTAATTTTCCACTATATGTTATGAAATTGGGGGCAGCACACACACACACACATAGCATATTTGGGATTCATTTGGTACCTTTGCTATCTTATTTGCTTTTAATCTAGGATTAGAAATTGGGGGGGGGGGGGGAGAGAGAGAGAGAGAGAGAGAGAGAGAGAGAGAGAGAGTGAGTGAGTGCATAGTTGCAATTCATTTGGTACCTTTGCTATTTGATTGGTTAGGATTAGAGGGATTCATTTCTAGTTACATTGTGTGGTAACACTTGAGGTCTATGTATTTCCAGCTGAGGGATCATCAATAGTGACCTCGTACACCTGAAGGCAGGTATGATGGGTGGAGAGCCAGTGACTCGGTCCTTCTGAGTGGAAGACCTATCTACTTGGGCTATGGAGTGGAAAAATCTAAGTCGAGCACCAACATCAAGGTAAAATTTCAAAATTTCAAAGGCACTGATGAAGATCGATATAGTCACTTGCAGAGTTTCTTGCAAGTTTGCCACATCAATGGTGCCACAACAGATGAGGAATACATGAACTATTTTCCATGTACCTTAATAAAAAATGTTTACAAATGGTTCAGCTAGCTCCCAATTGGATATTTTCCTGATTGGTATGCAATGTCTGAAGCATTCCTATGAAGGTTTCGACAAGAGATCAACGAGGAAGATGTTTGAATGAAGCTAATTCAACTTAAGCAAAACAAAGGAGAGTTCATCCAATACTTTGTACTTAGGATGTGAGTTCATCGAAGTCTTTGTACTTAGGATGCGAGCTCTTATAAATCAGTTAAGCATTGTTCCAAGTGACAAGTCTATGTGAGCTTAGTTGATCACAGGATGCACTTAGGTAGACTTGTGCAAGCCGAAGCCAGCGATTATCAACCCGACTAGGAATTATGAAGAATTGGTAGACTCAACTATTGCTCTGGAGAAGAGTCAAGGCTTAAAGTGCAAAGCAAAGAAGAAAGATGCTGGCCATGATAAGAAGATGCCAGCAAAGAAAGATAAGCTCAAAACCAAGTTGAAGAAGGCCTTAAAATAATTGGAAATTCTAAGAAACCATGCAACAATGAGCAATGGTGTAATAAGTGTTCGGGGGGTGGAAATTTAGAAGAGGAATGCAAATCTAAGTATTTCAATACTTGTACCAAGTTTGGGCATGATGGCTCAAATAGTTGGTTCAATGGTAAAAGTCACCAAGTGTCAAACAAACCAAATGACGACTGACGCTTGGCCAATGAATGGCCTCGAGTAGAAAGAAAAGGGTAAAAATGGTAAGGAGAAGATAGATCCATCTAAGATCAAGTGTTTGTTTTGTCGAGGACATCATTTATGTTATAATTATCGAATATGGGTTGAATGTTTGAAATTTCTCAAAACTAGATTCATAAGGAGGAGTATTTTAATGTAGCTTTTGAAAAAAATTAACAGAATTACAATAAGAGGACGGGTTTTTTAATTCAACTTTAGAAAAAAATCACTTAGTTCATAAGTAAAGAGGGGTGGGGGAAGATTTTAGTTGAGGGTTTTAAAATACCCCTAGAACGCATGTGATATGTAGGGTTTCTTAGTAGTGCACCTCACAAGCAACAATGTCAAAAATGAGTAGTCCGACGTGACTCACATGTCATGAGGATCTTGTAGGAATGTCGATAGAGTACTCCTCCAAGCTACTATGGGTTGAGACCAATGCATGCAAATCCCATCCACTGGTGTCACTCTAGCACATCTCTGCTTGTTGCAATTGTGAATCCATAAGGAGAACAAGAGGGACGGGAGAGGGAAGTGGAGAAAAAAAAGGGAAGATGGCATTCAAGGAATGCACTATGAGGGAACAAGACACAACTCCATAGAGGAGAAAGAGAGCTTCTATTCCAATGTATGCAACCAACAAGTGAAGATAAAAGTCAACCATTTGGCCTTTTATACATGCACCTTTTAAAGGGACCGGCTGACCTTATTTCCTTTTGCTTTTGCGATCCCATGTTGAGACCCAATGGAGTGGGTCCCTAGCCCATCATAGATGGGTTAGGTTACTTGTGACTTACAATGTGGATTGCATCATTTTATAAAAACCAATATCAAAAGCTGCATGGACACCTATACAAACTTGTGCCAATCATGTTACTTCAGGCCACTGAGCTTGTTACTCCTTATGAAAGCCCCTTTTAAGCAATGCATGTGCCTTGTTGGGGTATCAGAGGATGCAATCGCTCTATTTATTGGTTCCTCTTTCCTCTTTGTCTAATCCCATGGTGCCTTTTGAAGCACTTCTCATACATCATTTCTTTGTGGGGCCACAACATCATCATGTTGATCTCCCTCAAGTCCTCTTGCATAGCCCTGATATCTCTCTGACCAACCAAATGCTCCCATATGACACATGTCACATAGTTGTGGCCACGATTCCGTCATCCTATCAACTTTCTTCAATTCCTCCCATGCAACCCTCATATCCCGCTCACCAATCAAATGATCCCATATGACACATGCCACTTCCAAAATTTGCAACGCCTCCAGCCTAGCAAGACACCAAGGATGACTGTGATGCAATTTAGGTCCTTCCATAGGAGCTTAAGGACTAGCGTGCTTCAACTTCAGCATTGGCTGTAGACTCTAATGCCCAAGTGATGGCGTCAGACACTTTGATTCCGTAGCCTAAGGGTAATATTACTTTCCCCCAACTCATGGTCATCTCACCCTCTTCGAATGCTATGAAGTACATAAACAGATGGGGAACTGGCGAGTTTGGCATGAGATGTGCATGACAAATTAGGCATTCATCCAAACCGATGGAGAGGTAAATCTTTGACAACCGGGTTGCAGCAATCCTTTGGTGGTGATGGCTTCACAACCCTAGTACCTCTGAATGTGGCCTTACCAACCTGAGCACCTCTGGTCATGGCATGTCTCTTAGGTGCACTAAGGGCATTGCATGCAATCCTCTTAGGTGTCGCTAAGGGCACTGTATGCAATCCTCTAGCCTTTACTACTATCATTAATGGAGCTTATGGAGGAGTATAGGAATCATTTTTCGTATGGTGACTAAATCTCCAAAGTTTTATCATCTGACTAAATATCCAAAGTTTTATCATTCGATCAGCTCGAATATTCATGGAGTCTATGCTCATTGGAAACAACAAGTGGTTTGTAGTCTTCTCCATGCAGAGTGACTAGATATAGTAGCCCTACAGGAGCTCATAATAGGTGATAACGATTTAGACACCCTCAACCCTCTAGTTTTTTGCTTAATCTCTAATTGTCTAATTCGAGGATGTGGCGCTATCGCTTTGCTTGTCCATGATGGATCTAAAAACTTTTGTTTTTGCTTAAGGTGATTGTGGCAAATTTTTAGGTTTGGAAACTCAGCTCCAAGGTTTCATGTGCTTGTTGTGTTGGTTTACACTTCTAATGCTTTATAAGATCATAGTCTATTGTGGAATTTGTTTGTCGAGCTTTTTTGGGATTGCATTGTGATCTTTGTGGGGGTGATTGGAATATGACTTTACTCCCCTCTGATAGATCACACCAAGGCCTTGAACTCTCTTCATTGGAACATGAAGCATGGGATCTCTTCTCCTCTTAATGCTCCTTGTTGGCTTGGCAATGCTTTAGCAGCATTTTGGATGCTTCCTCATTCACCTGGCATAACAAGCATAGGGACATCTCATGGTGCGTGGCTAGATTAGATAGAGTTTACTTTTCTAATATCGGATGGTGAATTGATCCTCACATGTGTTGTCACATCATCTGCCACTTGATTGCCTCTGATCATCTCCCCATTGCTCTGCAATTTCATTGTTCATGCTCTTCCTCTCCTGCACATGGTCTAGCTCCTTTTAAGATGAATGTTAGCCACTTTGGGGTTCCTTCCTTTGATGCTATCATTCACTCATCGTGCAAGTGAGTGTAGAGACAATTATTTTACCCTATTAAGAAGTAGGAGACTTGCATTTTTGCCATCACAAATGTGAGCAAAGGTTTCATATGGCAAAAGTCTAGGAATCATCGTACTTCTCACCATTTGGCAACTAAAGTGTGTGAAATCGTGCTCATCACCACCATCAATCAGTGCCCTTAGGATTGGCATCCCAAGCTGGCTATTGCATGTATGCAATCTGATCTATGATGGTTGGACGTAGGTGATCATCCCTTTGATTTTTTCATTAAAGCAATTAGGGTTGCAAAATTCTTTGCTCATCATCTTTCAAAATTGTGGGTTCCTCACCTATATTGCCTTCTAGCTATGACAATCATGTCAATAGCTTCCTCCTCCATATGGGCATGATTGTGACTGAGTATGACACCCTTCAACCACACTACCTTTTTATTGAAGTTGAAGTTCGTTGTGTTGTTATGGGGATGGCTAGAGGAAAGTCACCAGGACTAGATGGATACCAGTCTTACTGGCAGCTATCATCGGGAAAACCTCATGAATTTATTAAACCATTGCTGCAAAATTGGATCTCTCCCCCCACACACTCCATCAATTGCACATGCTCCTTTAAGAGTATTGTGTGATAACATGTTCTAACCTTGCAATCTCCCATCCTCCTCCCCTTCCACCACTATTTTTTCTACCAATTCTCCTCCATCTCCACATCCACTTTCTATTCATAACACTCCACCTCCATGACTCTTCCATAACACTCCATCTCCACATCCACTTTCTGTTCATAACATTCCACCTCCACGACTTTTCCAATTTATCTCGTCTTCACTTCTTCTACACCACCACTTTTTTGTCAATCTCTTCTCCACTTCTTCTATAGCTCCAAAACATTTTTGTCCACTACTTTTCCATCAATATCTTCTTCACCTCTTTCCACCATCCCCCTCTTTGAGGCACCATCCCTCTACCACTAATTCCATACGATCTCTAGCACCACTTTATCCTCCACCTCCACCTTACCTTACATTTTTTGAGCCACCATCCCTCTACCACTAAGTCCATACCATCTCTAGCACCACTTTCCCCTCCACCTCACCTTTTTCCATACATCTACCTAATTTTCCATCCACCAGGTATCCTCCCCCTGCTCTTTTAGTTTCCATCATCTTCCTCCTCACTTTTTTTGGCAATGCATACTCTTTCTCCTTTCTTTCACTCTTTTTTGTCACCCCTAACCCCTTTCCTTTCCACCCCATCTCCCCTCCATCCATTCCCACTTCACCCTCTCTCTTTCCTTTCTCCCTCCTCTTTTTTGTGTCATTTTTTATAACGACCCTTTCCCATTTTTGGTCAACTCCCTTCCCTTTTTCTCCATCACCTCTCACTTCCCCCTACCCCTCCCCTCTCCTTTCCATTATTTCCCACCATTCTCACTGCCCTTCTATTTATCCCACCCCTTTCCACCACTCATGCCCCTTTCCCTTTTTTATTCCATACTCTTCTTCTACTCCCTCTTCCTTTTTTTCCTCCGGCCTTTTGTTCCTTCATTTTTGTCATGGTTCGCTTTTCATCAATCTACCATTGCTTCCATCATTCTTTGTCTTTTCATCAATGGATTTTGTCGATTAATTCCATCCTCCCTCCCCCTTTGTATCTTTGTATGCTTTACCCCCTTAGTCAGCTCTTATCCTCACCTTTGTCAATGCTCTCTATTCAATGCACTGAAAATGACCATTTCTCTTGGCTTTATAGATGTGCCATATGTGGACACCATCACCTTTGCTCAGTGACACCACCTACCCACTTTGCCACCACCGATGCACTCACCGTGTCAGTGTTGCTTGCACCCATACCACCACCACCAACTAGCACTCACTGGTGGCAACCTTGCAACTCATTCCTGCCCACAATGGTAGTGTCGCCTCCACACTACTACTTGGTGATGCTTGCCCTCCTCCACCTCCTTGCCATCGCCCTGCCTAATTTCCCTATATTATCCTACTACCCCTAGCCTCCTCCACATTGTGGCAGTAGTTCCCAACTCACCTTGGCTACAACCCCGTTCATGTCACCCTAATCTCCCCACCCTTTGGTGGCTCTACTTTGTACATCACCCCACTATGCTCCTCTAGCTATAGCCCACTCCATCATCCCAATGCACCCACTCCTCTTTCTGCGTGACCCAGAGGTCAAGATCAGCTAATTCATTGTCACCTCGAGCCCTTTGTGGCTAGCATCACCACTAGCAACATCTCCCACCGTCACTCCACTCTGCTAAAGATAACACTAAAACTAACCCTAACCTAAGATAATCCTAAAGCTAAATCTAACCTACAGATGGACCTAACCAAAGGCTAGCATAAGAAACCTATCATTATAGTTAATCTTGTGTGAGGATAAAACTAACTCTAGGTTGAAAGATCTAACTAGACGAGCCAAACTAAGCTAATCTTAAGGTTAAACTAACCCACGAGTCAATGAAATTAAAATATAGTTAGCATGGCCAACCTTGATTAGGTTTTGTTTTCCTAAGCCTACAGTCTATTAGCATTGTGACGCCAAAAATCGATATATTTTATTTGGCATTGGTATTGTTTTTTTCTATGTTTGAAAGAGTTTGAGTATCAAGTGATAGCCTAGCGGCTCTCACTTATTTCTATCTTCTAAGATATTGTATGGGATTGAGAGGATGAGTGGAATGGATCATTGTAAATACTATGTGTATGAATGATAAATACCTTGGTATGGGATGAGAGTTATTTGTGTATGGGATATTATGGGGTTTTAGAAAATAGGAAGAGTGAGTCATATAAAGAGGTGGGCTCATGTCCATGTGTTCCAATAATATAAGAGAGGACACATGCCAAGCCTGTGGAAGGCATGTGGAGGAGTGTGGAGTCAAGAGAAATCCTTCTAGAATTCCTATGTGGAATAAGGAGAATGTGGACATATGGAAAAGAGAGGGTCCCTATGGGCTCCATGTGGGGAAACTCTTGACTTTCTTAATATTTTAAGAGTCTTAAGCATCTTTTGATGGGACACATGGCAAGAGTAGCCAAAAAGGACATGGATGGTGACATACGTGCTTATGTGATTGATGGGGAAAGGAATATATAGGCAGCAATTGTAAATGGGTGAAGGAGGGTGAAAAAATCTCTATAAAAGGAGCCCTCCTCTCCCTTGTTCATCATCTCTTCCACCATTAGGCCTCATGTTGCTGTAGCTCTAGTCTCCTCAAGCCTCTTCCATGAGCCTTCTCTCCCTCTTGTAGATATTCTCTTATGTAGACTCTTGAGTCCATCTCTCTCTAGTTCATTCTCTCTCTATGAGTAGTCTTGGACCTTCCACTCCCTCTTGTACGTATGAAACCTCTTCTTCTCCCTTGTTTTTGTAGCATTTTGATGTGCATTAGAGTGAAGTCTCACTCTATTGGTAATGAAGGTCACTTGTGATACTCTTGAGTGTCTCTTCCCTTTTTTAAAAAATTGCTTTCTCTTCCAAAGTGCTCAGAAGTGTTGTCTATTTGGCTACTCATTGTGCATACATGGTTTATCTATTTCCCAAGCCACAAAGGGGGCTCTTTCTTCCCTCCTAGGTGACCTCTATGGGACTTGGATCGTTGATGAAGTCTAAGCATGGAGGTAGTATGAAGTCTAAGCATGGAGGTAGTATTCTCCTAAGTTGGCACCAGTGGAAGGAGTACGTGTTTTTCATGACACTTTAACCCCCTATCAGTATTCAGCTCATAACTTTTCACCCCGTGGTCCGATTTGGACGAAACTTATATCAATGCAAAGCTCTCTTCAAGGAGCATCATGTATCTTCAGTTATTATATTAGATGTCAAACAAAAAATCTATGACTCTTTATGTGTGACTTTTTTTTTCCAGACAGTTTTTACCACTATGCAGTAAACTGCCCATATCTTTCCGACTAGTTCTCTGTTTCTTACGAAACTTATATAGGACGAAGCTCATTTGAAGTCGCATCTCAATTTGTGATTGACTATTTTATATCATGTCTTTGCTAAAAGTTATGGGTCTTTGTGTCTTATGATAGTTTGAAGAGTGTTTTGAGCTAAGTGTAAAGGTGTCTATGAAGGAATGTTTCCTCGGAACCTACCCATTCGAACTTATCAGCCCTTTAAAACTCCTTGATATATATCAGTTCATGTCATGTTGAGCTACAAGATCTTCTTTCAATAACGTATTGGTCTTCTCTTTGGCACAGACTGGCTTGCTGAGATTATGGCCTCCGCTGATCCTTTCCTTCTCCCTATGCTTGAGTATAACATCACTTGGGATGTTACCATATTCATTTTCATATAAGGAAGGATAGTATGGTTTGGTCTCTTGGTATAAAAGCTTCTTTTTAATTTCCCTTTCCCAGTGATGAATATCTCTATCACTCATTTCGAAAGCACCAGGAACTAAGGAGGTGCGTGAAGTTTATTACCCCCAACTTCATGTCACATCTTTTGGTGGAGACGTTGGGTACATTTAATATTGGATTCATCCCACCTTACTAAATGGTCTCGGGTGTACTTTATTGCATGTTATGCCTAGTAGAGGCATGTGTTTTCTAATGTGATAAAGAAGATGCCTGGAAGAACTTCGTTAGAAGAGATTGCAGCCCGTTTAAGAGAACTAGAAGATTGTGAAGGTGATGCTCAAGCTATTCACATGGTCATCATGATCATATCCTTCATGTTTACACTCTTGAATATGTTGGTGAATCGACAATGCTGTCAGTAGGCACAATGATCGATTGGGGATTGTTTCATGCACTGGCAGCTTGGTGTGAAGAAAACTTGAGTCTTTGGGTAGTTTTTGACTATAAAAGTGGAGTGGTAATTCTCAATGCTTTCAACTTATTTTGCTATAAAAATGATGAAGAGTACAATATCTTGAAGTTGTTATGTGCACTTTCAATTGTGAGAAGGGTGATTCTTGAATGCATGTATACACAATGTTTTCATGGTGCTGGTTGGTCACTTATTTTTGAAGATTTTGTGGGGTATCTTATTATGGAGGGTTTTCAACAAGTGGTTATGCATAATAAGTTGGTCTTGGTATACTAAGGCTCTATGGGATCTTGTTTGGATCTTGTTTGGGATATTATTTGGATCTTGGTGTTTCCTTTTTCTGTTTCATCATGGTGAAGATTCGAGTGTTTCGAGGGACCCAAGGGGAAGACGCGGAGTCTTATCTTTGGGATTTTGTTTGAGGATGCTGGCTTTCTGGATGGTCCATGAAGGATCGGGCGGAGATTTTTCCTGATTTTCTTGAAGGTGTAGCTTGAGTTGGCATGAGGCCTTGCTGGACTCTACCAAGGAGGAATGGGACCAAGTGGTGGCTCTAATGAAGCAGAGATTTGGGGTAGTGGAGTCGCCAAATGCTTTGATGGTGCAGTTGGACCGGTTCTATCAAGGAGAGGGTGAGATGCGATATGAAACTTTATGGACAAAGTATGAAAGGGCAGCTTTGTGAGCTATGGCATCTGCATCATCAGCCCCTCAAAGTCTTGTAGGGATGGAGCACTTAAAGATGAGCGAATTTGTTATGGCTTTGGAGCCTCATCTTCGCTCAAAAGTAATGAGTAAAGATCCAACAACATACGTGGAGGCACTTCGCATTGCGACCAAGTAAGAAGCTTCTCTAAAGATTGAATCATCTTTTGTGTCTTCAATAGCTTCAACATCTAAGGTGGAGGTAATGGGCACTCCTCAGGTACCAAAGTCCTCTGAGTTAGATCATAATATCTCCCAATTGATGGTAGAGTTTGCTGATTTTAAATTGCATTTAGTTAATGCACAACCTAGAGTACCAAAGAGTGAAGATAGGCCTCCAGATAAGAGTGGGGTCACTTGCTATGAATGTAGTGAAAAAGGTCACTATCACCTCGAGTGTCCTAGATTGAGAAAGAAAGAAGAAAAACAAGTATCCTTGCTAGAAACTTCTTCAGGGGATGAGGAAAGAGAGGTAATGATGGCTAAACAGGGGCATGGTAAAGCAAAAGAAGAAGAAGAAAGCAAGAAAGAAGTAGATGAGGAACATCAGGAAGAGGAACACCGTATTAAGAAAAAGAGGGCATCTAGAAGGAGAGTTAACCAGTCAAACTTTCCTTTCGGACAAGGCATTGGAAGCTATGACTTGTTGTCCGACCTTAAAGAAAAGGAAGCTCATATCAACTTTGGTCAATTACTTGCTTTGTCTCCAAAACTACGGAAAGAATGGGAAAAGCTAGCAAGCACAAGAGTGTCAAAGAAGAAAAAGAAGAAAAGTGCAATTCCTGTTGTTAAAAAGGTAGATATAGATGTTGGTGATGATGTACCTACGGTTGATGTGATAATTGATGGTCAAGTGATTTCTAATGTTTACATTGATGGAGGTGCATCAATTAATTTCATGAATGAGAAGATGATGATTTAAAATACTCTAGTACTACCTCTCCTTATCGCATCAAATTGGTTGACAACATTAGGGTTAAGACCTTGGGAGTTGTGAAGAATCTAGAAGTGGATGTACATGGAATTTCTATGCTTACTACTTTTCAAGTGATCCCTACTAAGCCAGATGCACGTGCCTATCCATTGATTTTTGGAAGGCCTTGGCTACGCAAGGTGAAGGCTGTTCAAAAGTGGGATACTGGAGATTTGATTTTGTAGGGAAATGATAAGAAGGTGCGCTACAACATTAGAAGTCGCAAAAAGGAAGTTGTCAAGGAGGAGTCTTCAACATCAGAGAGTTTGAGCTCTGACTTAATCGATGAAGAAGAGTCAGGAGCGAACAAGGTGGTGGTACAAGAAGATCCTGTAGAGACACTTCATGTGGAGGATGTGGAGCACACTAAATGACACCAATGCAATGAAGAGTTTCTTGGTGATTCTCTATCAGGTAGTGAGAAGCTCCAGTACTTGGATATATTAGATGATTTTTCATGTCTCTTTGTAACAAGCTATTCACAGGTTTGACCAGTCTCTCTTGTGGAGCAGAAGATTGAGTTGAAGCCAGAAACCAAGCCAGTTGTGCAACGCTTAAGGCGCTTGGGGGTGATCCAAGCTGAGGCACTAAAGAAAGAGGTAACACAACTACTTGAGGCAGGATTCATCTTTCCTGTTGATGATTCAGAATGGATATATCATGTGGTTGTCACACCAAAGAAAGGAAATAAGTGGTGGGTTTGTGTGGACTTTCGTCCTTTGAATGCATGTACTAAGAGGGATCATTTTCCTTTGCCATTCCAAGATGAAATACTAGACCAAGTGGCAGGGCATGAGATGTATTTTTGGGTATTCTGGGTACTTTCAAATTTGTATTCGGGAGGAAGATCAAAAGAAAACATCATTTGTCACACCTTGGGGAGTTTTTGCTTACAGAGTGATGCCTTTTGAGTTGACCGATGCACCAGCTACATTTCAAAGGTTTATGATTCAAGTGCTCGAGCCTTACTTGGAAAGTTCATAAGGGTGTTTTTGGATGATTTTTGCATTTATTCTCGGCACATAGATCACATGGAGAAGTTAAAGATGGCCTTAGCTAGGATTGATGAAGCAAAAGGGTGTCTAAATCCTAGCAAGTGTCATTTGGCTCAAACAAGAGTAGTCTTGTTGGGGCATATTGTGTCTAAAGAAGTCCGGCAAATGGATCCTAACAAGGTTCAACAAGCAATCATGGTATTGCCAAGTCTTGAGAGTGTCACTGTTGTTCGCAGAATTCTAGGAAAAAGTATGTATTATCAACACTTTTGTGATGATTTCATAGAGATAGTGCATCCCATGAACTTGTTGACAAGAAAAGGAGTTTCTTTCCAATGGGGTGTGGAGTAACAAGAGTCTTTTCAGCAACTTAAGGAGGCCATGAGTAAGGGCCCAATATTGGAGCCCCCTGAGTGGTCTCAAGACTTTTATGTAAATCCAAGTGTATCTTTGATTCAGTTGGTGCTGTATTGCTACAAAAAGGAGAGGTAGGTAGAATGCAACCCATTTTTATGCTACCCGATAGCTTACAGAGGTGGAAACAAGGTATGAAGAAATGGAGCGGCAAGCCCTTTCTTTGGTGTTTTCAGTCAGAAAGTTTCACTCCTATTTATTACCTCGGCCATTTTTCTTCCTTATCTCTCAGTCTGTATTAGCATATCTAGTTTGCAAGCCTAATCCTGGTTGTCCTTTGGACAACCAAATGCTTTGGTTGTCCTTTGGAAATTCTCACTCATGGAGAAACCTCTTTTAGAGATGAACTAATTGAAGATGTGGTGCATAAGATGAAGATAAATCATAGCATATCCACGCCATACTATCCCCAATGTAATGGCTTGGCTCAGAAAACAAATGGATTGTTGTGCAATTCAATGGGAAAGCTTGTCGACACCAAGAAAAGGCATTGGGATAGGCACTTGGCATTAGTTTTATGGGCTTACAGAACCACACACAAGCTAGCTATTGGGTTTACACCATTCCAACTAGTGTATGGAATAGAAGCCATTTTGCCCATTGAATTGGAGATACATAGTCTTCGCACTGTTATTGCAAGAAAAGAAGGACAGGAGGATGCCTATGCTCAACACTTGGTACAGCTAGAAGCCTTCGATGAATGTAGATTACAGGCCTTACAAAACTTGGACGCTTCTCAAAAAAGGCGCAAGGCCCATTTTGACACCAAATTACGCAAGAAGAAAGATATTGCTGAAGGAGATTTGGTGATGAGATTTGATAGCCGTCTGGACAAACAGCTAGATAAAAAGTTTATCGGCCTATGGGAGGGACCATATCGAGTCAAAAATAAGTTCACAAATGGAACCTATCAGCTTGAGGATGTTGATGGCATGGTGATACCCAGACACACCAATGAGTATCACCTTAAATTCTTCTATGCTCGACCACCTTGAGGGCCAGTAGACCCTCCTGTCACTAGAGAGGATCTGCTAGGGGGGGAACGATGTGACACCAAAATTTGATATTTTTTATTTGGCATTGGTATTGTTTTCTTCTATGTTTGATAAGAGTTTGAGTATCAAGTGATAGCCTAGCGGCTCTCACTTATTTCTATCTTCTAAGATATTGTATGGGATTGAGAGGATGAGTGGAATGGATCATTGTAAATACCATGTGTATGAATGATAAATACCTTGGTATGGGGTGAGAGTTATTTGTGTATAGGATATTATGGGGTTTTAGAAAATAGGAAGAGTGAGTCATATAAAGAGGTGGGCTCATGTCCATGTGTTCCAATAATATAGGAGAGGCCACATGTCAAGCATGTGGAAGGCATGTGGAGGAGTGTGGAGTCAATAGGAATCCTTCTAGAGCTCCTATGTGGAATAAGGAGGATGTGGACATATGGAAAAGAGACGGTCCCTATGGGCTCCATGTGGGGAGACTCTTGACTTTCTCACTATTTTAAGAGTCTTGAGCATCTTCTGATGGGACACATGGCAAGAGTAGCCAAAAAGGACATGGATGGTGACATACAGGCTTATGTGATTGATGGGGAAAGGAATCTACAGGCAGCAATTGTAAATGGGTGAAGGAGGGTGACAAAATCTCTATAAAAGGAGCCCTCCTCTCCCTTGTTCATCATCTCTTCCACCATTAGGCCTCATGTTGCTGTAGCTCTAGTCTCCTCAAGCCTCTTCCATGAGCCTTCTCTCCCTCTTGTAGATATTCTCTTATGTAGACTCTTGAGTCCATCTCTCTCTAGTTCATTCTCTCTCTATGAGTAGTCTTGGAGCTTCCACACCCTCTTGTGAAACCTCTTCTTCTCCTTGTGTTTGTAGTATTTTGAATTGCATTAGAGAAAAGTCTCTCTATTGGTAATGAAGGTCACTTCAGGTTCTCTCTCTTGAGTGTCTCTTCCCTTTTTTTTTAAATTGCTTTCTCTTCCAAAGTGCTCAGAATTGTTGTCTATTTGGTTGCTCATTGCGCATACATGGTTTATCTATTTCCCAAGCCATAAAGGGGGCTCTTTCTTCCCTCCTAGGCGACCTCTATGGGACTTGGATCGTTGTTGATGAAGTCTAAGCATGGAGGTAGTATTCTTTCAAGTCGGCACCAGTAGAAGGAGTAGGTGTTTTTCATGATAGTTTGACCCCCTGTCAGTATTTTGCTCATAACTTTTTGCTCGGTGGTCCGATTTAGATGAAACTTATATCAGCACAAATTCTCTTCAAGGAGCATAATATAATGTCTTTAGTTATTGTATTAGATGTCAAACCAAAAATCTATGACTCTCTGTGTGTAACAATTTTTTTTTCATATAGCTTTTACCCCCGTCCAGTAAACTGCCCATATCTTTCTGACTCTTCTTTGTTTCTTAAAAACTTATATCAAAGTGAAGCCCATTTCAAATGCATCTCAATATGTGATTAAATATTTTATATCATGTCTCTGCTGAAAGTTATGGGTCTCTGTGTCTTATGACAGTTTGGAGAGTGTTTTGAGCTAATTGTAAAGGTGTCTATGAAGGAGGTGCAATGTTTCCTCGGAACCTACCCATCTGACCCAATCAGCCCCTTCAAACTCCTCGATATATATCAGTTCATGTCATGTTGAGCCGCAAGATCTTCTTTCAACAACGTATTGCTCTTCTCTTTGGCACAGACCGGCTTGCTAAAATTATGGGCTCCGTTGATCCTTTCCTTCTCCCTATGCTTGAGTGCAACATCACTTGGGATGTTACCATCTTCTTCTCATATAAGGGAGGATAGTATGGTGTGGTCTCTTCATATAGAAGCTTAATTTTAATGTCCCTTTCCCAGTGATGAATATCTCTATCACTCAATTTGAAAGGAGCAGGAAGTGAAGAGGTGCGTGAAGTTTATTACCCCCAACTTCATGTCATAGCACCTAAGCATGCAATTTAAGGTGTATTCACACCTTTCCTTAAGCTCAAAGACCCTCAAAAGCCTCATTCTCACGTTAAGTTTGACTAAACATATCTTAACCTATTGAAGCCCAAATTGGACCCTAATAAATCCCATCTTTCACATACAAAAAAAGCAATTTTTGCAAATACTTTCCAGTACATTTTCAATTTATTTGAGCGTCTTTTCCAAGGCCAATCATGGCACCAATTTTTGGCACATTTTGAAGGAAACAATCATCACAACTTCAACAAAACATATCAGAATTTTGCAGCCAAGAGCGAAGTGATAATTTGTAGAGAATTCTCAAAACCCATTCTTAGCTGCAATAGTACGTTCGGAAAGAAGGCAACTTGGCAAAAGAGGATAGCACACTTTTACCGCAACTACATAATCTTGCAAAGAGAGAGGTGAAAGAAAGACATGAGATGCAATGCCAAGAGCATAGCAATATGGCATCCCAGGGACTGTAACCTCTTGCCCCCACTCACGATGTTGCCCCCATCCCTATCAGTGCCACTACTACAACTCTACCTATTCCTTGATCTCCCTTGCTTGACGAGAGCACCCCATTTGAAGAGAGTGGGAGAGAAGGAAGGAGTCTCACTTGCAGCTTTCTCACATACACAATGGGGGAATATACACAAAGGTGGAGGCTGAAAACAGTTTTCCTCTTCTCAGTTGTGAAAGCCAAAAGAACTCTCTCAGTACAAAAGAATAGGTGAACCCTATATGTGGGTCTCAAACTAAACTCAGCTAACTAAGGTGGCATACTAACTGAGCCACTAACTAGAGTACATAAAGATAGCTGTCATCCAGCTATTATTCATGGGTGGTGTACCAACCTCATCTGCAGCTAACAAGTCGGTGACATAAATGCACAATGGTCACTCTGGCATATCATGTGTGGAGCTCAATATCTCAACACTCCCCCTTGATCTCAATCCCAATTCTTGCACACCAAGTAGGTCTCTGAACTTGCATAGCTTCTTTGCACCCAATGCCTTCGTGAATATGTTAGCTACTTGATCCTCTATGCTGACATAAACTAGATCAATATATAACCTACTAGAACCTTCTCCCACACATAGTGATAATGTACCTCAATGTGCTTTGTTCTAGCATGATAGACAGGGTTATTTGCCAAGTGTATATTGCTCATGTTGTCACAATAAATGACAACTGGCCCACTGATGCATATCATAAAGTAGCTTATGCAACCAAGCTGCCTCACATGCAGCCATTGCTGCACCCCTGTACTCAGCCTCTGTGCTCGACAAGGAAACTGTAGGCTGTTTCTTGCTACTCCAAGTGACTGCAGCACTCCCAAAAGAGAACACATATCCACTGGTAGATCGTCTATCAGAAATACTACCAGCCCAATCATCATCAATGTATCCATGTAGCTGTATCTGAACCCCAATCTCATAAAATAGTCCATACTGCAATGTGGACTTCACATACCTTAGTATGCGTCTAGCCACATCCAAAATGTGGTTTCCTTGGAGCCTGCATAAACTGACTTACCAACCCAACAACATAGCTCAAATCTGGCCTAGTAATAGTCATATAAATCAAAATTCCTACTATGCATTTGTACATAGTAGGGTCTTCCAGAAGCTCATCTGCATGTGCGCTCAACTTCACATTCTGCTCCAAAGGAACTGAAATAGGCTTACATCCTGTCATCCCATATTTGGACAGCATGTCCAATCCATACCGCCTCTGCAAGAGCCATATCCCACTTGTGGATCTAATCACCTCAATGCCCAAGAAGTAACGCAGCTCTCCCAAATCCTTCATCTCAAATTTCTGCTTCAATAGCATTTTCACATAAAGGATATCTTCATCACTTTCACCTGTGATGATCAAATCATCAACATAAATGACAAGCAGCATAATACCTTTCTCTGTTTTTCTCACATAAAGTGAGAAATCTGCTGCCTTGGAAATTTGAAAGCCAATAGTGACAAGATACTATCCTATCTTGTCAGACCATGCTCTAGGTGCTTGCTTCAAGCCATGCAAGGCTTTCTTCAACCTGAATAGCATGAACATAACCTGGTGGCTGCTCCATATAAACCTCTTCTTGCAAATCACCATGCAAGAAGGCATTCTTTACGTCCATCTGATGTAAAGACCATCCCTTGGATGCATCCATACCCATGATTGCTCTTACGGTTGCCATCCTTGCATCTGGATTGAATGTTTCTTCATAATCAATGCCATATGTCTGTGCATACCCCTTGACAACTAATCTTGCCTTGTATGAGATCTAGGTGTTATAGTAGCTTGTGCAATGGCTGCCTTCCCTCATGCTTGGAATGATGGGTCCAACTCGCATGGTCTCTGCCTCAAATTGGCTGGGCTTCAGGTGAGATCTATTGTGGGTGGAGCATGGGCAGGTGCTCTCTTTCCTCTCTCCAGCACATAGTCACATGACAACTCTGTGTTCAGCATGTACAATTGCCCCAATCCACTCGTTTGAATGGCTTCCACTTGCGTAGTCTACAAGCAGCCATTTACATGTGTGATGGCCATCACATGAATGCCCTTGCCTATCACGGGTTCATAGCACAACGGTTTTGCCATTTGCATATCATATCATTGGCTCCAACGAGAGGGAGTTCAAATAGATCCACACTTCGTTGAGGTAGCTATTCCCTGCACCAAATGGGCTGGCCATTTCAAGAGGGATCTGAGCAAGAGAGAGAGAGAGGGGGGGGAGAGAGACACGGACAAAGAGCAAGGGTATTGAGGAGTTCAGAGAGAATGAGAGCTTGAGAGAGATGTGTGTGGGGGGGGGGTTAGGGAGTCTTTATATAGTTGATTCTGACAAATAGCATTCAATGAGTATTTAATGCAAGAATAGGTGTAAGGGTGAAGATGCCATTTTTTGTAATTTTTTTGTTGTCAAATATTTAAAAAAACATATATACCCCCATTTCCACCCCAAAAAACAAAAAAAAACTTTTAAAAAACCCCAAAAAAATGAGCATCTTGGCTCTTGGCATAGCAATCGTAATTATGCAACAATTAGAAAGTGTAGGTGATTCTTATAAAAAGCAAGCAAGCCCTTAGAAAAACATGAAAACTAGGAAAATTTTAATAGATTTTTTTCCAAACAGTAAAACACCAATAACTTTTTGTAGCAACTCCGATTTCCAATCTTTTTGAAGGAAATTTGAGAGCATAACTAGATCTACGCAAAGATTTCAAAAAGATTACTTTGTGGAAGTAATTAGGGACAAATTCAAAGTGGAAGGCCCTCAAAAAGGACCTACAAAGCAAGTTGTAAAAAATGTAGTGCAAATTTTTTTATTTTCGGATTTTTTTAAAAAAATCTTTTGGGAAAAAAATAAAAATAAAAGTTCAGATTTTTTTTAAAACAAAAAAATTCCCTAAAAAGGGGTGAATTGGCGCCTAGAGGAGGGCATTGGTGCCCTCCTCTAAGTGCCAAGTTCGCCCACCCCGTTTTTTTTTTTAAAGAAGGAAAAAAAAACAAGCTTTTAGGAAAAGCTACCCCCCCCCCAATGATATTCACTTTGTGAGTGAGCTATCAAGGTAAACCCCCCCCCCCCCTCTCTCTCTCTCTCTCTCTCTCTCTCTCTCTCTCTCTCTCTCTCTCTCCATGCCTCAAAAAGGCCTCTATCTTTCCCTTTTTGTCTTGTAATGAGGGTTTTTGTGCCATGAATGTAGGTCTTGCAAACCCTAACATTGTGCAGTATCCCATTTGCATCCTAGCAAGAATGGCATCACCTGTATTTAAGCGAGATGACATGTTCATCTTGTATGATGAAAAATACAATCCCATGGCTCAGGCGAGCATCTGTTAGACACGCGAGTTGGAAGGCATTCGATTCGATGATGTTTGTGTCATGATTTCATGCATATATGAGAAGGCCCCATTGATAGGAATCAACAAGGATGGGGCTGAAGTGGACCTCAAAGAGAACACGTTACTCGTGTGGCCCATTGTGGTGAGCTCTTCTATGATGTCCTTCTTCCTTTGCATCAACTTAGAGTGGGCTTTGTTCAATTTTCCTACACCCATTTTACCAATTTCTATGAATAGAGACTTGATGATATAGCCCAGCTCGATGATGAGGACATGCCTTCGACAGGGGGTGCAACTTCTATGAGAGGAAGACTGCATGGCCCCAGGGGTGCTACCTCAATGCAAGGGGGAGGTAGACAAAGAAGGACAATTCGGCTCGATCCCTCGGACATGCAGGCTCTTATCGACGCATCATCGATGGGAGGCCTATCCTCGAAGTTTGTAGAGCCATGGCGACATCTGCTGGTGCTGGTGCCGTGGTGCTTATAAGCGAGATTCCAAAGGAAAGAGGAAACTTGTGATGCAATAGAGTTCAGTTGAAGAAGAGGAGGAGGAGGAAAACGAGGATAGTTCCTCCAGCGAGCGTAGGAAAAAAGTGATCACACCCTCTTCATGGGGGCAACATGGCAAAGGCAAAGGTTGATATGTACCAAAGCGACTAGCTAGAGAGGAGTTTGAGGATGATGATGAGGAGGGTGTGCTTGGAGAGAGACAACACTGAGCACCTCCTATGACACAACAATCGTGCAAGAGTGCATCGAGGACCAGCTACAATCATTCACTGTAAGTAGTTTGGTCTTTTGAAGGTCTATAATCTCAAAGCACGGAGTGAGAATGAATGTTTGGGCTAAATTAAACAAAATTCTTTGTAGGTGGAAAAAAATATCCCTTTGCCCCGATCCCCTGGTGTTGATTGCTACCAATGCCCACCATCCATGAGATCACATCCTGCACCTAAGAGATGTAGGAAACATTCTTCTCAAGTGGATACTTGTCGGGTTTGGGTGTTGTGACGCCAAAAATTGATATTTTTTATTTGGCATTGGTATTTTTTTCTCTATGTTTGATAAGAGTTTGAGTATTAGGTGATAGCCTAGCGGCATTTTCTAAGATATTATATGGGATTGAGAGGATGAGTGGAATGGATCATTGTAAATACCATAGGTATGAATTATAAATACCTGGTATGGGGTGAGAGTTATTTGTGTATGGGGTATTATGGGGTTTTTAGAAAATAGGAAGAGAGTCATATAAAGAGGTGGGCTCATGTCCATGTGTTCCAATAATATAAGAGAGGCCACATGCCAAGCATGTAGAGGGCATGTGGAGGAGTGTGGAGTCAAGAGGAATCCTTTTAAAATTCCCATGTGGAATAAGGAGGATGTGGACATATGGAAAAGAGAGGGTCCCTATGGGCTCCATGTGGGGAGACTCTTGACTTTCTCAATATTTTAAGAGTCTTGGGCATCTTTTAATGGGACACATGGCAAGAGTAGCCCAAAAGGACATCGATGGTGACATATGGGCTTATGTGATTGATGGGGAAAAGAATCTCCAGGCAACAATTGTAAATGGGTGAAGGAGGGTGACAAAATCTCTATAAAAGGAGCCCTCCTCTCCCTTGTTCATTATCTCTTCCACCACTAGGCCTCATGTTGCTCTAACTCTAGTCTCCTCAAGCCTCTTCCATGAGCCTTCTCTCCCTCTTGTAGATATTCTCTTGTGTAGACTCTTGAGTCCATCTCTCTCTAGTTCATTCTCTCTCTATGAGTAGTCTTGGAGCTTTCACTCCCTCTTGTATGTATGAAACCTCTTTGTCTCCCTTGTGTTTATAGTATTTTGAGTTGCATTGGAGTGGAGTCTCACTCTATTGGTAATGAAGGTCACTCTAGGTTCTCTCTATTGAGTGTCTCTTTCCTTTTTCCATTATTTTCTCTTCCAAAGTGCTCAAAAGTGTTGTGTATTCAGCTTCTCATTGCGCATACATGGTTTATCTATTTCCCAAGCCACAAAGGGAGCTCTTCCTTCCCTCCTAGGTGACCTCTATGGAACTTGGATCATTGATGAAGTCTAAACATGGAGGTAGTATTCTCCCAAGTTTACACCAGTAGAGGGAGTAGGTGTTTTTCATGACAGTTTGACCCCCTGTTAGTATTTTGCTCATAACTTTTCGCTCGGTGGTGGGAGGTAGCAAGCTAAGGGTGTCCACCCACGGGGGAGTGTGACACCCCCTCGAGTGAAAATACAAAGGTTTTGCTTCGGTGTGCAAAACCTGGATCGATGTATTGTGTCCAATGAAATTGGCACACGTGGACATTCGAACCGAGCTAATACCTCGATCAAGGTCTTGCATTTTAATCAACCGTACCAAGCCTATACCTCGATCGTGGTGCTATGGCACCACAACTATACCTCGATCGAGGTATTGTGGCAAGTCCACATACCTCGATCGTGGTATGCTAGACCGATGACATGGAGGCATGTGAAATACCACGATCGAGGTATGTGGCATCCAACATGGTATTCAGCGCAATGTGCTGGCAGCTAACATACCACGATCGAGGTATCATGGCAAGTCCACATACCTCGATCATGGTATGCTAGACGGATGACATGGAGGCATGTCAAATACCACGATCGAGGTATGTGGCATCCTACATGGCCAGTGGCTGGACTTGACGTGGAACGATTTCCTTATATGGAGAAACATCCAGGATTATACGTGGCTCAAATACCACGATCATGGTAATGCACGTGGACAACCACGTATGCATGTATAGGCATGGCAATGCATGGCATGATATGTTCATGTGAAATACCATGATCGTGGTATTTTGAAACCCCAAATTTTCTTATATAAAGAGAGGGACCTTGATCGAGCCCCTCATTGTTCAAACCTCGATCGGAGCTCCTCATCAAAATCGACAGAATCGCTGGAGCGATGGAGAACGATAGACGGAGATTGATGGAGAACAATGGAGCAACGGAGATGGACGGAGTGGGAGATTCCAAGTAAGGTTCTTTTAAGTGTAGCATTTCTTTTTTGCAAAAAATTATTTAAATTTAAGTTTATACAAAGATGTAATTTAATTATAAAATATTTCAAAATTTAAAATGCATTTTAAAGTTTTTTAAAACTATTTTTTAAATTACTAAAGCTTTTATTTAAATGTCAAAGTGTATATGTTTTGTTTTTTAAAATCATCTATTTAAAAAAAAAGATAAAGTAGTTTTTATGTTATTTTTTAAATTAATAAAGTTTTTATTTAAATATAAAAACGTTTAATTTTTTTTAATCATCTTTTTAAAAAAAAAGGAAACAAGAGTTTAAAGTAGTTTTTGTCTTATTTTCAAATTAGTGAAGTTTTTATTTAAAATGTCAAAACGTATATATTTTGGTTTTTAAAATCATCTATTAAAAAAAAAGAGATTAAAGTAGTTTTTATGTTATTTATTAAATTAGTGAGATTAAAGAAGTTTTTATTTAAATGTCAAACCATATATATTTTGTTTTTTAAAATCATCTATTGAAATAAAAAGAGATTAAAGCAGTTTTTATGTTATTTTTTAAATTAGTGAAGTTTTTAATTAAATATAAAAACGTTTCAATTTTGTTTTTAAAAATCATCTATAAAAAAAAGAAAACAAGAGCTTAAAGTAGTTTTTATCTTATTTTTCAAGTTAGTGAAGTTTTAAGTTAAATGTCAAAACGTATATATTTTGTATTTTAAAATCATCTTTAAAAAGAAAAGAGATTAAAGTAGTTTTTATGTTATTTTTTAAATTAGTGAAGTTTTTATTTAAATATAATAACGTTTAAATTTTGTTTTTAAAAATCATCTATAAAAAAAGAAGAAAACTAGAGTTTAAAGTAGTTTTTATATTATTTTTCAAATTAGTGAATTATTTAAATGTCAAAACATATATATTTTGTTTTTTAAAATCACCTATTAAAAAAAAAAAGAGATTAAAGTAGTTTTTATGTTATTTTTCAAATTAGTGAAGTTTTTATTTAAATATAAAAAAGTTTAAATTTATTTTAAAAAAAGAAAACAAGAGTTTAAAGTAGTTTTTATATTAGTTTTCAAGTTAGTGAAGTTTTAAATTAAATGTCAAAATGTATATATTTTGTATTTTAAAATCATCTATTTTTTTAATTAAAAAAAGAGATTAAAGTAGTTTTTATATTATTTTTTAAATTAGGGAAGTTTTCATTTATTGTAAAAACATATATAGTTTGTTTTTAAAAATCACATATTAAAAACAAAGAGAAAACAAGAGTTGAATGTAGTTTTTATATTATTTTTCAAAGGGTGAGGTTTTAGAAAAGATGTAGTCTACAACCATCACGGGATCGATCATATAGAAATTCATCACATGTAGTCTACAACCATCATGCGAGATCGATCGATGTGTAGGGTTGTAAGAGAACCAAGCAATAGGTGATTGAAATTCATATAGAAGCTAGTACCTTAAAGGGCTATTACCAAGCCATGGAACTTTAAATATATTGATGGGAAACTCAATGTGTAATCAATTGTAAATGAAGTGTTCAACTTTAGAGAACATAGCTCTACTAAACTTGTCCTTCTAGTGTATTTGCCAAAATGGTTGTTCTCTTAGCATATATTATCAGCATGTATGTGACCATTAACTATACAATAGAAAGTGTAGCATCTTTAACACAAAGTTTGAAATTTCTTTGAAAATGAAATAAGACCAAGGGTGTACATCTAAATCCCTTTGTCAATAACACCATTAAATAACTATCGTGTGTGCATCTTCCATTGAAGAGTGGAGCAACTTGGAGCATGCAAGAGTGCATGTGTTGCATTTACAACATAGCACTGTTGTAGGCATAGCCACATCTACCGTTAGGTGCATAGGATGATCCCAATGACATCCTACCGCATCAAGGAGTACTTAACTAAGTGTTATCAATCAAACAAATAGGATGATTTGAACAACACATTCGCCTACACATCATTTTTAAATCATATGGTGTGAGAGGTTGATGCAAGGAGAGGGTAGCAATCCCTTTAGGTGGCACGTGAAACTATAGAAATAGGGAACTAGGTAAGGTTGTAGATCTATGTATGGATATAGTTACATAGACAAATACAAAGACTTATGTGATTCCATGAAACCTTGTCATGAGCTTTTGTAAAAATTCAATCAAAATTGGCTAGCTAAAAGTTTTCATTACCCAAATAGAATATTAAGTCCCATTGAATAGAATATTAATTTTCATTACCTAAACAAAATATTAATTTCCATGTGTTTTTTTGTGCATGCGCCAGCCAGCGCACAAGTTTTGGCACCACTATTCATATGCAGATAGCAATTTTGAGAGCTGAGATGAGGGCACTACAAGATGCTGGGGCACCCCCTCACTTGGTCGCGAGTCTTGATTCAATCATCGATGCTCTAGGTTGATTAGACACATTTGAGGACATTTTGGATACCTTTCAGGCACAGGCTAGAGGCAGAGATCAGTGGTCATGGCTTGGGTTTGGAGAGCCATTCGAGAGTTGTTTGAGTGTGAATCACCTCACAGGTAGGCCTTAGAGGATATGTTTTGGGATGGTCACACTGAGGCAATGTGACCACGATCAGGGCAACCCTTTTATATTTTACGTTGTAGGCACCCCGTCATAGCAACGAACATTTATCGAGAGATATCTTACTGCGAATGGTGGTCGATTGCCTCACCACCGTCAGATAGCCAGGTCATTTGCCATGCAGCTATATGCCAAGTTTGTGCTTGGTCATCGGATAGACTACCTTAATACCCATCCAGGATCAGGAGCGGGACATGGTAGGATGGGGTGTTAGGAGCATCAAACTGTAGGTGTTTGGCATTGATGTGAGGCACCACAGATGGACACTATCCGTGCACCGTCTTTGCGAGCTATTGGATGGATTAGGGGGGATGTTCATTCAGTGGCCTCATCATTACACGACATGGTCTCTGCCCTATCAAGATCACTTTCGATTCCACCTCCCACATCTATAGGGCCTCCCACATCTACACCACCTCCCACATGTGCACCACCTCCCAATCTACACCACCTCAGCATGAGTTGGATACTCAAGATGCATGGATTGCAGAGTTGGAGGCATTGTTCTGAGTCTAGGGTCGAGGTTAGTTATTCTGATTATTTTAGTTTATTTTTTGTTGCATGTTTTGAACTGAAGTTTTTTGGCTCATTCTCACCATGTATGCAACATGCTTGCTTGGCAGGCACATCTATTATGACAGGATATGGAGTCTCATGTATGATAATTGGAGGTGGATATGGAGTCTTGTGTATGACAGTTGGAGGCGGATCTGGAGGAGCAAAGGATTCGGACATGCATAGCCTACCATCGAGCGGAGCACTATATTTTGCAGCAATTGAGACATATTAGTCGTGATCCATCTCGCCATAGGATCCACCCAATGTGGCCCTGTACCCCGCCCCTCTTGTAGATGTGCCGACTACGACAACCATAGATGCACCAGTCATAGCTAGGCTTCCTACAGCCACTTGCATCCTTTGCCCAAGGATTTTGACACCGTAGGGTGGTTTGGACTAGGGTGTGGCCACATCGCACATTTCCATTGCATGACCCGCCACATGGTGGCACGATCAGTGTGCCCTGTATGCTTTGCTGACATTGATGTGGCCACATACAGAGGACTAGGCATGGATGATCTATATCCTGGTCATCTTCAGGCCATTGATCCATTTGCCCATGTGGTCTTGATAGAGCACTACAGGGAGGAGGCACAGAGAGCTTTGTTACAACAGGAGGGTGCTGATACTTCAGTTGTTGCAGTGTGTGTTCCGTGATGCTTCTCGTATAGTGATCTCATGCTAGGTGACGAGGCATGAGCAGAGGAGGCACGTCGTATTGAGCGAGAGATAGAGCTTCAGATATCATTGCAACAATGGGTGGAGCAGCAGTTTGGGCAGCAGGGCTGAGACCAAGCATCTTCTATATGTAGAGACGATTACTCGAGCTGGATTTGAGGCACGAGTATTTGTAGATGGATGACTTATAGAGCTGAGGCGTGCATACATAGAGGAGGCGAGGGTGGCAGAGATGGCAGCGGTGGCTCATTCAACATGCCCTCCTCGTCATCAGGATGAGGTTGGCCCATTTGATCTAAGAGATGAGGCTTTTGTGAGAGAGGAGAGCACACCCAAAGGAATTAGGAGACACCAAAAGTGGTGGAGCAAAAGCTATTCCAGCTTATTCCTCTATCATATATATATGAGTATACATGGGCACTGTACAAGTGGGTGGGCACACTGCCCTTTACCCCAACAACCTCCCACTTAAAGGCAGTGTGCCTTTAAGGGAGTATCGTACACATAATACAATCAGCCATAGGCTGAAAAACAAGATAACCAGACCGTCATCCTATGCCCATCGGCACTTTACAATGTGCAAAGTGCATAGAGGATAAGCTGCTAGCAGACATCAGGTTTGCAGGATAGAAAATGACAAGCTATAGATGCCTGTCAACCAAGATCTCATGCCAGATCTCACTAGGAGAGTGAACTCTCACCACCACGTGCTCTTGTGCTAAGTCCATAGCACCCAAACTATTACTGTGCAAAGAAAATGTCTCTGTACCACCTGTGACCATAAGCACATGCCCAACAATAGACCTCTGCTGGTCTACCCAACCTGCATCACCTGCATGCTGCTCCTGGAAGCAAATGGACCTGATGTCCACAACCGCTTCCCTACTGCCAAAATCTACCATAATCATGCTACCAACTCCCACTGCAACGGAAGCAAGAACCGGAAGTATAGCCCCAATGACAAACATGTGAGAACCAAGTCTCAACACAGTCATGGATGCATGAAGTACTATGGCTACCATATCAACCATAACTTGCTGCTCAACTGATCTGTGATCATCAAACCTGCTGTGTTTCAAGTATGGAGCCAATACAAGCAATGGAGTACTCAATAACTTCCCCCTCTCCATATTGAAACAACCAAGTATCTGACAAACATCATCAAGACCATGCAACTCCCACTGCAAAGCATCCCTGTCCATAAGGAACCATATGGCAAGTAACCTCAGAAGGATAGCAACCTCCTGAATACTGAGACCATAACCTGTCTCACTGCGCATCACATCCTGAGCTCTCATAACGGTATCAAACCTATGAAGCCAAGCTCGAGGGGATTGCTTATGGCCATGGAGGCACTTATGAAGCAAACATATCAATGATTCCTGCCCATGCGCAATATGACCTGAGTCAATAACTGCAGAAACCACATCTTTCCTGTCATAACCAGCCAATGGATCATACCGGGCATCATTAGCCAAGGTATCCTCCTCACCATGCATAGCCTCACCCTCATCTGCAAGAGGCACTCCGCATCCTGGGAGTAAACTATAACTATCCATAGAAGATGCATCAACAATCTCCATAGCAGTATAAACTTGTGGAATACTCGAGACATCTGATCGTCTCTGACCAAAATCAGGAAGTAATCGTTGTTGTCCCAACTTTATAACCTGTTCACCGTGGGAAAAACCTCCCACTCCAAGGGATATGGGCTGCCCCTGCAAAGAATTCGGAGGTATCAGTGCACTTACACCCTCCTGGAATACCACTCTCCTGCTATCCATAGTCCTGGGCTGTCTAAACATAGCATCCTCTCTGAAATAGACATTATGGCTGCATATCAATTCTCTAGTTGAAGAATCGCATAACCTGTAGTCCTTACTGGACTCACTATATCCAAGGAAGATACACCTCCTCCATCGGGAACCATGAGCATAAGCCTCGCAGCCAAACACGCGTAAATGCTCATAACATGGTGCCTTGCCTATCAAGAAGTCAAATGGAACTCTACCATTCAGAGATCTCCTGGGTGACCTGTTAAGCAAGTATGCAACTGTCTTACATGCCTCAGCCCAATAGCATTCAGTAAGACCTGCATACTGTAGCATGCTACTAATCCTGTCCAATAGAATCTGATTTATGCCTTCTGCCAAGGCATCATGAGCAGAAAGATGAGGAGTGGTCAACACCCTCCTAATACCAAGTGTATCACATAGATGCTGAAATCTAGAAGAGGTAAACTCTGCATCACCATCAGTCATCAAGCTCAATTGCTTCTTTCCTGACTGATTTTTAGCATTACCCAAGAAGCACTGAAATGTATCATATACATCATGCTTCTGCCGAATCGGATATACCCATATGTACTTTGTAGCAGCATTAATAAATGTCACAAAGTAAGAGGCGCCACCCAGTGAAACGGTAGGCATAGGCCCACAAACTACACTATGAACCAACTGCAATGGCTCAAGATACCTCTCACTGACTCTCTTCCTCACAAAGGAGGATCCTGACTACTGACCATCATCATAATCATGACATAAAATTTGAGAGACATCCATAATAGGAATGTATCTCCATGTTGTAAGGGCTTCCATACCTGCAGTAGACATATGTCCAAGTCTGGCATACCATAAACTAGCTGATGGCTGCTTACTAATCATAAGCATATTATCCTGGACACCTGATACATGCAATGCATAAGAGAATCCAACTTGTGATCCCCTAGCCATAACCAGATTGCCTCTAGCAATCTTCCATGCATGATCACCCAAAGAGACATGATAACCTACCTCAACCAACTTTCCAGTACTGATCTTGCTCGTAGCAAGTCCTGGTATATGTCTAACCCTCTGTAGAACAAGAATAGAGCCACTAGGCATAACAAGGTGGATATCCCCATAACCATAGACATCCATAGAATGATCAATGCCCATCAAACCACTCTCCACAATGCATTCCTGATATGCACTGAACCATGACCTATGAGGGGTCATATGACATGAAGCACATGGATCTAACATCCAATAACCAAGAATGGGTACATCAGTGGCCAAGAAGGAGGTTTCAGACATAGACAAAAGAATGCCTTCATCACTGCTACTATCAGTGGAAACCTGGCATCCACGCCTTGAAGCTCAACATGCTTCTTCTCCTTCTTCCTGTCATTCTTAACCTTGCTCTTCTTGTATTTTCTCAGCCATTTCCAGCAATACTTTTTCATGTGGCCATACTTTCCACAATAGGAACATCTAACACAAGTCCGAGAGCTAGACTTGCTCCTGGAATTCCCCCTTGAACATGACCTGTTTCTACCAATTGATCGACCTTTGGAGTGCATATCAAGGCTGTATTTCAGCCCATCAGGACATTTCAGCCCATCATGCTATAACATAACACTATCATGGTCATACATCCAACATATACGAGTATAAAACTCATATGCATGGTAGTCTACACCCTGTACACCATCCTGTACCTGCAAATAGACTGACTTCGAGAGTGATGACTGAATGATAGAGCATGCTTGCTCATCCATGTCATCCCAATCACTCTGTTTAATGCTATTAGGCTTGACACCTTTGCATTGAATGGGCTTATGCTACCTCTTCTGCACTAACACATCATAAATCTGCTCTTTCCAATACTGAAAGTTTGATCCATCCAACCTCTCAATATCAAAGAGGGCACTACCAGTTGTAGATGCCATATCTGTGGCACAATAGGTCACAACCAAAGAGCAATATAGTGCAATAGGCAACCCAAATGACCAAAAAATATAGTGTTGTCCAAACCAATCATGTCTCCAAATAAATTGGCTGATCCAATGCTCAAAGGCACTCAGCCATAAAGAGGCATAAACAAGAATATATGCAGCCCAGTAACCTACCAATGCCTGGCAATTGAAGTAAGAAATGCACTGAATCAAATGAGCAATGCCTGCTCAACCAATGGCAATAGGAGCCCAGCTCGACTATCCATAAACATCAGTGCGGCATCCACCAATGCAAATCCATAATGCATCGAAATGGCATTTACTGCATCACCAATGCATCACCTCAAGTGTGCAATCCTTTGGCAACAAAATCAAGCATTCACCACTTGCCGAATGTGCCAAAGTGACTTGCCTAAATGCCAATAATGCCCTTGGACTGAAGTGAGATCCCAATCACTTTCTGTAATTTACTGTGAGTTCCCATTTCACTGTTGTGCAAGAGAAATTCCTACAACAATACCTCACAGCCACTTTGGGCAAAATAACGTGCTGTCCTTGTCTTTGAATAGCGATATCTTTTCACTGAAAGACCAGATGCCAAAGCTGTAAACATCAAAGTTGTAGTTTATAGAAAAATCTACAACTTTTCAGTTGACCTCAAGAGCCAAATCCTTGTGAATTCTCAGATATTCTCACCTGAAAAACAGCTTCCTGCACATTGGTCACAAATAGACAGTAGACTGCAACTTTTTGTGGTTTTGCAGAGGCTGTCACTCCTGCAGCTTATACCGGATCAACTTGCTTCCAAAAGCAAAGTTGTAGTATGTTCTGTGAACTACAACTTTCCAGTTCGGCACAAAGTGCAATTCCGTACCAGGAAAGAGATATTCAGTCCTGAAAATGACTGTTTGCTGCCAAGTGACATCATGAGAAATACTATGGACATACATCAAGTATCCTGCAAGTCAATGAGCACAAACCAGTTCAAACATGTATCCACTTTCATGCATAAAAGCGTACCAAATGCCTGTCATAAATCTGTCAGAGTCTCCCCTATGAAAAGTCAGTATAAAACTGAAGGACCAAAGTTGTCCAAAAGATGTAAATAAACCCAACAAATCAATGCAAAGTGACTATCAATGTCACTGAACTCAGCATCAAGACACCCCACAAATGTTACCAAGGCTGTATTTTCTGCTCAACCTTGAGACCTCTCATAGCATGTGAGGAATGATGCATCCAAAATGTGTCAATTGACAACCAAAATGGCATCCAAATGGCATGTACCACTATATCATTTGTGCATCCAAGTAAGCGACAATATCATGCATCCGTTGTACCCTTGTGACATCTGCAAAAAAGAAAAATGGCACTGTACTTGTGCTGTCACTGTTCTTAAATAGCAATATCTTTTGATCCAAAAGTTGGATCAACTTGCATCCAACAGAAAAGTTGTAGTGTTTTGAAGGATCTACAACTCTCTAATTGAACGCAGTGGTAGATTCTACATGGGTGAAAGATATACAGTCCGCAAAATGGCTGTCTGCACACTGATCATGAACTGTCCCTATTTTGGACAGTAAATAACTCTGTACTGTAAACTCGGATGACCGAGCTGTCAACAGAGAAAACGTAGCCCTTCCAAAGTTCTCCGACTCCTCTGTTGGGCACCGAGCCTAAATTCTTATGGATTTGCAAATACTTGCTGTCGAAAATGGCATTCTGCTCACTTTTACTGTCTGAAATACTGTCTGATTTTCAGACTAAAAATAAATACTGTCAGATTTCAAGACTAAAAACAACAGCTTTGCCCGAGGGTACACAGCGGGGACGCTTGGGTAGCGGGTCATACAGGTTCCACGTCAGAGGACGACTAGAGGATCATATGTGGAGTTATCAGATTCTGATTCAGGATGATTGTTCATGCTTCACACATATCTTGTTTAGGGATGCACTTCTGCACGATGATGATGATGATGATGTACACATTCATTTTGGTACTTTCATAATGTTGTTCTTACTTTTATAATGTATGAGCATTTTGATACTTTCATGATGTTGTTCTTACTTTGTTATCTCAATTTATAGTTTGTTCAAATCTAACATAAACATTTAAAATTAGGAGTATTATTTTGAATTTCAGATATCTCAATTCACACATCTAATATATAAGGTATTTGAAAAATAATGCCCTGTGAAGTAATTCTAAACATTAAGCATTGAAAGGTGTTCAAGTATAAGGTCTCTCTCTCTCTCTCTCTCTCTCTCTCTCTCTCTCTCTCTCTCTCTTTCTCTCTCTCTCTCTCTCTCAATCTCTCTCTCGTGCTATGAACTTTATCATTTTGAATATCATATTGAATTTCGTATATATCAATGCTTGCAATTATTACACTGATATTGTCACTAATTTTTGTAAATTGTAGAGTAAGAAAAAAATGTCAATGTTTAGCATGGAATGGTGCTCAATGGTGGTAACATGTGTTAAAAATTAATACATGATTATGTACAATTGGTCCAAAATCATATAATACATATATGAGTTTTATAGGTGACTAGTAGGGAATGCATGCAAAAATGTAAGCATTATACCTTCCACGTGGCACATAACAAATCAGCTCGGGGGGGTCACTCATCATATGTAACCCTATCACGTGAGTTCAACAGAAGGATTTTTTTTATTTCTAAAATTTACAGAAATAAATATACATAAGGGACTATTTAAAATAGTTTTGGAAAAAATTTACAGATTTGTATAGAAAAGGGGTACATTTTATTAATGAAATTTTTTACAAATAAGGGACTTTAAATATAGGCCTTGAACGCACGTGATATAGAGGGTTTATACATAGTGACCCCCCTGAGCAAATCAGTTGGAGACCAATTCTTGCATGGATGTGGGTCTAGAGTAGCCTAAGAGCCGTGCAAAGTTTCATCCCCAACAGATAAGTCCACATGTGTATTTGGTTAGTACGTGCACCATTTTTCATACATAGTCACTAGTAGGGAGTGCATCCAAAAATTTATGCAACATTATACCTTCCACGTGGCACATACCAAATCAGTTGGAGACCAAATCTTGTAGATATGTATGTCTAGGGTAGCCTAAGAGCTGTGCAAAGTTTCATTCCCAACAGATAAGTCGACATGCGTATTTGGTTAGTACGTGCGCCATTTTTCATACGTAGTCACTAGTAGGGAGTGCATGCAAAAATGTACGCATTATACCTTTCACGTGGCACATACCAAATCAGTTGGAGACCAAATCTTGCAGGGATGTATATCTAGGATAGCCTCAGGGCCGTAGCCTCAGGGCCGTGCAAAGTTTCATGGCCAAAAAATAAGTCCACATGCATATTTGGTTAGTACATGCGCCATTTTTCATATGTAGTCACTAGTAGGGAGTGCATGCAAAAATATACACATTATACCTTCCACGTGGCACATTCCAAATCAGTTGGAGACCAAATCTTGCGTATATGTATGTCTATGGAAGCCTAAGACCTGTGCAAAGTTTCATCCCCAACAGATAAGTCCACATGCATATTTGGTTAGTACATGCACCATTTTTCATACGTAGTCACTAGTAGTGAGTGCTTGCAAAAATGTATGCATTATACCTTCCACACGGCACATACCAAATCAGTTTGAGACCAAATCTTTTAGATATGTATGTCTAGGGAAGCCTAAGAGCCATGCAAAGTTTCATCCCCAACACATAAGTCCACATGCATATTTGGTTAGTACGTGCGCCATTTTTCATACGTAGTCACTTGTAGTGAGTGCTTGCAAAAATGTGCGTATTATACCTTCCACATGGCACATACCAAATTAGTTGAAGACCAAATCTTGCAAGGATGTATATCTAGGGTAGCCTAAGGGCCGTGCAAAGTTTTATCCCGAATAGATAAGTCCACATGCATATTTGGTTAGTACGTGCGCCATTTTTCATACGTAGTCACTAGTAGGGATTGTAAAAATGCACGAATTATACCTTCCACATGGAATATACCAAATCATTTGGAGACCGAATCTTGCAGATATGTACATCTAGGGTAGCCTAAGTGCCGTGCAAAGTTTTATTCCCAATAGATAAGTCTACATGCATATTTGGTTAGTACGTGCACCATTTTTCATACATAGTCACTAGTAGGGATTGCAAAAATGTACACATTATACCTTCCACACGGCACATACCAAATCAATTAGAGACCAACTCTTGCAAGGATGTATATCTTGGGTAGCCTAAGGGCCGTGCAAAGTTTCATCCCCAACAGATAAGTCCACATGCATATTTGATTAATACGTGTGTCATTTTTCGTACGTAGTCTCTAATAGGGATTGCAAAAATGTACGCATTATACCTTTCATGTGGCACATACCAAATCAGTTGGAGTCAAAATCTTGTAGGGATGTATATCTAGGGTAGCCTAAGGGCCCTGCAAAGTTTCATCCCCAATAGATAAGTCCACATGCCTATTTGGTTAGTACGTGTGCCATTTTTCATACAGAGTTACTAGTAGGGATTGCAAAAATGTATGCATTATACCTTCCACATGGCACATACCAAAATTAGTTGGAGACCAAATCTTGCAAGATGTACATCTAGGGTAGCCTAAGGGCCATGCAAAGTTTCATCCCCAACAGATAAGTCCACATGCCTATTTGGTTAGTACGTTCGCCATTTTTCATATGTAGTCACTAGTAGGGATTGCAAAAAGTACGCATGATACCTTTGAGGTGGCACATACCAAATCTTGTAGGGATGTATATCTAGGGTAGCCTAAGGCCCATGCAAAGTTTCATCCCCAAAAGATAAGTCCACATGCCTATTTGGTTAGTATGTGCACCATTTTTCATACGTAGTTACTAGTAGGAATTGAAAAATGTAGGCATTATACCTTCCACACGGCACATATCAAATTACTTGGATACCAAATCTTGCAGGGATGTAGGTCTAGGGTACCGTGCAAAGTTTCATCCCCAACAGATAAGTGCACATGCCTATTTGATTAGTACGTGCGCCATTTTTCATACGTAGTCAGTAGTAGGGATTGCAAAAATGTACACATTATACCTTCCTCAATTGGAGACCAAATATTCCAGGGATGTAGGTCTAGGGTAGCCTAAGGGCTGTGCAAAGTTTCATCCCCAACAGATGAGTGCACATGCCTATTTGGTTAGTACATGTGCCATTTTTCATACGTAGTCACTAGTAGGGATTGCAAAAATGTACGCATTATACCTTCCACATGGCACATACCAAATTAGTTGGAGACTGAATCTTGTAGGGATTAGGTCTAGGGTATCCTAAGGGCCGTGCAAAGTTTCAATTCCAATAGATAATTCCACATGCCTATTTGGTTAGTACGTGCGCCATTTTTCATACGTAGTCACTAGTAGGGATTGCAAAAATGTACGCATTATACCTTCCACATGGCACATACCAAATCAGTGGGAGACCAAATCTTGCATGGATGTAGGTCTAGGGTAGTCTAAGTTTCGTGCAAGGTTTCATCCCCAACAGATAAGTCCACATGCCTATATGGTTAGTATGTACGCCATTTTTCATACGTAGTCACTAGTAGTGAGTGCTTGCAAAAATGTACGCATTATACCTTCCACATGGCACATACCAAATTAGTTGGAGACCAAATATTGCATGGATGTAGGTCTAGGGTAGCCTAAGGGTCGTGCAAAGTTTCATCCCCAACAGATAAGTCCACATGCCTATTTGTGTGCCCATTTTCATACATAGTCACTAGTAGGGAGTGCACAAATTTTCTTAGTCACAAATTTTTGTAGTCTTAGTAGGGAGTGCGTATTTGGTTAGTACATGCACAAATTTTCTTAATCACATTTTTAAAATGTCCTAAAGCACAAAACACAATTACAACATAACTACTAATAAAAAATTTTCCGTTTTATAGAAACAACAAATCCCATTGAGAAGACAACGGACATCATATATAAAATAGAATCTTATACAATGATGTGTATGAACATCTATAAAACGATCATAGTGAAACACAAAATATGAGTCCATGAAAATTACAATAGTATGCTCACACAGTGAGCCTATACTATCGCCATAGAGCATCGCAACAAGTAATAATCCACACCATCCTCATTGCCCTCCGAAGCAATGACTGTGAAGATATCACCAATATGCAACATATCTGTAAGCAAGTTGTAATCTCTAGAGGAACTGAATCCTACATCCTAATCATCATGTACCTCCTCCCCAGGCTGGAAGGGAGAAAGCACTCACCATGCCCATGGATCGGCCCATGGTATCATGGAGCACCCTCCCCAATCATTATCAATGCATGCAGAGCAAAAACATGCAAACCGTCGAGAAAAGATCACAGGGTGAGACTCACCTATGCTCGTGATGGAATGGAAATCAAGATTGCCAGACACTAAATGACAATCAAAAGGCCTAGACGGACCAATACTCCCAATGTCCACGCACCAAAAATACCGGCTCACCACCCTATCATCCGTGACTGAAACGAGGACATAGCACTAGTGGATAAGTGCTGGCTGCACCACCGCACCACATCATGTGCATTCTTGAAGCGATCGGCACTATGACGCAACTAGTATCGACGAAAAGCATGCTTCACACAAGCACCTGCACCATCGTTCTCTCCCTTATCGTGCCCTGTCTCGAAGTAGCTCCATGTGATCAGAATGCCTGTCTCACGGTGCCATCTGCAGAACCAATAGAACTGTCTGGCAGATTTGAACTGACCACCACAACCATCTGACTAGATCCAGTGCTGCTACCATGTGACACCACGATCCCTCAAGAAACTATCATGTAAAGTGAAGCAGTGTTGCACAAAATGGGCATCATGCGATCGATCATTCGCTGATGTAGAAGTGATACTCTCACACAATGACGCGTGAGTCCATGGTGCTATCAATGCCATCCACATGAGTCTGTGCATGATGATAGCTAATGTGCACAAATATAGCACCCTCCAATATGGCATTGAAAAAAAAATGACTATTCAAATAATTCAATATAATGAGGCCATAAAAAAACCAATAACTCAATCACACGTCACCTGTTCGGAGAAATAATACTCCGATTGGATCTCATGTTGTGGTGCAAAGGTATAATTCTCTGCAAAGTCCACCACTGAGACAACCACCTCTATAGGAAATGTGCTCAAACATGCACGGAATGACGATCCTCCCACTTCACAGTGTGCGAGTGGCGTATGTAGCGGTACAACTTCCCTCGAAAACTGTCAATGAATACAACATGTGGAGTCTCCTTCCCCACAAGCTGCAACCTCCTTGACTATGCACCAACATCAAATGTTAGGGTACTGTACTCATACTGCTGCCAACGAACCATCTGCACATCACAAGTATCTAGTGCAACTCGTGGCACTCTAGCAAAGTCACCACACAAAGTACACCTACCTTCCTCACAATCAAGGGAGTGGAATAAAGCATCGCCATCTCGTGTACACAATATGGAATGAATGAAGTCACGAGGGCTAGTAGGAACCACTTCCCTATGACCATCAAGGGAATGGAATACGTCATACATCAATCCAAAATCCACATGGTAGCGACAACAACACGTGTCACGCTCCTGAGAGCATCGCTCAAATGACCGCTACCCAATCCTGAACTCCAGGTTCCCCTCTACAAATTGAGTGTACAACTCAATCTAGGTACACTCCAAAAAACATGCACCATGCTCAATGTACACACCACGTGACACCCTCTTCCACAATGCCTTCTTGAACACCGGGGATGCTCTGCACTGTGCCTCCCAAAACTGTTGTATGAAGGACCTAGTGGAATCATCCAACAATTGATCGTTGCGAGGTGCACAACCACTCAAAGCCCAAAGAGCATCAGTCTCACTATCCTCTAGACTCTGCCTCCTAATCATGCCTGCTCGCAATGCCTGCTCGCAATGTGCGTGGTGTAATGTGAAGAAGACGTGAAGCAGTACGCACATGGCCTATCATCTGAGGTCTACTAATGGCAGCCACAATAGCACGATGTGCTGCCAAGGCATCAATGGAGTTCCTATGCTTAATAGAAGCATAAGAATGTCGAACACTGCTAAGGACCTCGCTACATATAGCCCTATCTATACATGCACCAAGACCAGCAAGCCTCCTACACTCTACCAACTCAGGGTGATCAATCGGGGACGTGAGAAGAGTAGACTGTGAAGCTGGCATAAGGTCACTAAGAAAAGACTGCACAATCTTGCTAGTACGATGACGGATAGTGGACTTCGACAAGTCGTGTCGTGAAGCAACACTGCTACTGCAAGGAAGGTGGGGCAAGGGGATCAATGGGAGATGGTAGGGTGGAGGGGGGAAGGGAGGAGCCAAGGGGAAGGGGGGGAGGGGGAGGGTGGAGGGGGAAGAGGAAGAAGTGGAGGGCAAATGTCGGTGGCTAGGGGAAGGGCAGAGGCTGGAGGTAGGGGAGCGGATGAGGATGTGGAGGGGGGGGATAATGGAGGTGGGAGTGGGGGTGGGGGTGGAGGTGGAGGTGGGATGTAGAGGTGGAGGTGGATCGGTGGTGGCAGCACGAGCTCTAGCCCTAGAGGCTCTCTTGTGATCACGAGCCTTTCGGTTGCGCTCCTCGTCAACGAGATTTGGGGGGGGTTCCTACATCTTTCACGTCTACTAGCTCTACGGCTTTGAGAACCCATTCTCAATGAAAGTAGGATGGAAGGTGTGACAAAGTGATGGGGAGGCAAGAATGGCTAAGAATGGGTGAAATGAACCAAAACGTGGTGTCTTATAGAAAGCATGAACTCATCCACTAGATTGCTCTTGATTATTATTGGTGGAGAAGGTGCTAAGATTGAAATTAATTGGCTACTTAAATTCCGTTTGATTTTGTTTTGAAACTAAATTGTGTGGTCTACTCAAATAAGTTGATTTTAATCATATTATATATACATGGAATCCAATCTTAATTTTGAATATTTTCATCGTTTGATTTTATTTCAGTTTAATATACACATAGCATATGTGCCTATCTTGATTAATATTTTCGTTAATGCAATTTGAGAATAACCTATGCAACAAACCATGATAATTTGATTATTTTGCCACTTCCAAATACCTCGATCGTGGTCATAAACCATGATAATTTGATTATTTTGCCACTTCCAAATAACTCCAAATACCTTGATCGTGGTCATAAACCATGACAATTTGATTATTTTACCACTTCCAAATACCTTTAAATACCTTGATCGTGGTCATAAACCTCAATCCTGGTATTCTATGCTTAAAATTCAAAAAGCTTCATGCACTCAAATCACATGCATGTATAACTTACCATGCATGTTGATGATGTGGCTCGCCATCATCATGATGTGTATACATGTGGCTGATGTGGCACCATGCATGGTGATGATGTGGCAATATGGTGTGGAATATATGAGGCTCTTCTATGACATGGAAATGTGATGTGGCATGATGAGTTGGCATTCATGAGGTGGTAGATTGACATGGCAAACTGAGGTGGTAGATTGACATGGCAAACTGAGGTGGAGGGATTGGTGACATGGTAATGTTGACGAGGTACGCCAAGGTGGCAAGGTGTGATGACATGGCTCCAAGAGTTCCTATGATGTGGAATGATGAGGTGGCACATGTGGTTGATGTGGCAACATGTGTGGTAATCTAAGGTGACATGGCAACGAATGATGTCACATCTCCTTGATGACATGGCAACATGTGGTCTAACGTGGCATGGTAGGCAAAAATAGATGACTCAGCCTTCCACAGGGGCAGCATGCACACTCCAAAGGCTTGCCACTAGGGTCGGTGATGCTCCTAACCTACCTCACCAAGCCTAATACCAAGCCTACCTTGTCTTGGTATTAGGCTTAGGTGGCCCTTTTTCCCCCACAAAAGGGATATTTCACTTGTGGAGGCCATAATGTACCCTTCCCTTACTCAAATTTAACCAAAAATTTTTCCTCTTATTCATCACTTGGAGGACTAAATTATTGACATTTTTGAAATGTTTGGTCATGTTTAAGAATTACTAGATTTATTTTTAATATTCTTTGTTGATCCTCTAAGGAGTACAAGTAAAAATTAAACTTCAATCTCCCTAAATCTAACCGTTGGATTTGGGATTTGATGATTGAACCACACACCCTTATGTGCCTATTAACCTTCCACCGATTTGGATTTTCTTAATTATTCAAAATACTAAAAAAATGTGGTGTGCTACTAAAATACATGTATTTTATGACTTTATTTATTGTAAATAATTATTTATAATTAGATAAATCATTCAAATAATTACCACTAAATCAAGTGAAGCTCGACATAATGTAAAGAGACCACCTACAAAGTTTCAGTAACATTTAATCTAAAATGAGTGAGAAATTCAGAATTTAATATGACACTCTTTGTTCGTGACAAAGGTGTGACTGCCTTGGAACCATGCCGTGTGACACAAAGAAAATTTTTTTACGTGCATTAAATTTTCAATCAGACCATACCATTGTGTGCACAATAGCATGTATGATGTTGTATTTGAAGACTTCAAAGAGTAGATCCATAGGGAAGTAGGTGAGATTTGCATTTTTGTGTTCCAAAAAGCTTGTTTTTCCACCTCCTAAGGATTGGGGAGTGAACAAAAAGTGGACACATTTAGCTTGCTACGTCCCTGGTCTGATTTGGATGAAACTTATATCAATGCAAAGCTCTCTTCAGCTATTGTATTAGATGCCAAACAAACAATATATGACTCTTTGTGTGTAACTGTTTCTTTTTCAAATAGTTTTTACCCCCGTCTAGTAAACTACCCATATCTTTTCGATCGCTTCTCTGTTTCTTACAAAACTTATATCAGAGTGAAGCCCATTTCAAGATGCATCTCAATATGTTTTTGAATATTTGATATCATGTCTCTATTGAAAGTTATGGGTCTCTGTGTCTTATGATATTTTGGAGAGTGTTTTGAGCTAATTATAAAGGTATCTATGAAGGAGGTGCAATGTTTCCCTGGAACCTACCCATTAAACCCAATCAGCCCCTTCAAACTCCTCTTTATATATCAGTTCATGTCATGTTAAGATGCAAGATCTTATTTTAACAATGTATCGCTCTTCTCTTTGGCGTAGACCGGCTTGTTGAGATTATGGCCTCTACTGATCCTTTCCTTCTCCCTATGCTTGAGTACAACCTCACTTGGGATGTTACCATCTTCATTCTCATCTAAGTGAGAAAGTATGGTGTGGTCTCTTGGTATAAAATCTTCTTTTTAATGTCCCTTTCCTAGTGAAATATATCTCTATCACTCAGTTCAAAAGCAGTAGGAAGTGAAGAGGTGCGTGAAGTTTATTACCCCCAACTTCATGTCATAGTGTCTTCATCATGTCCACCACCACACCAAAGATTCAAAAGAGAGATGTGGACGAGGATGTGAAAACGGAGTCGATTGGACACTAGCTCCAGAAGCATGAAGAATTCGAGGAAGAAATTAGGAACACAAAGTGAGCATTCTTGTCCAATTCCTTGTTTTACATTTGGGATGGGAACCATCGCCACACGGGGTGGATGATTAAGATAAGGACATGTAAGTATTGTAGTCCATTGATTTGGGTGATTCAACATTAGTAGCCATGTTTCATTTGTTTTCAACTCATGAATTTTTTTTTTTCATTTGAGTACAAGCCTTTCCTTGACAAGCGTCGGCATCATATATGCATCCAATGCCATTTAGTGAGGTGTCCGTAGAAGATGAAGGAGAGCTGTTGTTTGCGTTATCAAGGATGCGAACAGGTGAGTTTGATGATTCTTGATGAACGCACTGTGTCTTAAGCTTCCTCGCCCCCGCTGAAGGATCATTTTATATATTACTTTCAACGCCAGGCTAGCACAGAAGGAGGTTGTCACCACCACTTTTCCTGACCTCATTTGCGAGGCTAGAGTGTTGGGTGCTATATCAGATGTGGCAACCCACTTTTGTGAGGCTAGAGTGTTGGGTGCTGCATTAGATGTGGCAATCCACCGAAGATTGTCAACTGAGCAGAAAGAGTGGCTAGATGCCCACGGGAAGAAGGCAGCTAATGAAAGTGTATTGGTGCAAAAACCCTCTTCCAATCATTGCACATGTGATGTGGAAGGTAAGGATCAATAAAGGGACACTTTTCCCTTTCCTTCTGTAGTTTTCTCTATATGTTTGATGACAAGACAATGATGCATGTGTAGGACACGCATCATGACAAACACTTACGCCCAATCATGCAAAACTGCAACTAGTTGTCGGATGCAGACTTTTGAAAGAAATGGAGTGAAGCATACTATAGTGTGAACTACAAGCTCTTGAAGCATATGCGTCGACTCCTTAAGTTGGCTAACCCTGTACTAGGGGCAAGATGGTACAAGTAAGTGAATTGTGGGGATTACACATGGAATGACAATGATTAGATGACAAGCTTGTGTACGAAGTGATTGTTTATTGAAACCACTTTCAGTTTGTAGGACTCTCACCATTCTAGATTGAGGGATGAGGCCCCAGGGGGCCAACAAGGAGAGGCTGTATAGCCTCACAACTTTGGGGTTGACCAAGGATGATAAAGTAAGGTATGTGGAAGCTCTGGCAAGCGATGAAAAGGGGATGTGTGTCATGATGGGCATTCTTGAGCGTATTCTTTAGCACACCCTAAGCCCAGGATGAATAAACTGCTTTGCTTTTGAACCGTGTTGTCATTGCTCAATTGATGATGAACACTTGTTTTGGGAGCTTTTCTGCAAATGGAAGTGTGGCTTTCTGGACCTGGATGAGGCGGGAGACACTGTGGTCCAAAATGCATGAAGCTAGACTCCACATTTTATGATGCTAGAGAAATGTCTACTCAATCGAGTACAATGAGAATAAGTTCTTCAGACACACACAAGAAACCAAGCGTAAACACAGGGAGCACCTCTTCATGCATGTCCATAAAAATTTCAAGCTCGGTACTGCCTTGACAGCTCAGGAAGGCACAAAACTCACAAGCTGAAGGCATGTGTATCAGTAGGTGCATGTTTGTTTGTTAGATGTATGTGTGTTTCATAGTGGAGAGACTACCCTGGCAGCTTCAACCTTTTAGATGTGCCAGTTTCGTGTCTGCAGAAGTGGCAAAGTAGACCGTGAGCCATTTGGCAGTTGAGTGCAAGGATTGGGCCATGATAAACGATCGGGATGCATCAATGCATGAGGAGTTCCAGTTGGATCAAAAGTGTCCAGAGGAAGTGTACAAGAGGGGCTTGCTATTCTTGGATTACCCTGGAGGGGAGCACCCACGGGAGGAGAAAGAAATGTACATGACGTAGAACAAACTACAGGGACTCAAAGAACCACAGAGGCTTGCAACAACGATAGTATGTACAAACTCAAGTGTCCCCCAAAATATTTCTCTTCCAGGTTATTTTATGTACTTACAAAGGACTCTACACTACAAGAAAGTGAAGCAAGCAAGATGGGGGTGCTTGCAATCTACTAGAGTAGGCAAGAAAGCAGTTGAAATAATGAGGGGGTAAAAAAAAAGATCGGGAGGCGAGATAAACTCGATAGACTTGGACAATCCCACACCTAAAGGTACGAGACAAGATTGTGACAAAAATCGAGTTGGATTAAGAGTCGCATGGATGCTGTTTTTTATTTTTTAGAGGGCCCCAAATAATTGGCAATGTATTAGATTCTACAGAAATAGAGACATTGGCTTGAGTCATTTTCTCCTTTCTTAACCAAACCCTTCAACTATGTATAGCGCCACACATAGTCAAATTGCATCTATATGTGCATGTGTGTGTCGTCCGCCTACTCGTGGTGATGTATTCTCTTGCAAATCTATAACTCAACTTTTGTCCAACAAAAGGTTCTACTGTAGCAAGTGCAAAACTACCGAGCTTTTCCAACCAATCCATTTTGGATGGTAGTCCTTACCGAGTTTGGATCTATACTCTATTATGCCATCTACCACATGCTCCAAACATGCACACATATGCCCCTTAAAAAATCGATGTGGTTGTTTCCCCCCTATTAGTGTTTTTGAAAATTTTATTGTTGCTCCTAGCAAGTTAAAGGCTGGATCTCTAGTCATGCAACACATCGATGAATCATGATGCTTAAGATTTGAACTAGTATAAAGCCAACAAATGGAAAGTCTGAAGTACAAATAGTTAGCAATGCACAAAAAAGTTTATGTTCCTAAGTTGAAATTTTAGTGATCAATTGACCCACCAAAACCCTTTTCCATTTGCCTAGCAACTCTAATTTGCTAGCTACTATGTCTTAGATTGTCTTCTCTCAATCAACTCACCGACTTGCTTATCCCTTAAACATCCTGTGATCTTTTAGTGCTATGGAGGTTAAACATTCATAGAATTTTTTTTGGGATAGTTCCTATCAACCACCGTGGTGCATCCCTCTTCCATTTCTCCTTTCCCTCCTCCCTCCACCCAACTTTCATTCCTTGCCACTCAAATGAGTACCTTCCTCCACCCGAGCATAGAGTTTTCCAAGCAATATCTTCTCCAACATCAACCTCCTTATGGAATTATCTCATTTATTCCTCTTCGTACTTGCCTGTAGCTACACCTTACTAGTAGTTATAGGGCAAAAGTTGAGCTTGAATGTTTCCACCTTGTTGGAAAAAAAAGTCTCATCGGGTAACTCTAACAACATTGGGTAACCCTAAAAACATTATAAAAACCTCTTCTTGGAATGGGAGTGGCATGCTCTACAGGTGAGAAACATACATTGTGAGAGTGCTCTCAACGGAAGCAAGAACAGAAGAAGGAGAGAGAGAGACAGAGAGCCACACAAGTTTGGTGGGTGCAGAACCACCCTAATCTTCTTTTTCATTCATTTATATATGTGTTTGAGTATTGTACATAACTGGGGTTAAGGAACAGTGACCTTTAACCCCACAACCTCCCACTTAAAGGACAATGTGCATTTAAGGGAGAACAACCAGTGAGCATACTATCCAATGCCCATCAATGCATGACAATACTCAAACCGCTAACTAGGTAGACTCTTCGTCAGCATATCTGTAGGGTTATCATCTGTATGAACCTTGACAAGCTCTATGCGCTTGTCCTCAAGTACCTCCCTGATGAAATGGTACCTGACCTCAATGTGTTTGGTCTTTGCATGAAAGACCAGATTCCGTGCTTGCTGAATAGCACTCATGGAATCACTATGCAATGTCGGTACACCTGTATGAATCCCCAAATCTCCCACTAGCTGATCAAGCCATATAGCCTCCTTGCAACCCTCTGTGGCTGCAACATACTCAGCCTCTATGGTAGACAAAGCAATGCACTTCTGTGCACGAGACATCCACAACACTGCACCACTTGCAAAGGTGAACACATAACCAGAAGTGGATCTCCTACTATCCACATGCCCTGCATAGTTTGAATCTGTGTACCCAAGTACACGCATGTCTCCTTTACCAAAGCAAATGCACATCTCCTTGGTACCCTTCATGTACCTCATGATGCACTTAACTGCCTCCCAATGCCTCTTTCCTAGATTAGCCATATACTGGCTAACAACTCCCACTGCAAATGCAATGTCTGGTCTAGTAGCTATCATAGCATACATAAGACTCCCAACTGCTGATGCATAAGGAACCTTGGCCATCATGGCCCTCTCCTCATCTGATTTGGGACTATCTGTATGACTCAGTTTCACATATGGAGGCAATGGAGTACTCACTGCCTTCCCCCCCTCCATATTGAAACACTGCAATACTTTTGTAACATACTCTTTTTGTGAAAGCCAAAGGAGTTTCCTACTCCGATCACGCGTGATGCACATACCAAGAATATGACCTGCAAGTCCCAAATCCTTCATATCAAAGGCCTCATGCAACTTGGCCTTTAAAGCATCTAGCTCATAAGTATTCTTGCTAGCCAATAGCATATCATCCACATATAGTGCCAAGATTATCAGGCTATTATCCTTAGCCCTTTTAGTGTAGAGGCAGTGATCAATTTCACTCCTTCTAAAACCTTGGGACCGAATGAAAGCATCAAACTTCTGATACCATTCTCTAGGTGCTTGCTTTAGACCATAGAGGCTCTTCTTCAGTTTGCAAACTAAATGCTCTTTGCCCTTTTCTTCAAAGCCTTCCGGCTGCACCATGTAAATTTCCTCATGCAAATCCCCATGCAAGAAAGCTGTCTTGACATCCATTTGCATAAGCTCCATATCCTTTGATGCCACTAGTCCAAGCATGCATCTAAGTGTGGTCATCTTCACAACTGGAGAGAATATCTCATCAAAGTCCACACCCTTCTCTTGCTTGAACCCTTTAGCAACCAAGCGGGCCTTGTACCTAGGCACATCATCACCTGTGACCTTCATTTTGTAGACCCATTTACATGGCAATGCTTTCTTTCCATGTGGCAAAGAAACCAAGTCCCAAGTCTTATTCTTCATAAGTGAACTCATCTCTGATTGCATAGCATACTCCTACTTGTGTTGATCCTCACGCATCATAGCCTCTCTGTAGCAAGAACGCTCCCCGCAATCAGTAAGCATCACATAGTCTACCCCTGGAACAAACCTATCAGGCGGTCTAGACACTCTAGATGATCTTCTCAAGGGCATTTCAGCTTGCTATCCCATTTGCATATCAGCCACATTTAGCTCATCATTTCCACCAATAGATGATCCATCATCTACCCTTGATTGTATACCTGTGGGAGTACTTGGTGGTACCATTTCTTGCACATTTGGTGCATGGACAGATTGCTGTCTATCAACATATGCAGGTGGATTCACATTCTAGAAAGTGATTTTCCTCATTTCCACATCCCTCATGGGTGCCTTATGCATCTTCTTCTCATTGAAGACTACGTCATGGCTACGTATGATCTTCTTTGCTTCTGGATCCCAGAGACCATATCCCATCTCTCCACTTTCACCATAACCCAGAAAGATGCATTTCCTAGACTTAGGATCTAGCTTCTTTCGAAGCTCTTTTGGCACATGTGCATATGCCTCACACCCAAATATACGCAAATGAGAGTAAGAGGGCTTCTTGCCACTCCATGCCTCTTCAAGAATACTACCATCCAAACTCTTACTAGGTGATCTATTGATCACATGCACTGCAGCCTTCATTGCCTCAGCCCAAAAACCACCAGAAAGACTTGCATTGGAAAGCATGCATTGCAACCTTTCTTGAATGGTACGGTTCATCTTTTTTGCAATTGGATTTTGCTCTGGAGTACGAGGGGATGTGAGCTCCCTCTTAATCCCACGTGTATCACAAAAATGCTGAAAGTCATGAGAGAGATACTCTCCACAGAAATTTAAGCGTTCTACCCGACTGATTCTCAACCAAGGCCAGCCATTTCTGAAATACCTGGAACACATCACTCTTTCGAGCTATAGCATAAGCCCACACTTTCCTAGTTGCATCATCAATGAATGTCACATAGTATTCAGCCCCGCCTAATGACCGTGTAGGCATGGGACCACATACGTCTGAATGCACCAAATCAAGCATTTCAAACTCTTTCTTTCCCCTTCTTTTATGGGCTGATTTAGTCTGCTTCCCATAGAGACAATGCTCACAAAATTCAAAATCAGAGAAACTCAAATGCGGTACATAACCCAAATGGCATAAGAGTTTCATTCCATTCTGGCTCATGTTCCCCAACCTACAATGCCACAAAGAAGTGCTTGGCTGCTCGGTTATTGCAACAACATGATCAAATACCCCTGATACATGTAAGGGATACAAAGTCCCACACTTGGCACCCCTGGCCAAAAGCATAGAGCCCTTTTGAATTTTCCAACTTTGAAAGCCAAAAGTGGTGTGAAAACCCGCATCATCTAGCTGACCCACTGAAATAAGACTCTTGGTCAGCTTAGGCACATGTCTCACATGTTTCAAAACAAATGAAGACCCATTTGCAAAAGAAAACTTTATGTCACCTGCTCCCACTATGTCACATGCATAGTCATTTCCAAGATGCACACAACCTGTCTTTCCACTGTCATAAGTGGAGAACCATTCCCTATGGGGAGTAACATGGAATGAAGCACCAGAATCCAAAATCCAATCCTAGGAATATGCATCATCTGAAGTGGTAAGCAACTCTGCAGATAAACTAGACATGAAGAGAACATCATTGTCACTATCATGTGTGACTGCATTGATCTCCTCGATCTTCACTTTTCCTTTGTCCTCCCTTGGACTCTCTTCCTTTTGATTTGCACCCCAATTTGCATTCTTTTTCTTATCCTTTTGCTCTCTTTTCAGCTTGTAGCAATCCTTTTTCATATGGCCCTTCTTGCCACAATGGTAACACTCAATGTTCCATGCCTTGGATTTGCTACGAGACTTCCCTCTTTCTTGGGACTTCCCCTTGAACTGTGATCTACCCCTTTGCACATTTAAGGCTGCATCCTGCTTGTTGCCATCCATAGACTTCCGTCTAATCTCCTCGGCCAACAAGCTACCCACAACATCATCAAATTTCAGTACTCCACCAGGTGCAGAGTAACTAACAGCTATACGGAAGGTATCCCATGAGGATGGCAATGAACATAAGAGAAATATTGCCTTAGTCTCCGCATCAAAATTCATCTTCTGAGCCTGAAGCTGGCTGAAAATAATATTGAATTCATTCAAGTGACAAGCAATGGAGACCCCTTCCTTCATCTACAGCTCAAACAACCTCTTCATGAGATAAACTTTATTAGAGGCAGTTTCCTTCTCATAAGTGGCACACAGTTTCTTCCACAAATCTTCAGTAGTCTGCTCATTTACTACTGTGAAATAAACTGACTCTACAAGATGAAGTCTAATAGTAGACTTTGCTAATGCATCCAACTCATTCCAATCATCCTCAGACATATCCGCAGGCTTAGCTTCAATACCTGCCAAGGGTTTAATCTGCTTCTTTTGAATAAGCACATCTCTTATTTGTTCTTTCCACAAAGAAAAGTTTGTCCCATCAAACTTTTTAATGCTGAAAAACTCCTTTTCAGACGTGGAAGAGGATGCCATGATACAAATGAAACAAAATCCCAAAAGCTAGTGCCTGCAAGAGAGAATCACACCAAATACCAGGTGCACCCAAATGTGTATGCCACAATAGTGTGAAATATCACCAAAACTCAAAGCTCAAAGCATCAAAAGATGCATTTGACTCATGTGCATATACTATGCATCCATATGAGCAAATCTGGCCCAAAAGAAAATGCTAATAAGTGCCAAATGACTCAAGCATAAACACTGTCCACTGGCTTATGCATCAATAATGTCTCATCCAAGAGAGCATAGCACTATTAGTGCATCACCTGCAATGTTTCAAAGCTGTCCCTCAGCATAAAATAGCATCCATGTGCAAAGCGTCCATAAAAA